>NC_046184.1:158733788-159380038 GCF_011004875.1 Balearica regulorum gibbericeps | reverse complement strand
AGAATAGGTGCTTGTTTCAGTGATGATTTGTCGTTAAAATTATGTCAAAACATCTTAAAATGTTGAAACTCTAAACAAACTCACAGCACACACAGGGCTAATTATGGATGCCATCTGTTTATTTTTACAAAGCTTTTTTCTTAAAGACCAAAGCATCTTCTTGTTCTGATAAAGCCACAAGATTATTATAATGACTAAATGTTTTCCTTAATACTAGTGTAGTTGAAGGAAGACAGACAAGTAGTTTGGTTACTGACCTTTTCCGGTGTTGCGAAATGTACGTAGTATGACCTCTCATGATAGCGAAACCATTCTGAAGTGCTAAGTTTTCTTAGGGTGTTTTGGCCCTTGGAACACAAACATTTTAAAATAGCAGTTCTGTCATATTTTCTGTATGGAAGGTCTTACAGCTTTCTCTGAAGAGCATGCTTTTAGCATGCTTCTCTCTTACTTCATCTATACAGTGTCCCCTCCTGTCTTTAGGTATTTTTTTACTGTACTATGTGTAGTTAAAGATTTTTCGAAGTTAATAAATGTGTAAATTTCTATTCCCATTCCAAGGGGGGAAAAAAAGCACGTATGTGCATATGCGCGCACATGCGTGCATGCTTGTACGCACATGCTGGGCTTAGTGTGAACGACGGGTATTCCCATGGCAGCATCATCCAAAGCCGTTAGCAGCAATTTGCTGAGAGCGCAGAGCGACTCTGCTGGTCCAGCCCAGCTATTGTGCATGCTAAGCACTAACCAGATAAGTCTGGAGGATTGGGGGGGGGGGGGGGGGGGCGAAAAAAAAAAAAAAAAATTGAAGGATCCATCTGCTCATTTCTGCTACACTGCGCTGATGCAAGATTACGCTAATCTGGTTGCTTGTCAGGACAGGTTAGTGAAAGCAGGCGAACGGGTGAGATTTAGGGTAGGCTAGTTCTATGGAAAATTGTAAGCGGCTCCTGTATGTGCCATGTTAAGTGTAGCAGAATGGGTTGATTATCAGCTACTTTGAGATTTTTCAGTTAAAATATATTTATGACTACAGTGTGAGTCTTTTCAAAACAAAGTCAAATGGGAAAAGCTTCTGAACAAAGGCAAATTAACTCATCATTACCAGGTGCATTTGAATTTGTAAAATAAACGGAAAAGAAAAAAAAAACAAACCCCAAGCCCTCCTAGGTGTTCTCTATAGTTTTCCTTTTGTATGCTGCTCCTGGTTATTGTGATCTGCTAATTATTTTATTTTTTGGGCTTTCCCTGCAAAGAAGGTGGTTGCTGGAGTTTGTCAAGTAGATATTTTTTTTTTGTGGGGGTGGGGTGGGTGGAGGAGGGAAGACCAAGATGAAAATCTATTCTTTGTCTGTTCTCTTTTCTGGTCTAATTTCTTGTTTATCTCTGTTTACAGGGAGAGCAGATTTTTTTAAAGTTGTTTTTGTTACCTACTGACTGACAGTTCTTGACCTTGCAGGTTGAACATCCCGTCACAGAATGCATTACCGGCCTGGACTTAGTCCAAGAAATGATCCGTGTTGCTAAGGGTTACCCTCTCAGGCACAAACAGGCTGATATTCCCATCAACGGCTGGGCGGTTGAATGTCGAGTTTATGCTGAGGTAAATGAGCGGTAATGGGGAGGAGGGAAGGTGGTTGAATTGTGGAGTACTAATACCCAGGTGTAGATGGATACAGAGCTGAAGTCAAGGAATATCGTGTGAAAGTCACAATTTAGAGCATGTGACACAAATGGTTAATGAGCTTTTGTGTAATTGTAGAATTTTTATTTTTTTAATTCAAAGTATAGTATGTATTTCAACATACCACCTTCTCTGAAAGTGGTAAAAGAGATAACTAAGGCTTATTTTCTAAGGGCATTTGCTTTATGTTCTGTTCACATTTAATGATGCAGCACTGGAGTAATTTGCTACAGTTAACTACTGTTTCCAGGTTTCTTAACTTGTGTACTTGAAACTTGTTTTCTTAAAGACAGTTGAAATTCAATGGCTTACATAATTTTTGTTGTTGTACTAAAACATTTTAATAGGTTACTGAAAAAGCAAGTTATATATCTTCTGAAACTACAGTTCATAGGACAAAATTTCAAAGCGCACTCCAAGACAACAACTTTGTAATTACAGTATGATTCTGTCACCTTAAAAAAGCTTACTAAAACCCCATTTTCAAGCATGTTTAGGGCATTTCAAGGTAATGTCTTTTTGCTGTCATTTTTGATACATGAAAATCAAGATTTGTTAATTAAAACATGATGCTTAGCTTCCTTCACTTTTAGAGGAACATTTTAGGGAACCGTGCTTTTCAAAAATAATTCAGCACCTTGATGTTTTTCCCCTCGCTTAACTGTCGTGGCTTTTGTGACTTAGAGCATCTTACTTTACGTTGTGGTTTTTTTTTCTCTTCATGACATGCACTTAGTCTTCAACGTGCTCTACTGATTACAGGTTATATGAACTATTTTGATAAAGAATAAATATGTGCCCTGTGATTGGCATGGGAGCTATTTTGAGTATGACTAGGCTTTACCCTCGAGTAACTGATGCTTGGGGTTTTTTTTTTTTTTTTTTGTGGTTGACTTAGAATCCTCATGTTTATAAGTAATGGAGCCAACTACTTTGTGAGTTTGGTGATTCTGTAGGCCATGTATTTATTTGCTGTTTATATTGCTATTGCATTATGTAGGAGATTTCCAAAGGCGTAAAGGTCAGTTTGATTTCTTAAGACAATTGAATTTCTAACTGGCCTTTTTATCTCTGAAGTTTTTTTCCTTATGCTTTCTTCTCAACTCCACCCTTCTAAATACTTTCCTGTCCTTCTTGCAAGACACAGAGTAGCAAATGAAAATGTCATCTTTGTATGTTTTGATGGTATACATGTGCAGAGCACTTCTTTCCTGCTTTTTGACTGTGATGCAAGAGAATTTATATACTTCTAGTTGCTTTATTTTGGAGTCTCAGGGGTGGGTGGATGAAGAAATGTACTTCAACACAAGTAATTCTGGGGAAAAAAACAAAGTTATTCCAGCAGTGGTTTCTGTTAGACTTCAAGCTTTTTGATATTATCTTCTCTGCATCTGTAAAAGCTTAACGCTTTCTCATGTTGAATTTTCTTTCAGGACCCCTACAAATCTTTTGGCCTGCCATCCATTGGTAAACTGTCTCAGTATCAGGAACCATTGCACGTGCCAAGTGTAAGTAACTTGGTTCTGGTTTTCATGGGTGCCGAGTGTTTCTTTTATAGTCAGAGACTATAAGTACCAGCAGCTCTGTAAATCAGACCTTTTTTTGCAGCTTTTTGCTGGGGCGGGGACAGGACACGGCAATACTTATTTGTGCAACCTGAAAAACTGGTTAAAAATGTGCAATTCCAAACTGGGCTTAAAATATTCAAATTGGGTATAACAGGAAACTAGTATATGTTGAAATATTTTGTTATAGAACATAACTTTCAGCTTAAGTTTTTCAAACATAGCTTTAGTAAAAATACCGTGGTGATTAGAAAGGGCAACGAAATGTTGAGTCAGCTCTTTAAGCACAGAGAATTGGGGACACCAGTGAGAAACTGCCAGTTCTTTCTGTTTAGCTTCGTAGCCTTCACAGGAAATTTGTTACATTGATTATTACGTGTTTCAGGATACAGTCTAACTATATGGAATGGCTGTTTAACAAATAGTGTTTTCTACTGCATGTAAAGAACAAGGACGCTGCCTTTCTGTAAAATCAAGGTATTCTAAGTCATAAGTGCACATATATATGACATTGTGTCAGTTAGTGGAATGACAAGATTGTACCATCTGTGAATGCGATTATTCAGTCTGCTTGCACGGAAAATAGTGAAAGATTACAGGAGGAATCTTACATGTGGAGATGTTATTGGATATATGATTTATTTTGCTTCTTAAATTGTTTTTGCCCGTGTACTTTCCGAAGGGACCTGACCCTTTCTGGTCTTTAAGGCTTCATGCTGTGTTCAAAGCCTGAAAGCAGAAAAAAATTGTGAAGATCTAAAAGGCATTATGTGATCTTAAGGAGGAGATGAGGGAAAAAGGTATCATTGGATGTATCTAAACTTTTTTTTTAATGAAACAAATAGTGTGTTTAATAAGAATTTATAATGAATACTCCAGTGGTTGTTAGAAGTTTTCACCATGTTGTAATAGCTAACAGGATGTCAAACATTTTGCCCTTGCAAGTTTTTGCAATTTGCAATTTTCCAAACGTGAGACCTGTTGAAAGTACAAGTGATAATGGACAAACTATACCCCCTACAGTCTTTGTCCCACCAAATCTTTCTTCAATTAATGCTGCAGCAGGAGTTTTATGTAATAACATTTGCGCTTGTAAGCCATCCATACAAAGCAAAAACAATTAAAATGCCTTAAATGTTCTGCTTACTGCTGTTATTTGCTTGTGTGAATGTTGCATGTCAGCTAAATGGACCACGGAATAGATAAAGTGATTGGGTGCAGGAGAGTGCACACTAAGCTTTGTCTATCATTATTGCTGGGAGCAATCAAATTGATGCCAGCAGGACAGTAGACGCGTTGACAGCTGTAATTATGTATCTCCATGGTGATCACTTTTGGCCTGTCATGGAGGCCCATGAGTCCCCTCCCTTGCAAGCATTTAATCAGATTGGGCTGTCACTTGTCAGGTAGACGGGGTGGGCTGGGAGTTGGGCTTAGGCAGAGAGGTGAATTGAAAATGAAGGATGGGAGATGCCTGATCGCTTCACGTGGTCCATCGTGGTACCGAAGAAGGAAATTTTAATTACGCTGGAGGCTTCAGAGCAATGGCTTGAGGAGCTCGTATGGAGTGTCTAGGCTCTTTCTGCTTACTTCTATTGTCATATTAAAAATAGAACAGCTATTTTTATGTAGACACTCATGGTTTGGTGTCTTAATACGTATTTTGCGCCACTGCGAAACTAATTTCTCTCCTGACAATGTCGTGCTGCTAAGAACAAAATTAATATAACTAAAGAAGTTCAGTGTTACAGGCCCATTGTGCCACAGTGTTTGTTTTCTGCATTTTAGAATTGTCAACAAGTTGGCTTAAAAAAAATTAGCAGAGGCTTGTAGTGTGTCACAGTGAGTTTGGCTTACGAGTAGTGTATTGCCAAATACATTTTCAATTAATCTCTTCTTTGTCTTGAGTTAGCTCTGGTTGTCTACTTGCACCCGTGTGTCAGTTGCTCAAGCTGGTGGAACTGGTGTACATGGCTGTGTGAGGGTTTTTTCTTAGCCATAGATAGGAACATACTGGCTATTTTGTGTCATGTAGTCTCTAATTTCCTTAGAAGATGCTACTTGTAAATATAATTTTTTTTTCATTTTTGATAATGAAGCTTCAGATAGGAAACCACAAAAACCCGTGTTATGATGGTGAGCATTCGTGTTCAGTGCTCTTACACAACGTAGCAAGTGTACTGCCCTATCTGAAGAGCTCCAGCATTGCTCTTTGCCAGCGGGATGGGCAGTCTGGTCTTTTAATGACTCTTACCAGAAACAGAAAGCTCCTAGACTCTGATATGGCAAACAACTGAGAAATACTAGAACATGTATGTGTTGGTAAGTAGAATTTGATGCCCTAATAGTTCGTTGCAGGACTTGGGACATAGATTGTTTTCATCTTTCGGTTTACTGTTGTCCTGGTGTAATAACACATAGTGGTGGTACAACAGCAATGAAAGTGTTGGGAGCTGTAATACTGACGAGCTGTAGGGTATAGTAGGATCTTGAATCATAGCCTGCCTTTGGTGTTTTAAATACTGAGTATAAGAAAGGAAATATGTTAAACAGAAATAAATGCTGGAGGCCTAATAAGTATTGCTATTATTTATCAAGTTAAGTACATTATAGCGAGTATCTGTTGAATTAGGATTTCTTTTTCATCCAATATTCATTAAGTTCTGTCACACCATATAGTTTATAAAATCACCTACTGTTATCAGGCTCTGAAAATATAAGCACCACAGGGAGAACTGAAGATGGTAAATGTATTTCTTTTCTGCTCTGTCAATTTTTAGTCATCTTAAGTTTATTTTATGAAAATTAAACTTCTACGGAGTACTCCAGTTGTGGGGGTTTTTAAAAGGAAATTTTCAATTCTCATTGTAATTTTTTGTTTTTCAGGATATTGTACTTAGGAAAAAGTATAAATTGTATAGTGGTAGGTATGTATGCTGTGTATCAACAGAAACATAGAGCAGGCGGAGCACGTAGTCAGTAGCCTCGGAAGCCTTACGTTAACTTCAAGATCTGACTAACCTGCTTACTCTGGGTCTGAATTATGCACTTTTAATATGTTTTTTTTTCTTTGTCAAAATGTGATATACATGTATAAATACATGCACATGTATGCGTATGTAAAGCACCTCTGAAGACTTGTACGTAATTATAGGTGCAATTTTGGAGACAAAAGTCAGAGTATAATTCAAGTATGTGTGGAGTATGTACAGTCATACCTTCATGTCTTATACATGTATTTATTTTATACTACAAAAAAAATATTATGGGCAGGGGATTTATCCAGGACTAAGTAGGTAAATTAATTTTTTCTGATTTGAATGTGAGAATGTATGCATTGACTTTATATATAGGCAGACATCCTGGGAGGAAGGATGGTTTAGCAGTTACAAGAAGGGGACCTGGGAAATACACTGCACGTTTCTTCTGTAAGCATGAGGTGTCTGAATTTCCTTCTCATCAGTATCTACTGTTAAATGTGGCTGATATAGGTAGTGGGGGGGCCTAGTTAAGCATAGATAAAGCACATTCAGGTAATAAGTGATAAATACGTGACAGGAGTGCTACTACCTTTCCATTGGAATAAATATGCTATACAAATAAACATAAATATATAAGAAACAATATATAAATATATAAGTATAAATATATAAATACAAATATATGAATAAGTATATACCTTTTTAAAAATAAAAAGAACATAATGGCATAAAAACTGGTCAGATGGTGTCTCTTACTGAAGAAAGTGAGTACACCTGCTAGGGTATCTTTTTATGTCATTTGGATAATAAAGTCATCATCATGCCCTCATGTGGATTCTGTAGACAAGAGGTTCTACATGTGGTCCCTTGATAATTGCCTAAATTAAAATATTAAAGGCCTAACAGCCGTTGTGTTGACCTTTTTCTGCCTTGCTGCAGACAGATGAGCTGCTGTTTATTACAAAGGTTCCTTCCCACAGGTGAAGATTTAAGTGAGATTCCAGGACCCTCTTTCCCACCCCCTTCACAATGTGGTATATCGGAGCCCTGCTGCTTCAACAGCTTTGATTAGAGCCCTCCGTCCTTATGATCCCTGGAATGCGTTTATCACTCTCAAGTTATTTTGATTAGTTTTTAAAAAATATTTCAGATTCCAGTGCTCAAAAGCAGCAATTTAATAAATATTTATTCCCCAGAAATTGCTCATTTGAAAAGTTTTATATGGCTAACCTCATTGCTACAGTGATGAAATCAAACTGAGAGATGAAAACAAGAATCAGCAATATACTAACTAACTTGCTGGCTGGTTAACAGCAATCAGCCTCTTCAAAAGAAATTTTTGAACTTGTGTTATTTTTTTTCCATGAATATTGCAGAATCAGAGCTTTAATTGGGGCTCTGTCCTTACAAAGCAAAGCCATGGAAAAAGCTGTGTAAACATTAAAGCCTCAGGGGAACAGCGGCAACAGAAAAAAAGAAATGTTTTACAGTTGAGAGGGTGAGGCAGAGAAGGAAAGTGTTACAGACATGAAAACCACAGGATCAGTATTCCTATGGAGCTGATAAGCAGAGCTCCAAAGTTCCTGCTGAATGCTCCCTACTTGCATTCCTACTGGAGCCCTTGGAAGGGCTGTAGCGGAACAGGGGGGACGTGATTACATATAGATGCAGAAAGGATGTGATTATAAGGGGCATCCTTCATGCCAGCTGTCAGTCAGAAGAATAATTACAACTGTATTTTATTACAGGGATTAAATCGGAATTGGATGCATTCAGAGTTGAAGTTTGGAATGTGTAACACAACCTAAATTGTTAGATCAAATTTATTGTGTTTACTGTGCATTGTAGGAGAACAAAAGAGAATCTTGACTATCAATTGAAGATTGCACTCATGTTTCTTTTAAAGGAGAGAATAACTTGCAAGTATTTTTCCTGGTGGAGGAAGAAGCTCCCCTTCCCCCCTCCCAGCTTCTCTGAAAACAAATTATTATTTTTCTAGTTCTTCAAGGGGAAAAAAAGTATGCGATAAGCTTCTTGGGTGTTATGTTTTAAGCCTGCCAGGTGGATTTGATCCTTGTGTTGAAATATTTTTTTTTCCCCAATATATAATTATTTTTACTTTTTCTTTTTTGAAGGTACGTGTTGACAGTGGTATACAACAAGGAAGTGATATTAGCATTTATTATGATCCTATGATCTCAAAAGTGAGTTGATTATTTTTCAATATTCTAAATATATGAAACACCAGTTTTATACATTCATCTTTTAAATGAGGGAGACTATGTTAAAGGATTGGTAAATCAGTATTTTAAAGGCGCTAGGCATAACATGCCTCAAGGGAATGTGAAAGTAGTGAAGGAAGATGTGGAGTAGAGGAAATTTAGTGTCACTTCTAAACAATTTTTTTTGGTCTTTTGACACTGTAATTATTTGTCTTGCAGTTTCTGATTATTATAAGGATTCTGATTTAAACAGAAGCCATTACTTTCAGACTTAGGTGCTGCCAATCTATGGTTTTCATGCAACCTCGCCAGAACTAAAATTTCAATAATTCTGGCTTCCAAAAAGAAGTGGTGAAAGAAGTGGTTGATAATGTCTCTTAGTTCTTATTTATCAGTTACTAATTGGTAAAATTAAAATACTACATTATAGTCAGAGTTCAGTTGTCAAAAAAATTCACACTTAAATCTTAAAAGTTTGTTGGGCATTAGAAGTCAGGAGAGTCACTAGATGTCGAACATCTGCTCTAATTTTCTGTGTGCCTAAAGAAGAGAGAGCTTGTTCAGATGCTTTAAGTTTTGTGAAGGAAAAGTGATTTGTCTTCTTTCATTGAATGGGTTAAGTGATCTTAGTTTTCTCTTGATATTTTAGAGAGTGCCTCTGAAGCATAGATAATGTGTGAGAAATACTTTTGTGACTGTAGAAGTTCTACAAACCATTTTAATTTTAAATGCTATTCAAATTCTAGAGAAAAACATCTCATTTCTAGGTAACTGAAATACCTTTTTTGTCTCTTTTTTTTTTTAAGCTGATTACCTATGGCTCTAATAGAGCTGAAGCACTGAAAAGAATGGAAGAAGCTTTGGACAATTACGTAATTCGAGGTAACTACAGAAATTTGGGTTCCTAGTGTGATAGGCTGCCATCTATTTCAAGAAAACAGCTTGAAAATGTAGTAATTAGCAAATTGAGTAAAGTTCCCGCTTCTTAAGTGCAAATTAAAACAGGAAAAGCTTGTGTTAATTAAGCTGAGAAGATGCATCAAATCTAAAGAGACTTCATTTTTTTCCCCCATTGTTTTTGCTTGAATATTATGAGATAAATATTTAAATCATTAAACTCATACAGAGTTTTCACAGAATGGTAGCATATAAGTCATTTATTATGTTGTAGAGGGGAAAAAAAAAGCCACTGCACTGTAAGAAATTTAAAGTAGTTGCCATTTTATAGCAGTTGAATACATAGATTGTGGTCAGATAATATCACAATGCAGTATTTGATTGTGTATATATTTTTTTTTCTTACTGTCAAGATAATTGTTTATATTTGGGCAAATGCAGACGTGGGCTGATGATCAAAATGTGTTGCAGGTCTTGCTGACTGACTGTCTAGGAGAAGCAGCCGTTTTTCCAGCCTTTCTAAGCAGCAGGAGTGAATCAGCCATGACCACTTTAACTCCTTTTAAGTTTTAGAGAGGGAAGTCATGGTTTGCTTGGGAGAAGTCTTTAGATCTTCCTCAGTGTCTTATGGAAAATAGGAAGGACAATTCAGGATAGGAGAGGGAAAAAATTGATTTCTTACCCTTTCTTTTCATGGAGGTGATTAGAGAAGGGAACTGTCATGTGGCAAAAATCTTCATTTTACTCCGTAACTGTGTGAGTATTTGTGGGAATTATTTTTTTCGGTACTAGTCAGTATACTTGAAAAACCAGTATAGGCGGGAAGGCAACTGTTAGATGATTTGCTGACTTTGTTCCTTGTTTTGGTTGCTGGACAGATTCTTCCATGGTTTGAGATGGGAGAAAGACTTGGAATGCTTATTTAATTTCTCCCCTGAATTGCTGGGAGAAGCATCAGGAGAGACCTCATACAGTAGATAATCATAGGAATGTTTCTGTAAAACTTGGTTTGGCTTTAATGCTGTCTGCTGAATACTGTGGATTGCATGTTAGACTTGAAAGATTTACCTATTGAGGGGAAAATGAGCATCCTTCTACCACAGTGTAGTTAGGTGGTAGGATTGTCTGTTGTAAATGAACTGCTAACCCTAAAGTGGATTTATACTGGTGCAACTTGAGCCATTAGACTATTGCAGTATGATGTGCTGATGTAAACCACTGCTATGTAACAGTTGGGTAAATTTATATGAGAGAAATGTATACTGCTATAGCTACACTGATGTGAGGTGCAATTTGTTTTGTGGGTTTTTTTGTTTGTTTGTTGTTTTTTTTTTTAATGGGGACAGGCTCGGGATTCAAACTCAATTGTATTAATAGCAAATGATACTAGAAGGATTATGTTTACTGACAATACTGGAGTTCTGTGTGGAACATCGTCTTTTATTGTGTGCTATAATATGGGATAGAACCTGATTGTTTGTTCTTAGGTGTTTTAGGCAGATATGTATATACCTGATAACAGTTCCAGAGATATATAAATACCTACAAAGGATATGACACCTTACATGTGAAAATTGCTAATTTGCATTCTTGATTTTTTACAGTCTTTTATTAGTATGCATGTATGCATTAAAGTGCTCTTCATATGTTAAAAATATTGAAAGAGGTAATAAATGAACTGTGGGGCAGAATGTGGTTTGTTTTTTTTTTTTTTAAGTATCACAAAGGACAAATTTTAATGTACCACAGGTTTCAAAAGTAGATGAATTTCCAGAAAACATTTTTAGTTGCAGTGGCCAGTGGTTTACGTTTGAAAACCAACACGATTTTCGTGTAGTTTTGCACAGCTAGTAGTTTTTTCTCAGGGTTTATTTAAAATGAAACATTCCTGGATATTGAAGTATCTCTTCTGTTGCCTAGTGTGAATGATGCTTGATAGGGTGGTTTGTAGAAACCATCTTATCTGTAGTGTTCTGAACTGCATTGGAACAGGTTGCCCAGAGAAGCTGTGGATGCCCCCTCCCTGGCAGTGTTCAAGGCCAGGTTGGATGGGGCTTTGGGCAACGTGGTCTAGTGGGGGGTGTCCCTGCCCATGGCAGGGGGGTTGGAACTAGATGATCTTTGAGGTTCCTTCCAACCCAAACCATTCTATGACACGTGCAGAACTCCTCCTTGTTCAGAGGAGTTGTCTCTAATAAGTTCAAGTAAGCTTAACAGGTGATGAAGTAGTAGTAATACATTGGTATTTAAATGGACAAAAATAATAAAGCATCAGAAAAGTAAAAGCAATTTAATGCATTTCGTTTCCTAAAGTGATTGTGTATATTATTGCGTTAAAATGTTAGGTGCTATGTAAAACACTATTAAAGCATTTTGATCTTATGTGAAAGTGCCTCACATGGACTCGTCTCCATAATTGAGTTAGTAGTAGCAAAAGATACAAAACAGAGCTTTTTACCTGGTTTTGAAGTTACTTGGTTTTATATTTGAATAGCGAGCCTGTACATAACTATTTAGTGTGCTCTGTATTCCTGTTTCTGAAGACAGTGCCCCTGTTCCCCCCAATTTCTTTGGAAGCAGCTTTTATGTTTGCTTTGTGTTTTAGAGACAGTGTGTTTTTTCCCTGTAAGTAACAAGTCTCTTCTGAGTTACAATGTATTTTAGCTAAGCAATACCAGCTGAAGTCAATGTGAATTGTACTGAAAGCATACACTGTGAGAATTTAGATTTAAATTCCCAAGAATTGCAACATTCCTGTAAGCAAAAATGCTTGTTCACTCACATAGGGTGGGAATGGGATGGGGTGACTGGGTAACAGGTCAAGGACCATCTAATGGGTAGCTTAGGGACTGCTAATGGAACACGGAGTCTTTCCCATCACTTCTGTGTCACCAGTTCAAAGCAGGCAAAAGTTGGTAAGGACTCTTAGTCGCTAATATTTTGATGGTTGCTTGCTGACCTGCGTGCAATCAGTGGTCTTGATCCAGTTCCTAGAAGACAGATGTCCTCTTGGAACAAGTGCCACCGTATAATGTCATTCGTGGCAGTCCCAGCAGAGAGTCCAGGGCCTGAAGCAGCACAGTGACCCTCCAGGAGGTGACTGGTCCAGGCTGAGTTGAGGCACGCTGACAGCGTGAAGTGCAAGGACTTAACGCTGCTGATCCTTGTCTACTGGCTGTATGAGCAGACATTCAATTTCTACTGCTGTGGCTTTAGGATATCCAAGAATCACCCATTCCCTTTTAGCTCTATTCCACTCACAGGAAACAAGTCCTCAGACTGCAGTCTTTGTTGACTTGTTTTCTAGGACCTGATAGTACCTGCCTTGAATCCATGGTTCAGCTGTTCCTCCCGGTTAAATCTGCCTGACAATGAATTTCATGAAGGAAATGAAATTCATTAAATTTTCAAAAAAATGTAATCTAATACTTGCAAAGAAAGCAGACTTATGCAAAACTTAAGTAAATAATATTTTAAGCAGTGAAGACTGCATCATACAGTGCCTGTAACAGCAGTATCTCGATTATAAATGCTGAATAAATCAAATTGTGATATTTGTAACAATGCTATTCTCTGAAAATGCCAATTGCCTTAATATTTTGTTACAGTTTGGGCTAGTAACAACTTGCACATGGTGAAATAAGAAATTCTGCAGTCTCTTCTTTGGTAGATGCTAACAACGTGACTAACTCAAGATACATTCAGTGTGGTCGCGAGAATGTAATCTGCATCTTATTTCCTGTGTAATATCTACAGGGTTATTAATGGGAGCAGGTGAAAGTCTAGGATAGCACTTTTTTGAGTGGTGGATTGTATTAAATGATCTCCTAAGGTCCTTTACAGTCTAAATTATTCTGTTAGCAACAGACTCCTCCACTGAGAACTGCTTGGAATTAACAATCAGTTGAGACTTCTGAATGAGGAAGAGTCTAATTAGGTAATATTTTTATCCATGGGTCTTCCAGTATAGTTCAGGGATGATTAATGTTCAGGGTCTAACCCAGATTTGTCTCAAGCAGATACACTTTTCATCTTATGCAGTGGTTACTGGAGAATTTGTGAATACTGAGAAGTTCAAGCCGTCGGTCAAGCATAGAGGCGATGTTGCTCATCGGGATGAGGCATGAGTTGTTTCCTGGGAGCTTGCACTGTTGTTACTGGTTCATCTTTCTCTTGTTTTATGCCACTCTTCAGGAACTTAAGGTTTTCCTTCTTTTTAATCTGAACAACAGAAATAGGGTATTGGAAGAAGGCCTTTCAGCATGTGTACTGTATGGATAAACATAATGTGTGATTTCCCTCTTCACAGTTTCTTTAAGATTTTGGCATGTGTTTGTCATGTAATATATGATGCTGAATAATCTGTTCATTTAAAGGCATGTATAAAACCTAGTATGAAATTCTGGAAAGTTTATGTATGAAAATTGTTTTTATCTATTTAAATAAATGGATATATTTATGCAGCCAGTAGAACTGATTATCAGTTCACCAGAGGTCTGATTGGGCAGATGGCTCATATCCTTGAGTGCAGAGATTCCTGTAATCTCTCCTTCGACCTGTGTTTGCTTTTTATCTTCCCTGCTGATTGAAATAGAAAGCAGTAACATGAAATTTATAGTCTTTTTGTAAAGTCAACCGTTATCTGTTGAGATCCTGTTTGCTGTGGGGAGAGAGGAATGTAGTAGACCGTTTGGGAGAAAGAAGAGTGGAAAAAGGGGCACCTGAGAAAAGAGTAAGCAGCAGAGAGAGCAAGGAGTAGTAGAAATGAGGGGGAAATAAGGAAGCCACCAACCAGGGGGATCTTCCAGGATGAGGTAAAAGAGCAATCATAGAAAAGAAAACAGAAAAGTGGTAAGTAAGTGTGAACAATGTTAGAAGTTAACTCTTTGATATGAAGAGACACCTGCCAGAACAGCAGCAGCAGAAACTGTTGTCTTGAGTTTTTTGCAGCTGTAAACACACTAACTGGGAGGAAAAAAGAATACTGTGCTTAGTATTGTGGAGAAGGCCTTGGTTTTCCAAGAAAAAACACCCAAAAACCCCCAACCTATTTTAATTTTAGTATTTTATCATAATTTCAAATAAATTAATTTTCAGGTACAAAGGTTTTCATAATAAACTTTCAGTAATTGATGACATTTGGGTTTAACTAATGATTTTGTCTTTTATCTCTTGAAAGATACTTCTCAAAGGCAGTGATACTTGTAAATTTTATACTTTCCTGTATTCTGATCCCATGCAGGTATGCCAGTGTGCTCATGGGTGTTATGAACAAAACAATCTTTGTGTCTAAGCCATTTTTCCTGCAAAAGACATACAGCGTCTGTTCTTAAACAAGAATGAAATGGGCCTCGTTTTGCTGGTTGCGCTTTAAAAAAGCGCTGCAGCAGGTCATACAGCTTGAACCATGGATTGTCCCCTTTGTGTAGGAGAGGTAACGGGCTGGGAGTTCTGCAAGAGTCTTTGTGTTCTCTGACCCTTTGCAAGAGGGACCTGTGGGTTCCCAGTGTGGAAACTGAAAGTGGAAAAGGGAAAGCAACAAACAAACTTAGTTTCAAACCACTAGAAGGGACCGTTTCAGGATGCTCGGTAACATCAGCTCGGAGCACAGATGCTGGCATGAGGGAAGATTCTTCCTCTGCTTCTCTTCCTTTTTTTTTTTTTTTTTTTTTTCCTCTTAAGCCAGTCACAGGGGAGTGAGTGGGATGGGCAGCTTGTCAGCGGAACCTTACGGCAAGTAGTTTAGGAAGGGTTCTAGACTGCCGCATCATGGAGGAGAAAGAGGGAAGGGCAGTTGAAGTACAAGCTGATGAGGTAAAAGAGGAAGGTGATGTTAGTGGTGTAGGAGAAGGGAAATAAAATAAGGTACTTTTTTTTTTATCAGAGGCAGTTTTTTTAATCAAGAAAAAAAGTTGTGGCAGTGGAAAACTACAAGAAATGCAGTGTGGCAGGTTGAAGAAGCATTGAAAGACACATGCTGTTATTTCTAGTTAGGCCCCTTGCATATGATGTTGTCCTGGTGTTCTATTCCCTCCTTTAGAATAAAGGAGTGGCTGAGGAGGGGGCGATGGCAGGATGGCCATCCATTTTCTTTCACTTGTTCTTGACAAAGCCTGCTTAACTTCTGCTTCCAATTATTCTACTGATTCAAACATTCATACGTGTTTACTAACACCATAAATAATGAGCTGCATAATCTTATTAAGAGGTTCAGAAGTCCATGCAGTACAAAATCTACTGTCAGTTTGAACTAATGTTTTTTACAGTAGGATATTACCATATGTTATCTTCTTCCTCCCCCTTTATTCTGGTCTATGAGGCCTGTGAGCTCAAGACTTTAAATATCTGAAAGAATTAATGTTTTAATTGAAATACATGTACAACTTTGAGGGTCAGTGGTGTACTGATCCTATATGAGAACTTTATGTGGATGTTTGTGTCTTAAAATTAAAGCTTGAAAAGCCTTTCTTCTCACTTTTGGGATGGGACTTTGTATGCAGATAGCCTGCTCTGAAGTGAATTGAAGCAAAGCACAAGCTTTGAAAGACAGTTTTAAACAGCTGAATGTTGAGGGTTTTAGGGAATACTATGGCAACTTTTGGAATTGCAAACATGGAGGCTAGCTGGGTAGTAATCATGGACTTTGAAAAGTTCATGCATTGAAAGGAGTGTTTTTGTTGTCTGTGCACATCTCTGATAATGTTCTTGTTTTAAGTGGAGAGTAACATAATCAGTGTTTCATGATGCTCAGTGCAGATCTTGGTTAATATTTTTTAATTTTTTGGTTAGAGAAATCAACTGGGATGCATCCTAAACTTCATAGCATTTGTTCTTATTCAGTATTTAAATTGATTGGTGATAATTTAGCTTTACTATTTTTTTAAAAAAGAGAAACCTCTAGTACTGTACTCCACACATTGTTTTTGCAATCAGTAAGTATGCAGATAGAGTTCTTTCTATTCCACTTACCACAATTTGGAATTATCAGCAAGTTAAGTATATTCAACTGCTTATCTACAGAGGCGCATGTAGGACTCCAATTAAGTTCACATGGATAAATGCAGATTTGTGTTTGCAGACATCAAGATGACAGAAGCTTAATACTGTAAAAAGGCTAATCAACACTGAATATGTTTAGTGTCAGTAAATATTTATAGTGAAAACATTGCCTAGGGTTTTGTGCCTTGGCATTCCAAGTTCTGATTTTTGGTGAGTAGAAGCATGGTGTGATATCCTGTTCATAAACCTGCTATACAATTTTTTGTTTTCTTTAAAATTTTATTGTTTTGTTCTTCTTCACGTTTTCTTGGTAAGACAGGTTAGGAGTTAGGCTACAGTTTGTAAGCTAATGAAAAATCTGGTATATTTAGCAAGGTTTTAAGGCAGATGTAATCCGGAGAATGAGGAGGGGAAAGAGGCAAGATAGAGTCAGGCAGTATGGGGAATAATTTCTTCTGATTATAGTTTTATTTTATTTTTTTAATGAGCACTTCTTCAAATAGTGGTTACTAATCAGCTCTGAACAATGTGATTATTTAGAGTGCTCATGTATTCATTAGGCAATAACTAGAATTTAACTGGAAAATTAATTGAACCTCAGAAATATGTTTCTTCATATATAAAACATACAAATACAATTATTATTTTTTAAAATTTCATTAGATCTCCCCAAGTTAAATGCTAGTCTGCTCTCTTTTTTTTTTTTTTTAGAAATGTATTCTGGGAAATAATGTGTCAAAATTGAAATTCAAAAAGTATGTCTTAAACTGAGCTTCTACTGATGTAATATTGTATGAAGACTATAGCCAAGTGAAATAAAAAATAGAGGTACAAGGAACACTGATTATTATTTTTTATTATATTTTGACATAGAGAAAAGAAGAATATAACTAACTGCAGTTCTGTATCAGTCTTAACAGTGTAAAAAAATGATGTTGAAGTGAAATTATGTTTTCTGGAGGGGAAATAAATTGATATAGTTTAGGATTTTGTTTGTTTGTTGGAAATGTCATGGCTTGTCAGGTTAACAGATGTGATTTTGTTCCTGGCAGACTGCAGACCTGGTCAAGAAAAAGAAAAATTCTCTGAAAACCCCTGCAACGTAAATACAATATACTTCAGTTTAGTGTCTAACTTTGCATGAAATAAGCACTGCCTGTTAGCCTCTGTTTGATCCTGTGAGAGTGCGGGGCTAATGTCTGGCCAGTGTTTTGGAAGCAGCAGGTAGTCAGGAGCAAGCTGCTCTAGGGGTCCATATTTCTGTAGCCTAGCAGTTACTCACACACAGATGGAGACCTTATGAACTTTGACAGAGGTCACGCTAAATTGCAAATCTAAAACTTCTAGACTTCTGAAGGATTACACTGGTACTTTTTTTTTTTAAAGCCATAGGATTGGGAACATCGTTGAAGGTATCAACTCAGTTTTGAGACGCAGATCAACTGTGCAGTCATTGCTCACATAATGATCATGGGGACTGATAGATAGCATCTCATGATACTTTAAAGGGAAACTGTTGCATATTAAATTTTAATTTGCATATGTAAAATACATACATCATATTGCTTCACAAACACCAAGGCTTGTCTGCTCTATCGAACTCATTAAAGGAATTTTGGAACTTAAAACGTTGTGGAAACCTCTGATTTTTCTGATGCACATGAGTTTGAAATAATTAAGATACTCATAGTATTTTTTTGATTTCAGGTCTTTTGGGGCAGTCAGTTGAGAGACCAAGCTCTGTCATCTGTCATCAGCCATCATCTTGCCAGGGATCTTGTAGCAGTTTAGGAAAGAAAAACATGAGGTGATCTGGTTACACATTGTAGCGTGTTTAAATCCTGGATTCAAAGTCGGGGAGCATTGAAGGGCTCCTCTTTGTTGTCTAATAGTTCCGAAGCTGTACTTAATAGATGAAAATCTATTTCAATTTACTCTTCAAATGGGAAATTTGGGGAGGATTTCATATCAGCCAAAGAAAGACTTTATTTGTTTCTAAGTTCTGGTTGTTCAGAATAACATTTTTTTTAAAGTTTTTTTTGTTTAGTGGAGGTGCAATGTGGGTTTCATTCAGTGTTTATGAAGTCAGGGTCCATGAATGACTATCTAGGTCACAGACAGCAAGGAGGCTGATCCTCTTTTAATCAAATGGTCAAATTTTTATCTTGTCGTCATTGAACTGGTTGTGTAATGTGCTACTTAATGGCTCATGAACGAGTCTTTAAAGCTATGACTTCATGATTCAATGAGGCTGAGTCTGTGTGTTGAAAGTGGTTTCAGTGACGGCCACACAGAGAGCTTGAAAATTCACACCAGCAGCAGACTGTAGGGGGAAAAAAGCTTTGAAACTGTTTGAACTGGTCTGCACATAAAATAACAAGAATGTTATTCATGCTTCTAAACTGGAAAAACACAAAGGGAAAAGAAGTAGGAGCTCCTTCTGAGCTACAGCAGTTCACGGTTGCTGCACTGCTAGTGTTTTTGCTTTGGTGAGATCTCGATGGGGGAAAAGAATCCAAATAGCTTAATTTGCAGTTGAGACACCTGAGTTTACAATGAATTCTTATTCATGTTATTTTAAACTAGAGCTATTAGGAAAAAAAAAAGTGCAAATAACTGTCCTAGTCGTGTCATCACGGTATTAGTCATAATAACTTGTAAGTAAACGCATGTAAAGTTGAAGTTCAGAATCTTGTGCTTCACAAGAAAGATGGGTGCACAGGCAAATTTTTACAAATAAACTAGCTTGTGATGTGCTCTGCATTTAGGTGTGCACCTAACACCAAAGTTCATGTGACCTGGAAAACGCAATGTGATTTGAGTTGCCTGTCCCTCTGACGCTGAGAGGAAAGAATTTGAATTACTTTGTATTTCCTGAAGGGTGAGAATGTGCACACCGCACAGCTGAGGTTGGATAACCTCTTTCCTATAGCACCTTCCTTGTTTAGCCAGACCTGGACTGGATGCAACAGCGTTTGTGCCCCTGAATTGCACGTCTCTTTCAGCTTCTCTTCAGAAATATTCATGTTTATAAGGCAGTGTTATTCTGTGTAGTCGTATTGGGACTGAACTGTGGTGGCTCTTCAAATTTTCTGTTACAATCTCTTTCCAAAATTGAGAAGAGAGTTGAGGTAAAGATGGTGGTTTTCCTCCTACTTGCATAATCTTACACTTTCCAGAGATGACCTGTGTGCTACTCCCAAAAGAGAAAGTATTTTCTGATACTTTGAAAATTGTTTGGAGTGCAGGAAGCAGAAGATAATTTAAATTATCTGGGGATTTTTTTCTCAGGGATTTTTTTGCACCTCCGTTTTCTCTCCCACCTCCTGTAAATACTTCTTTGTATTTAAAATTTCAGTGAAATGACTTTTAATGACCATAGTATTCAGTGCAAAACTGCAAGTACTTCTGGCAAAGTGCAGTTTAGCTTTCAGTTACTCAGTTACACAGCCCTGTTAAATTCAAAGAAAAAATAAAACTTGAAGGATTTCAGAAAGTCATCTAGTCCCACTGCCTGAACTAAGGTATACCAACTATAACTGCATCCTGACAGGTGTTTCTTTAACCTGTTTTTAAACATTTTCACTTACTCCAGAATCTTGCCCTGGGCAATCTTTTTCCAATGTTAACTATCCTGAGTACATATCTTGTGCTAACATCTACTCCTGATTATGGTTTTTCCATCCTATGCTGGAAACGGGATATGGTTTATTCCTTTCCTCTCTGAGAAAACAAATTAATCTTTTACTCATCTGTGAGAAAGGGGCAGAGGGCGTACTGTTTTGTGTGCAAGTACCAGACTAACACTGGCAGCATCCTATGACCTGTGTAGCTTTAGATTGCATTTCTTAGAAGTTGTCTGTCTTTGTTGGCACAAAAAGCAGGGGAAAAGAAGGGAATGAAAAATACAAAAACAGGCTGAGAAGTGGAATGAAAGGAGATGAAATCCAGAAAAAAGAAAATACTTTGAATATTCAAAGAAATTAAAGGACAAAGGATATAAGGGCTCTTTAATGAGTAATTTTTGAATTAAAGAAATGAGGGGGAGGGAGCTCTATGCCTAGCAGGATCATGGAATGGTGCTAAAGGGGGAACAAAAGAATTGGCCAGGCAAAGTTGGATAAAAGTATATATGGAGCAAGCAATAGGGTTTCTTTCTTTCTCTCACAGGAGTCTCTTATGACTTACAAATGATAAAAATGTTATAAGATTATATATGTGATGAAACTTTTTACTATCATCCATTACTGTGATTGGGGTGTACCATGGCACATATCGTCCCCAGGAGAGTGTGTAGGTAAGGTGGCAGGATGACAAGTTGGGCCAGAGTTCACTGGAACGGAGCTGGTACTTTTGGTCATGACTAATCTGTCGTTTTGAGGAGATGGCTCTGGTCTTGCCTGTATCTGCTAGGACTGAACCAAAAGTCTTTTGGTTGTGTGTGCTGTCATTGACTTAACTGTTTGAATTAGACTTACTGAGGGGAAAATTTGGAAGGTTTGCTTCTTAATTAAACTGAGTATTTGAGGAGGGTATCCTGAGGCAGGAGTGGAACAAAAGTGGTAAATCTGGCGTTGATTACATCACTACTATGGTGTCTAAGTTGTGAACAAGTATTTATTCTACAAAGATGAGAGCTCATATTTTTATAAGTTGTTTCCTACTGTAATTTTGTATTTAATACGTTTACCTGATTTTGTATTGTTACTTTGTTTTCAGGTGTGGCTCACAATATTTCTTTACTTCGAGAAGTGATTGTCCATCCACGCTTTGTTCAAGGAGACATAAGCACTAAATTCCTTCCTGAAGTCTATCCTGATGGTTTTAAAGGTTTGTTCCATTTAGATTTTTTTCTTGAGGTGTTGTTTCTGATAATTATTTCTTTACGTTTATAGACCGATGTGTTCCCCAATCACTTCAGATTTTTTCTCAAATGTATCTGTGCATACATGCAATTAGAGTTTTTAAATAATGCATAATATAATTGAAACAGTTATTTTCTTTACTTTCAAGAAGGCAAATACATACTTCTAGTGACAAAATAGTAAATGAAGTGCATCCAAAGTCAAGAAAAACGATTCGTAGCTGATACGAAATATGGAAAATAAACATCAATTCAACTATACCATGCTATTGTGCTTCATTACAGACTGTGCTCCTACTGTTAACTGAAGATAAGTTTTTCTCTTTACTCAACACTATTGCATTTCCAGTGAGTTTGTGCAGCATCTTTAGAATTGCTGTTTGGCATCCTTTGTAGTCACTTTAGCATTGTCTTGGAGGATCTGGCATTTTATCAGAGTATTTCAGTCACCTGGTCTTAATACTCGGTACACACAGTAATGGGCATCACTTTGAAGTTAGTAACTCATACACTAGGCTAACACAAATGCAAATGTTTCCTTCCAACATCCCAAACAACTCTGTTTCAAAACTGTGTTAACACCAGTTGATGGAGAAATGTAACTAAACAGATTGGTTTCCTTTTGCAAGGATCAAATTTTAAAAGGTTGTCTTCTCTCCCAGCCAATCTGCTGTAGATGCTTTCTTCACCTGTGTGGTCAGAGCCCCAGTCCTTCCATACAGGCCTCACATCTCAGCTGGCATTCATCAGGCAGAACCTCTTCCTTATTTTAAAAAACAAAACCAACAATGTTTACAGCTCATCATTCATGGGTCCTTCATGAATCCCATGGAGATTCCTTTCTCCCCCATTCATCAGTAATCCAATGTGACAGAATCCTCATCCCCCTTTGGAGACAACGCTGCCAGGTTGGCAGTCACTGGACATGATGGGCGCTTTGCCAAAATTGTCTCATTAAGGAGGAGAGCAGATTTTTCTTACCTCAGGACTCAGTGTGTGTGTTTGGTGCAAAGAATATTCATCCACAGAACTACTTTATGTCATGATGTAATTGGCAACTGTGTGATACAGTCCTACTTGTGGGATTAATGCATCTGGCTTGTTATTGGCTCCTGACTGCAACCAAAGCAGTAGGAGTTAGTCACCTTGGGTGGCAGTAAGCTTGTGATGGTTGAAACTCTCAAATGTTCCTTTGTCATCTTTGCTAAGGTGTACTTAACTAATCGCCAAGTCAGTCAGCTGGCTTTCATCCAGCATAGACTTGAGGGTACTCTGATCTGCTCTGAAGGCTCAGTGCTGCTGATAAGCTGGTCTGTCTCTCTTCCCAGACACTTTCATATGAAATCCCATGTCCTGTCTCTTTGATGGTTCTGGGACTCTTCAGTCTTTTTCCTGAGTGGATTCACTTCCCTAAACCACCAGAAAATGGCGTTTTTATTTTATTGTTGCTGCTTTTGTTCAGGTAGGTTTTTTTAAGAATTCTTGCATTGACTTAGTTCACGAAGGAATCGGGTGAACTTCAGCAGATGTGCAAAGTGAGTGATAGGCTAGGAATGGGGAAAAGGGAATGAGGGAGAAAGGCGAGGATGCAAGATGTTAGGTAGGTTTGTACTGTGTCGTGAAAAGCCAGCCTCACCTGGCACACAACTGGGAACAATAAAACCCCAAACCATTCTACCCTCATTTGTCATAATGTGTCTGTTGGGGCCCTTGGTCACTTGTAAGAAGCTGGAACAGGTTTTACTGAACCAGGAGGAGACCCCTTGCTCTGTATTTTTGATGATGGAAAGGCACTCTTGTCTTTTGTTCTTTTATTTTTGTTTTAATATTTTATATTGCAGTGTTAACCTGTATAGAATCAGTTAATTACTTGTTGGTCCATAAATTGAAGGATTATAAGAAATTTGTTTTGGGGTTATCTGACTTGAACTGTAGATGCGCGTATTTGTGTGCACATACACACTGATGCAAATGGCTGATTCATGTCACTGAGGTAAACAGTAATATTATATTAACAGAGTGTTAAAGATAAGCTTTTGCTCTAGACACCAGAATACACAAAAAGATATTGTGACAGTTCATAAGATAAACTAATGAATGGGACATGTGAAATGACTGGACTTTGTTCCTGCTGTATGAAAATTTTGCTCTTCTCCTTGCATGTATCAAATACAAGCATACGTTAGCCACCTTAATGACAAAAAAATGCAGATATCATTATTAGAAAGCATTTGTATTTCAAGTCAGGAGTAATTATCCATTGAATACTGATTCAAAGCTCCCTGAAGTAATTGAGAGCCCTTGTAGTGATGTAGTTTGCTCTGGATCAGACTCTTATGGCTAAAAAAAAAAAAAAAAATAAAAAAAAAAATCGGTGTATTGAGTTAGAGGATTTTTTTTAAGTACCTATTCAATAATATTTTTGCAAATGCAAAGACTCTAATGGGAACTGTTGAAGGCAAGGAAGGGTGGTGGGCAGATGATGGGTAGAAGCTCAGCAAGAGAAACAAAGGCAAGTTAACTTATGCAATGTAAGTCGCCTACTCAGTTCATCTAACCTTTTTATATAAATACCCAGGGTAAACTTTCTCGGAGGATTTGAAAATGAAGTGGTTTCATATATCTTAATATTATTTATAAAAGATGTGTAGCTGTAAAGAAATATCTGAGATAATGTCAAAAATTAGA
The DNA here is from genome assembly GCF_011004875.1 of Balearica regulorum gibbericeps. Classification (NCBI taxonomy): domain Eukaryota; kingdom Metazoa; phylum Chordata; class Aves; order Gruiformes; family Gruidae; genus Balearica; species Balearica regulorum. The sequence goes on along the minus strand of NC_046184.1, from coordinate 159,356,138 downwards.
GCAATGTGTAGCCAAAGTAGATTTGGAAATACCTAGAAATATGTGGTGGTGTTAAAAGTAGAAATCCATATCAGAAGTGTTTAAATTTGGAAAACTTAAAAAAATAAAAAAATCAACGAAGATGTGTGCTGTATTAACGTTTGAGCACAATCCTGTGTTTTTCTTTTGTAAATGACACAATTGCCACTGTTGGTCTTTGGTAATGAACATCAGCTGTGTTTTCTGGTGACCGCATGATGTATTGGCCCATTTCTTATGTGCATTTTTCTTCAAATCTAAATATTAACTTTAGTTTTAGTTAAGAGTAAAATAAGAGATGCTTTGTTTTCCAGTCTCATTTTCAAGGGTTTTGTTATAAGTCCTTTATTAGAAGGATTTTACTCTAAGTTAAGAAAAATTAATTATTAGAAATATCTCAGCAGCTTTTCCATTAACCTGATGCCCACTTCAAATTACATCTAGAATGGGAATGTTTAGTAATTTTCATGATTAGGATTTAACTCTTTTTCTTCCATTCTTTAAATAAGCATTCATTAACAAAACCAGTTTGTGTATTCCAAGTTATTTTAAAATATTGCTGTGCTGAAACTAAGCTTGCTCAGGCTACAATTAGCGTGGGAAACAGCTGCTGTCGTACCCTCCTGTTGTCTATAGGAGGAGGGATGGATGGATGGTTAGAATGCTGGCTGGCAGTGGGTTATTGCTCTGAGCACACATGGATATTTTGGGAGGAGGGTGGATGCAGTGGCACTGACTGGGTCAGATGACACAAATACATCGGTCTTAGAGTGGTCTCCAAGCACTTTGGTCACAGAATAAAAATGTTTGCCAGGCCTGTGGGAGTAGCCCATACTATTGGATAGGGTATTGTCAGACGAGTTGTCCTTCAACGGCTTCCAAGCAGCCTGGGACACCTCTGTATTTCCTAACCTGCCTGGTGAGAAAGGAATGAACTATCTATTATCCTTATTTTATAGGCAAAGAAAGTGTCTCTGTTTTCACAAAGATCTAAGAGGAGTCCTTGACAAAGAGCAAACTCAAGGATTCTTAGGTTAGTACGCTATGCATGGGATCGTTCTTTGGATTCAGTGTGTTTCACAGTTAATCCATCTCTTCCTGGATATCTGTTTGAATGCTGTGATTTTTTTTTTAAAATGGTCTACTTTTCCTGGATATTAAATGACATCTCAAATGCTTGGTCGGTCTCTTTGGGAGACACATCCTATGCAAATGAGAAATGAGGCATTTTCCAAGAGATTATTGCAAAAGCCATACCAAAACACAGGGGAAAAGGAAAAAGAATCCTTTACTTGCCCCTCTTCTAGCACGCTTTCCTCATTTGGGTAGAGAGAAAGAGCATTTGTTCTGATAGACAATCCTTTGTTAACTAATTTCTAATACAGAAGGGAAGAAAGAGGAAACACCTCCCTCCTGCAATTGTGTATTGGTTCCAGAGAGTGTGTATGAGGTGAAGGCTTGTAGATGCGTTGTGTTTGTTATAGTTGTATGGGTTGAAGGGATTGATTACTCCGCTTTAGCCAACACTTACTAAACCACCCCTGGAATACCGTGTCCAGTTTTAACCCCCTCACATGTATAAGAAAGATGTCAATAAACTTCAGTAAGTCTGGCGAAGAGCCACTAGGGTTGTAGTGGGGTTTGAACAGAGGAGCGATGAGGAGAGGCTGGGAGAACCAGGCTTGCTTAGCCTGGAAACAAGAAAGCCTTTGCATACCTCTGAGGGGGTTCCCAAAAAGACAGAGCCAGGCTCTTCAGTGAGGTACACATAAATTGGAGATTTTCAGGACCCGACTGCGCAAACCTCCGAGCATCCTAATCTGAATTTGATGTTGAGATTGCTCGGGGTGGGGGTGGCATTCTGAATAAACTAAAGACCTCCCAAAGTCCCTTCAACCTTGGTCGTTCTGTGACTGTTATGAATGAAAGTGCTTTTTAGGTGGATGGGACTTTTAAGTCGGGAGACTTTTGTCATTAGTTGGAAGGGGGAATGTCTGTGTTACTGTCAGAAGAGAGAGGATGGTTGCTGTTAATTCCACTCATCTTCTCCACACTGGAATCTAATCTTTGTCTTCATTTTACGAAGCTACTGGATTATAAAAATTGACTGAACAGATAGCTTGCTTCACTTTCTTCTTTCTGACAGGTGGAGCCAAGAAATGTTTCTTGGTCTGTCACTAATCCCTTTATAATTCAAAATAGTAGACGTTTTGCTTTCTGTATGCTATAGCATCCATCTTGTAAGTGATTACGAGATCTGAGACACATCTTCGCTATTCTGAATGGTTTGAGATTGCATCCGCAGACAATGATGGCCATCTGGGTGGAGCAAAGCTCTGCCGGACTTCAGAAGAAATTAAAACCTCTAATAACATGCAACTTTTTCTACCTCAGCCTACTTGGTATACGTGCCATCTGTAATGATCAACTTCAAAATCCATCAGGGAAAAAACTCAAGCTAAAACGGAACTAGGAATGATATAAACATTGCCTGCATTGGTATGGATCCGAATTATGCATTGTACTTTGTCTTACCCAGTTTGCTTTTAATTTTTATTCTTTCCAATCAGAAAGCAGTCACTTTTCAAGTATTAAGTAACAGACCCAGGCATAGAACCAGGACTTGTTTGTTTTGTAGATTCGCCTCCCCCCCCCCCCCCCCCCAATTGATAATAGGAAATACATTTCTAGGACAGAATGCAAATGAGACTGTTATGGGAAAAATGACCTTTTATGTAATTTAATTTCAAGTTGGTTATGTAAAGTAATTGCCTGAACCTTTTTGACTCAGCTTGGGGGATACTGGGATAATATTGATTTAAGCAGTCATAACATCAGGGAAATGAGAGAGAAATACTTTTTTTCTTGTCTTCCTTTCGATCAGGGTTCTATCATTTAGTAGTAATAGATGCGTGCGGTCTAGTTTTAAATGACATGAATAACAGTGCTTCCACTCCTTCAGTTGTGCCTTAAGTTTATAGCCATTAATCCTATTTTATGTTCACCTTATATAATTCAGTTCAGTCATGACAGTGAGAATGCAGAAATATATCCCAAGTTGAGCAGAGAGATTTGGGAGCTGGTTTACGTTTTATGGTGGAGATGAAATCTCCGTGTAGCCCAGGAGTCTGCAGTGATGAGGGTAGGAAAGAGCAATGACAGAACTTCTCATGTTGGAAGCTGGAGAACCTTGGCCACTTACTCCTTTCACTCCCTGTTAAGGCAGCACTTGGAGGTAGCTTTCTTACTTTTCAGATCGATCTTCTGCATGGTGAACAAGAAAGTCTGTGTTGTTATATCTTTATTGATGATGAATATGAACTTATACCTCAAGACATCCAGTTGAAATCCTGAGGGGTAGCTTGTAAGTTAAAATAAGACTTGAAGTGAAACAATGGTGTTGCTGTCTGGCGCATTTGTGTATTTCCAAATATAGTAATGTAATTGAAAGTTTAACTTTAAAACTGCTTAAAATTCTGCTGAGTGTAGCAGCAGAGCAAGAGCAGAAGGCAAGGGAAATGGGGCTGGAGTTCAGAGAACTAGGGCAGTCTGTCTTGTATAATAAAGGTAAATTGCCATCCTTAGGAAGCAGCCTTTAATCAAGCTTCTGAAGTATGCCTCCAAAGTCACGCTAAGGACATTCCGTGGTAGGATTCTATCTAGAGTGCCAAAGACCAAACCCTAACTTTGGTATGTTCTTGTTAACAGTTTATATTATCTCCGAGACTTAGGAAATTAAATGCGAATTGCCTACATTGGATACTGCAGTCACGACTGGTTTTCTGTTTGCCATGTCTGTGCCACAACTAATGCAAATAGTGACAAATGGAGAAAGTGAATAAACCTTTTTTTTTTCATGTTTGTGATAATGAAGAGGTGAATGTAACTCTTGATCGGTTGTTAACCTGTTTCAAATTATTGACCTTTGTTCACTGTTTGGAGTTTGATTTTTATTGAAGATAGAGGGAGAAAATAGTTTTTGCAGCACAGCAAGTGCAAAAGCAGTTATTGATTTCATCCAAGATGAAGGTCATGCAATAAAACCTTCAAATTGGGATCTTTCTAGTTTTACCTTGTTCCTTTATATGAATTGATAGTACCAGTGTGCGTTGGAGCAGGTGGGAACATGCAGTTTTGGTCACATGAACTTGTCATGGGTGTTAGGCAGAGTAACTGAAAAGCCAGGGTTTTTAGGATGGATTTCTTGATGTATCTTTAGCTGAGACATGTAAACAAATTAGCAATTTTAGATACAGCATTTTGGAAAAATGATCTCAGAGCTTCTTCGCTGTGTGTAAACAAATGGAAAATTGGCACGTTTCAGAGCCAGATAGTTGATGTTATGGCATTGTGTAATTATATAAGGCTTATACATACAAACATATACACGTATATATACACAAATAGTACAAAACTTCAGCATTTTTTTGACTTTTGCTTTCCAATCAGTTTTTCTAGTAACTGGCAAAGGACAGATCAAGTTTGTTTCTCAAGCCAGTTTCTCAGCCTTTCAACATTGGTATTTCTGCATATGTTTGTTAAAGACAGTTTCCATTTCAAGGCAGATAAAAAATAATAAACACTGAGCGAAGGAAGTTGCAGTAATCTTTAGCCAGAATATGTTAATATGGACTAAATTAAAAATAAATTGATGCAGATTTGCTGGCTTTTGTTATTTTTAAATTTACATTTTTTTTGGTCTGTGACAGCTCCTTTGTACTGTTGGGTGGAACTGTAACAAGCGTGTTTCCATCACTGTGCCATGACTGCATTGCAGCCTCTTCCTGTCCATATTGAATGTGCCCAGTGGAAGGATGGGTCCTGCGCAGAAGATACCCTGTTTTGAAATTGTGCATTTGCTTCTCCAGTCCTTTTCAGAAGTCTCCATTCTGGGTTTTCCTGAGGATTGTCTTAGCCTTATTTTATGGTACCAATAGAAATTGTCACTTGCTAGTGCCCAGTACCAAGGAATGTGAGTTAACGTTACGTGCAGTAGTGCTGAGGCCATGGGAGAGGGGAGGCGTAGAAGGGACCTGTGTAACTGTGTGTCTGCTGCAGGACTGGAAGCAAACATGCCCCACTGGGCAGAGTTGCTCTGGGAGATACAGCCTTCCAAACCCCTTCCCCACCTCTTCCCCATCCCTTCACGTGAACCTGTACTTGCCTGGGATGATGGCATTTGCTGTGATACATACACATGAAGGTCTGCTGGGGCACAGAGCTGCATAAAACACTTTTTGAGAGCTCAGTTGTAACTGCATTCGGCTAAATCTTTCAGTCCTACCTTTATATTTTTTTTAAAAATTTTATTTATTGTCTTTTCCTCTCCTGGCTTTTGAAACACCCTTGCTTTCATCTGTGTGAGTTCTCTCTCCTGAGGATAAAGTTTGCCTCTTTCTCCATGACAATTCATCTTTGCACTTCTTGTCATCTTCTATGTCAACTTTAACTTCCTACCACTGCCTTATGGACTGACTACTTGTCCTTTTGCTCCCTCTCAGATCACATTTGACTGTTCTGCTTCTCTGGTGACGCCAGTCTTGGCCACCTATTTGCCAGCTTCTCATACCAAATCTGTGTTGTGCGGCTTCTTTCAGTTTTCGCATCCTAAAGGTTGTGACAGGCAAAGCTCTGTCACTGTGTTCTTTTAGCCTGCTGAATGGACAATTGAATTTCTAATTATCTTCACTTTCTGGAACGAGACCAGGTTGGGAGAAAACCTGTTTCCAGTTGCCCCGGTTTCCACCTTTTTGTCCAAACTTTATTAGCTTGCCTGCCTTCAGTTTGTAGGCCGCTTTGAGCCATTTTCTGCTTATGAAGTGTCAAACATGACACTGACTCCATTAGTCACAAACTAAGGATTGCACAAATGCCACTAAATGACCTAGGGCTGACAAGTAGTTTTACACACATTTATTTCTGGGGTTTATATTGTCGTGTTATCCTTTTTGCCTGGCAGATCTGTAGCCTTTGCAAGGTAAAGTACTGCGAAAGAATGCTGTATATTTTGAATAAGTTCTAATGTACAGATGGATTCCTTACCAGCATGAGGCACAATATGTCAACCAGTGACATTTCAGTAATGAAAACAAGATGCTGCAGTTTTTTCTTTCAGTTGTCAAATTGTTTTTAACAGAGATACCAGTGTTAGCAGTGGAGCTGATCTGTATGAAAACATGCAATTTAAACTCTGAAACTCAGAGCTTCTGCTATGCTGAGCCTCATCTTAATTTAGGGGGAAAAATGTAGGTTTCATGTATAAGGACTGAACAATGTCTTCACTGGTAGTTGTTACTCTTTTTGTCTGTGTTGGTCTCTGGTATCTAATTTTTTAACTGCTTTTTGAAAACTAGGACACAAGTTGACAGATCTTGAAAGGAGAGAACTACTGGCAACAGCAGCATCTTTGTACGTGGCTGAACAACTGAGATCACAGCGATTTCTAGGGACGCCAAGGTAAGTTCATTTTTAGGAACTCAGATGTGCTGATGCGTTTTGTTAATGGCATCTTCTCATGCACGAGAGACACTGGTGAGAAACTGCATGGTTTCTTAATAATAGTCTGTTTTTTCTAAATTCAAATCAGCTGCGGCTTACACTTCCCTACTCACACAAGTCATACATGATTGTTTTTATTCTACATATTAGCAAACTAATAGGCACAAAAATGTGTTACAAGCCAGTACAGTAATTAATGCACATCAGGAGTTTCATTAATGCAAAATGTTGCTGCATTAGTAACTAACCACAAATTGAGCATCACAAATTTCCCATGTGTCCATTTGAAGTGATCTAAGCGCTTTGGGATAATATGAATATTCAGCTGCAGAGCTTTAAAATATTGTGGATTCGTGAGTAATTTGCTACATTGATGAGGAACCTTAATAGTTAAGGGTCTAATTCTGAAAATACTTTCTGACTGGTAAATGCTAGAAGAGTCAACATCTTTAAGTATGTTTTTTGGGTGCTTTTGTTTCCCCGCTCCCTCATTCTTTTGGATAGTAGCTGCTAGTAACCTAGGTAGTAGTGTGAATTGGCCAACCATTGCAGTACCTTGTGTCAAAATGCTAATTCACTACTTTGGAACAGTATGCTTTTTTCCTCTAGGATGTTTTTAGCTTTCATTGTCTTCCGGCTCATCATTGTCAATGGCTTGAGACCTTCTACGAGAACAATTGAATTTGCGAACCTTGCTTGGGTAGTTGGTGTTAGCAACAGCTGCATACGGTGAATCCTAATGTCAGCAGGACTCTTTTGTCTTGCCTCACGTTATTTAATGTAGTTGCATGTGCGTGTGTTTGTATGAGAGAGGGGGAAGTCAGAATGCAGGATAGACATTATTCACATTCCATGCCAGTGGTTTGACAGTGTATTCTATTACTGATTTTACAGTGGTCAGGAATAAATCAAATGTGGTTTCAAGAAGTCTTTATTTTTATTTGTACCCACAAGGATAAATAGTACCATATGGTGTTAAAAAAAAGAAAAAGAAGAGACACTTAGAGCAAGCATAACGGCTTTGTAATATATAGCATATGTAGGGCTAGGTCATTGCATGCCTTATGCACCTATAGGGGAAAGTAAAGCACCTTTTTATTTCCTTCCACAAGTTATATCCTCCATAGTAAATAGCATAAGGAGAAGAACAAACACTCTAAGGCCACTATTCCCTAAATGAAAGATGAATGAGGGAAAATTAGGAGGAGCCTTGGTTGTAGTTTTTATTGGCCAACATAGGAAGTTAAGTAGTCTGGTACTGCTATAGAGAAGTAATGGATTGCTTTGTACATAGCATAAGGATAGAATTGTTGATTTAAGCACTTGATTCTCAAGCTGCTGTTGCATTCCCTGCTCTGATTTGAATTCCCCCCGCCCCCCCCCCCAAGCCTGTTCTTACTTGCTAATAAGAAGAGAAAAGGAGTCCAATTGTTGAAGAATCTTCTGTTTTCTTTCTATTGCAAGTATTTTCTTTCAGGACTAGGTATCCATGTATCTTAATAAAAAGAGACATACGCAACTATTTTAAGAGATGTCAAATACGTAAACAAAGTATTGTGTTGAGCAGCCAGCCATGGTCATTCATCTATTTTTGTGCTGCATCAGGGAAACAAATATGCTCCTGCTTTGAAAAAAAAACCCAACAGCTTATTTTTTGAGTCCTAATCTAACTCCCTCCATTCCAGCATGAGCAGAGAAGGCAGCAGAGTCTGACCACAAGAAGTTTGTTCTTGGTAAGACTAGATTAAGGTCTGGGGTTTTTTTAGATTTTAAATGGTGGAGCTAACAAATCTTTTCAGTAGAGGGAAGATCACCTTCTTTTGCTATGATGAGGTGTACTTATGTTCAGCTCAACTTTCAAAGGATGATCTTTTCTGTCTGTTGTGACATATGCAGCTCTGGAACTAATCCTTCAGAAGATGAGCCTTAAAATTTCTCAAAGTGGTGTCTGAGTGTGGTTCTTAGTGAATAGGTCATTGTTTCCATCCACATACATTGTTAGATCTGCTCGTCTTAGTGATAGAAAACCTGCCTGTTTGAGGCCAAATAAGGACGAGGTTAATCCAAAATGCTTATGGTATGTAACTTCTGAAGAAATCCAAACCTGCTAATGATAGCCCTTCCTCAAAATCCTTCAGAGGAAATCCCCAGCTCCTTCAGAGGAAAAGTCAAGGAAACAAAGGCAGGATGAGGTCAAAGGATTGTGCAGTGTCCTGGACAGTGTTCTCCACTCTTTAGAGCAGCTAGTGGACTCCCTCTAGAGGGAACTGAGAACTGTGGAGCATACAAGTTACTGCAGTCCCATCAAGGATCCCTCGCAGCATCTCCTTAACTTACCCAAACTGCATCTGACTTGTTTTTGAAGGTGTTCTATGTCATGGGTGCTTTTTAGGGAGCAGGATTGTGACCACAAAAAGTGCATCTTTATTGGTATGACTGCAATCTGTTTGAAAAATATTAGTAAATAAAAAGTGCAGAGTAGGAACCTGTGCTGCTGGCAACAAATCAAAAAGGCCAGTTGTAATCTTGGATGCAGTTCACTGTGGTGGAATTGGGCGTTTGGAGTATGTGTGAATTTTAAACCCATGTTGGAGGATGTAAGTGGATTAGGCAGACTGCACGTTCCAGAGTTGATCCATAACATTCTCTTAATGGTGTGGAAAACTACATCGCAATGTTGATGATCATCTTCAAAATTTCAGCTCTCTGGCCCTATTTGTGTTGATGGCATTTTTTTTCTTTTGCATGCACTGAAAACAGTTGAGGAATTTTTGTGTGAGGAATTGCACTGAAAAGTATTCTGAAATCATGCATTATTTCTTCTAAACTTGTCACAGCTGCCAAATAGACAAATTTTTTGCTGAACTTGAGTTATATGCTTGTCTTTGGTTTTGGTTTGTTTTCTTTTCCCTTTTGGGAGCCATATGTATAATATGCATTCTTTTCAGAACTGCAGGGGTATTTTGAGTTCCCTTTTTTTCTCCATGATTTATTCAGCCCAAGCTCAGGATTGTTATTCTAAGCAGATAGATAGAAAGAACTGTCCCTGGAAGTCTTCACAGAAGCTCCACCTTTGACTAGCAGTGCTTCTGAGGCTGTGATCAGATGAAATGGAGCTGAGCCAGATTAAGGAACTGTTTCCCCAGCCTGCTCCTCCCTTGGTCTCTGCCTTTTCCCTCCTCCTCTAGATATGCAGGCATGACTTTGTGCAGTTGATTTCTATTCTGGCTCTGCTAAAATGACCTATATTAGCCTAGAAAATTCTGACAGAACCAGGTTAAGTACTCATGCGTGGCATGGAATTATTCTGCAAGAGCTAGAAGGGTGGGAATGTGTAGCGAGGAGGAAGAGATGAGCAGAGGATGGCTCGTAAAAGGAATGCAGAGGAGGGCCTTAGCTCTGTGCCACAGATCAGACTGGTAGCAGTTTCCTGAGGGGGTTCTCCTCTACAGTTGATGATATTTGCAGGGATGTGACTGGAAAATACATATTTTGCAATCCTCTGGATGACTGAATCATCAACTGTAAGGTTCTTTCTGGAATGTGCTCAGAAGTTCAGCGAGCTATTGCCTCATTAGGATCAAACACTCAACTTCAGCTAGTTTCAATTAGACGTGACCCCTGTAGTGGGATTCTTTGTTGCAGTGGTTTGTGTGGTGTTGAGGTTAATACAGGCCACAGGCTGATGGCTGGTTTGCCTTTCCCGTGTTAGAACAAATTGTATTATGATGTGGGTGGAGCACCCACAGGTGAGTTTCCACTGTGTGCATTGCTGTGTGCCCCTGGCCTCACCCACAGTCTCCTAGGATTCATTTGCCAACCTTTAGCTAGAACAGCTGCTGAAGACCTGTGCATGCTCCGAGGTACAGGAATACAGATACTTCTGGTATGCAATCTAATATTTAGAGCATTTTCTCTGTGTGTGTGTGTGTTTGGTTTTTTTTTTATAACGGGTTATTTCACCAGGTTTCTTGGGAAAAAGATTGGTGTGGGGTATGTTTTGGGTTTCTTTTTAAAAAAAAGAGATAATTAGCTAATGAAAATGCTTGGTATTTTGTGAGCCAGACACTAATGTGCATATTTCACCGTGATATCTAGATAATAGGGGCGCATATTTCCTACAGGAAAGAGCCATGAATGATTGATGATTGTTTCATTGTTCAGCTTTGAGTTATTTTACCTAGGACTTTTCCTACTTATTCCATAGTCCAGTTTATTGTGAAACTGGTGCCACCCACAGCTGCTGAACAGATTTACAGCATCTAGTAAAATCCCAAGGTCTTCTAGACAGAACTTGATCTTATTTCAAGTGGAAACATATTTTGGCTGAAGTGAATCCAGCTTATTTTACGTCTGTTTGATGTAGTTAGCCTTTGAGACCAAAAATGATGTTGTACAGTTGAATCTTCACATTTTGGCTTCAGACTTGTTTTCGTTAGTGGGCTGGGAGGGGAATAGGAGAGTGACTCTCCAGGTGTGGCTACATCATGCTATCTCATGGGTCTACTAATGTGATGTTTATACTTCTAAACCCAATTGCCTACAGCACTTCCTATGCGTTGCTTGTGTTGGCTGCTAAGTGTATTTTCCTAATTTTTCTATGGGTTTTACCCTTTCATCATTTATGACTTGGAAAAAAACAGTGAGGCTGCGTGCCCGTATTACCTGATACTATGTGCAAAAAGATGGTAACACATTGGAAAATGTTTTATATTGCTAGCAAAAAAACCTAAAGGTTTTTCTTGCTCGTGTGTTTAATATAGAAGACTGGGATTAGGGAGTCTTGAGTTAACTCCTAACTGTTCTTTTGAGACCTTAGAGAGTCAGTTGGGTTGGGCCTCAGTTTGCAAAAAGACAGAATGGCCGTAGTATTTTACCATGTTATTGAGGTTTTGTAACTATTTATCAACATGTATAAAGTATTTTGATGGGTGATGCTTTCTAAGCATAAAATAATACTTTCACAGGAAAGGTAAGTATATAGTTAGAAATTACAGATAAAATACAAGCAAGTTTATGTCAAGTTTTGAAATAGCTGGGTTGAATTTTTATGTGTTTTAAAATTCTGAAAATCCAGGGGTCTGGTGAGCTGCAAGAACAGAAATGGACATATTTAACTTTTTATTTAATGAATTATTGTAGATTCGTGTCTAGGTTGATTTGATACAGATACATTGACGTAAATCCTCGGGCACACTTAGTAATGCTGGTTTGGATGCCGGCTTTGCCTTGCCATTGCATGATTAGGACAGCGAGGGAACTGCTCAGCAAGCAGCGGAGCCCCGCACCTCTCAGGCATGCCTGCTTTCACACAGACTACACCTATTACCCTGCTGGAGTCTGGGACAGAGCCAGCTCTTTGCCAGCCTAGGGCTTCCCCATATGGAAGGATGGTCGGCTGCCCGACAGGAGAGCTTTCTGGTGCTCCCGCACTGCTGGAGCAGCACAAAATCAGGTTATGTTACATTAATTTTAAGAAGAAGGAAGATGATGTCAGGAAAATTCACTGGAGTCACCCAAATTGGCCGCTTGGAAAGAGGGAGAGTTTCTTACTTGCAGCACAGCCACAGATACCACTGAATTGTATCAATTGCATTACGTGATTTTTATATCCCGCCCCCCCCCCCCGAACTGCAGTAATAACATGAACAGTTATTGCAAGTACAGCTAAATATTTATACTTTGCATTACCCTACAAATACCCTCTAGTGTGATATAAAGATAAACCACTTTGTTTTCATTTGCTAAGGATGACTAAGTCCAGCCCACTTGCGGCTTTCTTCATTCCCTCGCTTTGGAGTTATGCAGTCATCCTTAGCTCATGAAAATAATACTGTCTTATCCTTACTGTTCTGGTCCCCTGGTCAACAAGTCAAGCATTCTTTTCATGATTTACTGTTACGCCTTTGAAAGCCCTTGATATGTTTATCTAATACTGCAGCTTCAGACCATTATTCCACTGTGTGGGTATTTTTTTTCTTCCTCCATAGACTAGCAGAGTACTAAGACTCCGTTCTCCCTTTTTGTCTGTGATATCCTTGTTTGTAATGGGCTCTTCTGATTGCGACAACCCTCTCTTGTCTTTTAGGTGTTATTTAATGTTGTTATTGGACCTCTCATAAATAATTACTTAAATTCTTTTTTTTTTTTTTGTAGTCTTGCTTAATCACTGCTAAACCAACTACCCTATATAATATCCTAGTTATCTTTAAACTCTGGCATTATTTACCCTTCTATGTTGCTTATTGTAGAAAGAGGATCATATGTGCTAGATACAAACAAGCAGATATAAATATATGAATGGGTATTTTTGGCCAGTGGAAAAGAACTTTTGTGTAAAATATAAAAGTTGAAATGGGACATTTCAAGGTAGCATTTATGACTGTTTCTGCAGAATGTATGTATTATATTTTTTCTTTGATTGGATTAAATTAATGGAATCAGAATTTATAACATAAGTAATACGAGGTATTTATATAGTAATTTGAAAGCAGAGCCATCATTCCATGTCATTCATGAACATGTATTCCAGAAACAGAATGGTCTGTTATGAGAAATTTTCATAGCCTGTCATGCCTATGTCATTTGTAGGGAAAAAGTGTCCTGGCCAGTCAGGTATCAATGCTTGCTCAGTCTTTAGAGTTGATCAACATTATGAAATCATGATGAAGATAACAGTTATGAAAAGTTTGAACCTCACTGAGCATCTCTTGGGAAGATCCCCCGCGCAGTGGCACACAGCTTGCTGAGGTGATTGCTGGTGGGAAAGCCGTTCACCAAAGTAAATGGACCTGGCTAAGTCCCTGTGTTCATTTCTTATTTTCACCACATCTGCTGGGAAAACAGCAGCTGCTATAGGAGCTTTATAGCTTCTGTGGCTACTGTTCACTTTGTGTTGAAACTTAAATTTACATAGCATAGACATGTGAGTGTTTTCTGCTGTGCTGCCATATTCCTAGCTCTTTTTAGTTGTGAATCTGGCCCTTTTCTCATCCATGCTTTGCTTATGAATTCCTCTTCTGCAAGTTCATCTCTTTAGCACAAGACCTCTCTCTCTTTCCTTTGCTTTGATCCCTTTTACAAGCCCAACAATTCTTTCCTGTCATTCAGGTTTACAACTCCTAAATCTGTTCTTCAATATTTGTCTGTGTGTAAAAAGCGTATGCATGAAACAGCAGAACTAACAAGGTACGTGCTAAGCGCCACGTGCTCCCTGGCCATTTTACAGCTATTTTTAGCATAGTTTTTGCTTGCCACCTGTATGTTTCATTTGGAGTTTCGAAGGGCAGAAATGAAGTTGTATTGGAGGATTTTGTGGAAGGGCAAAATTTCTCCTGACTTTGGGGGACTCTAAGCTCAGTAAATGCATGTGTGACTGCATTCGCATGAGAAGTTTTATTGATGTTTCTTTCCTAAGATTATTAACATAAAAATGATAAGCACGGACATCAGGACCTTACCTTGTGAAGTTCCTTGGGGCACTGGCTGTGTCCCGCTGTTTGTGTAGCATATAGCTCATTCTGGATGCTGTTGCAGAAGAAATGTTATCAACAAAATAATATGGGAAGAAAGTCTCATTCAATATTGTCTGCATACTTTTACATGTGTGTGTCTTGATTTGTCCATTCTTTAGCATGCTTGCTTCATTCATGGTTCACAAAGGCTATAGTTAAATATAAGATATTGATTGAAGGGATAGATAATTCATTTATACCTTTGTTATTGAGTATTACAATTTTCAACCGTTTCTTTTTCCTTTGATTCAACTGCGAAAGTGGGATGGGACACAGAATGGCCTCATTATTGTAGGAGTATTTCTCTGTTCCCTGCAATGATTCCAAAAGCTCTTGCACACTTCATCAGTATTATTGTAATTCTTTGGCTGCAGGATATTTGGCAGCTGTTGCACCCCACTGGCAAATCCTATTCAGGCTTCACTTCCATTCACCATTGCCATTGGAGAATTGATTTCTCTCTCCTCTGCTCTAACCTTTCCCAATTCATTTTGGATTGTTCAATGTGAAACATTTTAATTTCATATCATACAGCCATTCAGCTCACAATCCTTTTTTTAACCTGTCACCAGGGTAACAGCATAGCATGCTTTCTTTAGGCAATCAAGTTTTTATTTCACATGCTTAATGTTGCATTAAATGTTTGCATTTTGTTTAACCCTCTTAAATACTTTGAACTGGGGATATATTTTGCAGGGTAATGAAGTCTCTGATTTCAGTGTCAAGTCTTCACAGAAATTGCCTTACTTAAGAAATCAGAAGATGAATACAGTAATGAGAAGATTATTAATAAAATCCCAAATGGCTGGATGAGGCAAGCACCCGTAGAATAGCAAAAATATTTTTCTTCTGGAAAAACCTTCCAGAAGCTTATATCATAATGTTTAAAAACCTACACCTTAGGATTGCTTTTACCTGTAAGTGCTTGTAATCAAATTAATGCAAATATAGGATTAACCATGCAATAACATGGCTTTAAGAAGTGAAATGTCTGGCCTGTACCTGTCAACCTGCTTCAAACTGCCTGCCAGATGAGTGTGTGAAACTGTAAGCTGAATAGCAAGTGATTTATGTGAAGAAAAAAAAAAAAAAAAAGAATAAGAGAATTTAATGGGATGATGCAATTGATTAAAGAAATATGGAATTTTTAAGTGTGTTTTTCCTGTACATGCAAACCATCACGGCATGAACAACAGGCTATATTTATTTTATTGGAAACGAGAATAATAATGAAAATAGAGTACATTATCATAGATGATTACAAAAATAAAATGAAACGGACATTTTCATATCTGAAAAAGCATTGATTTCATATAACTGTGACCTTACAGGGCAAGTCCTGCTTGTCTTGGTAAAGGAATAGGTCTAGATAGGTTTCACCCCACCTGTTTAGCTGGCATGTAAAAGAAGTCTGTAATAGATGTCCTTAAAATACACAGAATTTCATATTCTATGTCTATAATTATAATGAGAGGTATAGTATTAAAGGCTTTTTATCTGTCATGTTCTATTCTCAATTATATAGGTATAAAAGATGCGGAAAAAGAAGTATTTAATTTTAACATAAGTGAAACTTAAGAACATGGAATTGCAAATAAGTCTAGACTTTGCTCATTTATAATGAAATAAACCCACTATAATGAAAGCACTAATAATATGCAATTTAACTCTTTGTAATACTAATTTTACAAAGTTTCTCATTTGCAAAATAGATCATACATATCTCGCATTGTTTAGAAAACCCCAAATGCAGAATATTTGCATTACTGTACTAGCTGGAGTGTTTGGGTTTGCATTTGATACAGTTTTTTTTTTTTTTGAGGAGACAGCTGCTTAATATAGATCAGACCCATAGAGTTGACTTTGTTATAATTTTTCTTTCAACAGCATATAGCTAACTATACAAGGGTAAAAATGCACTTTCTTCTATTAATTTCCAAGCTTTCTATCCAGTTTCCTTTTTTCCCAAGTTGTACTATAAGCTACCAAATATTACTACCTGCCAAAAGAGGTTTGGCAGTGTTTTGTTACTGAATTTTGCCAAAAGGAGCCAAACATATGGTAACAGTTAATTTATTGGTTCTTCTAACCTCAAGGGAACTCTTACAGAGAGCATATTACCTTTTTATCTAACATATTTTAAATAAAAGAGCTGTTGGCTTGAAATTTGATATCCCAGTATAGAAGCTGACCTTCAGTGCAGTTATGCTCAATTCAGTCTTGTTTAAGGGTAAGATTAAAAGTGTAAACATGTAAGATTGAGCTAAGGCTTCTTTCTTTTCACTTCTGCATAGTTTTAGTGTGTGTGTGTTTAAGTGAAAATATTAAAGAAACATTTTCACGAGAAAAATGAGTCCTGCCTTTCAGAAGTCTTGGAGACCTCTTTCTTCACTTTCTTGATAAGAAATTTCCTGGTATGTGCATTACCAAGTAATAATGGAAAAAAAAGAACGTTTTTCATTTCTTTATATGTAAGAGTACAGGCCCATTTGTTGCCCTGTGACAATGTAGATTTGTCCAATTCTAATGGGAGAGGTAACGTTGCTATTTGTGCTGTTATTCACTCTCTTGGAGTTGAATGTCGTGTCTGAGACTTGCACATCTCAAAATCGGTGATTTGCTAGCTGCAGTTGAGGTAGCCCTCTTTGTTCTGCCTCAGATGCTGTATATTTTTCTCTCTGTAACCTGGTGGTGTTGTGGACCTTAAAACAAAAAATTACATGGATATGTAATGATATTTCAGATGGGATACTTGAGAGACATAGTGCCTTAAATAAAAAATATCCTGATTTCTGTTGGCTCATCATAAATACTCAAAGGCCTGGGTATTTTTCCCTGGATTGGTGTTGAGACTGCTCAAATGACTTTTCCTTTTGTGATTATGGATGATTCTTTAATATCTTTCACAGACCATTCTTTAGTGGTTTACTTCTCTGTGTAATTAAATGTGGTGCTTGGAGTTTGTTTTGGCTGTGGCTTCCCTTTAACACGTATCTTCAAAGCCTGTAGTGTGAGAAAGACTGGGCAGGAAAGAACGGTGCAGGACCCAATTCTTTTGAAACCAGGGATGTTTACCCATTGACTTAGAAAGGAGATGATGACAGGTCTTTATCCTGTCTCTCTGCAGTGCTTAGTAAAATTAGTCTTGCTGCAGTTAGTAGTGGGATACAAATAATTTATTTGCCTATTGAATTCCAGATTTAAAAAGCACCTCAAAAAATCTGGGCTATTTGTTGAATTTTATCCTTCTGAGGCTTTAAACTTCTGTCTTTACCCCATTGTTGTGGTGCGTGTTTCTGAAGCTCCTCTCTCTGCCACAGGTCGTGATCTGATATACCGTGGTCACGCAGTAATGATTTTCTCCAGGCCCTGTTGCCCATTTTTCTACCAGACACTGGAATTTAAAGCAGGTCCTCATCTTGCTGCACCCAGCCCTTGATGTCCCTAGACAAGGGAGACACCATAAACCAACAGCTCTTCTCTGTTCGTTTCCTTGAACTAGACAGCACTTCTCTGCTAAATCCTACATTTTCCCCACACACCCCTGTAGCAAATCCTTTTTTCTTGTTACTCATATCCTCAGGCAAATCACAGTCATTTAAAAATGTTTACTAACATTAAGTCCACCTTACTCCTCTATTAGCTGTGATTTTTTTCCATTCTTTTATCTCTCTATCTTTCCATTCTTTTATTGCATGTCTACCTTTACTACAGGCTTCCTTTTCCCAAGTCTTAATACCTATTTTAAGTGAACCCTTCTGAGCAAAGCGAGTGAATCTCTATTCCGGTGATTTCCAAACTCCTGGTAGACTTATGGCCATTTAACCTTCAGTCTCTTTACATCAGGCATTGCAGCACCATTCCACAACTCTCTTCAGCTTCCTCAGCTTCAGTCATTCATACGTGTCTTCCCAGAAGCAAGGGTTAGCGAGAGCTGATAGCATTTTGCTGTTTTGCAGTTTAAAAAAAGTGGATTGTTGTGAAAAGTCATTGCATTCACAGCCCGTAAAGGGTGGAACTCAACTCTTTAGAGATGGGGCCAGCTCATCTCACACAGGAAGGCCCAGAAGGGGCTGCAGTGATTTGCGTTTTAGAGAAATTATGTTGGATATGGATGAGGAGACTTTGGCTCAGAGGGAACATGGCTGTCATCTTGTATGGATTCCCTCAGCAGGAGCAGGAGCGCACAAAGGAAAGGTTACGGTTGAAGGCAAAGTTGTGAGAACCATTTCTGAACGTCTTCCTAAGTTATTCTCTCTCAGCTGCCATATGCTACTTCTGAAGGTGTATTTTGAAAATGCTTTGGCTCTTCCCCTGTATTTGTTTGTTTGTTTACTGATTATTGGTAGTTTTCCATCTAAATTTTCAGGAGATACCAGTGGGCATATTTGTAGACACTGGATCAAAGCCAGTTAGGTAATGTACGCCATCTTGTGTTTGTGCAACAGTTTTACTTTTTCTGTTGAAAATGTGTCTGTGTTCCATGTCAGAAAAAATAGTCTTGATGTTCTTTTTGACCATCCTCTTGACCACAAACAAGTTGTTTGCTTGTGGTTCTTTATGGGAACATTCACAGAAAAATATAGTTTTATGTATTAGCTTTCTAAGAATGAGGAACAGTACCATCTTTTTAAACAATATGTGTAATCATATTCATTAAATAATAACTGAATGTGTAAGAAATCATGTTTAAAGAAAAATGTGTTTTCTATAGCATATGAAAATGTCGCTGTATGGCACATAACATATATATGGGTCATGTTATTTATATAAAAATTTTTTCACACACACAATATATATATTTAGGAAATTTATTTCTTTGCTTTGTAAACTACTTTGATTAGTGCTAATTGCCTTAGTGAAGGACAAGGAAGGAGAAGGAACTTCAAGTTCAGTACGTTGTAGAAGTGTGACTACAGTCTTGTACTGTTCTTATACCTCATTTAACTGTCTACTGTTGATCATTAAATATTGGACTAGATGGCCATTTGTGCCACCCAGTATGACCATTTTTATGTTCCCATGCTATACTGATCGTGATTCTCGCAAAATAAGCAGAAGGAAATCTAAGTAGAAGACCCACTTTGTGTTAAACTTTCTGTGCAGTTGTGTTACTGCCACTCCTTGGGTCCATCCCACCTACACAGCCTGGCTTCTCTACTTCTACTTTAGTGAGCAGAAAGCTTTTGTCTTTTTTACTAATACTGAGCATGAGGCACTAGCTGTTACAAATTTTTTGGCCTTCACAATCAACCCTAGTTCAGCTAATCATTTCTTTTGGAATTCTTTCATTCCCATCTGATGCCTATGACTGTAGCTAAGTAGGAAATCTACAATTTTTTTTCTTACTGACTTTCTTCTCCTGTGAGACCATAATATGAACAATGGCAGGTGTCCAACTGAAAGGATGAAAATATACGGAGGGCGATAGAGATTTATCTTCTTTTGAATATATATAGCTTTGTTAAATAACAATTAGAGCCTGGGTTTCTGTGGCCCAGACTTGTAGTGCCTAAGTAATATAGTAAACACAGGTAAGCGTCACCTAAAGGTAGTTCAGCCTATCTACGGTCTAACTCATTGTGGAGAGACACCTTTCCCTTTCCATTATTTATAAAGGGAAAAGATGGTTAATACCAGGTGGTGAAAGCTCAGTGATGTGAACTCCAGATGTGAGCTGAAAGTGCAGTAGAAGATCTATTGAAGTTAATGTGAGTCACTGGAGCTCTGCTATGTGCTATAATTGTCTAAACATGAAGAATTAGGACTTACTGAAGATATGCATGTTTTTTTATTAAAAATGTAACTCTTGGGGGTTTTCTAATCTGCTATTTTTTCTCTTTACCTTAACAGAGTGACATCAATTTGTTTCATAGGAATCTAGTGCAGAAGAAATGGAGAACGAAGCTTTAGAATCTGTGAAACACGACGCATTTTTTACATGTTAGGGAGAAGGAAGTAGCTGTGACGTTGCATGTCGAAAGCTGGCTTGAGTACCTCTAGCCTCTAATCACATTTGTCTGTGGTTTGGTAGATACATCATTGATATTTGTGCTGTCAGCCAGCACTAGATCATGCGTATGCAGTAAAGAAGCATCTTTTCAAAAAGCTAGCCACTCTCTAGAAGAGTATATTGCTGCAAATTAATCACAGTGCTTGGCCAGCTTCTGTTTCTTAACACTAAGGCATATAGGGTGACTAGTAAGGGAAAATTTGACCATCCTTTTCTGGGACTGCATGCTACCCTGCATGTGCATTCTACGTATTTCCTGAATTAAGTCTCCTATAGAGGAGAAATCACAATAGAACAAATATGATCAGTACAGCAGTATTACAAAACAGATCTCATTGGCATGAGATGGTTAAGCTCTTGTATGTACTCTTCTGGTTCTGCTGCAACCAAGTTTGCAGGAGATGGTGAACTCTTACCGTATTCTAGAACCCTACTGAAATCTGATGCATTGTGTTTTCCAAAATGCACAAAAAAAGGAGTAGAATTTTGTTTTAAATAGTGACCTTTGGGATATTGCGCATGTAACAGGCTTTAGAGAGGCCAAGTCAAATCATTGGTACTACAGTGTGGCAGAAATTCCTTACTTCTGGCAATATAATCTGGTTAGTTCTGAGGGGACTGACAGATCAAAAGGGGACAGTAGTAAGGCCTAGGTGAGAGACCTAAATTAAACTATTAAACACAGGAAAGATAGCATTCAATACATAGTTCTTCACAGTAACCTCAAAAAGATATTTGGAGGTGGTGTTCTGTAAGAAGGTGTTTCCAGGTTGGCTCTAGGACAGTTTGTTGGAGTGTTCTTGTTAGCTTAATTTATGATTTTACTTTAGTTTGCACACTGTGTTCCCTGTGGGCCTTGAAGAAGGCTGATGTTCTCACAGTACTGTTGCCAAATTTCCTCAGAGGTGGCCTTATTCGGATGTCTTCCATTTTCCCTTAACTGTAATAGTTATATCTCACTCTTGATCTGGTGCTTCATTTAGTAAGTTGAGCAGGTTGCTGACAAGTTTCACTGTAGTGGGTCTTATAAATTTTGTTCTTTAAAGAGATACTGCATTTCAGTCAGATGTTACTGCCTTTAATGGTGGATATGGCAGTCTATGGGTGTAGATGTGTATCTCTGAATAAGAAGGAGAAACATTAATGTGTTTTTTGGGATTAACATTTTTGGGTAAAGTTTCATTAAAATTGCTTTTGCCCAGTTGGAAAAATGGCAATGTGTTCAAGAAGATGTTGTTATATAACAGGATAGGGGCAGCACTGGAATGTCAAGCCAATATTTTTTTCAAAATGAAAGTTTTAAATTTGATTCTAATGTATGTATTTTGTCCTCCAAATTGGCACAATGAATTTTCAAATGTGCTGCACTGTGCAGTATTCTCATTGCTTTCAAGTGAGAGGAGCTGGCAGGTGCTATGCACTTCTTAACTCTTTTTTACTAGGACTACTGAATAAGGGGTTTTGAGCCTGAATTTAAGTATCAGGTTTTTGTTTACCTTTTAAACTATGGCCCAATATCTAAACTAAATACAGAGCTTATGCTTTTGAGGGAGTGCAATTGCAGAAATTGTCATTAAGATCAAAATCTCTTTACATGAATAAAAGATTCTTCAATATTTAATCTAGTTATCATTAGAGTGTGTACTAGTACAAGTGGATTTCCAGTTCATGATGTGGAATTGATACCCTCGCTATATGTATTTGACTTTTGATTAGTTCTGGTCCAGTCATGAGAACTACTCCTGATCTGAACTAAACCACTGATGTTCTCACACCCATTGCACGTGTTGTCTTGATTACTTCTCAGATATCATACTTTCCAGAACTTCTACTGAAAAAGTGGGTGAATAACTGAAATTCTAAGTTCTGACAAAAGGGATGACGGATTAAAGTAGCAAATGTGTTTTGAATTCAGGTTTACAGCAGTTAGTGGTAATTTAGTTCAAGATTATTAGGCTACAAGTCAGGCAGATTTCACTACTGGGTTGATTACAGCAAACCTAACGCCAAGTTTGCCTGGATGTTTCAAAAAATAATTGAGTATGGCAAGTAGTCTTATGTGTAGATGTAAAACGGAATGACTATTACATTATCAGACTTATCAGTAGGTAATCTTTCAATCATTTCACCTCCTTTTTCATATTAGCAGTTTAGAGATTGCTTGCTGCCTATTTTTAACATGCACAGGAAACCTGTGGTATTCTAAACTTAATACAAAGTGAAAAATAGCACATTATTCCTGGGCATAACTGTTATTTGAATGGAGGTGCGGGAAGCAAGCAGCCCAACAACCAGCTATGTCCTGATACCATCGTGTTACATGGAAGGATATGACTGCTACAGGATGATGCTAACAGAAGAGCTGTAGTACTCCCTGCTGCATCACAGTGACTTGTTTGAAGCTCTCTGAGCATTAAATAAAAGTGAGATAATTATTGTAAGACTAATTATCTTATTGTGCAGATATTTAGGAATAATAAGCTTCCTTGTTCAAGGAATTACAGGAAAATGAGTTTATAATTTTCCCTTTGTGGAGTGTATCATTATTATTATTAGTTTTTCCAACTGTCCAAAGTAAACTCTTACTGAAAATAAAGACTGTTAGAGAGAGACAAAGCTGTGAAACTAAATACTTTAAAGGAGGAGAAATAGCCCAAAATTTTTTTTGATGATAAACAGATTTTCAGATTTTTCTCCCTTTAACAATTGTCAGCATGCACAAGTCAATATTGTTGACTGACCTGATTAAAAACACCTGCTTGGAAGTAGTTCTTTCTTTGGTAAATAGTTTTGCTGATTTAGGAAAGATGGTTTGAAAGAACAGATCAGAAGCACAAACTTGTAAATTATATGGAAAATAAATGTCTTTTCTCTGTACTTGCGAACAATGTGATTTCAATCTTCTTTGCTTCCCATCTCACAAATGCTTGCAGTGAGAGAAGGAGCAACGTTTCTTATCCAGCATTAATACTTGTGATGTTTCCTTTTTCCAAGAGAAACCAAATGCTAAAGTAGGCCCTAACGTGTCATAGGAGAGGAAATGAGTTTCAGATATCATGTTTTACATTTATTTATTTGTAATTTTCAAGGTATGCTGGCATCTGCTGAAGGACTGGGCAGTCTGACTCTCCCCTGAAATTGAGAGGTCTTGGGCCGTACTTGCAGCTCCCAGGCTTGCTTTGTGTTTCATCCAGTTTGTTAAATGCGGAGTGTGTAGAAATTTCCTGGCATAGGACCAAATGCCAAAACTCTTTGTCCCAGAGGAGGTGTCATCAGGCTACAAAGCTGCATTCTCTGAGTCTTCACTGATCTCTCATTCCTTCCTACCGTCAGCAGGTTAGGATGGCGAGTCCCCTAATGCTTACCTGGGCCCTGGCTCTTTCTCTTGAGAGATGGGAGATGGATGTGACCCCTCACAGGCTGAGGGAGAATGATAACCCAGATCTTTCATTCTCTGGATGTATGTGCTGCAAGCATGAATTTGTTATAGCAAAATGGGCAAAAGCAGTGATTCTGCTTCCTTTGCCTCATAGATTTGAAGCTAAGAGAGCCATTACAAGATTTTTCAAGAGGCTTAGAATTGTTGATGTTTGCCTGCATGCTTGGAGCACGCGTTCTCCTTAAGGCTATGGAGACAGCTTTGGCAGAGGAGCCCCTGGTTCCTGCCGCCCTGACGGGGAGCTGGCCACACAGCGTTTGGGTTAGGGTGAACCTCTGTGCAGGACCCAACCCATGCATGCTTAGAGACCTTCAGAGTGGAAGAGGGTGGCCTAGGGTGAGCTCAGGTTGTCTGCAGTGTTACTTACCAGTTAAATGAAGATGAACCCCACGTTCAGATCTGGGTAGCTAAATTCACCCTGGATTTATAAGATCTAGCTTTAACTCTTTTTTTTTATTTAGCCTTGATCTGGGGTTCACTGATGAAGGTGCTGGAGGTTTTCATTGGATTGCAGGCCCTTATGTCAATGCAAATCACCCAAAAGGCTTCTGTTAAAGGAAAGGGAAGCATCTAGATGTACGCTGTTCTGAATCAAAGCACAGTGCACTCCATAGCATCCTTTTAAAGCAGTGCATTTTATTTTATAGTTTACCTTCCATGTAATTTAATTTTTTTCCTTTGGTCACTATTCAGCTAGAGTACATGGTCATAAATATGCATATTTGTTATTGATCTAAATGTAATATGTAAGAAAATGTAATGTAAAATCATTTTGACATAACCATTGAGTAATTCTTTCAGCCTTTGTCTGATCAGCTGGCACACAGGCTAGTCGAGGTTATTATTTTGTATGACATATGAAGAACTATAATTTACTCTAATGATGGTATATTTTCATACTCTTGGTGAAAGGGGTATATATATACATATGCACACATAAAGCAGAAAGAAGGAAACCCCATTTTTATGTAAAAGTGCATGTGATATGTATAGATGGATCAGTCTGAATATATGTAGAAAATCTGTGTGAATAGATGTAGAAAATACTTCAAATTGCTGAATAAAATATTCCCAGATCCTTAGGTTCCTTTCACATAATTTTTTACTTCTTAAAATAATCCTGTGAAAGTGCTGCTTTTATCTTTTCTGTGCAACGATGAACTTTTATGTTGGAAAGTGTTGAAAGTACTCAGATAGTAAAGCTTAGATTTTTGTTTTGTTTGGCAGTACACTTCTGTTTAGAATTCTTTTAATCTGTCCATTCCCTGCTTTTATATTCATCTGATAGTTGAAGGTTCTGTGAAGGATATTTCTTTGTATATGAACTTATTAAACCAATAATGCTCAAAAGTGTGAGATTTGCTTCCCTTTTTCCTTTTTTTACGCCCTAAGATAGGCTCTTGTTTGAGTTGTTAAATTTCTATTTGTCTTTCTTGAGTTTTTTGGGGGGAGGGCAGAGAAAATAAGAAACAATTTATATGGTAGATCTAAAGTTTCATTAAAATTGCTTATGCCCTGTCCCAGGCATTTTAAGTGGGCCATCTGTCTAAACATCTCTCCATTTTTTTCTGATCATTTCCTCGACTTATTCATGAGCCATGGGAGGGCTCCTTTGTAGTCTCCATGTAGCTGGTTCAGTCTACCCCCACTGAATACATCTATGTGCTTGCATAACATATCTTTTCACAGTGCTGGAAATTCTCTGAACTTGGTTCAGATGAATGGCCCACTTTCTGAAGGTCTTTTTTTGTCCCCCTGCAAAGATTTGTATGCAGAAACTGACCTTGGTGGCTACAGAATCCAGCACATTATTCTTGATCATTTTACAGGCCACCTGCTGTGAAAGTTATGATGAAGGATTTCTTAATGATTCTTTGACCATTAACATTGTTTTAAGTCAATATTTCACTTTTATTTAACTGCTGAATAGGTAATTGCGCAATTGAAAAACAGCTTTACGGAGTGTCATATAATGTGGTTTTCAAATGCTTGTAATCTTTCATAACGGGAGAATTTGTTACGATAGTTTGGGATTTCTCTGTGTTTACATAAAGTATTATGCAGCAAAAATATCAGAAGTAAAGAGAATCTGTAAGTTTTTTCCCCCGGTGTGAGAACTCACATTTTGAATTGGAAGTAAAAAAATCTATACTCAATTTCCTGACCCTTTAGGAGCTGGTAACATTTATCATAGCTCATTACATCATCAACAGTAATCGGGAGAGGGGAGTTTATTTGCCACAAACTGCAGAAAATTGTAGTTTTATTGAGTTCCTTCTATGTGATTGGTTGATGACAATCAAAATGGACGGGCCAGGGCAGAGTTATTACTTGACTTGCTTTTGTGAATGTCTGTTTTCTTTCGTTATTTGTTTTTGACGAGAATAGATAATAGTTTAACTAGTGTCTGTTTTCCATGAGCACAGTAAGTATGTGTCGATCTAAAATTTTTAGCAGTTGTCTGCTTTCCTCACTGAAAACTTGCAAAGAAAGCAGGAGCTATAATTGCTGCATTATTGTAAAGTATCCGTCTGTCCTCCCCGTGTGTCCCCCCGGCAGTTGGGGGTAAAAGGGACGTAATACGCTGTGCAATGTATGAAATAAATTATTGGACCATGTCATCATCTATAGTTGAACAAAGGACAGAGATTGAAAATAAATAAGCAGGCAAGCACTGCCGGTTTTCTTCTCGAACAGCTTACGTGTTTTTATGACTTCAGTGCTTTAGAGTAACGCCTTTACGACTTAGAGCCAGGCCATCGCTGTACTCTTCCTATGTGCCCCTATTGCTCATAGTACTTGCCTTTAGCAGACAGTTTGGAGTAGAGAGGTTCAGAACTCCCCGTTTCTGTATTGAGGGAGTTCATAATGCCCTTCTCCCACCTGCCTCCTGTCGCTGCAGCCACGGTGCTGCCTTTGCTCTCTCCTCCTCCTCTGTAATACTCCTGGCAAGGGACAACAGTGCACAGCTCTCTGGTCCTGCTTCCCCTTCACCTGGCACTCATCTTGCTTCCAAACTTGCATTTCTCCCTGCAGCTGGTGATCTTTATACATAAAGAAAGTGATTTTTTTTGATGATACATCATTTACCAAAACTGGGAGGAGAAAGGGAGGGCGTGTTGAACCCTGTGAAAGACACAGTGTGTGGATTCTGAATCTAGGGTTGAAGGGGAAGTGCCTTAAGTTTTTTGTGCCTTTTATGATGGTAAAAATGACATTATTTTTTCTTTCGGTATTTTTTCTGTAAATAGAATGTGTCAGATTACAGCCCTGTATGTAGAATTTTAAAAGTTACACATTTTTGAAAATAGCCAAAAGTTTGGGGAGTTTTCTGTGAACTAGTGGAAAATACATTCAGAAGTCCAGACATTTTCTCTTTGGAGGACTTAGAAGAGTTCTCAGCTAAGGAAGCAACCTTACTTGAGAACAAAGAGATTATTTCCCGTGTACTGGAATTTCTCAGACATTTAAAAAAAAAACAACCAACAAAAAACAAACCAACAGCCCACACCATCAACAAAGAAATTCCCCACCAAAAAGCCCCTTTCTTATTCTGATAGAAACTTCTGCATTTCTAAAGTAGTTCAGACTTGAGCAACTTCCTTTCTGTATCCAAGAAACTTGGACTTTGGTCCTTACTTTTTGGACTTTGTAATCCTTACTAATATAAAAAATCCCCCTCTGAATCCATCAAAATGGAGTCTAGTACCGCAAGATAACTTGCAGAAAAGAAAGTTTGATTTAATGAAGAATAAGTAGAGTTCTTATGAGTTAACGTATCTGTCTTAGCCGGTGTAACTGTAGGTTACAGTTACAAAGCCGCAAGTGTTTGATTAGCAAAGCTGAAAAATGTCCCTGTGCAAATGGATCTAGCAGTTGCAGGAGGGAAGTACATCTTGCCATGTACTTGGTATTAGATGCAGCTCTGGACCTTGCTTGTCCTGACCACCAGTGTTGCAGAGAGAGGAATTATATGCCTGTGTGGCTGTTTGAAACCCAGGCAAAGCTGTGATCATAGTCATGCCTTTCAAGAGGCATGCATCCTGTTTGGAGATACACTTGACAAAGCTCAGCAAGACAGGACCGAACAAAAATAATCCCTGCTGGAGAACAAGACTGTCTTTCCTTTGATGGCCAGCAGCCAGATTCATGAGGTCACTTCCAGTCAAATGCAATATGAAGCAGGGCCGTGCCAGCAAGGTTATAAGGAATCTCATGCCACCAGTGAAGCGGATCTACTAAGCTGTGTTTGAGGTAAGGTCTTACCTCTTACACAAGAAACATGAAGTTTCTATAAACCACTAAATCCTGTTGGGCTATTGCAGTGGAGTACCGTGGCGAATTGAGCCAGGCTCTGCCAAAACCCCGCTACGTTTCTCCTTACTGGTGCTCGGATGCCAGGAAGTGCAATGAAAACATCTCTCTGCTTGCTGCTTGCTACCTGTGCAGGAAATTCCTGTTCCTCTTCTTCAGGAACCCCTGTGTCTGTCACATTTCCTATCAGCCAGTCTAAATGTTTTGCTGAAATACAGGAATTTGAAGACGAGGTGCTGAGAAATGTCATCGCACCGAATGAGCCATAGATATTTCCTCAGATTTGTTGTTTTGACAATTGTCCCTGTATATGAAACGCGAAAGGTAACACTTAGCATCATTAGCATGGGAACAGGTTATTTTCAATATCTGTTTTCATGAACTTTGTGGGTAGTGATAGAGGTGAGCTAAGATGTTAGGCAAAATCTGGCGTAGCTTAGGTAGAAGTAACGATAAGTAATAAGTACCATCTATTTGCTGAGCTAATACATTTAGTGTTTCCGTTTCCTTTTTTCAGGTACATTGCAAGGTACAATTTTCGGAAACACCTTTCCTGATTAGGTACCTGAGCTTGTACTTGCTTGGATTTTAGATATCTAAACCACCAACCTTCTTAAAATAATTGGTGAAATCCTTAGCAAGTCAGTGTGTTATTTTTCCTCCTGTGGCCTCTGGAGGCCTCAGAGGTGCTTCTCCCTGTTGATTCCCCAGGGAACCCCAGCACTCCCTTTGGGGAGATGCAGTTCACTGGGCACCCGAGTCCTCAGGAGGATGCATGGGGCACAGCACAGAAAGATGTCTTTCCAAGTTTTAAGACTGAAAGCTGCAGTAAAATGATGTAGTAAGTTCTATAATGTACAATGGATGAATATTATAGCAGAAATTATGCTGAAGAAGACACCTAAAGGTGACGAACTTGTTATCTCTATAGATTTCTTACAGAGAATCTGAACATGCGTAAGAAAAGCTATATCAAAATAATGTTTTTGTTTTAATGGAGTTTAAATTCCACCATCATACCTTCTCTTTAGGCTACATGGTGCTTGCCTGTGTGAATATATAGCAACCACTCATCAGAAAAGTTGCAGCATGCCTTTGAACACCAGTTGTTACAACAAAGTGGAAGAGACTTGAAAAGTTAGGATGAGGAAACTGAAATCAAATATACGTTTAAATGAAATAGCTGAAAATTACTTGTTTCACTCTGAACTTCCAAGAATGGAGCCTCAGGTCTTATTCCTTTGCTGTCAGGTGTGCTTCTTTAAGCTGAACTTGAAAAGATTCAGGTTTCTTGTATTGCCTGATAACTGGTGCAGCCACAGAATGCTGCAGGAATAGGTATAATCCTGCATGTGGGCTGTGATGATACATCATTATTTTTTTCAGTTTGCTTGAAAGGCTCTGTGGACGAGATCTTCTAAAATGTATATTAATTCTAAAATTACTTGTATTACTTGTTTGACTGAATCTTTTGTCTGTAATTGGCCTTTAATTAAGGTTTACTGAAAACAAGATGAAAGACATAGTGATTGTATTTTGCCCTTAAAAAGAATGCTCCAGCTATCGCTGTTGCTATTCTCCTGCCAGCCCATATTCTCATCTGCCTTTCATCCTGTTTGAGCTAATTCTGCAGCAAGTGCTGGCTGTATTCAAGAGCCTCCTATAACTTTATCAGCGTACCCAGTGTGTCAAGGCAAATCTAGAAAGAGCACGGAGTGTATTTTCTCCTTATATGCTGTTTGACAGAAAAATGTATTTAGTATTTTTTTTAAGTATGCTCTCCAACTGTGTCAATAGATTAATGATATTTTATATCCTTCATGACCATCCTATGAGGCAAGAGCTTCTGGTTAAAATGGGAGAAGCATGAAATCTCTGTTAAAAATTCTTCTGTCTGTTTCTTTTTTAGAATTCCTATTGCTAAATCAAAGAGAAGTAGCTGGGAGCTCTCTGTGCGTCTAGGAGATGGAATTTACCCAGTTGCAATTTCAAAGGATGGCACATCATTTTCTGTAAGTTCTGCTCATTTTCTAAGAAATTCAGTGTATTGAGTCAATGTATATTATCCTTGACATCTACTACAATTCTCTATCTGTTCAGTGACCAAACATAGATAGATAATTGTTTTGTCTTTTGTAGGCATTGCTGTGACTTGCAAAACAAGATTCTCTGTTAATTAAATAGTGCTAGTATACAAAGAGTTTTCTCTGCTCATGCCTGTGGAACATTTTTGTATCTACTTGTTTATGAAATTAATTTTCTAATTAACAACCTTGTTTAGTGTCTTGTTTAGAAATAAGGTCTTATGCTCCATTGTAGATATATGAGAGCAAGAAAATAAGTGCAGTGTCAACAAAAATTACATTTGCTTAAGTTAGTGATTAAAAAAATAAATCATAGAACCAAGCAAGTTGAATGCGTAACCGTACCGGAATGGAATTATTCAGCACCTCAGTGGTAAAACTTTATGTGGTCATAGTAAAATGTCAGTGTTTCAAGATGTTTCTAGGCCACTTCAGATGCGTGTTTATAAACAATTGTTTTTATAGATATTCTAAGATAATTATATAAGCACTTAATGTTGTCAGCATGAAAGGCAGAAAGAGAGACCATGACAGTAGAAGAATGGTATGCTACATTATTGTCAATAATGCTCAGCTGTTCAGCAGAATAAAGCCAAGACACAAGCTACTTGAATTGGAGTACTAAGAAGGTAAATTTATAGAGAACCTTTTTTTTAAGCCTGTTAATGGTAATTCCACAACCAAACTGAGATTTTTTTGAAAATATGCAGCTGACGTGCGTAGTATCCGTTGACTCTTAGGCAAAAGTTTTCAAAAGGGTCTAAAGAAGTCAGTTATTCTTAGAATCATTGAAAAGCAGGACTATGAGGAATCCCAGAAGTTCTTTAGTTTACCTCTGACAGCTGTTTACTTTTATAGAATAATAGAATCTTCTAGGTTGGAAAAGACTCTTAAGATCATGGAGTCCAACTGTAAACCTAACACTGCTAAGTCCACCACTAAACCATGTCCCTAAGCACCACATCTACACGTCTTTTAAATACCTCCGGGGATGGTGACTCCACCACTTCCCTGGGCAGCCTGTTCCAATGATTGACAGCCCTTTCGGTGAAGAATTTTTTCATAATATCCAGCCTAAACCTCCCCTGGCATAACTTGAGGCCATTTCCTCTTGTCCTATCACTTGTTACTTGGGAAAAGAGACCAGCCCCCACCTGCTTACAACCTCCTTTTAGGTAGGATAAGGTCTCCCCACAGCCTCCTCTTCTCCAGGCTAAACAACCCCATTTCCCTCAGCCACTCCTCATCAGACTTGTGCTCTTGACCCTTCCCCAGTTTCATTGCCCTTCTCTGGACACGCTCCAGCACCTCAATGTCTTTCTTGTAGTGAGGGGCCCAAAACTGAACATGGTATTTGAGGTGTGGCCTCACCAGTGCCCAGTACAAGGAGCGTATCTTCATTGCAGAAACTTCTGCAAGATCTGCTCTGTAATGGTTTTTTATAGTCATGGTGTTTACACCTATGTTGCATTCAGAATCATGAGATTCCTTTGAGAAAGGACATTTAAATTAATATTTCATACAACAAAGACATTATTGTCTCAGTGATTCACTTTTGCTGTGCTCTACTGAAATTTCAATATAAAAGACATTTTTAATTGAAACTGGTCATGTTTTTAGGTGGTTATTTTCACTTATGTGAATTGAGGTAACAGAAACCTGAATTACTTTTTTTTCCTCAATCTTTTTGTTGGCCTAATTGGGGCAAGAAGATGCCTAACCAATATCCTTTTTAATACTGCCTTTACCTCTGTCACGGTGTATTTTACATATAGTCCTGATGAATGTGAGAGTATGAATAGAGAGGAGGGATACTTTCTGTTCCATGGGGATCATAGGCACACCATAAAAAGGATTTGGAGAGGATCAGTCCTTGTGGTTGGCACCTTTAAAAATTTTGTTTTGCAAGTGTACTACTTTAAGTGTGAAAGAAGATGGTCATTTTATTTGTAGTCTTTCTTTTAGAAAGAATTCCAGGTGGTCTTGAACAGCTGTTTACTCAGTACCTAATACATGATATTGCTCTATGGCTGGGGCACTCACCCCACTTGTGGAATGGCGCTTCAGGAGCGAATGTCTGCCTGCAGCTTTTTACTGAATTAAATTTATATAATGGCCCTAACAGGCATCCTGTGAAGTTGGATGCAACCCATTGCTCAAACAACGAAACATCGCCACCAGATTTCAGCCCAATTTAGAGTTGGACTGGTTCAGGTTGGTGTGACAGAGCACTTTGCGGGAGTGGTGGTTGCCCCAGCCTTGCCCCCTTTCTGTTGCAGCGCTGCTGACACAGCCTGGAGCTGCTGGCTGCTCTGAGGAAGACACAGGGGGGCTGCTGGTCCCTGTGCATGTTGCATAGACCCTTTCTGTTGTGAGCGCAGAAATCTAACTCCCATAGCTGGACCTTCCCAAACTAGGGGTTTGGTTTAGCACAGTTAATTACACAGGCATGCACCTGTGTGCATGCATACATGCATATGTATTTTTTGAGTGATTTACTTCAGTTTCGTTTAGTTATCTAGGCTCTTGCTTATACTTGCTTAGTTAAATTCAATAAAGATGTATCTTTAAACAAGCCAGGGGAAAGTTCACAGACAGAGGAGGCCTAAGCATCCTTTCATACTTTTGTGTCTCGATTGTGAAGGCAACTGAACGTACAAGCTTGTCTGTGGGTGAGTCCTGCATTCCACTTGCAGGCTGAGCTGTGTTGTAAACTGCACTGTGTATCTGCAGGAGGTACGAACTCTGAGAAAGGGTGCTGAACACGTAATGCTCTTGCTGCTGATGTATCGTTTTAACATACAGAAAATACCTATAACCATGGTCCAAACCTGTTTCAATTTAAATGGGACTGCCACACAGTTCTGGTGTCTTGCAGCAGTGTGAGCATTACAGCTCACGTAAGCCCAGTTTAACAAAGCATATATGGAGTCTGACTTCTGGTCCTTCAATTTGTTACTCATACTTGAACACCTCCAACATAATCGAGTGGCTGGTCCAGCAAGAGTAAGTAGTTGAGCATGACCTTATTTTTGTTGCTTTTTTTGGTAAATTCCTTTATCTTTCAAAAAGTTGCTTGGACCCCCCTTTGCTGTTTTTCCTTAGCAGGGAAAGCACAGAGGGATTTAGCAGCATGAATCCCATCAGGGTGGGGAAGGGAACAATACTGCATCCCTGTGGTATGTTACTGCTGTTACCTCTCACTGCTCGGTAAGGAGAGGGGAGCACCCCAGGTTGGGCCAGAGGGATTGGCGACAGCAGCTTTTGCATTCTGATTCTACCCTAACCAAGCCTATGTACTTGGGGAGAGATAATTCCTTATTCATTTCTATCTGGAAAATTTCTTAGCTGGTGAAATAAATCACAGTAGGTGGACTTCACTGTGACCAGAGGTCTGTCTCATTTAAACCTGAAGGTGTAGTGTAGTAAAATTAACTCCTGAGCTTGGGTTTGTAAAAAAGCAGGTAACTATTTTTGAATACTAGGGTTGTTTAGAGTTGCACTTATTTTTCATTGTTACTGGATAAATAGCAGAATGCATGTTATTCTTTATTAATACTTTTCTTTTTGCTGGAATTCTTGTGTGATCGTGCTGCAGACACAAGAATATCGTAAAGACACAATCTAAAATCTTCCGAATTATTATTCAAAGCTCTACAATGGAAAAACAATTGCCTTAAAGCTTCAAAGGAGAAAAGTCAAAGACTAGGAACGAGAAATCTTGTTTCTGATCAGGAGGTATAACGTACCATCAGAAAAAATGGGGAAATTCAAAGCCTTCTTTACTAAAACTTTGCTGTCAGAAACACAAGCCTCACTTTTTGAACTTCTGCATTTACTTTTTGCTATTAAATTGGTGTGACACGGGCTCCTGACTTTGTGGGTTGTGTCCCCTTGTGGCTTGTGACAAAGATAGCTGAATCTGTGGTGCAGTTAGATAGCCCAGTGGGAGGGCCACCTTCGCATTCCCCTTCAGAAGTTTGCTCCCGCTGCAAACTGTGCATTGCAGCAGCAGCGTTCGCATCCTGATTTACTTTGTTTACCACTGGGACTCTTCCAACAGTGACTCCTTTCTTTTTTCCTTAACTCTTCTACTCTTGCCAGCCGAAACCTCGCCACCTCACAGTGTGCAGTGCTTTGCTCTCTGTGCAGGGAGTGCGAGCAGCAGGCTTCTCCATGGATCCTGCTGTTTGCGAGCAGATCATTCGTCAGCATCTCGGTCTATGGGTCATCTGTGGTTTTCTTCCTTTATCATGAGAATCTTAATGAATCGTGCAGTGTTAACAGCTCTTTGCTGCTCTTTATTTTTCAGGATTTTGAGTTCTGTAACCATCTGTTTTTAACCACTTCGTTTGTAGCAGAGGTCCTTGATGCAAGCTGGGTTTAGACCACTTCAGAGTCCTTGCTTCCCCAAACTGAAGGACTTAAAAGATAAGTGGTCAAGTGTGAGCGATACTGTTTGCCTGAAGCAGTGCAAACAAAAATACCAGTTTTCTTGTTTCCAGTAGAGGTTAGACAATTTTTGTGAATCCTAATATGATTTTTTTTTTCTTTTAAAATAAAAGTAGCTCTGTTATTGTTCTGGAGCCAGCAGCATATATGCTGATACTTAAGTTTATGTAAAATTAGCATACTAGAATTTTCAGAACAAATGCTTTCTCAATTAAGAGGTTCTAATGACCTGACTTGAGAATGAAAATTTAGCAACTTTAGTGAGATCTGCTTGCTTGTGTACCAAGAACTCACCAACTAAATTAATGTAGATGTCATTTATGCTTTTTTCTTTGTTTTTTGTCCTATATATTAATTGTTAGAAGAATCTTTAAGCTAACTGCTTGTCTTATATATCCATTTAGTTCTTTGGAGGAGAGATGGTCAGATTATGGGCTTTGATTAGTATTCTTATGCTTACAACTTTTCCTCTCATCAATGGAGTTAAAGATCTGACAATCACAATTAATGCTAAAATAGAATTTGAAGGAAGAATATCCTCCTTTATGTGCAACTAATGTAAACCAGCAACAAACAGCGAAGCATCCTGCCACAAAACTCTGGAATTTTTTAGTTCAGTTTCAGACAGAAATCTTTTTCATCTTGCCATTTTTGGTTCCCAATCTGGCTATGAAATGTGTTTATTTTATAATTTCATTGATAAAAAACTTGATCCACTTTGGCTGATAAGGTTGGCGTCTGTTCTTTCTTTACAAAGCTTGAGTGTTCTGCAGAGTACCAAAGGGTGAGAGAGACAAAAACAAATGGGAACCTACATAGAATCACAGAATGGTCTGGGTTGAAAGGGACCTCAAAGACCATCTAGTTCCAACTCCCGGCCATGGGCAGGGACACCCTCCACTAGACCAGGTTGCCCAAAGCCTCATCCAGCCTGGCCTTGAACACTGCCAGGGAGGGGGCATCCACAGCTTCTCTGGGCAACCTGTTCTACTGTCTTGCCACTCTCATCATAAACAATTTCTTCCTTATATCTAGTCTAAATCTACCCTCTTTTAGTTTAAACCCATTACCCCTTGTCCTGTCACTACACTCCCTGATAAACAGTCCCTCTCCAGCTTTCCTGTAGGCCCCTTCAGGTACTGGAAGGCTGCTATAAGGTCTCCCTGGAGCCTTCTCTTCTCCAGGCTGACCAACCCCAGCACTCTCAGCCTATCTGGATCAGAGGGCTGGAGCACCTCTCCTATGATCTTCATGAATGAGCAAACCTAGTAGCTGTGTGGTTTCCCTGCATCATATCAAATTGACCCTTCAAAGCCAGATGTCAACCACTAAGGATGCTCTGGATCCATGGGATGGTGGCTTTGTTGCCTATTTGCAGATTTCCTGCTCTGGGCTGCTTAGAGCCAGTGTGGAGTCCCTTCGCTAATGGTGTGCTGGATGGGAGCTGCCCTCCCCAGCCACATTGTGAGCAGCCCCTTAGCCACCAGTGTGTTAGGACTTTGGTCTCATGGACAGTCATGAACCAACCTTCTCCAATGTGGATGCATTTCATATAGGTAATACACTTAGAATGTATAATAAGAATAATAACAACAAAGAATGTAAGTAGTCTAAGTGAGGGGGAACATAAATACATTGGACCAGGTATACAATAATAAAGTTCAATTTATTGGATCCACTACTGTATAATTTTAATTCCACAAAAGATTGGAAGATAAGTAATTACATGACTGTAGTGCAATCTTTTCAGTGCTATAACCCGCCCTCCTTACTGCTTTCAATATTCTACAGTTTTATGTTTCTTTTATGAATGTCACTTTAATTAGACAACTACAGAATGGTTTGTATTAGTATCTTTGTGGTGGAGGAGGTGGTAGGTAGAGGGTGGGTCGTCTTGATTTTTGTCTGTCTCTGCTTTCACAAAAGCAATGGATGAATCCAAAGGCTCAAATGATGAATACCAGCAGTAAATAATTACACTTTAGGAGATAGTCATGTTTCTTTTTGTTTGAAGTTTGTTGCTCTATCTGTAGATGGAAGACCTAATTTTAGTTCAACAAGGAATTTGTAGCTGTATTTTATGCAATAAACTGCATTCTTGAAAACCTTTTTGGCATAATCCATTTTCTGATTCTTTGCTATAGTATAGGAATCCTCTGTCTTGACAATTTTTTATTGCCGAGTTGCGTAATTTCTTTGCAAGTATAATTGTTGTTACTTTCCTTTTTCATGTTTGAAAACAGCCTTTTCTGTTATGGTGGTTCTTCTCTGTAGTAGATGCATACCTTCCCAGACTACTTATCCTCATCTTCTCAACTGTTCAGTTGAGAAAGAATTTCCAGATGTTTTCAGTTATAGAGTAGCTTCTTATCATTGAAGTTGTGGTGAACGAAAGTTGTTTGTTTTTTTTTTTTTTTTAAAGCGTAAGGTGAAATAGTTCACAAGTTACTTTGAGCAAATGGAAATTTGATATATTTCCAGAGGGACCTGTATAGGTCAAATGCTGAATAAGAAGAGGAGCGAAAGCTTAATTACTTTTTTCAGATTACTACGAGAATGGACTACCATTTTCACAAAATATTAGATCACTTCCTAGATTCAAATTAGGAAGTACAGACATGAAATCTCTACGACAAATTTGTGAAGCTTGTTCAGCCCACTGAGAAATTGATTAATGAATGTTTTTAATAATTTTTAGGAAGAAACAATGTTTTTTCTCCTATCTTTTTAATGAGAAGTAAAGAATTTATTAGACATCTGTGTAGGTGGAAAATTGGCCTGTGTACCTTTTAATACTTGCAAGAGAAAACCTATTGTATAGTACATAAATGAGAGCATAAAAATACAAATCTAAGGCATTACTGTCATTATTTGAATACATCCTGTATCGTTGGTACAGAGTAGATAAGTAGTTGTCTCTATGCTTTAATTTAGTTAGTGAATTCATGTATATCTATTATGATTAAGCTTTGGCTTCAAATTAAAATGTAATAAACATTTAATTAGGAGAACTCTGCTGTATTCATTTGCTGTAAATTTTATGACTGAGGGGTAAGTTGATTTTAAAATTATATCAGGAAATATTTTCTGTGTTTTGTAAATTCTCTTCAGAGGGAGCAAAAAATGCTTAAGAAGAAATATCACCCCAAAACCAAACTAGATGCAGATGAAGTATGCAAAGCATCAAGTGTAAAAAGGAATAGCATAATGTAAAATTAGAGCAATGATACAGAAGTTGCTTTCAGCAAACGTAGTCCACATTTAATTCCTTAAACACAAACATGAATGGAGCGGGATCATAATTCAGTGCGTATTAAGTTCTGTCTTTCCAGTAGTCCATGCAGAATGACAACATTGCCCAGCCCTATGAGTGTAAAATTAATAATCTTAAGAGAATTGATAAAATACCAGAATAATAATAATTATTATTATTATTTTACATTTCTGGTATGCTTCAGGTACATAATATATAACTAATTGGTCATATAAAAGAAATACGAGGGCTGTATTAATAGGGATGAAAAGCAAATACCTGTAGGAATGAAAACAATGAGAGGTAGCCAGTAGAGATACAAATTAATATATACCCGTAGGAGCAGCAAATGAAGATTTTTTTTCTTAGTCTAGTTCTAAATATATATATTATTATATATCAGAATGTTATATTGTTATCTGTATGGAATAAAATATACTGTTATTCCAATTCCTGTCTTAGTGTGAAAGAAGGGGAAGTGCATATGTAAAGACATGGGTTGAGGGGGTAGATCAGTTAGATAATCCTTAGCAGCTGTAAGCAGAAAACTTTTCCTGCCTTTTTCCAGGTGATTTATATTTTACTTGTAGAGTGGCACACAAATTCTCCGTTGCAGTACACGTGCAGTTGTGCAAACAAAACTCTTCATTACCAAGTTCTGTAGTTTATATAGCTATAGAACTATTGTT
This sequence comes from Balearica regulorum gibbericeps, assembly GCF_011004875.1. Classification (NCBI taxonomy): domain Eukaryota; kingdom Metazoa; phylum Chordata; class Aves; order Gruiformes; family Gruidae; genus Balearica; species Balearica regulorum. The sequence continues at coordinate 159,317,864 of NC_046184.1, read as the reverse complement.
CTAGAGGTTGCATACCTCCTTTTACTCTTTTAATTCAGGTTCAAATCCAGAGCATTTTCTGTTTGTAAGAATTCTAAGGTCCAGGAATTTGTAAGAATTCCAAGGTCCAGGCGGGTTTTGAATGTCTCCAGAGAAGGAGACTCCACAACCTCTCTGGGCAGCCTGTTCCACCCTCACAGTGAAGAAGTTTTTCCTCATAGTGAGATGGAACTTCCTGTGTTCCCGTCTGCGCCCATTGCCCCTTGTCCTGTCACTGGGCACCACTGAAAAGAATCTGGCCCCATCCTCTTGACCCCCACCCTTTAGATACTTGTAAGCGTTGATGAGATGGCTCCCTGGGCTCTAGTAGTGCTGCTACTTGTTGACTGACTCTCTGGCTTTACGGGTCCTGCATTCCTTTCTGTACAGTGGCAGATTTACTGGAAGGTTAGAGGCTGTCCCATCCTATCCTGGTGGAGTGGGGACAGTTGTGCCTGAGAGGCAAGCACTGTGCACTTGAACCCTTCAATCCGAGGGGAGCGTTGATCTTTGTGTTCTGACTCTGTGGGCAAGTGCTTTAATTGCTACGTTTCTGTGGCTGCTGATGTTGTGTTTTTTAAATGAAAGTGGCCTTGGCCTCAGTATCTTGTTGAGAACTCAGTGTTTCTGGTGTGCGTTTCCACTCTGCTGCATTGAGTCTCATGGAGAATTTAGATGCTGGGACATGTTAGATGAGATAGAGGTAAAAATGCTTAGGTAAATATTAAGTATACCTGTATGATATTTGTATGTACTTGTGTTAGGTTTGCTTGTATGCTAAGCAAAAACAGAAGCAGAGTGTGTCTGGATTGCATGTTTTTTTAAATACTGTGCCAGTTTAGCGGTAAGTATGTGTAAGGGACTGATACGATTGGTGTGTGTTTGATTTGTAAAGAGAGATTGTTGGTGTGGGTTTTATGTCTCGGATTAGTTTATTCACACAGTACTCCATAAGCTTATAGAGCAAATATCTACAAGGTTGAGAAATAAAAATGACATGAAAAGTAATGAATTAATTGTGTAGTTTTAAATACGCTCTCCCCTGTACATCAGGGCAGTGTAATAGCTTGGTTATAGTAGTTTTTTGAGATTTGTAGTTCTGCTACAAAACTCACAGTAACATATGGTCTGGTACTGCTGTGTAGCCTACAAGAAATGTTTAAAAACAAAATGCAATGAAAGGTCTGAAATGCTAAAATGTAAAATATTTTAAAAGCCAGCGTGGTCGGTTTGGATACTTATTTTCCTTGTGTTAGAATCAGACTTCTTGTCATTGTTTTAAAGCATAGTTCTTAGAAGGCAGAGAAGGAGCAAGGTTTTTACAATGATTAATTCTCAATTACCTAATGAAGAGTTTTGCCCATGCAGGTGGCTTCATAGGATGAAATCCTGTGGTATGAAAATGGACACTGTGTTCTGTCATGGGTCATGATCCAATGATTCCAGGAATTCCAGTGAACAATAAACTGAAATATCCGTAATGATACAGAGCAATAACATACCATTGTTTCTGGCATAACAGCATTTAATGTCACCCTTCCAGTCCTTTTGTGGTCTTTTGGTGTAAGACTGAAAATTCCTTGGGGCATGGGTGTTTTCAATTCATTTGCATGCCATGCACACTTCAGATCCTGCACCACAATATTCATATCATTTTCTGGTTTCTGAAAACAATGCTTACATGGACATCACTTGGATGCTTTTCTTTACCATTGATTTTGCATCCAATAAAACTGGAAAGAAAAAAGCCCAACCAACTTCTCCAAAAACCCCTCCAACTTTCCACTCCCCCATCCCAAATTTGTAGAATGAATAGATTAAAAAATGTTGTGAGCTCCTCCTGCTGGTTCAGCAGTAGCAGTAGTTACATTTAAAAGCATGCTAATGTAATGTTAAGAGCCTGGTTTATTACCACAAAAGCCATAGTTAACTCTGCAGCTCCTGGATGGCGTTTCATCGTTAATTCTGTTCTCTGAGCAAATCTCAGCACATTTACTATTCAGTATGACACTCGACTTTGGGATCTCTTGATGCTTTAGCATAGGGGGGAACTATAAGGTCGTTGCTGCTTTGAGTTGCTTTCTTAGCTCTAAATTTCTTTGCTGCTTTTTTCCCCTCTTTAATTTAATTTTTAAGTAAGCCAGACTATTAACATTACTTTAATGTAGCTTTTGTGGCTTATGAAAAATAATGCTGCTGTAGTGGGTAGATGTGTGTCAGCTGTGACTAAATGTTTTGATGTAGTCTTCTCAAAAGATAGACTAGAAGAGCTTTCCTTTGAAATATGTGAAGCAGTTTTAGACACAGCTTCTCAGATGGATCTAATTAGTCTTTCATACGGACTGGATGTCCGTTTGTTGCAGCTGAATTCTCATTTCATTCACCCATAACTAGAAACACCTCGCTTCAAACGTGTTTCTTCAAAGAAAGAAGGGTTTAGGGTTCCATGTTTTACTGCTTTTTGATGTTGGTTTCCCTTTAACTGAGAAGACCTTATGTTTATACAACTGTTATTATTAAGAAAACATAGCTTTGTTCATGAGAGTTCATTTGGTATCAGTGTTGGCTATTGGTAGAAGTCGGAGATCTGTGGAATAGATCTTGCTATACGAGACTAGTGGGACAGCTGTACGTCTGGTTATTAAGCTCGTTGTAAGGAAGATTTGAATGCAGGCAGGATGTTCTAATAAAACCAGGGAACCTGGGTTGTATGAGGATGAAAATGAAGATTAGAGGTACAAAGGATCAGGCTCATCAATGGATACCATTCCCATTTATTATTTGTATACAGTAGGCACCAAAGAGGCATTGTACTCTGTACTGTTCACCCTTTAAGATATGTTTACGTGGCGCAGTTTAGTACAGTACAAAGGAACCTCTGCTGGCTAACCTAGTTTGGGCAGTGCTGCATTAATGCTGCGGTACTGCTCCTTGCTGAACTAACTCGTTCAGAGCTGGCACGCACCTCTCCACATGACACTGCGTTGAGCCGTATTGTGGCACCTTTACAACAAAGTGTATCACGAAAGTTGTAGTGGTAAGCGTCTGATGGATAAGTGTAAAATATTCACACTCGGCTACTGTTATGGTTGATACTTAAGGAAAATGAGTGGAAGGAAGGCAAGGTGACAGATGCTCTGCCTGTGTCTATTCCCCACTGGCTGCTTTGCAGTCATGATGTTCTTTAGAGTAAGGGAAATCAGTTTGTAGACACAGGCTGATTGTGCTGGCTCTGCTTCTCTGCTCCCCAGCAATGTGGCTGAGGTGGTTTTGCCTCTGGCGGTTGCCATTCAGCTCTTCTCTTCCTTGTCAAAGGAAGGGCAGTCCTGCCCAGCCTCCTCAGATGGTGGCACCTAGGACACGATAGGAGAGGAGATGGTCTCTTAGATGCATGAAGAAACCCAAGATCCCTGCAGCACTGGCTGCTCAGGTAGCTGCATAATGTCTTGGTGGCATGATGGGCTGTGAGCAGTCTGGTGTTAGCGGAACTGGCTGGTCTGCAGGGTTGTCTTTCACGTCCTCGTTACTTGTCCACATCAGTAACTACAGCAAACTTGCATGTCTGCTAGGAAACTCTTACTGCGGTATTTCTTCTTGCCTCTAGCTTCACCCAGTCGTTTCCTCCATTTGCCTCTCACCATGTCACCCTCCTTTCTTACATCCTCTGCTTGTCCGCAGGCAGCTTCATATTCCCAGTTTGTCCTGCCAGAAGCAGGTCTGGATCTGCTGTGCGATCCCTCCCATACAGGTTGGCCAGCCCAGCTGCTGGGTGACAATCAAATTGTCCTTGTCTGTCCAAGAGTTGAATGGCGGCACTCATTTTGTTCTCTGTGCAGCTTTTCATTTTCATAAAACTTAAAAGGATTTGAATATATTTGGTTAATACTGACCGGTCAGTGGGCTCAGAAGTTGAGTGTGTGATGGAGATTTAGAAGAGGGACTCACAAATAAACAGTGCATTTTATTAACTACTTTTTTCCTTCCAAGATAAAGATACTGTTATTGAAAGGGTTAAAGAAAGAACAAGGTTGTTCTGAATGCAAGAGGAGGGAAATTATTTTAAATTATTAAAAATGAATTGCATCACTGTCTGTGGCTCATATAAAGAATAAAAAAAGGAACCTGATTTAAGTAGTCATAACCTACTGCCAATGGTTTGTTTCATTTTCCAGGGAAAACCTACAGATCTCAAGGACATACAATAAATTGAAATCAACTGGAAACCAAAATAGACCTATAGCTCCACAATGGTAGAATTATTTCAGGTAATATGGTATGCACCAGTCTTTATTTCAAAGACTGTTGCAGTTCCAAAATCACTCAGCTTTAAGGAATGCCAGATGTCAGGTGTGCATTTTGCAGTAGTGTTAAACATGTGACTGAATGCAGAATCCCTTCACGGTTTGGTATGTTCTATAGGCCAGCTCTGAGTGTTTCCCATAGTTTGTGTAGTGATGGGGACTGTTGTCTATAGACCTTTGTTTCATTTGTTGTGGAAATGAAATGAGAGGCAATGTGTGAGGGGAGGGTAAGGAAGGGCAGCTCAATCTTGTGGTTAATGGGACTGTGTGCTGACTTCTATCTCTGCCTCTGCCAAAGTCTTTCAGAGGTGCTAGCCAAATCTTTGAAACCATACTTTCTATAAATGCAATCAGTTTTGTATGTTCTTCGCTCTCTGGGCCTCAGACTTTGCGCTAGAATCGGTCATGGAAATGCTGAATACTTACAGCTGCTGGGGAAATCACTGCTGTCAGAACATTTAAACTTACAAAGCAAAGTACTCTGCAATCTTGGGTTTCACGTGCATCATCTACTGAGTAGGGTCTTTTTAAACTGTAATCTCTTGATGCCTCACCTCTACTAAATGGTGGGAGATGATGGGAATGTGGTGAAAATAAACATGTTTCTCTAATGTCAGAGAGTGAAATACTAAGGGAGACATGAAAACTATGATGAGAGCAATACTTTTGTCTTTGGACTAGGACTTGAGTAGCATGCAGTAAGCCTACCTGAACAATTTGGAGACTAGTTTCATTGATGAGCATTGTTCAGTAACGTGTCCACAGCATTTCAATCTGTTTAAAATATGTATATAAAGGAGACAAAGCCAGGTAGTGCTTCATATCTCAAATTTTGTCAGTTCTTGATGTTCGCATTCACATAAAGTTGTGTCTGAATTTAGCAGCTCTGTGTGAAAGAGAGAGAGAACTCCCTATTTTGTTATGTAATAGTTTGTTCTTCACACAACATCCATCCCATCCCCCCACCCCCACCATTTGCTGATGCTCCGAGGATTTGTTAGCTGGGTTGGATCCATTAAGTTCATTGCATGGACCTCTGCAGTGAGCTGAGAGTGTAATTGCTGGTAAGACTGCCATTTTCTGTGCAGCACAGTAATAAAAATGAACAGTGAAGGCCAAGAATTTGAGTTTTATTCCAGACTGCATTTCTAAAGGGTGGTCAGGCACTCAAAGGTTGTGCCTTCTGCATGTTTGCTTCTTTTTGCTCACTGCTACTACCGTGTCATTTTTCAAGTCCTCCCTCTTCCCAGGGTGTCTCTTTGTTCTGGTTTCATTCTTCTGGCTAGTCCTAGTTTCCACCCTTCAGTCTTCTTACCTGGTCCGTGCTTATTGTCTGGCCAGTCCGAGTCTCCGCTTTGGACTTCCACATCACTTAGCGATCAGTCTTGCTTTTCTTCTACAGGACCTTCTCCCATGAAGCTAGGCTTTCATCCATGCATTGGTCCTCATTTCCATTTTCCTTTCCCAGGGCCTCAGCATTGTTTTTGCTAGTCCTATTTCTTCTACCTTAGTATTTGTCTGGCTAGTCCTTTTTCTAAGACTGCTCTCTTACTCCTTAGATAGTTCTCTCTTTTCCTTCATCCTATGCTTCTAGCCCATTCTTCCTTCCACAATCAGTGCATGCTTCCATCTCTTCCATTCTCTGAACTAGGTTTCATGTGTTTCTGTTACCACTTCCATTTCCTTTCTCCATTTTTAGTCATCTGGCTCAGTGAGTCCCCTACACCTTACTAGTTGTTCCACACTTTCCTCTCCATCTTTTCTGCACCTCCTTCACTGACACATCCAATCTTTGTTCCAGGCTGCTTTCTGCAGTCGCAGGGCCCTCAGTGTCCCGTTTTTGTTGCTTGTGGATTGTTTATACTGCTGCTTCTTCCTTTGGTGCTCTGCCCTCGCAGGGGTAAGCATTGAAACCACAGAGGTGACAATCTTATTAGGTTTTTACTTGACCTGGTATTCTGTAATTCAGAACCACAATTTCAGGGGAAGACGTGTTCAGCCCTGGGCTGGTTCATGTTAAATACAAGTGTCTTCTAGAAATGTAGCTGTGAAGTGTGGTGATCTACAGATATAGATAGGATTTGTTTTCTGAAATGCATAGAACTCATCCAAAGTTATACAGTTTGCAGGAGGATGGTAGAGGTGCATTCCAACAGTTTGACTTCCCAGGCAGGTTTTCAAGCCTCTGTTCCAAATCTTAAAAGAGATGTTGCGGCCTTTCATAGAAAAGTCAGTAGAATGTAATATGGCCAAAAATGTATTCTTGTTCTGCGTCAGAAATGGCTGCATATTTCTCTTGAAATTTCCCCTTTCTGAAATCACTTCTAAATGAGTGTTCAGCCTAAATAGAATTCGTCTGAGTTGTTAGAAACTGAAAATACAGTGTGATGATGGGAGGAGTTGGACAACTTTGGCACTAAGGCTCTTCCCTTCCCCTTCATGCCGTAGCTCCATGTCCCAGACCCTTGCCTTTTGGCAGGCTCTTCCTCTGCTCCTCCCATGCTCCTTCTGTCTTCATTCCAACCTTGTCTTTCTGTTGTGGCTGCCCTCTTGTTTCCACCGTCTAACCTCTATCAGCTGTTTCCTTTATTGCTGTAATCACTGTATTTTCACACAGTGACCCCTTTGTCACTGTTGGAGCAGCCCAGCTGTTTGATGCTCACAGACTAGCTTGCATGCACACTTTATCCCCTTTTAATTTAGTGTTTTCTCCTAGCCGATAGGGGAGGAGGGAAATAGTTTAATGAAAAACGTATATGGTTAAACTGGCATCTTTATTTTAATGCTAGTGAGCTTTGCATATTGTTAATTTATAACAAACATACTTTTGAGTAATTTAGGATCTTTTAGTTTTATCATCTAAACTCTCTCAAAGGAAAGCTACAGTGATAGCCAATCAGCATAATAGAATCATAGACTGGTTTGGGTCGCAAGGGATGTTTAATGATCATCTGGTCCAACCCCCCTGCCATGGGCAGGGACGTCTTTCACTAGATCAGGTTGCTCAAAGCCCCGTCCAGTCTGGCCTTGAACACTTAATAGGCAATAAGCAAGAATGAAGACCAATTTAGATAACAGTAATAAATGAATAGAAGGATAGAGATAGATAGTATAGCCAAATCTCAGGAAACTGAGAGCCTGGGCCTTCTTTGTTTAACAGTTAAACAGACCAAGAACAAAACCAGCCAGAATAGAACAAGATAGCAGCAACTCTTAAGATAAAGAGAAATAGAACCTCTCCCTTACACAGCTAATGGATTGTTTTCTGGCCTTGGCAAAGGAAGACTTTATGAAATAGGCGAGTTAAGAGGAACAGAGGGGAGAGGGCCAAGGGATGGTCATTGCCAGTCACAATAAATCTGTCTGTCCGTCTCCCCAGCCAAAGTCCGTGGAGAGATCAAATCATGTTGGCACATTATGTTGGATACATCTGCAATCCCAGCTGAACCAAAGGTGATTTAAAGTTGCTCAGTCTGACCCTGCAGAGTGTGAATACTCATTGCTTGGTTTATGTAACTTATGTCATAAATCCCAATTCACAATATGTGGGTTTGCTTTCTAAAAATGTGCTTGAAACAACCGAAGTGCTAGATGGCCTTAAGAATAAATTCTTTTAAGAGCATTTCTGAGTGGGATCTTTTGAATCTGTTGACCAATTCACATTCCCAACAGAAGTTGTTTCAATAGCTGAGGGTGTGCCCCAGAAAGTTCAACATTAGTAATGCTTTCCAGAATAGGTGGGAAATTATTTTGAAAATGGCAGTAGGAAATATGTTAGATGTTACACACAACTCTGGCATTTTTCAGTCATTTGGAACTGTTAATCTGCTTTACTAGATCTGCCTAATGCTTTCTGTGGATATGTGCTGGGTGTTTTTTTTTTTTCTTCTTTTATTCCTCAGCTAGAATTTTTAAATGGTCTCTATTACTTTATCTTTTTAGCAAGTTTACTTCTGGTACAGTTAGCTGGAGTGATTAACTGATGAAATTACTTTGGGCTATAAATTCTCATTTGGTCTTCTAGGTTTTATTTTATCTCTGTTGTATGCTTTCCTAATTACCAGCATATATTAGTACTTAGAATTTTAAAGCACGTGTTACTCATCTTCTCTAGATCAGAATGAAAAATAACATGGGCTGACATGTTATATTATTTCTTCAAAATCTGATAATGTTGTATTTTTCTCTCTCATTTAGGCCTTATTATCTCTTTAAAATATTAAATCAAGAATTGTTTCAATCCACATGACAGTTTGGTGGATTTTTCACCTAAACTATTGTGGTGTTTGGCTTTTTTTTGTTCTTAAAATGGCACTAGCCTGCATTGCATTTGAGCTGGAACACAGCGCTCCAGCTCAGAACCTGTGATAGTGGTGCCCGTCATTGGCACCAGTACTGAAGAAAGCTCAATCCAAATTTTGCAATTTGGTCTTATCCCTAAGAAATATCTGAAGAGTAAATAAAAAGCACAGGTAACTTTTGGAACAATAAGATTTAGCTTCATGACTTTGAATAATCTCTGAGTATATCTTACCATGTTAAATCTTTTTCTTGTTAAGTAATGATATTAAAAACCAGTCTGTGCAAAGCACGTAGAAGATTAATTAACATTGGGAAAAAGAGATGTCTGATCCTTCCACCTGTAAGGTACCCTTTATCTCCAGCTGAGTTTGCCAGCCTTTATTCCTATTTGTCATCTTCCCCAACAGGTATCTTGCTGCCCTTTATACTTCGAATGACTCCTGTAATGCCGATACCGTGTATTAATCTGTTATCCTCTCCCACTGAAGGCTTTAAATATTTGTTTGGTTTAAATGAATGTGTCTTTATTTTTTTGCTTAACTGATGTATGCTTCCTTTTGGAAACAATTAAAGGGACAATTAATGAAGATAAAATGTCTATTCCCAAGTTTAGGGACTTTGTAAATACAAAGTTAAGGCCTATCCATTATGATGCTTTTCAAGTAACTGTTATTTATGAAGAGGGTATTAATTATTTTCTGCTGAAGCAAAAACACAGGAGGAGAGTTCTAGATATAGCTTGGATATGGCTTTATGGTGCACATCTGTTGGTGGTCTTTACCTATACAAGTAGCCATCTAGGCTTGCACCGTTTGATTTGAAGGAGTAAAATGAGTTATGTAGACAAGGACTCTTTTAATGAATGGTTTTCTTAATGCGGTGATCATTAGGGCATGATGGAACTGTCTGGTTTCTTTTAAATGTTAAGTCATATAATTTTTTGCTGATGATAAAGATATGTGATTTGCAAGAAAGGAATGCCAGAGATCATTCTGTTTGTGCCAATATTGTACATTGATGCTTCTTGCATGATTTTTACGTGGATATTCACAGTTGTATTTTTAAGTTTTTGGTATATGTGTTTAAGTGCACACGTCTATAAATTTATGCATCCTATTTAATCATATACTAGCACATTACTAAAAAAGCATAGCATTATTACTCTCTTAGCATCATAGTATCTTCAATCTCTCGATCAGGGAGAGCTGTGATTTTTTTTTTTTTTTGCATTCTTTTCTTCTTTCCCTGGTTGCACCTTTTGGTCTTTCTAAGGAAATAGTTTTGTGTAAACAATCTCTTGGGTTTAGATAACCTTCAGCTTCAGTGCTGTAGGAATTCTGCCCTGAGTTGCATGCTATGCTTTAACTTCTATGGAAACTTCATCATTAGCGCAGTCTGCTGTGGAAGACTAGGATGTTTTTCCTCCTTGTTCCAGTGTAAGGCACCTGTATGTAAAATAGTAGGGATAATATCCACTTTGATTGCGTGCATCTAAGGCTAAGCAGTATTTGTTGGACTAGTAGTGGTGACTGGAGTATGTCTTACTTTGGAAGAAGTGATTTTTGCAAGACTAGGGATAAGATACAATTTTTTATTGTTCTGGGCTTGAGGTTTTTGTTTTGTTTCTGTAAATTTAAGGGTTATAGTATGGTTTTATTAAATCATTCTGCATTATGTTGCATGACAGCAAATGAGGCTTTTATAGATGTGGGCTATTGGCAGTTTAGATATCAGATCTGACGCCATGAAATGGCTTATTAGGATCATGGAAAGCTCTAAAACTTGTGGCTTTACTGAAACTTCATGGTACGTGCAGCTTTATAATTTTGTTATCTAAATAGATGATGAGTGGTTTTAATTGCATGAGAAAGTATTTCAATGTTCCTTTAATTGGTCATTGGTTGCTGATTGCTAAAATGATTCTAATGACACCAAAATCTTTCTCTTCTCACTGAGGAACTGCTGATTGTCTGGCACTTGTTACTTTATGGATAAGAAGCGTGCTCATCTTGTAGGAAAAGCCTGTCCATCGTTTCTCTCCACAGAAACAAACTGTTTTGGTTTGGGTGTGGGTGGTTTATTTTTTTTGGTTGGTTTTTTGGGTTTTTTTGTTTTTGTTTTTGTTTTGTTTTTTTTTTACCCAAAGTGCTTTAACATGCAAGGTCTTGTAGGAACTGTACAATTCCATATTTAAAAGTATGTACAATGACTACATTAGTTAAAGCATGCCTCAGATACCATCTCTTTTCAATTCTCCCCAGATTCCTGAGTGACAGTGAAAAGAAAGTCCGTTATAATATTTTAAATTGCTTGTGGGTAGTGTACTTTGCTGTCTCCATGCCAAAGATGAGATCCATTCTCATTGCTGAAAGAGCTCTTCTGGTGGCCAGTGTCTGTCTGCCTTATGTCAGCATCCATACATCACTCTGCATGTGTAAAAGCAGAGACCCTGTTCAGTGTGAAGAGCACATCACACTCAACACCCCTACTCTGGGCTCCATGAGTGCAGGGAACAGGAAGAAATAGGTTCTGTCAGAGTAAGTGAAAGTTGAAAACTCCTCCTTTTCCTCTTCCAGCTTTCTTAGTAGCGAGTTTATTGGAGATTCTTTTTGTCATCAGCCCTATGCAGAGAGCATGGTTCATGCTGGATCAGAAGGGGAGCTGTGCCTGGTTTGGGTTAAAGGATACCACACTGTCATTATCAAGTCTCAGAAGCTTTTTTTGAGGAAAAGTACGCTCTTGATGTGATCGATAACACAGCAGCAGCATCTATGTAAATGGCACAGTCATGCCCTTTCAAGAAAGGACAAATGGTACCTTCTCATGGAGAGGTCTTTGTCTGTGAACTACTCACACCAGAAGCAGGCAGATCTCCCAGGCAAGCGGACTCTGCACTGAGAAGCTGGATTAAGGGGAGTGGAACCATGTTGTGGCCACTTTCAGGAAAATCTTGAGCCTTTGGAAGCTTCACAAGAGAGTGAGTGCTTTGTTTCCAGGGGCACGGAGGGCTGGCAGACTGTGAAAGTTACTGTTAAAGCATTTACTGTCAAAATAAATCTATTTTATTTCTAATAGGAGATCTAGGAAATGGAGTAAAAATTTACTCTTTGACAGTAGGGGCACTGTCTTTTTTTGCTATGCCGGTAATTGCTGTGATTCTGACAACAATTCGTAAGACCCACAAATATTTTCTCCTGAAGCTACTACTGCCTAAACTTAAAGTGGAACTAACTTACTACAGTTTATGTCCCAGCAGACACTTGTTGTTGCAAGTCTCAGTTCAGCTGCATTTGGTTGAACTGAGCAAACTAAATAAAACCTAGATTTCATTTTTAGGGCTGTAATAAAGCAGGATGCACTTAAGGAAAAAACAATCAATAAATAGGTGTGTGGTTTGACGTACAGAATTTGGAATGACAAAAGGATTGATTATTTCCAAATAGTCCCCATTTCCTCACATGTCAAAGTCCCGGCAACAGATGAAGTAAAAGCAGTTAAACCAGTGCTCCTATTGATATGGCTCCATCTTGTCATTCTCCTAATTCACAACTAGGTTAACTAACTAGGTGAGCAAAGTACTTCAAACCTCTATTTTCAGCCTAGTTGAGCTACTTTATTCAGTATTTCTCTGCTTCTGAAGACGTAAGGCTCCTTTCTACATAACATAATGGTAAGGAGGATTTTGCAAGTTCGAGCTTTATTAACTGAACTAATGCCTTCAGCAAGAGTACAGATACAGAATATGTGTCTGTATTGAAAGTATATTCAGTTTTTATCACTTATAAGACAGTTCTGCTGTCTTTTGTCTGGAAACAAAATGTGTGAAGAAAAAATTGGCACATATTTGATATGAAATGTAATACTAATGTATCTATATTGTGGGTTTTTTTCCTAAGTAGTAAGTAGTGTAGTGGCTTGATATCTTGAAAGAATTGGAGAATCTGAAAAGAGAGATCCCTCTTTGTTTTACTTTATCTGGCTGCACAGAGGAAAAACGTATGAAAAGTTTCCATTGTGAAGTGGCTGAAATCCTTTCTATCAGAAAATATCAGTGCCCACGGCCTCACTCTTAATGGCATCAAAGCTAATTCAACCCGAACAATGGGCAGGATAATATTAGATTCCTATCGAGATGTGCAAAGCTACAAAATGATCAAATGTTGCAATTATTAACAAACAGAAGACCTGTAAACTTAATGCTTATAACTGGCAGCTTCTTGGATAGCAAGTTTGTCAAACGCCAGGGATTTTGAGAGTTTCTTTTCATTAATCGTATAATTCTGAATATTCATTTTTCCCGGTCCTACTTGCCGTTGCTATCATTAGACACCACCTTTGTTGTGGTTATAACAAGGAAACTCCCCACAGTGAAGATCAGTGCACAGCCAGGTAATTATACTTTATGTGTATGTTAACAAGCTTTGATTATTTTTGTAGTCAATAGGTGCTGTGATGCAAAATAGAGGGGTCCCTTAACTATTTAAGAAATCTCAGATTTTAAGCTACCTCTGTGGAAGAAGCAGAGATTGTTCATTGTGGAGAACAGAAGTTAACAGTAAACCAGAACGATGGGTGCTTTAGCTCATGGCGTCTGCTGTTGCAGAATGAGCCTGTCTGAATTCAGTTTTCATAGAATTATTATTCAGGAACATGCCAAAAAATTTTCAGGACCGATGAGAAAATCAATACATAAAATGTATCCGTTTTGCTTTATTGTGTCATCATTTTGTAGCTATAAAAGATTCATTGTTAGAATTTTAGCATTTCATTATGTGTTTAGGGCTTTGACAGCTGGTCTTGTTAATTGTTCTAGGTATTTTGACCTTTCCTAGGTACTTCACCTGTGAACTGCCAAAGGTGTATATGTGTGTCAGTATTCATAGCTGGCAGTAATGAGTATGATTGCTTTGAAAGTTGCTGTAGATAGTTAGACTGAAAAGATTTGTTTCCCGAGCTTTCTCGAGAGCAGAAAAAATAGGCTTTTTTGGTCAACTTTGGTTGTCTCTGCTGAAGGATTGTTCCTGTTACTTATTGTTTATAATATAAATTAATAAGCTCAGGGATACTTAAGTTTTCCATTCTACCATCTATAGACTTTAAGGACAACAGACATTGTTTCAATTTACGCATTACATAGTTACGCTCTTCTCCACTCCTTCCCCAAAGCTTTTCTGTCCGGATGCCCACAAAACAGCGAGCCCGAGGTTTGGAAACACTGCCCACAGCACGGCTGTTGCCCAGACCAAATGGTGCCCTTGTCAAGTCGTCGTCTTGCCCAGGCAGTCATCGAGTGTTCATGCTCCTGTTTGGGGAGAGTTTAATTTGTGGATTAGGAGAGGTGGCGGGTATGGCCAAATGCAAAGGCTCTGTTTTCATAACAATAACCCCAGCAGGTAAAAGAAAAAGTGAGGAGACCTAAAACCTGTATTTTGGATCTTTTTCCCTTAGTGAAGTATTTTTCAGTTTTCCTTAAAGGAGCATTTGACTGTCCCCAGCCAGTAGTCGGAGCAGGGCAGAGAGGCAGGATGGTTGAACTTAGTTCCCTAAACCTGTCTGGTTTTGCCCTAGTCTTAATGTGACTGTGTGAGGGTAAACATAACACGTGAGTCACTGTGCATATTGAAGAACCAGCCTAGGTCTGTAGAAGAACTCAGTGTTGTATGCAGGTGGTATGGTGATCTTTAATTCCCTTCATCAAAACCCAGGATTAACCTTTAATGTATGTGAAAGACTTCAGGCGCTTAATGTTTGGGGTTTTTTTTTGCCAGTAAAACTGTGTAGAGGGTTGGTACTTGTACTTGGTTTCTACTTCTGGGACTGCTCAGGGATTTTATCCAGTGACTGGTTTTGACACAACTGAGTAAACACAAAATCTAGTTTAGGTTATATGATCTTGCAGTAAGTAAAGTATGGTATGGTAAGTAAAATAATTTTTCAGGGGTTTATATACTTGTGTATTGCTGTTAATTTATCAACATAAAACCTGTACTTGTTCAGCATTAAGTTTTAAGAATTGCCTGAACTAAATACCATTTTTTCTTAAAAGTTAAATACAGCATATATTTAAATATAACTTACGGTTTATATGAGCTAAAATCAGCTGCTCTACTTCTTGCAGTCTTTCCAGTTCTAAAAGGACCATCCTTTCTGCAGGGGGATAAATAATGCAGGTTAGCTTGTTTCTATGGGCATTTATTACAGCCACACAGAACAGTTCCTAGAGAGGTTTTATATTTCTTATTTAGCAGCAGTGAAAATTGCAATTATTCTATTTACTTGGCTTGCCACTATGGCAAGGAGGAATTCTTTGGACTGTGAGGAGGAAATGTTTGTTTTCTCTGGCTGCTCCTTGCATATGCTGCTCCAATTACAATTAAATATGAATATTTACCAATAAAATGGAGCATTTTTCAAGTTCAGTTAAATTGATTTTTAAGATCCAAGATATAGGCATAAGCAACCCATCTTGTGTTTTGTGTAATGCTATTCATTATACAAAACTAATAGAGTAGCGAATCAATAAAATATCACCGTGCATGTCAGATGAACATTATGGCTGTAAATTCTTCATCAGGAAGAATCTGTAGGGGGACAAAAGGAAACAAACAGCTAGATCAAAAGCAATGTGGGGAATTAATGTGGAGAAGATGAAAGGGAAGGAAGCGAACAATAGGGTTGATGTAAGTGGAGGATTAAGTAAAGCAGAAGCAATCATTTTTTATGGGACAGATGAAAAGAAATTGAGAATAATTGTTACGGGAGGTGCAAGTAGTGGCAAGTTGAAAATGACATGTATTTAATGGCCATATGAAAACTAGGACTTGTCCGTGATTTGTGCTATCATTCATTTCCAAGAAGTTGCTTCCTAATAGCTCTTGTAGCATCGTGTGCTGTTCTATCAATGGTGTTCACAAAAGCTTATTGGATTTTTTTGGAAGTTAAAATACCACACTAGCATCATTCAAAATTGTTTAGATCCGCATAACAATTTTATTTTAAATATTCGAAGCCAGCCAAATCTTCCATTCACATCTGCTGACCCTTGGTACATGCAGCACTAGGTTAACCAGCTTGCCTAAAAGAGTGTTTATAGACACAGCTCATTACTTGGTACAGCTGATAACATGTGACAGGAAGTTCTGCAGCTTACTCTGAAAGTTCCTAAGATACAGGATAAGCTGAAATTATTGTTAGGGTAAAATTGCATCTGTTTTTAAGCATGCTAAATGCTGCTGTTAATGTTGTAGGGTTCAGGAAAGGCTGTCTTCTGAAACCGCTGATGCACAGCTCTGTTACGAGGAGCCCTTCAGGAAGAATCAAGACTGGGGTGTTGCTGTGTTTCCTGGTTGTCCTTTGCTGCATCCCACCTGGTGCAGAGGGTAATAGAGCCCAAACCCTGGCTCGTGGATCTGAGGGTCATCCCACTCCCTCTCATAGGAGCAGTTGTGCTGTAAAACATCTGTGTCTTTGTGCTTGGGAAAGACAGTGGAGGGAAATCTTGAAGGTACAGTGCTACCTTCTCTCTTGGGTCTTTATCCCACAGCTAGCAGGGCAAGCCTTGGCCACTGAGGCGGAGGTGGCATTTGTTCCCAAGGGAAGTTTCTTGTTCGTTGGCTTGAAAGATTCTTCCTGACTCGTCCTTGTTTTTCTCCTTAATTCTGTCCCATTATTCACAGCAGTCAAGAGCCATGATGATTATGTCGGAGATTTTCAAATGGTTGTGTTTATTCCTGCCTGTCTTCTGTTCGCCAAAGTCTATCCGTAAGTGAAAGCATTCGACATGGTGGTGTCTAGAGGGAAGCAAGTGTGATGGTGTGCTATTATGTAGGTCTGTTGCTGATACTTTGAATGCTGACCCTTTCAACTTTTTTCTGGGTTTCATAACAGTATATTCAAGCACACCTTCAGTCATTGTTGCTCTTTCTGTACTGTCCTCGATTTGTCACCACCAATTGAATAATGAGGCCTTGAAGTATGGACACACAATTGTACCAGGCTCTTCATAGTCCTCTCCCTACCACTTAGGATATGTTTGATTTTTAATGTGTGAAGTTAGCTTTGTTAACATGGTTTCCTAGGTGGGGCCCCTGTATAGACAAGGACTGTGATTTCCCTGCTCTGACATCATGTCCCTTGCCTTTTTGACCTGGGGTTGTACTAGCTATTGTGGCTTTCTACTGAATCCCAAACTAATTTTTTTGTTTGGCATTTTATTTTAAGTTTCCTGGGGTGTTTCCCCAATGTTTCTAACTTGCTTGTGCATTTTTTTTTAATGTTCAGCTTTTAAACACTGCTTCTTCATTTTTCATTTTACCTACTTTTGCACTAGTACTGTATTATACTTCCTGTTGATACTCTTGCATAGAACTGCTCTTAAGCTCTTTAAAAATATTAGGGAAGTCTTAACATTTTTGCTTTGGCTTTGCTTTGTTTCATTGACCGTCTCCTGAATTTCCCACGTGAGCTGCATTGATTCTTTGGATTTTAGGTGCAACTTGCTGAAAGCCCTGGTTCTCCAAAGAATGCCTTGTGCAGTTACATTTTTCTCGTATGTTTGTTCTGAATTAAATCTTGTACAGAGAAAAATCTTTAATGTGCTTTTTTGTCTTGTACCTTCCAGTTTCTGTGATGCTTCCAACTACTTCTTTCTAGTATAATGTCAACATTAAATCTTGCTTCTTAGTGAGACACCTTTAAAAAAAAATTAAGATGATCAGCTGATTGCTCCCCTATAGCACATCACTGGAGGTAAACTCTAATTGTTTCTACACCATGCGTACATACTGTCTTTGTAATATCTGGTTGAGTGATTTGGACTGGTTTATTGCTTTAAGAGCAGGGATGGCCCTGGCAGAGAGTTTATTGTGAAAATGGAACAGAATTAGTTCAGGAGCATTGCATTCCTTGCATTGAGCTTTTCTCCTGTCTCTTAAGAGAAGGAACTTCTCTTATGGAGATTTGCCTATTCTTTGATCCCTGGCGGGAGCATCTCTGTGCTCTGGTGTGGGGACTGTTTTAAATGACTGGGATGGTGGAATCTCTATACAATGAGGGTACGAGGGTCCCCGTATGCTGTGGAGGATGTTTTCCAGCCAGGTTTACTGGGTTGAGGAATTGGACCCCTGTTTAGTATTAGAAAAAGCAGGAAAATGTTAGTATCTCTGTGGACTGGCAGGGCTTTGAATTTGGAAGTGATATGATCCACAGGTAAACTTCCCGCATTTTGCCATCTTTGTAATTTCCCTGATGTTTTGTGGCTACATTGGAGAATATGAAGTGATGGCTATTAGACTGAAAGATTCTGTTTTCTAGGTGTTTAGAAAAAGATGATAGAAAAATTAGGTTAATAATTACTCACTGTATTCGGTTTGTGTGGCAAGGTTTTGGTACCGGGGGGGGGTCTACAGGGGTGGCTTCTGTGAGAAGCTGCTAGAAGCTTCCCCTGTGTCTGACAGAGCCAATGCCAGCCGGCTCCAAGAAGGACCCGTTGCTGGCCAAGGCTGAGCCCATCAGTGACAGTGGTAGTGCCTCTGGGGTATCATATTTAAGAAGGAAAAACCACAACCTAGGGAGAGGTTTTTTCAGCCAGAGAGAGGAGTGAGAAGATGTAAGAACATCTGCAGACACCCAGGTCAGTGCAGAAGGAGGGGCAGGAGGTGGCTCCAGGCACCGGAGCAGAGATCCCCCCGCAGCCTGTGGTGAAGACCATGGTGAAGCAGGCTGTCCCCCTGCAGCCCATGGAGGGAGGATGAGGGGGTGTAGAGATTCCACCTGAAGCCTGTGGAGGACCCCACGCCGGCGCAGGTGGAGGCACCTGAAGGAGGCTGTGGCCCTGTGGAAAGCCCGTGCTGGAGCAAGCTCCTGGCAGGACCTGTGGCCCCATGGAGAGAGGAGCCCACGCCAGAGCAGGTTTGCTGGCAGGACTTGTGACCCCGTGGGGGACCCACGCTGGAGCAGTCTGTTCCTGAAGGACTGCACCCTGTGGAAGGGACCCACGCTGGAGCGGTTGGTGAAGAACTGCAGCCCATGGGAAGGACTCACGTTGAAGAAGTTGGTGGGAGGACTGTGTCCCCTGGGAGGGACCCCATGCTGGAGCGGGGGCAGAGTGTGAGTCCTCCTCCCCCTGAGGAGGAAGGAGCAGCAGAGACAACGTGTGATGAACTGACCGTAACCCCCATTCCTTGTCCTCCTGTGCCGCTGGGGGGGAGGAGGGTGGGAAATGGGGAGTGAAGTTGAGCCCGGGAAGAAGGGAGTGGTGGGGGGAGGTGTTTTAAGATTTGATTTTATTTCTCATTGCTCTACTCTGTTTTGCTTGATAATAAATTAGGTGAATTTTTCTCTAAGTTCAGTCTGTTTTGCTTGTGATGATAATAAGTGAGTGATCTCTCCCTGTCATCTCAACCCACAAGCGTTTCATTATACCTTCTCTCCCCTGTCTAGTGAAGGAGGGGAGTGATAGAGCGGCTCTGGTGGGCACCTGGCCCCCAGCCAGGGTCAACCCACCACAGTCTTTTTTGGTGCCCAACGTGGGGCATGAGAAAATCGAGATAAGGATAGTAATTGGAAGAGGTAACGGGCAAAACATGGACTGAACATAGCTTGAGAGTGAAATAGTGGTGGTGAAGGGACAATCGGGTTTACTGCACTGTGTGGATCTGATGGCCTGGTACATCGGACCCACAGGAGTACAAGGCTCTGGTGTACACCGGTGCACAGTGTACTTTAATGCCATCCAGCTATGAAGGGGTGGAACCCATCTCTATTTCTGGTGTGACAGGGGGATCCCAACAGTTGACTCTGCTGGAGGCTGAAGTGAGTCTAACTGGGAATGACTGGGAAAAGCACCCTGTTGTGACTGGCCCAGAGGCTCCGTGCATCCTAGGAGACCTGCTGTGGTTATGGGTTCGCCCCAAGAGAGGGGCCCGTGCCTTGGAAAGCGTCATGGTTCTGGTGGCATCCGGTGAGCTCTTGCTGGCCCACGAAAATCCGGGGGAGAGGGTGTAAGTCTTGCGCCAGGCCGTACCCATATCTGCAGCAGGTCTACAAAGAAATATTTATGGAGTTTCTGAATGATCCCAGAATGTGTTTAGAGATAGCTCCATGATATGATTCCCTGAAAGATAAGCCTTTTGTGGCAAAACCTGCAAAAAAGAAGCCTGTACGTTCCCTGTGGTTTTTAAACCAGCGAAGGCAGTCGAAACTGTGGTGTCAGGATGCCCCATTCGTTGCTGCCTGAGAAGCAGATCTCGTGATTGTTTTCTGTTCTCTGTGCATTTTCTTCTGATCTGGCATCTAATTGATATCTAATTCATATCTCCAGAATTTTACTGTGTTGTAGTAAATATACATCTTAACATGTGGCGATTGCATGTTTTATTTAGGACAGTATAAACCTTATTCTGTTCTTGTTGACAACTGTTATAAAGATGTATATTTTTGATTTGCCCGAAGTCTGAATATTTATAGGTGATTAAAATAAAGAGGTTGTTTAGCAGGTGCTGACTGCAATTTTGTAGTTACAGTATCATAATCATTTCATGAGGTTTCTCTGTTGAGGAAATTATCTTTGTTTAATGCTAAAGGATGTGGGTAATCTGTCTCTAATGCCAAATTATTTCAGGGCGTGCACTTTACTTTTCCCCTACGTTTACGTACATTGGAAAACTGAATGTTCCAAACAACTTGTGGAACAGTTTCCATATCAACTTTTATGTGCTAAAAATGTAATTAGCATTGTGCAACCCAAAACATAAAAAAGAACTCAAATTTAATTTATATGGTGTTTTTGAAGGAAATATTGTTTCTTATTTAACTGGTTCTATTAGCACGGTGAATTTGAGTTTACCCTGGTAAAAATCAGTAGCAAGCCACTATCACTTATTTAAATGTAAGTAGCTGGAACCATGAGGAAATACTGAATTCGAAGAGATGTCTATTCACAAACAGTACTTTTACGCCTTTTGAGTGAATTCATGGTAATTGGTTTAACATAAACAATGCAATCCCATTAACTGCTAAGGTAAGTAGCATTAGATGTAAACATCTTTTTTACATTGCAACATGACTTGATTTGTTCCACTTACGGAAACGCTTCAAAACTTTTTAGCATTTCCTCTTTTGTGCAAGTGGCTTACGACTCTTCTGATATCTCACCTTCTCCCTGCTGTGTCAGCTTTGCATCCTTATCCCTCATGCACTGGCCTGTGTTCTTCCCTTTTCTATTTATCACTGACACCTCTGGAGCAGTGACATTCTTACTCCCTTTTCTGGGCTTATTTTTAAAAGCCTAGAGGAGGGGTTTCTAAAGAGGGAATATGCCTACTATTACTCCTGATAATTCTTTATAGTTCTTTCTTTCCCCTGCAAGATGTCTGGTGTGTTTTGATAAAAATTGTTATTGTTGTCTTGGTGCTGGTCAAACATGCCCAAGAGAGATGCATCAAGTGTGTGGTGGTGGAGCAGGGAATGGTGCAAGGCATTTGGTGAGCATCTGGTGATGCTCTTACTTTCAAGAAGCTGGTCAGAAGTTATCAGTTAAAACACTTGCTTTGATTTTAAAGTTATTAAACTTGGAAACAAACCAAACAATGGGAATAGGTTTACAGGTATTTTTTTATTGCATCTAGTCTCCTCTTCCCCAGTGTTTATTTTTATTTAAAAAAAAAAAGTAGCTTTTTAAAATCTTCTGGCTGTAAGAAAGAAAAGGTTTCCTACAACTACTATTTTTCTTATATTTGGGAAAGCATATAACTAGTCTAACTGTTACCTTTTTTCTGCCCCCCCAATCCAGTGGATTGATGCAGCATATAGAAGTGTTCCCTTCATCTGCTTGATTGAAGGGCATACATTGAATCACAGATTATATCAAAATAGCTTTGGCTTTAAAAAGAATCAAGTTTCATTCAATGATGCGCTTACTGTCCTGAAGCATCTGGGGCGGTTTGGGGAAGATACGCAACAGCAGATATTTTGCATGTAAAGCTTTTAGTTTAAGTGGTGAATAACCTTGGGCTGGGATATCCAAAGGACTAGTACTGACCTATATCCTGTTGTGACAGCTGAGAGCAGCAGGTTGGAACTGCTGGATGAAATCCATACCCAGTTGCCCACTGTACGTTCTTCTTGTCACTACACAATGTCAAATCAAAGACTTTTTTTTTTTTTAAAACTGTTGCTTATTCTAGCTGTTTACTACTTTGAAGAGAAGATAGCCTTGCTGCCATGGTAGTGTAGTGGGAAAAGGAATTGAAATCAGCGGCAGACTCTGTCCAGTGTGGGCATCTGCCCTACATAACTAGGCCGAGGTAGAGTACAACTTTCAAATATAATAAAGTGATGCTTTTCTTTCTCATTAGCCATTTTGGAGCCTGCTGATTTTGTTGGATCTCTGTATCAAGTTGTAAATGGTGTGTGAAATAAAACACTTCTCAGTTGATGGATATGGTCCTCATGATTTCAAATGCTCTTCAAATTGCTGTGGTATGCTTTGTTTAGAGCAGATGTGGAAGTCTACCTAATGCATAATTCTTGACTTTAGAAAGGAGACCAGTAGAGACTAACACTTTTTTTTAAAAATGTTGGGGATGTGTGTGCATATGTTGATTTGCTTGTTGCCTTACAAAAAAAATTCTTCTAAAAATAATTTTCCTAATTTATATTCTCTGATATTTTCCAGATAGATATATGGGTAGTGGTACTGGGAATTCCTTGATAGCCAATGTTAATTCCACCTCTCTCCCCCAGTTAAGAAAACAAAAATTAGAGACTTGAGAGTTATGTATGACTTGTCAGCAGCACATTGGCAGTGTGAGAATTCATTAATTCTTGACTCTAAGCTTGAGATCCAGCTTCTGGTGATATGGTGGTTTAAAAAAAAATAAATCTGTTCTTAGCTTGTGTGTCCTTATTGCATAACTTTCACTAAATGAATATATGTATTAGATGAATGCTTAAAAAAACCCCAAACTATTCCGAAATGTGTTCTTTGTCAAAAACAGTAGTATAAGTTTTAGGCTATCATGTTTTATAGTGGCACTTTGGTATGATAATGTCATACTACTCTTTGAGAATTTCTACCATCAGGAGGGAGAGGGCTTGGGATCCCTGTGTGCCTCCAAAGGGAAAGACTGGAGACTCCACAGCTGAAAGTCATTTAGGAATCAGGCTTGCTTGTGATTTCAGTATATAGACACGAATCATGAGTCAAAAGCTACTAAAACAGCAGTATCTACCTTGTCATTCTTTATTTTACCAATGTATTTTTAACTCCCAGCATAACGCTCTTAATGACCCAGGTTCTGTCATTGGTCTCTATTGTAGACCCCTTTTCAAGACAGAAAACAAGAATATCCTCAACGCATTATCCTGTTGGCCAAGGGAAGTTGGAGTGCGGAGCAACTTCGGAAGTGCCCTGAATGCGCATGATGGGAGCAATACTGTTTGAACACCTGCACCGTTTTCCTGCCATCTAGGAGCAATACTTGTGGCCAAGCTAGAGTGTATTTAGCTAGGCAGATACAGGGAGTTTGTCTCAGTAGAGCAACTGGAAAAGGAAGGCAAGGCATCTTCTTTCTTCTTCTGTTCCACACTGGTCCTATAACAATAGTCACCCATATTCCCCAAACCAGCTGTGCTTTTTTGTGTCTGAAGCTGTTGGCAGCAAATGTCAATGATTTTTAATAGCTGACTTATTTTCTTCTTATTTTTAACTTTTTTTTTTTAACCTTAGTGGGCTTAAGCAGGTTACAAATACGAAATGCCATCTGAGTAATGATTCCACAAAGCAAGCTGAGCTAATAAAACAAAGCATTTGCCACAGTGGAGTGTTTTTGCTGTGTACAGCCTCTCTGCTAGGTTTTACAGAGAGGATCACTTCCCTGGTGAATGCTCGAAGGAAGGCCTTGCTGATGAGAGGTGATCAAGGCCATCGCTTCTCTCTTGTCTTTTGATTCTGCTGTTGTTAAGCTGAGGAGCTGATGTCTGTTGTGTGCTCTTCTCCTTTGTATCTGGGCTGGCATACTCCCATTCTAAAAGGAGATACACCAAAGCAGCTAGTGGTAATTTGTATCTATATGTGCTACTTTAAAGAAGAGAGATAATTTGAATGTGTGTACGTGTGTTTGCTTTATTTTAGTGGTTATGGGCTAGTTGCTGCTCTTGTGATTAAGGACTGCCCATTCTATGAACACGCTTAATACTTTGAAAACTTGAAAGAAATGATGGCACCCCACACAATGTCAAAATGTGCATTTGAAGTAAAAGCCCAGCAATTCAGATCTTCTGGTCTTGTTCATAGCAGGTAAAAGGCTGCCTTGATGACATTTGGAGCAAATGAATTTCTCTCCTGCAGTCATGCACTGAATAAATTGCTTGATCTAGTTTGGTACAAAAGGACATGATCTATAAATAGTTAACAGAGCTTTCTTCAGGACAAGTGATCTATAGACTGGAACTCTCTCTTGGGGTCTTTTTTAAAAGTGAGTGCTGATATGAACAAAAGGAAAGTTTGTTTTAGAAAAAAAAAAGGCCTTTTTAATGAGATTGAAACTCGCTTATTTTAACTTCCTTTTGAAAGCATCTGGCCAACCACTTCAAAAGTCCAAAAAGCTAACCTTACAGTCACTTGAAGAAAAGAAGAAAAAAGGTCAGTCTGTTAATCTGATGTGAATATATGGTCAATAACTACGAGCTGAAAATGCAAGCTAGAACAACTAGTTAATTTGAATCAAAGAAATTGCTGCATCAGTGAATTTGGGTTTCATTTGAAAGCCACCATTGTGGGCTTAAAGAAACTTCTCTTTATGATGTTTTTATGAGTTTGTTGATACACTGCACTGTTGGCCACAGGGTCTCTGACCTATTTACTGTTACATGCACTTTTTTGATGGCTAATCTTGCAGGTTTTTGGACTGTTGCTGATTGTGATAAGCAAAACTTTTAAGACATTTTAGTGTGCTAAAGGAAGCATCCATCTACCAAGTTTCCTCAAGTGGCATTCTCAAAAGAAAGCACAAAAAATAGTTATCTATGGGGGGAAAAAAAAGGAAGTCGTCTCCCTTTTTATGGCATTTTCAGCTTTGATTCTTTTTTCATTGACATAAGACCAGTCATCTTGAAAAGTGGCATCAACGTGCATTTCCCTGAAAAAGCCTGTATGACCTATGCATGTAGAATTGGGGTTTTAGTGGCAGCATTGTCTGCAGGCCAGGGTGGTGATGGTGGCAAAGGGACTGATGCATGTTGCTGGCGTGGATGTTAATCTTCAGATACATGCTTGTGTGTGTATGCACCACAGTAGCACAAGGACTAGCACCAGCATGTATGTTGTGTGCAAACGTGACTGGGCAGAGCTTAAGAAGCAGAAAGATGACTGTGAGCACTTGGTGGCCAGAAGGATCTTTCACCAGAGTAATTGGAAGGCCATCTATGTTTATATATTTGTTTTGGGAGAGCAAATCATTCTGTGCCTACAGAGAAGCTGAAAACCAAGTATCCAGATTATGAAATCACTCAGGTAGGTGAAGGCTACTGACTTGATCAACTAAAAATATTAAAATAGCATGGTGGGACCATGTTGCAGACCACCCTGATCTAGATGAGGAAGTAGGCTAAGACTTCTTTTAAGAACTGGAGGAAATCTCTGTGTCACAGAACGTGGTCCTCACAGGGGACCCTGACATCTTCTGGAAGGGCAACATGGTGGGATCCAAGGATGAAGGTTTCTGAAAGGTGTTTAGAATAAGTGGTTGATACTGATCCTGGATGGGTGAACTGGTGTTGACACAGCTGGATCTACTATTCACTCTCAAGGAAGAACTGGTCGAAGACATGATGGTCAATGATGGCATTGGCTGTGGCAAACATGAAATAAATGCTTGGCATCCAGGGAGCAAGAAACAAGATTAGCAGGGTACAGACTCTTGACTTTAGGCTAGCAGACTTCAGCTTATTCTTTCTTTATTTAGCAGGTAGGAAGAGTTCCATGGGAGACAGCTCTGAAGAGCCAAAGAGCTTAGAAAAGCTGGTAGGTCTTTAAGGACAGCATCCTCTAAGTGCAAGAATACTCAGGAGAATAAGCACCTTTATCAGGAAAACAGCTCCGTTAAGAACAGGTATAATGGCAGAGCTCCAACGCAAAAAGGCAGGATTTGGGAGGTGGAAGCAGGGATAGGATACAAAGGAAGAATTTAGAAAAGTTGCCTGGACGTGAAGGGGATGGTGTTAGGAAAGCCGAAGCTTACCAGGACAGTTGCAAGGAATGTTAGGAGCAGCAAGAGGAGCTTCTACCACTGCATTACTAAGAAAAAGCTGCCTCAACAAAGGGATCACAAGTGGTTTGGAAACAGCAGACACACATAAGCCTGAGACACCTAATGACTTCTTTGCTTCAGTCTTCACCAGCACCGTCTCCCAGGCCTCTGTTATTAGTGACAGAGTTCAAGAAGGAGGCAAATGCAGATCCAGTCAGCGATTGGGGGAGCATGGAAAATCCATGGGACCAGAGAGACTGCATCCGAGAGTGCCAATAGAGCTGACTGATGTGGTAGCAAGACTGCACTCTATAGCTTTGAAAGGTCATGAAGGTTGAAGGAGGTCCCTCATTATTAGAGAAAAGCAAATGTTGCACCAGTCTTCAGAAAAGGCCAAAAACAAACACCATGGAACAGGGTCAGCTTCACTCCAATCCCTGGGAAGTTCATAAAGTGAGTCCTCTTGGAGCACGTTTCTGGGCACATAAAGGTGATAGGGAACAGTCATCATGAATTTACTGAGGGGTGATCAACCTGACAGCCTTCTGTGAAAAATTAACAGGATTTGCAGACCAGAGGAGAGCAGTGAATGCCATTTACCTTGACTTTAACAAGTCTTTTGACACCATCTCACACAATCAGATGGATAAAAGGCAAGCTGAGTGGTCAGGCTCAGTGGATCATGGTTAACGGGTTGTTACTCTACTCAGAGTCACCAAGGGTCTGCAAGGGTCTGTATTGTGACCAGTCCTGTTCACCAACCTTATCAATGACCTGGAGGAGGCAATGGGAGTGAGTGCATGGTCATAAAATTTACAGAAGGCATAGAATCGGGGAAGCTGCTCAATACAGTCAAAGGCAATGCTGCCACCCAGTGGGACCTAGACAGGCAAGAGGAGTGGGCTAATGGGAACTTTGTATAATTAAACAAAGTTAATGTCTTTCTTGTGGACACAGTACCTAGACGTGGTCTGAGTTTTGAGTAGAGGGGGCTAATCACTTCTCTCTGTCAGCAGATTATACATTTGTTAACAGAGCACAGGATGTTGTTAGCCACCTTTGCTGCCAGGGCATGCTGCTGACTCCATGTCCAGCTGACATGTCTGCCCACATCTCCAAGTTCTTCTCCACAGAGTTCCCCAGCCAGTCAGGTCCCATCCTGCATCATTGCCATGGGCTCTTCTTCTCACCTGCTGGACTTAACAATTTGTCTTGAATTTCACAGTTTCCCTTCCTCTTGCCTGCCTAGGCCTCCCTGGATGGCAGCCCTGCCCTAGAGCGTGTTAACTGTTAGCCCCAGTTTTGTGCCATCTGCAGACTTGACCAGAGTATGCTCTGTCACCTCTTCCAGGACATGACCCTGAAAAATGTCAAATGCTTTATGGGTGATCAGACCCTCTGGCACTGACAAATAACAGTCCAAAGAAGAGGAGAGGAAGCATATAGAAGAAGGAGGAGCTTAAGTGATAAGAACTGCCCACATGGAAAATCTTTATGAGTTTCTTTGCATTTATGAATGACAACATGTGAAGTACTATTTGGTTAATAATATTTCCTAACGTGGCAGATATGACTCCCATTTTATTGAAGGTACTTAAAGACAATGTGAGGGAGTTGGAGAAAATGGTATAGGAAGACATAATAATTGCCAGGACAGCTCTGCAAATGACCACAAGTCCTTACAGCCTCCAGGTGGATGGTAATTTTCATGATAAGAAAGTGTGTTGTGGTTATTAGCTTTGGGAATATACAGAGAGATGCAAGATAGTGTTTGAGCTCTCCTTTTGACTGGGAAAGAGGTTTTTTACATTGAGGACTAGCAAAATATTTTACAAAATGTCTGGGGTTTTATGCATCAGGCTTCTAAAGGAAGCCTTAGTTTCGTCAAACCCATAAAGACTTTGCTGTCATTCCTAAGGTTACATGGGACTGCAAAAGGTAAGGGACAATAGCTGTGGCACAGCACAACTTTCACTTGCCTTTTCAATTCCATGGGCTTCTCCATTAGCTGGATAGTAGATTAGATGAGAATTTCAGGAATTTTGTGAAAACTGTTTGGGAACCAAAAGCAGCGGCTTTGTCCAACTCGATTTGCCTCAGTCAGATCACTGCAGACTAACTGTTACTGAATACTGCAGCCTACAGCTGGATCTTCTGTTGCCACACCATGCTATGAGTCCTCTGCCTGCTCCCTCTTCTGCATAAGAAGCAATATTTATCCTTTACCTGACTCATGAAAATTAAAATAATCTCCTTGCTATTTTGACATGGGTGGTGGTGTTTAGCAGTAATGGAGGTGAAGAGGCTTCTGCCCAAGACAGTTACTTTTCCCAGATAAAGGGGCATCTTTACTTTGTGTAGGCTTGAGGAAAGTCCTCAAACATGTATGCTACTTCATGTTTACAACAGCAATGCTTGCTACCATTGTTGCTTCCTTGCAGAATGATTTTAAGGTTTCAGTTTGTAGAGGTCTTGCTGCCCATTGGATGTGCCTTAGATTTACAGCTAAATTAATGCCAAATGAAGGGATTGGAGTCTATGACACTGAATATTCATAAATCTCCTGTGAATAGTAACGTTTGTTTTCCTGAAAGGTAACATCTTCATGGGCAGCTGTCTTGGTCAGAGAAAGATTTCAGCAAGGCAAGTCTGCAGAGGATGACTTTTCATGTGGTTGATCTGATCGACTAGGGAAAGCCATTACTTCTGCTATAGCGAGAGGTAGAATTAAGGGGTGTAAGGAATCAGGGTTGGGGTGGCATAACCTGATAGTTAGGGCCAGGAGTTAAACCAAAAGCATCAAGTTAAAGTCGAGTTAAATACTGTGCTGGGAGGCAAAATTGGAACCATGGGATTAAGTCAGCAGACTAGAGTTAGTCAGACTCAAGGCTGGCATGAGGAACTTCAGGCATAATGTTTTGAAGCATCAGGCAGGAAACAACTGCTGGAGCTGCCCTCCAGTCTCCTGGAAAACCACCTTGATTTCCAGGAGAAAAGAAATGACATGTGCCAGATGTATGCGAGACTCTGCATTAGTAAATTAACAGGGCTATAACACTCAGGCTTGTGCTGCCTCCTCTAATTGCCTGACATGCATATAGAATGCCAAATTATGTTCTCTTAAGGAAACTGAATGCAGATTATGCTTTGCAGCTCTTTGCACTATTGGTTAGCTGGTACCTATCATGCTGAACATCAGGAACTCAGTCCACAAGAGGTGAAGGGGCTGCTACTTGTGTAGTTCAGGTGCATGCCAGCAAAAGTCTGCAAAGTTATGACAGTAGAGTAAGCTGTTGACCTTTTTCTAGCATCGTGTCTTGGACTTGTCATTCTTCTTTCTGAGACCTCATTTACAATAGCTTTTGAATTGGAAATAATTCTAAAGGAGGACCATGGCTGCTTTTACCTTTTATGCCCTTACACAGGGACAAACAAACCTATTTTAAAAAAAAAAAAAATTTCCACTGCCACCATGCCACATTGATATAGTGTAGCAATGGTTCAAACAACCATAGTTACTATAATGGTTCAACCAACCATAGTTACAAACATATAGAGTAATTCCACTGTGCACACAGCACGATGCGCATATGCATGCATACACACGCGTGCCCACACTTGGAATTGAGTAGTTGAGAATAAAGCTAGACTATGTAACAGTGGTGTAAAGCACAATGTGGTCCACTGCATGAGTGATTTGACTGGATCTCCTCCCTACAGTTCAAGTGTTAGTATTCATTGAGTGGTGATTCATTCCTGGCTGTCTTATGAGCACAGAAACAAAATAAACCAGGAAATAGTCAATGTAACTCTTCATTAGTCTTCCCTGTGTCCCCCTTCACCCCCATCCCCACTCTCCCCAAGGCTAAAGCAAAAAGGTCCTGGTTTTATTACAGTATTTGTTAGGTTCTATTGTCGTATCCATTGCTAGAGGAGGAATGAAAACAAATGCAAACTTCTGACAAGGTCTTCAAACATCTTATCTATTCCCCTACCTCCACCAACTAACCTTGCTTGGCTGTTGGCTGCTGAGCTGCAGAAGGAAGATTTGCTCTATTATGTAAAGCACTGGTTTGATTTTGACCCACATCTGTGGGGTAGGTTTTTTGGGTTTTTTTTTTCATCTTTTTTCCCCCTCCCTCTGCTTTCCCCTCATTTGTAGTGATAGTAATATGCTCACTACATGGTACATCTCTCACCCTCGGTCCTTGTTCATTTTCTTTGATGGCTTGACCCTCCTGGTTTTATCAGCCTACCCACTGGAGCAGAGACAGCCAACTTCCTTGTGATCCTCTTGGCTTCACATCATCTTCCCCAATTGCATATGCTGTGGTGAGCTCCCAGGTGAAAGCAGCTAGGAGCCTGTAGCTCTGTTCTGTGAGAAGACTGCTGCAGTTTAGTGGGGTATGCATTAGTTCAAATAACACTTCTCCCCCCCCGCCCCCCATCCCTTTATTCTTTCTTGAACAGGGAGGACATAGAAGAGGTAATATATTGTCTGCTGGTTTTTCTATTGCGCATAAACAGCCATAGTGTTCCTAGAGTGCTGTGATTTGTTTAGACCTACCATCTGACTGCTTGTGTCTCTCCTTTCAGGGTGGTTTCCACCAGAAATTTTTTGATACTAATGTAATCTGGAATCAGTGATGGCTGGACTTCTATAGACCCTCGTGGGGGATTTTAAACAGGTCATTTCCTGCTGTGACACACTTAGTTTACTTTTCTTTTGTTCATCTGTACAGTGACAAAAGAGCTAATGATGAAATTGAGTTTGTTGCAGAGGTATCAACTTGCATCGTGCCACTGGGGCACCCTTCACTAGGATTATAGATATTGGCTACAGATTTTCCACAAGGCTGTGTGTAAATCCTGCAGTGCAACAAGCACAGTGTACAGTTGAACTTTTTTTGGTGGCCAGTAGCCTGGTATGCTTTCATACCATCTCTCTTCCTTCCCTGGAGAAATATGGTAAATGATGTTTTCAGACCTAGGCTCCAGCATAGACAGTATTTCTTTGGTTACAGCGATAGTGACAGACAGCTTTTTAAATAACTGCTTTACCAAAGTTCAATTGCTGATCAAAGAGAGATGAGACATATTTGCTTTTCTCCATTTGAAAAGTCTTTTTCAGATGTTTCTGCTGTTCTCAATAAAGACAGTATTTGCTGATTCAGGTTTGCTGAGACCGGGCTAAGTTCACTGGCGTGTTCCAGCTGCTTTGCAGCGCTCTGGCAATGCAAACCAGCTGCAGGTCTGGTTTAACTCAAGCCAGGTTTATGGCTGGTTTGCATCACTGGAGCAGTGTAAAGTACCTGAAGCATGCCAGCTAATCTGGCCTATTGGTGAATCATTATAAATGACTTGTTTTTCTTCATGTTCTTTACGTGTAACTTTATTTATAGTTAAAGCCCATAGAAATTGGGTAGATCATATCACTAAAAGACAGGTTTTGTGTTCTAAACTAAGGTCTATAAAATTAGAAGTTTTTTAAGCCAGAGTTTTTCTTCTTAACTGAAATAAAATTACCAAATTTCATATTGCTCCTCTGCACTTGTCTGTTATGGATTTCTTTTAAGTTACACTAAGATTACGGTTGCCTGCTCTTATTATGAGATGAAATAATGATTAGTCTGAGATCTAAAAGAGCAAGCTTTATAAGTTTTATTTTGCAAAATATGGGCTCAGCTTTTATTCTAAATGTAGTAATTTTCTTCTACGTTACTGAGAATATATGTGGTATTTGTGTCATTATCAATATTGTCTGTAACTTACTGATTGAAAATATTTCGAAGATTTTGAGAGAGGAACGAAATCAGCCAACCGTGATTTTTCTTCTCTTTATAGTAAAATATATAACTGAAATCATATTTATGTACCTTGACTAGCATGATGAGTGTTCAAAACATGCCACAAAATTAATCAGTAATTATATTGTTCCTTGTATAGCAATATTTTTTCAGCTCTTCTTCTGAGGCTCTAGCAGTGTTGAATGTGATATGTGTTTTTAGACAGTATTATACAGTGGAAGAATAACAAAGTGTCATTATAGCTACTCTGTGTGTATCTACAGTTTTTTCAGAACTCAGGATTTTTGCTCTTCGCATAGAAATATTCTTGTATAAAAATCATAGGATGATTATTAAATTTTTTAAAAATCTGGATAACCATATTGGCATTCAAGTCAGAAATTGTATTCCTCTGATCAGCTGTATATTGGAAGAAAACATGACAGAATTTACAAAGTTTTTCAGGACTTGGATGCAAAGCACCGAAGAATTAATTACTGACTCATATTAATTAAGATAACAATGCAAAACCCTTCATTAGAAGCATAGGAAAAGTTCTTCCTTGGTCCTTGGAGAGAATATTATATGCAAGCCCTGTTGTGTGGGTTGCAAGGTGTCACTGGAATTTATATGCATTACTTGTCTAATTGCAGTAAATGTAGCATGTCCAGATAGGTTTAAAAGTTGGATGGCTGTTTGTTACTTGCTGGAAATCACTTGAAACCTTGCTACTCAGAGGCAGCTGTTCACAGGTCCTTCACCTCTCCCCAGAGATAGCTGGAAGACTCTGTTGTTGGACCCTGTCTTTTATGGCAGAAGCAGTAAACATGACAGGTTGTTTGGGAGCCATCTGTTTTAAAATGGTTGCTGCTTTGTATGCAGTAATGAACTTGAGATCAGTTTTCTGTCTGTCTTCATAGTAACAGCCTTGTTTGGTGTCACAACAGGTGGAAGTTGATGGGATGAAACTAAACGTGACCAGCGAGTGGAACCTGGCTTCACCCTTATTGTCTGTCACCATTGATGGCACTCAGAGGACTATACAGGTAAACTCACCAACGCTTCCTTTCTACAGCTGAGATAACCAGGAGCCTTTGAGTATACAAATAATACTGATTTGTGGGGTCTAAACTTGCTGCATCATAAAAATTATGCTACGTTGTGTGAATAACGTAGTCTTTCTACTTTGGATACATCCAGAACTTCAGTGGAGTGAGCTTGTCTCAGGCTTACTCATCTAGAATTTTGAACACCTTTCATTTAAAAAGTTGCTTATTTTAGCCAGAAATGTAGCCCAATTTCTAGGATCTCTTTACTTAATGGCTGTGAGGAGATACAGTTTCTTACTCACTTAAGAAATAAAGAACATATTACTGTTTACAAAAAAGTGGGGTCCCGCAGTAAAACCGTTCTCCTCCTCATGTTTGGATTTTGTGGGTTTTCCACTTTTGGGCCTTTGCGGATTGAAAGGCGCAGGACAGTGCATTTCCCACGTGATGTGTTTTTATACATGCTTTTACAAAATATAAGTTCACGACTTGAAAAGAAAAATGTAGAGATCATCCCAAATCTATGTGTTCTAAGAAAAGAGATCTAAAAAGATTAATACACGTTATTCCTTCTGACCAATAATGTGTTTGAAAATAACTCCAAACAAAAGGGTGTGCCTTTAACTGCCATGCAAATTTTCTGAAGGCAGTGCCGGCCGGGATTTCTATATTTGTTGAGAAATCATTCATTTGTAAATGTCTATTGATCTTTGAAGTAGTGAGAGGAAACAAAGTAAGAAGTTTTTCAGGTTTTAAAAGTATTTTGAACGTACACAAAATAAACAGATAATGTTGTATGTTTATCAGTGGTACAGTGGTCAGATTTCTGATAATTTACAGTGAAATATATGAATTTATTTTTTCATATTCATCCATGGTAAATTACTCAAATGGAAATGTTATTTTTGCTGTGACTGAATTTAAAAAAACACGACTTGAAGATTAAAAATATTGCATCTTTCAAGGATAGTATTGGCTGAGAGTGAAACTTTCATGATGTGCCCGAAGTAAATTCAGGACTTAAGTTTTGTAGATTTCTTGGATGGCTAATGCCAGTTTCAGGGCTTGCGTGCATCTAAAATAATTTTGTATTCTAAAGTGTATTTTTGTATTTTAAGACTGGTCCATTTTGCTGCTATTTTGTAAAGGAAATTTCTAATTATGAGTAGGAAACAATACTGATGTGTGAACATATAAAAATCTGTCTAGGAGAAAAGCATTAGATTTAGAACAGATAAACATGTTCAGGAGGTCTCATTGCAAACTATATAATAACTATATGGCTGGATACAGGTCTCCATACACTAATAGTAGTAGGACCAGTTAATTAAAACCGTAATATTTGAACTGGCACATAAAATCAGTTTCAAAATTAATGATTGTGAGATCTGAACATGCTTTCTTCTAGGAGCTAAGCCAGCAATAATGCTACTTGCAGTCCCTGAGTATGACCAAACAGTATGAAATACTGCAGGGCTAGCCACAGCGACAAGCAATGAGCTGGCTGCTTGGTTGCTATTCAACAGCATGTGGAATAAGTACATATGTTGTTTCTTTCTCAGATGTTATCTATAAGTCTTTGCTTTTAGCAAAGAAACCTAGTAGCTTGAAAAGTTATTAATCTTTTAGTGTATGTATGTAAATTTATGGGAACCTTAAACTTGACCTCTGATATCCGCTCACTGGAATCTAAATTGGTTTTTTGGTTATATATTTCTGTCGACTTGCCCTGCTGCAAGAACCAAATTAGACAAGTGTATTCCTGTAGGTCAATTTGTCTCCAAAAGCAATTGACCCCTGAGTCTTGAAGTATCTTCTTTCAGCAAGACTTAGCCCTAGAGCCATTTAAGCAACAAATATGGATGAATCGAATAATTCCAGCTGTGCTTTATTAATTTTCAGCCAATCTAATTTCTCTTCATAGTTGGTTTCATTCTTCTAAATTTGCTCAACCAAATACAGTCTTTGTGAACATTATATTTCTTTGAAGGTTTGATTTATGCACCTTCAGCTTGATCCCGCAGTCTGGCCCCAATCCAGCAAAGCACTTAAGCACAGAAGCAGGAAATAAATAATTTTAAAATGTTGTGGTTTAAAATGTATTTATGTAAATTATAGTCTAGACATTCAAATAGTTGCATATCTGTCGCACATTTAAAAACAAGTAATTAAGCATGCTCCTGTATTTCCACTCCTCTGCTGAAGGCTCAATGCGTATTAGAGCAAAGCAGAGCACCAATTCTGGCAGAGAGTTAAGAAGGCCTATGAGTTTAAAACCCAGGTTTTCTAAGACTGTTTTGAGAGTACGGGACCTGGGAATACATCTGAGCACCCGAGGAGAGGTATATGCCCTGGTCACAGTCTGTCTAGGGCATGTCAGGGCATAACTAGGATGCGTGGCAGCCCCCTCCCTCCCGCTTTTGTTTCCTTTGCAAGGAAGCCCATCTGTGTGCAGCAGATGGGCACTGCGGAGTGCCTGGCCAGGTCCCCAGATGATAGAGGGACCAAAACCCTGGGGTGTACACTGCAGGCCCGTTCGGCTGCAGCGTAAGGGGCTCTGAAATCTTTGTGCTGCGTTGGGTTACTGTGAAATCCATAGGATGCTATAGAAGGTGATGAACTGATGAAAACTTGGGATCACTTGAACAAGATATTTCTGAGATACAACTTCCAGGGATGAGAGTGTGGGCAGATCCTGTAGCATTTCTTGTACGCAGATTCCGTCATGGGTTTTTTGTTGTTGCTGTTTTCAGTAATTCCTCAGCTAATCTCAGTTTCTCAGCATTTTCTACGCTCTGCAACTAGACTCTACTTCTCACTTGGAGAGGCTGACTTTAACGCATTGTGAAGTGTAGGGTTTTGTTCACCAAGCAAATGAAATTTTTGTATGCAGAAATACTTTGCCAAAATGGTTTCCCCTACCTGTTTCCAGAGACGCTAGTGACTGAGAATCTGACTTACACCTAGTTATTTTGAATTCGGAATCTGCCTTTGCTGATAATCAGAGAAGTAACGATAGGCAGGCAGTTGCAGTATGTCTTCCTGAGGATTCAGATTTGAAGGGGTTGGCTGTTAGTAATTGAAAATACTTATTTAAAATACATTTATCTATAAAATCTCATTTGAATATGATGTAGCCTTTCAGGCAATATTTAGAGTAAAAACAAACAAACAAATGAGGTGCTTTAATGATTCCTCTGAAGAGCGAGTAGAAAAGAGGAAGTTGGTTGAGTTGTGGGAAAGAACCTCAAGAACTCAAGTAGAACCTGGAAGGGAGAGTGGGGGTTCAGAATGGTATCCTGGAAAGTAACAACAGTTGGAAGAAAGGCAGCAGGCATATTTTGGGACAATGAGAGCATTTCTGTCCCTCTAGTTCTGCTCCCATGTACAAGTAAGATGGCTTTCAGTGAGCCCTGTGCCTGCAGAAGTCGTTGTCTATGACCTCTTTCTCTTCCTGTGTGTATGAAATGGGGAGCGGGTGGAAGGAGAGAAGGGAATAAGCTGCCTTTTCCATAGAGCTGAACATCTCCTTTCATTCCCTCATGTGAACCAGAATCCAAGGGGACCTCAAGATAAATCAATGAATCCATGAAGTCCAGCAGATAGACTTGCACCTAACTGTAAGCCTGTCCTTGCTACAGTCAGGTTGCAAGTAGGTGCCTTCTGCTAGGACACTGCGCAGGAAGATCAGGTATCTGCAGAGAGAGCAGGTTGCCCAAGGGAAAAAAAAGCTTGTAGGAGATCCTCAAGCCCTCTTTGGTTTGGCACTACTTGTGTTTGGGCAATTTCTCAAAAAACACCCCACTGACCGTTCAAATTCTGAGGCTGCTCTATGGCAACACCACATGGACAAATTTTGCAACTCCTTAGTGCTGTTAAATGCTCTGCTTTCATTAATCCCATCATCAAACACTCAACCCAACCTTATATACCATTTACTTGCAGACAATTCCCTATAGCAAAAGGATTCTGAGCTAGAATGAATTATTTGTCACCATCTTTTGCCAACACTTTTGTACCTCTTTGTCATATCACACGCACACAACCTTTCCACTGGCGTGTTGTCAGCCCACGCTGGTTTCACAGCTCTGGTATCTTGCTGTAATGAAACCTCCCACCCTCCAAAGGGTAGCGCAGACATTCTGCCTGGAGCCTGGAAAACTCTTGGTGGCTTTTGGCAGCTTCAGTAAAGCAATTTTACAACAGCAGTGGCTATGCCTTCTCTTTGTATTTCCTGGCTTTCAGAGGATTGGTCTTGGCTGAACTGAAGCTCTGAAGGATGTAGACAGAACTCAACTGGACAAGGTCCTGAGCAGCTCAATACTACTTTGACATAAGCCTTGCTTTGAACAGGGAATATGACTATCTGATTTCCAGAGGTCTCTTCCAGCCCAACTGTTCTGTGACTCTGGACATCTCAAACTCTACAGTGAAAAGGTCTTTATCAGTTACAGCAAGGTGTAATTAAGAGACTAATGAAGTTACTAAACAAGAATATGATCCTGTAAAGCTGAAATCATCAATCTCATTGTGAACAAAATAGATGAAGATTTATCAGTGGAGTTTTCTCTACTTAGTGTTACAGGGAATTCAGTGATAGCATCACTTACTAATTTTTTGATTTAATTTATTTATTGCATCAACAATTGCAGCAGGAGGAGTATATCCTACATCCTGGGTTATGACCAATTTAAGTGCTTCTCTGATACAATGTTTCTTTTGATTATTATTTTGGTTTATAAGAACAGAAACGAAAATGCTGTAGGTTATGAAGCCTTTGTTCCTGGGAAACGTCTGACATTCTGGGAAATGTCTGACAGGAGAACAAAGCCTATGCCCAAGTATTCATTTCCTTCAACCCTGTGGAGACTTTTTTCAAATGTGTGATTTTTTTTCCTTATTTTTTTAGAAAAATTACCTATATATATATTTTTACTGTTTTGAGATCTCAGATGTAATCTGTGATAATGATTACCATTACTTCAGCACACTTATTTTCTTAAACCCTGAGAATTATTTTGGGAAGCTTTAGTGAGCAGTGTACATGAAGACTGCTCGCAGTTTGTTCTTTTAGTGCTGTGCAATTACTGCACACACACTGTTGTCATTTACCCAGGATTTCTGAATTATTTTTGCTAGATTGTCTCTAGAAGTGGGGCACGCAATGATTTGCAAACATGGCAGACATTTGCATATACTAAATCCAGATAGCTATTCTGCTGGGTAAGGAAAAGCCAGAGTGTGAGCCCCAGCACTGGATTCCTGATGGCCCGTATTCATTAATCAGTAGCTTGCTCTCTGGCTTTGTTTCAGCCTGTTCCAGTAATGGCTGAGCTAGACAAATCTGGTATAGATTTATACCATTGCTCTATAGACCCAAGCAGTGGGACTCAGACAGTCGTTGCCATTTGGCTTTGGGACCAGGCATCAGTCCATGGCTCTCCTTTATTTAGCAGTACAGAAACGCAGGCTGCCCGTGTTTTCCAGTTTGCTCATCCAACCACAGTCATCTGAGAAAACAGAGCTCAGCCTTGAAACTCCAAAAATGATCAGTGGATATGATACAGAGAAACTGATTTTTATCGCCTCACTTGACACTCTCCTGGCATTTGAGACAAGTACAAACAAGTACTTGTCTTCAAATATCCCAGGTAGAAGAGAAATACAAAAGCCTGTTGCATACAGTGTAGTATGTCTTGCTGTGTATCAGGCTTCTAAATCTTTTTTGGAAAGAATTAATATCTGTTGCTCAGGTCACTGGGATTGTTGTTACTTCTTTCCCTGCAGTTGCACAGAGAGAACCATAGATTTTGGCAAGTTACTTGTTGTGGCCTTATCATTGCCCAATAATTGCTGTGGCAGTGTCCTTTAACTTCATATGAATTCCTCCTAGTTCCTGTAGTAGAAGAAACTGTGAGCCGTTGATCCTTACCCACTGTGTCCATGCTGCTTGTATCCTCACTCAATGGCCTCTCTTCAGTGGTGCAGAGCTGTTCTTTGCAGAGAAACCTGTCTTTATGTCTATGTTGCTCTCTGAATATCTTCCATTTCTGTTACCTTCTTTCCGAGCTGTAGGAACTGTGCTCAGTGTTAAAAGCATGGGCAAAACTTAGACTTCTACCATAACTTAATGATGTTCACTGATTTGTTATCTGTTCTCATAAATAATGTCAAATGTTTCCTTTGGCTTTTTTGGCCAAAACCAAGCATGGAGCTGATGTGCCTATTGAATTACCACTTCTGGTCGGTAATAGCTGGGGAAGGGAAAACAAGTGGGCAAGGAAAAGCCTCCTCTTGGCAAGGAGGCTTTACCAGGAAACTTGGAAGCTGTACCACATTCTAGAGCACAGATATTGAAGTCCTTGCCTTTGGCAAGTTGTTCTTGTGAGTGGAGGCGGATCCTTCCCAAAGGATCAGACACACAAGCAGAGAAAAGTCATAGAAGGATTCTGAAACTTGATCAGCATACATTCAATGCGTATCTCCTAGGTGTACTTGGAAAGACCCGAGTGAGCTGCTTTAGATAATTATTAGATAATTCAACTTGCTGAGTTTGTGAAAGATTATGTATGAGAAAATCAGTGATTGTATCACTTAGATTTCATAGTTCAATCATGGGTGATCTAAGGAAGGACTGAGACTTCCTTTACTTCCAAGGGTTATAGGGAAAGGGAAGGTGTATAAAAGCTGGCCTTTTACTGCTTCTTGGTGTAATTGCCGGTAATGCATATTGAAACAAATATCGCTATTATGGCTTCATTGACGTGGATGTTTGTCAAAATTTTTTAAATTATTACTTTTTAAAATAAGCCCTGGATACATGTATGCTTATGACAGCAGCATGCCTAGCTCCTGAGTCATGAAGCCTTTAAAAGTATCGGTTATCCTTTACCAGAGTATTTGTATTAATGTGTGCTTTAAATAGCAAGTACCTGAATCTCATGAGTGAGCTGCAATTTGTGTGAAATCAGTTTAACTCAAGGCTGACTCCACATTCTTGTCCATGGTTTGGATGGAGAATGTGTGAAGGGAAGCAGGAAATTCAAGGACATAAAAGATCATGAAATTACAGATTATTGCTGCTCTTTTTTTCTAATTGAGCAGAAGCAAAAAGCACATACCACCACCCTTACTGATTCTTTGTGAAAATGATTTTTCTTTTCAGCTGGGAAGGAAATGAATGATCAACTGCTATGCCAAATCAATCCCTCTGGAATTTATATTGTCCACTTTTTCAGAGAGGTCTCCCACAATAAAACTCTATCTACAAATAACATACTTCTGCCTTTCTTTAACCTAATGGGATTAGTAATATCCTGTGCTACTCAAGGGGTTAATCAAATAATGTTAGTTGTCACAGTATCTTATGCCATTTTTTTTCCCCAAAGGAGCTATAAATTTTAATGACAGGCAATATTCAAGATGAATAACTATAAGGATTCTATGTGTGTCCAAAGACCAAAGCACTGTATTCAGTTGTTGACAGATGTTATAATTTTATGATAACTAAACCTTGAAAGACAAGAAATGGTTCACTTGAATATGGTAACACATTCAGTGAGCAAAGGGGAAGGAAGAGGAGGGACATCAAAGAGCGAGAAAGGACTATGGATCCTCTAAAGAGTCTGTCTCAGGGCAGTCATAAACATTATCAGATCTAGAATCACATGGCAGCATATTACCTGCAAAGAGCAAAACATATTGCAGCATGTCAAAACATGGGTGGTGTTTCTAAAAATCTTCGTTGGTTTGTGATTTAATGTAGTAACAGCAAAAATTTAGAAGTTCACAGGGAGGACTAAACTCTTCATTATTGTGAATAGCTGGAAATGTTGGGCTGGAGTAAATGTCTTTTAGATTCATTCTTTACTAACACCAAATAAACAGTCTTTCCTGTGGGGTTTTTGGTGGGTTTTTCTTGTTTGTTTTAAAGAAGCATATGGGCATTCTTAGAAGGTGCTCTATGTATATAAAATAGCAATACTGCAGTGGTACTAATATTAAACATACGCATGTCTGAAGCTTGGCAGAAAGAAGTAACAAGTGGTAGTAACGTTGGGTATCACCTAAAGAAATACTGGGAAGGATCTTTGTTTCCGTTTTTCTGTTTATAGGAGGACAGGAATTCCTAAGCCATCTACTGTAATTAAATCCCAGGCATTCAGAGAATGGTTCTCCTTTTAAAAGTAGTAATATGGTGCCTCAGCCCCTTACAAAGGTGCAGGTGTAACTTCTCTGTGTGGACTGATGCCCTGTAAGCCATTCACGCTGTGTTGAACATCTGTATTTGTACTATTTGGGAACAGATTCCGTTTAGTCCCTAGGAAAGGACTGAGAGAGCTTGCAACAGGGGAGGCTAGTATCTCAGCATCCTGGCAGAATCCCTTGTAAAGGGAAAGACCACTTTGGCATAGTACTATTTATGCCAGTCTTGGACATCGTTCACATATCAAAATGCTTCATATACAGCAGGACTTGATCATCTCGTTCCCCACTGAGTGACTGCTGCCCTTGTGAGAACCTGGAAAATGTGGACGTGCCCTGAGGAAGAACAGCTAACTGAGGATTTATTTTCTGTAAAGTGTGATCTAAACCTGATAATGGCTAAGGGTAGAGCAGCACACAAAATCGAGCTATGTTTCTATCTGTAGGTTAACGCATGAAGAGAAGGAAAGGACGGCACCACCAGTGGAGAAGACTAAAATTGTGACAAAAGTAGAATTATTCTCTAAGCAGAAAGGTTTGTGAGGCTGCACAAGTCTGAACGTATAGCGCTGTGTAGACAGTCTCTAACTCTCCGTGACCAGGAAGCTCAAATACATTGCTAGTCTGGGGTCACATCCCTAGACTGGGATTTTACACAGTGGAAAGGGAGTGCTGGAATGAACTTCTGCTTTATGCAAAAGTTCTAGGAGGAGAGGGGGAAAAAGAGTTTGACCAAGTCAAACCAATCCTCATGTTTTGACAAGATGATGACTTCAGGGTTTCACAGCTACTTCTGCAGCTTTCTCTTCCTCTCTGACCCAGCCATGGGACTCCAAAGATGGAGAGTGACATAGACGGATGATGGAGCTTTCTAGATGTCCAAGCACCCTCACGAAATCTCATAGATGAGGTACTAGCAGATGAATCTGCTATAACTTTGTACGTTTTTTTCCCCCTGACTTCCCTGTTGTGGGAATAATTTGTTTTTTAATTAAACCTGTCTGGGGATGATTCTGGCCTGTATTTTGCTAGGTTGAATCTTCAAGAATTTATAAATATTGGCCAAAAAGTGGATAGCATTCTCCATTTGAAATTCATGGCATAAGATGTTCAGAATTTCTGGTAAATGAATTTGAAATGAAGCCATAGGGGCTACAAGAACTTCTGCATTCTGAAAAACAGCACCATGCTGGGAAACTACGTTTCACTCAAAATTTTCTCTATAGCCTATCTGTAGGTTTTCTGAGCGCTTTTTTTTTTTTTTTCTGTATAGTCTGATACATGTTGTCTGACTGTTAAGGTAGTCATGCCATGGCTTGAAAAAGTTTCAGAAAGCGTTGGCCAAGTGACAATCTGTACATTTACTGTAACAAATGGTCTCCAGCTTTCAACAAATAAAAGCAGTGTATAGTAGTTCAAGATAAATGTGTTTGGGAAACATCATATATATATATATATATATGATTTCCTTTGCCAGTTCACATTCATTTTGATTTGACATGTTACTTTTTCATTTGCAAGCAAAGCAAAAAAAAATTGCTTTTGGTCTGTTGGAGTTTCTTTGTTTTGGTATCATTCCTTCCCTGCAGCTGCTCCCCTCCGGTAGCTTGGAGAGCCCAAGATACTAGAAGATTTGTGGAAAATACACTGAGATCTTGCTGTCTTCTGATAATGTCTATGTTGGTTTAGAATCTCTTTCAATAATATATATTTTATGTTTGGCTGGGCTTCTTTATCCTTCTTCATGTAAAGGTTGTTAGCATTTTTATCTGCAAGTGTTCATCCACTGCAGGCTTAATGCAAAGCTGATTGTAACCCTACTGCATCTTATGATGAATAGATCATTGATACCCAACTAAGTGGAAATAATTTTCTATGGCAAAGCAGAAGAATTTAAAGTCATATCACACTAACCTCTGGTAATTTACTGGGATTTACAGATTAAAATGATTATTTGTGAAATCACTGTGGTATAGCATACACTTAAGATCAAACACATTTTGTATGATTGCATACACTTGTCTATTTTTACATGCGTGCATAAGCGTTTTGTTTGTATATACATAGCATATGCGGTATAGCATACTGTAACCTGTGTGTGTAAAAATACATATAATATTTATGTTACACTCACACCCATTTGACAGCTTTGAGACTGCAGATGGATTTTTTGAAGTTGTGATCGGTTTTTTTTCAGATTTGATTTAGCTTGTTACTTTCTCATAGGGAAAAAATTTATACTTTTAACTCATATTATGCTAATTAAGTTAGTCTGAAGCTCTATCGGTTGAGTCAACCAGAAAAGCATTGGTTATGTGTACGATCACGTAATTGATGCCAACAATGTAATTTTACTGTATTGGCAGGTAAACATAGTGTAGTGTTTTGTCTTTGTTCAAATGGTAGACTTCCCTTGCTTTTCAGTGTAAACCTCCTAGTAAATAATTTGCAATTTATTAGGAAAACAATGACAATGCATATAATTAGCTATTCTCTTTTGTTACCTCTATTTGATTACTTTCCTGCTATCACATGCAATATGAAACCATCTATTATGAGGTATAGAATATGTAAATATCTAACTTTACAAGAGAAATTGGAGACTGGTCCTTTTTCTAAAGAGGTGGAAAATAAAAGAATAATTGTTAACCATGTCCTTTCATTTTCTTGAAAACATCAATTACATTTACAAATCCCAGAAACAGAAGCCCAACAGTGGAACAGAAATAACTCCTTTCAATATGCTTCAAAAAATCTAATCACATCTAACAGCTGAAATTTATTTACAACTGTAATTTGAAACATTAATTATGATAATGTGCTGACTTCTTTTGTAACATGGTTCTCAAAAGCTTGGCAGTTCTCTTTTTGGTCTTGATGTAACATATGTTTTGTGACTTGGAGAATTCCTCTACCTTTCTTTCTTGTTTTTATTTTTTTGAAATATACCCAGAAGGGAAATTTCTTTCTCCTCTGTTTGTTAACTGTTTTCCTCACTTTCCTCATTATTTATTTCCCGCCCCCGGCTGTTAATTCAAGAGATGGATTTTAGTGCTTTTACCAACTCTTAATGCT
This sequence comes from Balearica regulorum gibbericeps, assembly GCF_011004875.1. Lineage (NCBI taxonomy): Eukaryota > Metazoa > Chordata > Aves > Gruiformes > Gruidae > Balearica > Balearica regulorum. The sequence goes on along the minus strand of NC_046184.1, from coordinate 159,273,879 downwards.
ATCGACAACTGAATGCAATGCTGTGTACTTTAGACACAGCAAACAGTAGCAGTGAGGATTTACTATACTGTGATACCAGTGCACTTCAACAGCGTCAGAGCAGGAAAAAGGCTGCTTATTTCTCTGCCTTGTCTTGACACTGTGGCTTTAGAAGGTGCCTTCTTGATATATGTGTATATTTGGGTTTATTAAATTGGATATTAAATTATTTTTGAAAGGGCTTGATTATGCTAGTTTAGTTGTGAGTAAAGAGAATCTGTGTGAGGAAATACTTTCATGATTTGGTTTTCAGTTGTGAAAAATAAGTCAAGTTGTCAAGATACCTGGCTTTACTTTGAAAGCCTTTAAAGAAAATGACAAAAGGGCTCTATTTTTCTTTTTTGTTTTGTTTTGTTTTTTAAGTTGTGTTTTTCTGTGTGACAGGGAGATTAGCCAAAAAAATGGAATTTTTATTAGGACATGAAAAGGTCTCTAATGACCCTTGAAAGTGGACAAAAGGGTAGTACAATAAGTGACAGAACTCTAACAAGGGTGGAGGGCATTCCAGGAAAAAAAGAAATTAAATCCTTTAATTTTTTTCGGCTTGCCATTTTCTGACAGCTTATCAAGTGGTTGGGACTTGTTTGTTTTGGCATGTGGCTCATTCATTGTAGGCAGCCGGTACTTTGTTCTTCTTTGTGGTTTCCAAAACCTGATTGTGTTTATCCTAGACTGTGGGAAAAGTGTATATTCCTGTTTCCTTTATAAAAGTAAACGTCAGGTTTTGTATGAAATTTTATTTCCCATATTTTCCATTCTATTAATCATTATTGTTGAAATATGTCAGGCTTTGGCACATCATCCTTTGTTTTCATATGATTGTACAGATTGCAGTGTCAGTGTGTGACCTGTTAAGTCAAAAAATAAGCATGTTTGTGCTGTAGTAATTATTACTTCATAAAATGTAGCTGAGGAATATGCACCGTTATTGAAAAGGGACCAGGATTTAATTTATTGCTATTAAAATTGTTTCGGGGGATATCTAGCTATTGTTGTATAGCACTTTCTCACTTAGTCTGGAGAAGACAAGACTAAAGGGAGCTGTGATAATGGCTCTTCACATGCTTGTAGGTAGCTGTAAAAAGAAAGGGAATAATCTGTGTTTCCTGTCTGTGATGAAAAAGAGGAGAACTAATGTGCTGCAGTTGCAGTAAGGGTTATTTTAGGCACATATTAGGGAAAAAATCCTTCCTAATGATCAGGATACTGAACAGTGGGATAAATTGCTCAGGGAGGTCATGAAATCTCTGCATTGGAAAGATTTTAAGAATGGGTTATAGACACACATTTTTTAGGAGTGACACTGGTGTGTTTTGAGTCTGCCAGGGGTACCAGACTAGAAGATCTCTCAAGATGATTTGCAGCCCTGTTCCTAGGATTCGTTGTCTTTAAAATGTGGAAGAACTTCTTGCAGCTCTTTGTTTGCAGTTTATACTCACCTTCTCAAATCTGTGCTACTATACTTGTATGTATGCCTGGCATTGTGTATTAGGGTTGTGTTCTGTCATTAAGGCCCTGATTTTGGGTCTATATGTGCTGTAATTTGACAGCAGGAAGAAAAAGGGAAAGAAACTTCACGTTGAAGGAGGAGACAATTCACAAGAGGAAAGAATTCTTTGTGCGTTTTGCATGTTTAGAGTATGGATAATACTGTGTTAAATCAATAACATATTTTCCTTTGCATTGTCATGTGGCTTACTGATAATGAAATATTCGAAGATTGTTTAATAACTTCAATCAACTCCTGAACCCCAGTAGGTGACCAGACATTTCATAAGGTCATTTCCCCCCCGCCCCCCGTTTACAAAGTAGCATCATTGGAGGTTTGCATTTTAAAAAGAGATTAAAATGTCTCTCATTAGGAGAGAATGAAGATAATACTAAATATGAGTAACGGGAATACAAAATCACAAGTGCTTCTAGATGGTGAAAGCCTCATTATTCATGACATTCATCCTTCTGCAAGCCCAAGGTTGTTCTGTGTTGTACTTGACCATACTTGTTGTCATTGTTCTTCAGAAATAAGTTTTATTGAGTTGACTGAAACAAAACTAAAATGAGAGCTGAAGTATGAATTAGACTTTTAGTACTGAAATTCTTGAAGGCAGTGGTTATATTTTATCTGTTTTATGTGTAGTTTTGTGTACTTGATGAGTTTTGATTACTTTACAGTGATGTGACAGAAAGAAAATGGAATGGATTCAAATTCCAGAGAAGCTTCTAATAGTTTTTTTTACATCTGTTTTTTTTTTTTTCCAGCTACTTTCTCGGAATGCCTCTGGAGATACAAGCATTCAGTTTCTTGGCACAGTGGTAAGTATGTATAACTATTGTCAAAAGTTATGTTGGTAGAAGGATATAATCTAAATAGAAAATAGTTGAATGACACTGGCAGCACATTTATGCTTGTATTTCTCAAGGTTAGTATTATGTGTAAATATTCTGAGCTTAACAGCTGAATTTAGGCAAATTTCTGAAGCTAACTTTCAAAGCACAGTGCACAGTATCTACATTCCACATTTCAGTTGATTCAAATCTGCCTCTGTTTCATGTACAAGGGATTTAAGAGTAACTGGTTGTAAGTCTATTGCAATGTGCTCAGGTTTGATCTACATCAGGATCAAGCCCACTCTTCACCACCACCTCAACTTTCTGATCTCTGTTGCTGCACCATACCACATACTCTCAACGTCCCAGAGGCAGGTTAGTAACTGCCTTATAAAAAGACTGTATAATAATGCAAAGTGTTCTGTGGTTCTCCCCAGATTTTCTTTGTTGGAGAGAAGTACATTTAAAATCCTAATCAGATTTTACACCATTGGACAGAATTCACTCACAGTAATTTTTTTTTTTGTCTGCTATTATCTTGAGCAGTCATGTTAATATAGAAAGGAATAAAGTTTTGTGTTAGGTGATGGATGCTTATAAACATATATGTGATTGAAGTGGCATTGATTTCCATGATTTGCATGATTAAAATGCAGTCATTTAATTTTTCCATGTTCCTTATGCATCTAAAAATAGTTCTGAAAATGAAATGAAAGTGAAGTATCCTCTAAAGTAAGTTGTCCTGATTGCTGCCAACAGGTTTCCCTATAGTGACATTAACAGTGAACAGCCTGGGAATGAAATGTTCCCTTTAGAATTTAGTCCTGACATCTGTGCACTATACGTTTTGGACAAAAGTAGATTAAGATTGCATGTGAGAATGCTTTCATTCTACTTACTTGTGATTAGTTCTTCTGCAAGTTTTATGAAGCCATTTTTTGGGAGGTGTAACACAGTAAGAGTAAACTTAAGAAGAATACCTGTAGACGTGCATGTTGTTTTTTAGAGATGAAAAGTGCCCCTAATATTTTTTTGCTTCCATAAATATATCTCGATACATTATTTGTCTTATTCAGTATCAAGCAGAGCAGCAGTTCCAAATAAGACATAAAATAAAAGTTTTGTTCTACGCTATTGTATTCGTAAAGATGCTTCGGCTCTGGAGTTGCATCTTGTATATGCGAGATTGCTGCTAGCTGACTGATCCGATAGTCTTTGTGCGAGAAGAAAATAATTACTCCAAGTAGATAAGATATAAACACAAATGCAGCTTGATAATACTGAAAATATTTTAATTGATCACCTGTAAGTGGGTATTGTAGCAGAGAAAATTCTGATTAAGTATGTAGTGATGTTAAAAATTAAATTTGTTGTTAAGTTAGGTAAGAAAATATTTTGTATTCATATGTTAGAAGTGCCATGGGGTCTCACTTGCTTACTAGAACTCTTGTGCTGAGTTTTGTGCAACAGCAAAAGATGACAAAAAAGGATACAGTATTGATGAGGTTTTAGCTTTAAAAAATCGATGATGAAACAGCTGATGGATTGTAATATATATCAGATCCTACTAGCTCATGTGTGTTTATTGGGTCCTAGCTATTTTGGGAAATCAAGTATGTGATTACACTAAAATTCTCAAGAGGACTAAAAAGAAAAGCCTGCAGTACTCTATCCACCATTTTTATTTAATATAAACTATGCACATCTTGCTGATCAAACCCAGAGAGAGAACTTCAGCAAGCAGGGTAGAGAAGCAGTACAGTAATGAAGTCTGCTTCCCAGGGTTTGCACTGATACTAGTTTCCCCACAGAATCCAAGCCAGAGCCTGCACCTGTGTTCCTATCAGTTCCTCTAGCCTACCATCCTTCTTCTTTCCCCAAGTCCTTTCCTTTGTTTAATTTGTCCTTTGCTCCTTTAACATCCTTCTGTGCTCTTTGATTTCAACTTAATACCCTCAGCTTAGGTAAAGGGGAGGGAAGGATGGATTTTCCTTACAATCATGTCCTCTACAACTTACCTACACATACAGATCTATACAGTCTGTATGTCTGTACCTGCATGTGTATGTGTACACACCCACAAATGTAAATGTTCAGTCAAAGAAAAGAATTTTATCTTGAATGAAGGTCTTAGAAATACATTTTGGGCTCACCATTAGGTATCTCTTACTAAACCTTTGCTAACATAGAAGTGCAATTAAAACAGTAAGTGTTTGAAAAAGAATACTTAGCAGCAAGAAACTCTTGGTTGCTCATTATTATTATACTATATTGTTACCAACATAATAAACAGCTTGTGAAGTATTGCTCTGTGGGTTTGGGTGGTTTTTTTTGGTAGTAGAAAACGCTAGGGATAGCTTTGAGCATTCTATGTTCCTTTTGATGGGGGCAAATGTTGATGGCACTTCAGTGGTGACAGGCAGCGTGGTGCTACTGAGCATACACACTGCTGACCTGTCCATCAGAACGTATTTTTAGAACCAGCTGATCAGGAGCACAGCTCCCTGGCTTGTCAGGAGGGCATCAGCTTCGATAAATGGCTTCGTTTGATTTTTTTTTTTTTTTTTTTACATTGGACAGCAGAAACAATTCTGCTGCTGGTTTTTGATAAAACACAAGCTCCTGCTTCAGGAAGCCAGCTGACACTCAGAGGAGAAGTGAAAGGTATGCTTCTCTATTAGAGACATCCTTGCTGTCCCAGTTAGCTAGGTGAAGGACAGAGAGAACTACTTTGGAGCAGAAAGACAACAGTTTATAATATGAATTCTGCTGCATAACTTATGATAAACATGGGGACAGTTGGACAAATGTTTCTGTCAGTGTAGCAGCATATTTCTGTTGTTTTGGAGGAGAACAGGAAAAATCATGTTGCTTTCCCCAGTGAAATCACAGCTTTGAGTGCACACTGTTAGCATCATTTGGGGGTCTACGTGGATTTGTAATAATATTTTTGTTTCTGATCATGAGTAGAAATTCTTTGCTACTTGAGCATTTCTCTTCAAATTGTAGTGGCATTAGCTTATTTTCTCTGAATTGTTTTTTCAGCAGAGGGTTATGAGTATCAGATCTGATGTAGGATTCGTGCTATTGGAGGATGTACAAGGATGTTTCTGCCTGAGGAGCAAGCAACTTTTATATACTTTTTATCTGTACAAAATGGTTGGGGAATAGACGACTGCACTGATTAGATTTAATTTTCTTGGGATGATAGCATTTTGAGTTCTGATTAAATTATTTCAGAACAGATGATGGGTTATTGCTGTAATTGAGACTCGATACGAGTTTTTACTCGTTGTTCCTCTCTGGTGGACATGACTAGATATCATGTGCTGATGAAGTCCTGCTATTCTGCCACTTTAAGCTAGAATTATTCAGATAGTGTATTTTATTAATAGCATTACCATGACTCCAGGGAATCTCATTGTGCTATATATTGTACAAAGAAAAAGGAAGCAAGATAATCTGTGCTTCAAATTAATGTCCAAAACCATGCCCAAAAGCAAGAGTGCCAGGAAACAAGGAGGCAGTCCTTTATGGGTTGTTTCCTGTGTAGGCAGCTCAGAGAAGTAGGTTTCTAACAAACATAAAGATCCATAGAGAAATATTAAGGTCTGTACACAGAGCTTCTGCTTCAACTCTGCAGTTGAAAAGCCTTGTATGTTTGAGTAGTCTTCTGGAGAACCAAAAGCCACTCTTCATTTCTCATTCGAGTTAGGTTCCAGTTTCTGTTGTATCTCCACCTTCTGTTCTCTTATGTGAGAGGAATGTTTTTTTGCTGGCCCACTGACAGCCCCAATCATTTGCTGGTTATTCACACCTCTGTCAGCTGAACTTCAGCAATGAAATACATCTGGGCAGGCAGTCATTAGCACTAGGAAAGCTTCAAGTATATACAGAGAACTGCAGATTATTGGAAGCATTAAACTTATTCTAGACTGTGTGTAATGGCCTCTGCGTAGAATTTTGAATAAATACGTACTGTCTGTATGCTCAAATAGTGAGTGGCCTGGCTCCATGACATCCATAACGTCATTGTCAGCTTTGGGTTGCAGGCTGTGCTTGACAGTGATGCCCTGTCCAGTGGAACGCTTTCCTCAAATGCTTTCCTCAAGAGAGAGAGTCCCTGACAGTGAAAAGTCCCCAGCCACAGTGGAAAATTTCGCTATCCTCTGCTCATAATTCGTGCCATTTCTTTGATCTGTTCTCTAACATCAGAGCAGCAATATAGAGAAGAACAGTTAGTTCTGTCCTCTGGGGAAGGACGAAAGGACCTCTGTGACAGATGTTAGTCATGTTGCTCAGTGTAGTACTTTACAGTGTTCCTTCAGTGGTGAACACAATATAGGAACCCACGTGGAACAGAGTGGAATTGCTCTGGCCTAAGATTCAAGCCATTTTTAGGTTCTTCTGAGTTTCTTGGTTCAGCCTTCCCACTGGAGATCTTTCCATTCCTTCAGTCTCATCCCTGATGGGGTTCTTTTTGCCACCTTTGATTTACAAAACATCTGAAGTTTTGCTGTGGAGGCTTATGCTCTTGTATGATTATTACTAGCCCGTTAATGCTATGCTTGCTGTTCTTCAGCCTTTTTGCAGACCCATTTAAAGTAGTCCAGAGACCCACTGCTATGACCAGATCTGCAAACTCCAGGTTGAGAACACTAGATTCAGGAAAACGAGTCTCTATCAAGCCCTGGCCATGCTTTTTAGCATAGTTGGTATATGTTCTAGTACAGTAGTGATCACTCAGTGTTAATGTCTTTGTTCTTTAGCTGCTTCCAGATAGATTGGGAAAAGGATGATTCATACACAGTTGGGCTTATTAGTTATGTATGTTGTTCATGAAATCAGTCAGAAGTGGAGAGCTTTACAGAAAAGGCATTCCTCAAAATTTTTGCCTTTGCTTCCTGGCTTATTGCATATTAATCATTTCTGTATCTAAGGTAACCCTAGGTGCTATAAGTCAGTGTACCATCTTTGCTTCTCACTGCTGATTCCTCTTCCTGCTCCCTCCTGCCATGACTTCAACAGCAAACGTCCAACTTTCTGTTCCATTACTGAGGCTTATGAATTGTCCTGGAACTTTTCAGTCTGTATATAATCTCATCAACTTCCAGACAGCTTCCTCCTTTTTTCTTTCTCCCTGCATTCTTACAAAGACTAATTAAATAGCAATAAAGATGGAAGCTTTGACTCTATGAATCTGACATAGCTCACAATCACAAATGTTTAACAACCTGCTTCTTTCACCCTTACAAATCATTGCAGTTCTTAACAGGTTTTCTTTCTTTCTGCTTTTCTCTTTCTATGTGATGCTTCTGAAACTATATACTGAAGATTTATGCAGACTTTCAAACATTGGTCGAAAACTGCAGAGGTTACAAAGGTTGTATTTATTGGAATATGTAGAGTATTAACCACAAGAAAATAAATATAGTCCAGTAGGTGTTTATTTTGAAAGCTAATGTCTTTTTTTTAAAATGTTTTTTTTTTTACTCTTCCTTTTCACAAGCCTTAAGATTAGGGTCCCTGCTGATCTAAAGGGAATTCTACTGTTGTATAGTTGTTTTTTTTTTTTCCTTTCCACTCAGCTTCAGAGGCATTGTGAACCACAGTGCTTCTAGTAGTAGAGCTATCATCATCAGCATTTCCGTAGTGCAGAAGGAAAAAAAAAGCACAGTTGCTTCTGGAAGCATGAAGTTTTGCAAGTCCCTTTTGAACATGGGTGGTGAGAATCCTGAGAATGGCTACTAGCTGCTGCAGTATTCTGCAGAAAGTGGGTAATTCACGCAACAAGGATTTCACTTGTGAAAGTAGTGATACTTTGGCCCATCATTAGGACTGCTCAGTGAGAATTGTTCCAGCTCATGTGATGGGGATGTTCGTGTGGAACCACGCAGCTGTATATGCTGTTCTCATTTCAACTCTGTTAGATATTTGTATGCTTTAAAGCAGAAGCTATAGTGAATATATTAAAGCTGTCCATTGGGGGCAAACTCAAAAGCAACTGAAAGATTTAGATATACCGGTATTACCAAAAGCCATGTCCTAAAATCACTTAGATTATTTTGGGAATCTTGTTCAGGATTCCTTTGGAAAGAGAAATAAGAAAGCACTTGGATTTCTTTCTGAGTTTTGCTCTTGTGACTTAAAAGAAACCAGAAGTGCCACAAGTTCCCACAGAACAACTTCTTGTAGTCTTTGCCTGAGACCTCCTTGAGCGAAAGGTGGTGGTGTCAAGGTGAAGCTGGATATGTGCTTGTTGGCTGGCCAGTTGGCTGCTGCCAAATTTCCCTCAGCTGGAGCATGGATTTAGGTCTCTTGTTTCCTTATCGCAGCCCATGATTTAGAAAATTTCTGGAAACATTGTTACGGTCTCTACAATACTTCTAGGGAGTTGGACCTATCTACCTTTTCTTCAAATTTGGTTGAAATTGATCAGCAGGTTAATATAGTGTATGCAAGTGCAAATGGGATCATTAGCTGGAATAGGGTGAGGATGGGGATTGAGAGGCAGAAATCTGAATTGCAAGCCTTGCTTTCTCACAAAACCAGACTGGAAATGAGCTGTTACATTTAAATTCTAATGTTTTGCTTTTTATTTGTTCATTTTTAATCTTGGTCTTTTCTTCTGTTTTCAATTAAGGTTTTAATTTGCAGAGGCAAAAAAAAGTGTGATAGCATCACAAGTAGGTCAGAGTTCCCATGAACGTCCTTAATGTTGGATTCTGCAGTGCATGTGCTATCTGTAGTATAGTAGTCTTTGCTTATAATAAATTATGCCCCTTATCCCTCAGAAATAAGCAAATGGAAAAATAAGGATTTCTGATTTTCCATACTTCATTTAACCAGTTTCTTTCTTATTGAGCTTGGTAATGCTTTAAGGACAAGGACTGAACTTGATTGATTAGCCTGTTACTTCTTGGAACGCAAGTGGACAGGTTACCCAAGTGCAACTCAAGTGATTAAGACTAAGATATACCAATGTCGAAATAATTATTAGTTGCTTTGTTTGGCCAAAGAAGTATTGTTGGGGGTTTTTTAACTGTATCAAGACTGTTACATCATAGTGAAGATCTAGTGTTTTCTTCTGAAGATGATGCCTACTGCCAAGTAATAAACATATGTGTAGCCCATGTTTTTAAACAGCTTTTTGATGGCTGCAACTTTGGCATGTACCCAGGAACTATTTAGGAGGTATTAATTTATATGGTTTTGAAGCTTAACCAGGGATCTTAATGAAACAAAGGCATGATGAAGTTAGTAAAGCTAATTTAAGTCTCTGAATGTAAATTTTAAATGAAGTTTTTATTGATAATAAATATACTTTGTTTCTCATTAGTCTTCTAGGCTTCAGTGGTAATATCAGTAAAATAAACATGTTTTACAAAGATTTAACATTAAAAATGCTATTAATATGACCCTTGGTACACCAGCACAATTAGATTTCAAAGTGAGCATTTAGGATGTAACAGCGATTAATGACAACCATCGAAAACAATTTTGAACTCCATCAGTTTAACTCAGGAGGGTAAACTTAATATGATAATTTATCTAGTTGAATTGTATCAGCTTAGCAGGAAAGTATGCAAATATGTGACCCTTACCTAGAATCTAAATGGATGCTGTGCTGATAGATTTATCAGTTCCATTAGAGAACTTTAGGGAACTTTGGAATTTCAGCAATTGTTCCCTTGGAGGCTGAAAACCAAACCTGATCTCATACTGGGACCATTCTGGTCTGCATATTTCCATAATTTGCCTTTGCTACTAATATGACAGCAAGACGCAAATAACTGTTTCTAATAATATCAAATGGAGTTGTGGAGGACAGCATTTTAATGTAGTAAAAGACCTCCCCGTGGGGTTGTTATTGCCACTATAGAACAGCAGTTACACAGTTGCAACAATAGTCTCTTAATTGATTCGTTTAATTAGCAAGAGATGAAGCTTGTGCTGCATCTTGTCATCTGTTATCATGGGGGCGGCTACAGAGAGAATCTTTGCATTTGTCACTCTTTACGGTCGGGTTTAAGTAGAGTAAAAGGAAGCTTCCAAACGCATTTCAGCTATAGAGGTGAGCGTTGGTAAGAATGTTTTGCGGGCGTGCTTCCACTGAGGTTTTCAGTGCGTGGACACCTCTGGTTTAAGAATCGGCATGGTCTCTGGAGTAGAATTTATGAAAATGCATTGTTTTACTGGGAGGAAAATCTTGATCCAGCGATGCCAGGCATTTCTAACCTAAATATGCAAATCTAAGTATTATAGGAACGGTGGATTATTTAGGGCATCACTGTTGTAACAGTTGACTAGATTTACTTGGAAGAAATAAGGTCAGATTAGTGAAACTGGCCATCTGCCTTGTGATTGCTTTTTCGTGGCATTTTTGTTTCTGGACTAGATAAACAATGAGTTACACAAGCACATGCTCCGTGGTAGGAAGCACATGTAAAAGAGGGACTTTCTTTGTGGTTGGTTTTCCCTGGAGTAGTTATGAATACAGATACAGTGCTGTGCTTGCTTCTGGGAGATGAAGTCATTTTTCACTCAGATCTATTTTACTTAAATTTTAAGGGTATGTAAACAAATATATTTTAAAGGCATGTAAATATATCAGGAGCTTCAGTTTCATTTTTTTCCTCTCCTTGGCTTAGTTTTGTCTTCTGTTCAAGGTTATCCTTCCTTATGGAAGGAAATATTTCTAGAGGAGGACAAACTTCTTGTTAAATGCTAATTAAGAAAATGAAGGTTACGTTGGCATCATTCCATTGTCATAGCACTGACCTAAAATACGGAGATCTCTTACTAATCTGAAATAAATTAGAGGGGGAAGCAAGTAATTCTGTGCATGTGAAACACTTGAGATGTCTGCTCCTGGTCTATTTTTTAAATGGCTATGCTTTGGGGTTTCTGGGGTTTTTTTGTTTTTGTTTTTCTAGTTGTGTGCTGTAGTGTAGGATGTGCCATCTAATTTTGGAGTACGATGGTGCTGTCAATCCATGTAGCAAAGGGACAACATGCTGTTAGAGAAGGCATTGGTTTTTTAGGACAATTTGAAACAAAGATTTAGCCCACTTATCATTAAAGATCCCATGGTGATTTCCACAAGGTTCTGAGATCGCTTCATATTCTGAGAGTCTTGGCCAAAGTCCACTTTGTGTAATTACCTTCTGTCTGCACAAATCCCTAATGCAATTTTAGATGCGTTTGGTATTTTTCACTTCCTGTCCTAAATAGTGAAAATATTGCCACAAACTGCTCGTAATTACTGTGGGTTGTATCCTAAGTTCAAATAAAGAGATTCCTGTAAATTAGTTTCGTGAATTTTGTTTTCCCATTGTTAAAGCAGTGGAACATGTGACAAAAAATGAGTAAACAGTAGGATATGTAATTAAATTCACAAACCGATGAAATAACTCTAATATTTTACTTTTCCGTTTCATTGCATTTTGGCTGTCTGTGAGCTAAAATCTCTCTAGTGCTAGGACCATCAATGAGGGAAAGGCCAACTCTCAGACCATGTCAGAGGTCAAACTTAACACACTGCGCAGTGCTTTGAAGCAGGTAGGAAGCCGGCGTGGGGCTCTAAGTGCTGTCATCGTGCGCTCAGTTGGCTTTTACTTGCGTTCCATACTTTTTTTGTTCCCACAGCTGAAACCCTTGCCTGTGCATTTGTCTCTTAACTAAAACTGGTTTCAGTTCCTCTTTCCAGATGCCTTTCATGGACTCCAGAATATGTGTTCAACCATGCTGTCTTTAAAATGTTCTGCTTCTGTGTTGTCTCTTTTGATAGGATTTATTGCCTTATACATGAAGTTCAGTCCTCCTGTCTTCATCACCAAAGGCTTGTATTACTTTGTTGTATGCCATGTCAAATCTTTTTCCTGATACTTCATTTGTTCCTTCTAGTCATCTTTTCCTTTTACTGCCATATTTATCTTCTCCATCTTTTCTTCGATTGTGTCTCTTGTGCATTTCCTGTGTCAAGTTTTTTTAGGCATACTTGGTTTTTTTGCTAGAGAGATATATGGGTCGAGAGGAGACGTTTTACTATTAATCCCACATTAAGTCTTATGTTGTAAATGACATTTAGGAGAAGTATGAGAATTAGAATAAACTATAGAAAAATTGCTATGCATCAGCAAGTCATACAGCTACCAGAGTTAACATACAAGTACTACAGACAGGGAACACCGAGGACTCTTGTAAGACAAAAGTCTTTCCTTTGTCCCTATTGTATCTTACAGTATCTGGGTCCAGTTTATTCATTGCATGTAAATCTAATATTAGCCTGCAATCGATATTTTGAATCTCTGCCAAATTTCCTAGTATTTGTTTAAGGCTCTATGCAAATAACAGGGTGTCATGATTTAACCCCAGCCAGCAGCTAAGCCCCACACAGCTGCTTGCTCACTCCCACACCACAGTGGGATGGAGGAGAGAGTTGGAAGAGTGAAAGTGAGAAAACTTGTGGGTTGGGATAAAGACAGTTTAATAGGTAAAGCGAAAGCTGTGCACGCAAGCAAAGTAAAGGAATTCATTCTCCTCTTCCCCATGGCAGGCAGGTGTTCAGCCATCTCCAGGAAAGCAGGGCTCTGTCACATGTAATCGTTACTTGGGAAGACAAACGCCATCACTCTGAACGTCCCCCCCCCTTCCTCCTTTTCCCCCCAGCTTTCTGTGCTGAGCATGATGCCATAAGGTATGGGATATCCCTTTGGTCAGTTGGGGTCAGCTGTCCCAGCTGTGTCCCCTCCCAACTCCTTGTGCACCCCCAGCCTCCTCGCTGGTGGGGTGGTGTGAGGAGCAGAAAAGGCCTTGGCTCTGTGTAAGCACTGCTCACAGTAACTAAAACATCCCTGTGTTATCAACACTGTTTTCATCACAAATCCAAACCATAGCCCCATAGTAGCCACTATGAAGAAAGGTAACTCCATCCCAGCCAAAACCAGCACATGGGGGAGCTGAATTTACCATGCAGGGACAGTTTATTTCGCTTTCTATGAAACTGAAGTTTCATGTAAATACTCTTCTGTGTAAAGTACATTGAAAATTATGTTAACAATGATTTAACAAAGATTGCGTGCATCCCTGCTTATCTGAAGGACGGCAATCCACATTGCTGCAAACGCTCAGACTGGTACAGGCAGCCTCCATCTTTGTTTCATTCATGCCATTTGTTATTTATAGCCCTTGCCCATAGCAAGGTGAAGGAAGGTGAAGGGCAGAGCAGTTGTAGTAGGAAGTATTGTGCTTGTGTGACCATCTCCCAAACGCCAGTCTTGTGTCTTGGAGAGGTGCCATGTTGGCAGGGTGCACAGGAAGTACTCACATAGCAAATTGTGTTATGAGCAGCAGAACTACAACAAGGTTCTTCCTGCATCTAATGATAATTGTTTGATTGGGGGGAGGGAGGGAGAAAAGGGAGGTCAGGGCATCATGGATGAAAAGGAAAGGCCCGCACTATTGTAAGGACAGTGAAAACAAACTGCCCCTGTGCCAAAGAACTTCAGCGTATATGACACAGCAGCGCTGAGCGGGACACGGGAATATTCCATCGAGGCCGAAAAACCCCGTGGGTAGGAAAGCTGTGGTCGTGTCCTGCATTTCCACTGCTACCTCCTCCTTCTCCCTACTTCAGCATGATTTCTCCTCACATGCCCTCAGAACCAACTCTCACTTACTGCTTTCTTTGATGTCAGTTTTCATGTGAGGAAAAGCAAAGATGTTCGAGGTTTAAAATACTTACATTAGTGTTCTGTTACAAGTCTTTGGGCGTTCCTTGTTTTTTTCTGAGGACTTTGTGTTATTTTGTTTTTTTTCTCTCTAGGTTTATCTTTTAGTTATAAAAGAGCCGCAGGGAAGCCCTCCCTTAGCCTTGTAAGTTCCAAGCCCACTGTTAACAAATACTCAGTGAGCAGAACAACCCGATGTGGTCACTGTACCTAAGCCAGATCTGGACACGGCATCAAGATCATCACAGCTACATCCTGAAAGGCATCTGTCCCACAGCCCATTTTTGACACACTGACTTAGAAAAGGAGTATGTGATGATGGAAATATCCTGGTTTATGGCATCAAGTGATGGCTTTTATGAGGCACAAACTGTACTAATCTTTCCTGTAAAGCAGAAGATACATTTGAGAAGTTGGGAAGCATCTCAAGATGCGAGAGAGGCAGTGCGTTTCTCCACCCTTAAAATGTTTCTCACCATGCTTCAGGCAAGATGAAAACCCAGAACATTACTGTTTCCTAGTTTATCTTAAATAGCCAAATAGAAATGCAATGTTACCTGTGAACTAACTGTATGAACACACTCGCACTCTCAGAGATGCCAGAGAAGACTCTCATAGTCAGAATATTTGAGGTTGGAAGGGACCACACACCCCCTGCCCATTCAAAGCAGAGTCAAGTGGAGCAGGCTGATCAGGGGTGTGTCTAGCTGGCTTTTGAATATCTGTAAGGAGTCCACAACTCCATGTTCTGACAGTGTATTCAGTGGTTTTGCAAATTCTTGGTGTCCCTGGAGGCTTTACAGAGCAGTGACACAGAAGTAATATAGATGGAGAAAATCAGGACAGGCAATTCCAGGTCTGTGGTAATGCTGAGTGTAAAATGGAATAGTCGTTCTTTACAAGAACTTGTATGACTGTACTGAGAAGTATCCAGTTGAGGAGAGGTCAGAAGCTCCATTTCTAATCTGAAAAAGGATGGACACTTGTGGTGGAAACAGGCATGGAGCAGAATGCACTGGTAGTGTTGTACAGGTTTTGAAGATCAAGAGAGCTCTGGCAGGTGGATGCTTTTTAACCTGTCAAAATCCAGCTGGAAGGCGATGATGGAAGCTGTAGAGAAGGTTAAGAAGAGATTATCACCAGAGATGAATTGAACTCTTGAACAGTCTACCATTAGTGCCTAGAAGGAATAAAGATTTTAATAGAAACATCTGTAGGGTATGCATGAAACAGAATTTCAGAAGCAGAGTCAAGCAAAGGGAATCAGTATACAAAACAGAGGGCTCCCTGCCTCCTCCTAGTAAACACTTTATAACCATGTCACGGTTCAATGCTAAAAAGTAAATCTGTGGATTTTGTAGATGTAAGTTCACCTTTTTTTTTTTTTTTTTGGATGGTAGGTAAATTATTAGAGAGAGAAAAAGTGCATGACTTTGAGAAACTTAGGTGCATGCCTCAATAACATGAGGGTTCACTTAGAAAGTGATTATTAGAAAAATAGTATCAATGCTGTCTGATTAATTTCCCTCCATGATCTGAAGAGTCAGTGGTTTGTTCTTTGGTCTTTTAGTTATGGAGTTTTCCTTTATTATTAGGATTATGATTGCTGGTTCATTTCCACGCAGGTTTCCCTACAGTGTTTTTTGCTACGCTCCAGGAGCAGCTCTACTTGTGGCAAACAGTGCCTTTTACCCTTCTCCCTTTTAATTCTAACTATAGAGCACTTGTTGAGAGGCATGAGTTCAAAGTCAGTATGTTCCCTGGAATTCAGAAAGGGGTTTTCACAAGCACATCATTGAATGATCCACCCTCAGTGGTTCATCTGCTGAGACCATGCATTCTTTTCAGGTGGGGAGGCTCCTCCAACTTTGTGACAACTCTGGAGGTATTTTTCAAACTCACGTAGTGTTTCAGTTTTGGTCATGTTGCAGATGGCGCAAATTGGTTCCAAAATGACTTTCAGCATTTTGAGACTGCTAGGAGGCCCCTCCAGCTGAAGATAAAACAAACTGCTATTACACTTCTGATTTTCTTCTTCCTGGCTTGGTTTGTGGTTCATGAAGTCCACTCCTGCTCCGCTAGAATTACATTTGAACTGGCATCAGTAACACAAGAGATGTAACAACCTACCTGAAACATTTACTTGAGCTTGTAGTGGAGATATCGGGTTGTTGGAACTCCTTTCCCTTACATAAATTTTGACAAGCAGAGTAAAAAATGTCTGAGATGGAAGTCAGGCTGGCGGCTGTGATTTCCACCTATTTTCATGGATGGCAGCGTGAGACATCTAGCACGAGCAAGTCGGATGCTTGGGTTTACGTGCAGACTGCAAACTGAATGGCGTATGTTAGTTTTTGGTTTCGCTGCAGACTGTCATACTCCCCGGGCCATCGTGGCCTTTCTGCAGCAGATGAGCGTCGGCGAAGTTCCCCTGCAGAAAAGCTTTGTGCAAACGCAGCTGCTTCCGGGGAAACTCACTGCCAGAGGCGTGCTCGGTGAGAGCATGGGGCTGAAAGGCCTAGCAGCGATTAGAGTATAGCTCGCTCTCTTGTGTCCAAACTAGAGCCGCTGCGCAGTACCTGAAGGATTTGTCTGTGCCTGACAGCTCAGAACTAGACCTCCAGGGCAGAGTAACCCACCTCTGCACAGCCCTCCTGAGCTCAGCCTGAAACAGCTCTGTTTTGGTTTCGATCCATTTTTCATTTAGTGTCAGGATTTCCTTATGTAATATACAGCTAGAAGTGATTTTAAAGTACTTTGGCTTAATCGTGTTTTTGTTCCCCACCCCCATGCTTTTATGTTTGAAGGCTCCATTAGTGTCCATAACAAAGAGAGACTAACACAGATGGTAAACATTTTTACCACAGAACACCAGCAGCGAGCACCATATCACTGATTTAGGAGTCTCTGTACTGTGCTTGCTCAGCTGTATATAATCACTCTCATTTCCTTCCCTTGGGTTTCTGGCTGGCTTAGGGAGACTTTACTGGCATGTTCAGCGAAGTCTCCCTGGCATCACCGAGCTATTGCTCCGTTCTCGTATGTGCCACTTCGCGGAGCAAGAAGCTCCGTGCTGGAGCTGGTGTATGTAAGCTCTTGCCTGGCACGCTCTCTGATTTTCAGATCTGTATTTTCACCAAATGTATGAGGCTGAAATTAAAACTCTTTTGGGTGAGGGCAGTATCTGCCTTAGCTGCCGGGCAGCCGTAGTGCTTTTGAATGTCTTCCTGACATAAAAGATGATAAATCTAGGAACTGTGATTAGCCTTGCCTGAGTTTTGTGGGATAGTTGCTATGGTGGAAGCTAGTGTGTGTTTGGTACAAAGCAACGGTATTTTTAAAGTTTCAGTTTTCATTCTGGGAATGCTGATAGAAAGACGAATGCTAAGAATAAGGGTTGTTTGCTTTCTGTAGCATTTTAAATAAAACTGTAAAAAAATAATTTAGTTTGGTGCAGCATTTAGCAAGCTGACTAGCTGTGAGGTTCTTGTTTTATCTTCCTTTTTACTTTTCTTTGTACAAACAAAATAGCAAACTTAGGCTCTATCAAAAATGCATGTAGCTTTTCTTTTGTACTTAGATGAGAGAGATAATCTCTAACTAAAATTTCACATTAGCATTCTGCTTGTAAAATAAAACAGTATCCTTTGGGCCAGAGAAGCTTTTTTTTAAAAACAAGCATGCACTATGGTCTGTGTAGTGGTGGCCCGTTTTGGTGACTTGTTTACTGGTGTGTCTTTCATATCCAAATTCTTGGCTACAGACAAAGCATTCAAATACTTTTCTCTGTGTCAAAAAAAAGATGAAAATTGTCTGAAATTGGAGCCAAGCTCACATTCCCTGGAGTACCGTTTCAGCCTTTGGGAGGACTGTCTAGTGCAGAGTAACTGAAAACTCGAGCTAGGTTTGTTTGAACAATCTAAACTTAAAGAAGAGACAGCAAAACAAATACTTTTTAATTCTTGTGCTTTTTATATTTACACTGGCGGTGGTGTCTTCCTCAGATAAAACGTTTTGCTATTAAGCAGTTCCTCTAATTTTACTGGGCTCTGTTTCTTTTTATGGTAACACACACTGTGCAGGAAGGTCATTATACGGGAGAAAAAAGCTGTCAGCATAAAAGAGAAAGTTAACATTGCACATGTTGTCTTTGTTTATGGGGTTCCTGGAATGTGTTGCGAATCGAGCCAAATGATGGCTTAAACTGTTATTTTGAATATGCTGGATGGCCTGTCCATACGTTCTGCCAGTAACAGGTACTTCACCTTGCAAGTACAGGTTGTCAAATTATCTGTGAAAGCATCTTGAGTGTTTCCTTTGGATGTTGCTAGTACTTGCTTTAAAGACTATTTATATTTTTTAGTACAGTTTGGGGGAATGTGATCGTTGTTACATTCAATTAACCCAACTGGGTATGATAAGAACATTGAAATGAATAACGAAACATGTATCCGTTGCCTACACAAAGCCAGTTTAGGTTAGGGCTGGTCTCAGCGTTGCCTGATGACAGTACATCACAGGGAGCCTTGCAAACTGCATTGGTGATTGTTGTCTCATTTAGTATTGCATTAACATCTGTGTTACAAATGGCCATTCATCAGCTGGTAGTTTTGTTTGAGTTCCAGAAGAAAAATGAAAAAAAAATGCTGCAGCTACTTTAAATCTTTTGAGTTCCATCCCCCAACAGGTTTTGCGTCTAAGGTTAAACCAGGGCAAAGGAGTAAAAACCCTGAATAACTATTAGGTTACATAAGCAGCAGTAAATTCTTTAATTTTACACCTTATTAAAAGAAGAATAAAACCTTGCTTTCTCTAAGCCAAAACTACTGCCTGCAGTTTCTATTTGAAACGAGGGTTCCTCATATAGTGCCATGGGGCTGACCGGGTGTTAACCGTCCTAGGGATTCCTGCTGAACCAGTCCTGCGCAGGAGCGGGGAAGGAGCTCTGATGGCTTGGTACGTAAGGGATCAAATCAACAATTAAAGGATAATAGCGAGTTGGGGAGGAAAGGGAAGATGACTAGCCAGGAAGGATTAGCCTGAGTCAGGAACAAATTTCCTGAAATTATACTCAAGCAGGTGCTTAAAGGGAGGTGGGTTATTCTCTTAAGGAGTGATTTTCAGAAGTGTGTGAGCCAGCTACAAGGAGGTCTGAGACCAGCGAGGAAGAAACTCCTTTGGGGAAGAGAAGGATGCGGCCTCGTAGGGTCAGGGAGAAAGTGGTGTGCTCCTGGAAGACGACGAGATTTCTGCTCTTCCCTGTGAGAGGCAATGTGCCTTGTGCCATGGAGGAGGTTAACGTGCTGGTCCACAGACCTTTTTCCAATGGGGAAAAAGGAGTGTTTAAATAGCAATATATATATATATTTGACTGTGTTTTCTTTGTATAATATCACTAGATATTAAAAGCAAGGCTTGCTGCAAGGAAAACAACTGACTAGTATAAACTAGAGAGGCAAGTTCCACAGGAAAACCCAGCATCTTTTATTAGACCAACCAATGATGTTGGGAGGAAAAGGGCAGCACTAAGATCTTCGCCTGTTCTCTGCTACAGCTTCAGTGGGGAAGGGGGATAAAGTTTTGTCTGAGACCTTTTTACAAGCTCCATCCCCGTACTTTGACATTGCGGAGCTGAAACCAGTGCAAGGGATGTGGGCATGGGTGAGGAGAGGACATTCAGCTTCTGCTCTGGAGACTTGGCGTAGCGTGATCTGTTGGTGCAGTGTGAGCATCATCTCATGAAATGGCCTGGCATTAACAGATATTACAGCTACCTGTGTTTATTTTTATTAAAATATTCTCAGATCAATTTTGTTAGCTGAAGTGTATGCACATCTGCCTTGTGAATCAAAGCGAGGATTTGGTTTTCTCATTTTCAATGTGTTTCATTACACTGGATTCCTTTACAAGCCAAGCTGGTATTTGTTTGGCTGAGTTCATTTTGGAGTTGTTTGGGAATAGACACCTCAAACGCTAATTTCTGATTTCTATACGCACTGTAACACCTCCATTATTTCTTTTGGGATTAGCATTCTTTAGGCAATGGTTTTGTTCAGGAGCGATTATATTAGTGTTCAGTAAAGCTGAAATTGTATATTTTACTCTTTATAAAGTATTTGTCAAATCATCCATATCCATTAAACACTTCTCTCACCTAAAGGAAGAAAGCAGGTTTTATTTGGATGT
The DNA here is from genome assembly GCF_011004875.1 of Balearica regulorum gibbericeps. Taxonomy (NCBI): domain Eukaryota; kingdom Metazoa; phylum Chordata; class Aves; order Gruiformes; family Gruidae; genus Balearica; species Balearica regulorum. The sequence continues at coordinate 159,253,594 of NC_046184.1, read as the reverse complement.
CAGTGGTTTCAACATACTGTTAGCTTCTGGCCTCAATCTAAATAAAAAGGAGTGAGACCTGCAAATACCAAGTATATAAAATTCCGGTGTATTTTATTGGACAAGGAAACTTCATGTTAAAAAAGCACTGTACTTTGAATGATTTCCAAAATACATTGTTGGATTCAAAGTTGTGAAATGTAATTGCTTCTACATCCTGACAGAGCCACAGGATCTGGAGTGGCTTAAGAAAAGTGAAGACTGAAGGCCAGATTTTCAGAGGCAACTTAGTCCCACTAAAATTAATGCAAGTTAGGCACCTAAACGTCTTTGAAATCTGGCTCTGAGCCTGTAGTTTTTGTTGCTGTTAATACTTTGGACATTTTCTTTATGCCAGCCCTCCAGTTCAACTCAAGGAACAGGAGAGGGATTTCCTGTGTCGGTCAGCAACGTGCTGTTTAGCACTGGAGCTAACCCCAAGCGCAGGGCTGGGCAGTGCTGCTCTGGGACCTGCTCTGCCTTAATATTGCTCTAGTAGGAGTCAAAGTTTAATTGCCGATACGACATTTGACTCCATTCTGAACTACAAATAAGTTCTGAAGTAAGGAGGATGTCAAAGAACAATTTCCCCTTCCCCCCCCCCGCCTTTTTTCCACTCTGGGTTTTGCTGTTCCTCCCAAGACGCTTTTTGAGAAAAGAATATATAACCCAGCAACATGGACATCATTGAACTGAGCTTGTTGTGTAGCCATAGTTTTATTTTATGGGTAATAATACTATGCTGCTTTTAAAAGGAGGTGCAGCCTTAGAAAGTCAGGCTGGAAAATAGCTAAGAAGTGTAATTTCTTTCCATCAAATTATAAAACTGTACTGTGCTAGCTGAAAGCACATAATGAGTAGGAAGTCAGCACTAATCTATTTGGCTCTGTCTGAACCTTCATATTTCTGTTTATCTCAGTGGGAGATTTTAATATTCTACTGATGTTATTTTATATTTTGCTGACTTTCAGGTTGAGATATTGGCACTTAAAATCATGTTGACTGCCTGAATGCAGAATCAGGCTTTATGAGAATTAATAAAATCATGCTATTATGAATCTTGGAGATGGCACTAGCTGATATAAATGGTGTCTGAAAATGATGTAATGAGCAGTTTGGCCTTTATTTCAAAGCTCTTTTTCATACACTTGAAAGCATTTTGCAAAGGTGTATGCATATTAAAGCCCAGATTCTGCTTCCATTACTAGGAAAGTATCTCTGATTGATCTAACCAACAAAGCTAAAAGTATGAATGAAACTTTATTGAAGCTACTTTATTAATTGCTAATTACTTTTGCCCGGTCCCGAGTTTACCCTCTGATTCTCCCTGAATGCCTGTCTCCTCCCCATCGCAGTTCCAGACCACGGTTATTGAACATGCAATGGCTTTGTGGCTGGTTCAGTGAGGATTGTAACGAAGTTGGGAAGATGAGCAAAACTTGATTTAAAGTTTTGATCTGTGAGGACACTTACCACTGTTTGTGAAGAAGCACAGAATGTGCACTGGTGAGGAATACAATATATGAGCTAAGTAAACTGCAGCTCAACGCGTGACTGGAAAAGTGTTTTCTAAAGTAATAGCTGAAACCTTTTTATTTACTCTATAGCAAAAACGGAAACACAAATAAGTTGTAAAAATTAATTCAGCATTATAAATAAAAAAATGCATTGAAATTTGCTATGCAAATAAAACATTTAGTTCAGTCATTGTGAAACTTAATTGAATGATCTTGGAGAAATCATGGACATCTTTTATTAATGTCTTCATTTTACCCTGCAAGTTCCTTATTTATTTGTGCCTGGCTTGCCAGAGGGCGAGTTGACTCTGAAATACAGGCTCAGATTTAAACAGCTGGAACAAACGGGGCATGTTATGGGGGAGCTCATGAATGAGATCTGATTCTGCTTGGAGGTGTGAAGGCAAACTGCTGAAAAATCGTCAGATTGGAACAGTTCTGTGGTGGGAAGAGCCTACAACCACCTCCTTCTCCCTTTGACTCGTAGTCTTCCTGAATTTTGAAGTGAAGCAAGTTGACAGAGGAACTGAAGAGTTTTAATCTTATGGCTGGCTGTTCCTGAGGTCGTTCAAAATAAATTAGCAATTTCTCCAAATAACTTACTAGGCTTTTAAAAAGATTTGGGAATGGAACCACTGAAATTGTCCGTTCAGAAGAGACTCCAGACTATCAACTGCACCTTAGAGCTGGCAGAACTAGAGGCTGCTGACACATTTAAGGCCCTTAGTCACAAAAGTGCTCAAGTGTATGGATCAGCTTGTCCCTGTCCTTATCCTTGAAAGCACTTAAAATGTGACTTAAGGAGCACTTAAAATACTGGCAAACTTTTATGAGTTGAGACCTGTATAGACATTTTTATCATGATCCATCAAAACCTGTGTGAGCTCAGAGAAAACTAGGATACACCCTCCAATTTGTTTTCCCAGTGATTTGCATGTGAATAAGGATTCATAAGTAATAGAATTATGAATACCCAAGGAATCTTTCTTCATTTATAACAGTTCCTTTTCAGAGCCGTGTCTGCACTTCCGTTCCATAGAAAGCCTGTAAAATCTCCCGCAAATTATAAGCTTACGCTCTGCTTTTCCCCACCAGAGAGAATCCTGCAAATTCTCCAGAACTTCAGTGATTACCACTGGTACAAATTTTACAAATGTGTGCCATTTATCCAGCTTCTTGATGCTTTGTCCTTATGGTAGAGGCAATAACATGACTACAGGCATGTAGATGCCCTCCAATAGTAAGAAAAATGGTTAAAGGATGGACTCTTTATTCTTCAAAAGTCATTACCATGGAGCTGAATAAGTCTACTGAATTTTGGCTTAGCCTGGTGGGGATACAAAATGAGTCACTTGCTCATTAGTATAAAGCGATTAGATTTATGCGTAGCACAGATAAATTAAGGCTAGTTAGCAGTGACAGACTTGAAGTAGGAGGCATCCAGAATACTTCCATACCTGAGAGAGCATTTTATTGGAGGCTAGCTCTACTTTTTTTGTGCAGGGAGAGCTTTGCTTTGATTGAAGAAGCCCACCAAAAGTCCTTATATGTCTTTTAAAAATTGCTCATAGATGTTTGTGGAAGGTGAAACGCAGAAATACGATACATTTGTCAGATGGAGAAATGTTTTGGAGATGGGGAAGAAAATTATTCAAAATTCTTAGTGCTTGATCATTGCTTGTACATGTGCCAGGTTGCACCTGAAAGCAGAAGGCAGAACAAATGGAGAAAATGTGCCTATTCGGTCTTATTTTGCAGGAATAAAGGCTGGATCTGCTCCTTAGTTAGGAAAATACTGAGGAACTGAGTCATAGTTTTGTGATTAGATTTTCACAGGTGGTAGATCACTACTACTTCCATGCAAATCAGTGGAAGTTGCAAATTCTTATGTCTTTCAGAAAACAGGATATTGATAGTCTACGTTTCTCCACTGTCTCTCGCTTGGAGTAAGTTGTTTCTCTCAATAGAGAATTATTAAGACCTTTTTTAATGTGAATTTGTCTGTAGCTTGCCAGTGACATCTTTACTATGCAGGCATGCATGGTGGCCCAGTGGGAGTTTCAGTTCTCTTCTGATTATTTCCCAGGCTTTGGCCAGGGAATTTCTCAGGCTCAGATGGTTCTGAGTGATTGTTTCAGAGCAATCCCCTCCTTTGCTGCACGTCAGTGCCAGATTTTCAAAGATGCAAATGCAGTATAATGTGTGACAGTTCCATCTCTGCAGCTCAAACTCGTGTATTTGAAAAGGCAATTCTCTAAGTCTGGTTTTGAAACTCCCAATGATCTTGGTGATACTGTAGAGAAAAACGAGTTCTTTCAACAACAGAGAGGGAGAGAGACAAATGTTTTAATCAGCAGAACAAAGAAAACCCCTGTGTACTCGTCAGTAACAGGGTTAGTGGGGAGAATTTACTTTTTTTTAATTAAAAAAGTGAAAAATTAAGTCTCACTGTTAGACCACTTGTTTCTGTTTCAAATGATCTGGCTGCATCATTACTTATTAATCGATACTATTTTTCCATGCATGAGGAACTTATTTATTGTATTTATATAACACCGCCTGATGAACAGGGTGGCCGCTTACAGTGCGGTGATATTGAAGTAGTTTGAGTTATAAATATTTTTAATGATCCCTTTGTTGATGGATGGATTATTCCTCTTGGCGAAGGCGAGGGCTCACCCAAGTAGCTTAAGAGAACAATTTGAGTGTCAGTTTCACAAGTGAAAAAAATCCAAAAAGGAAGAGGAAGCAATTCATTCACAACGGGACATGGTGCAGAGGAGGATAACCTGCCTTCAAAGATTTTTGTTTCGAGTATTATAATGTTTAATAAATAGTTTACTTCAAAGGCCTTTGCTGGAGAGAAAAAAAATAAAATAAGCAGCTTTCCTGCTATTCTTGTTCACTGGTCCAGTGTTGCTATAAGTAGCTCATATCCTGTCCTCTGTGGTCTCAGGTGGTTAGCTTTTGTTTGGGAAACTGAAGCTTCAACCGAAAGAGCTGTGCCACCAGTTAAATTATTAGGTAGTTGACAATATGTCTCAAAAATCAATGGAACTCATTGTGGAACTTGGGGGGCGGGGGTGACTTTGGCAGGGGAGGAGGGGTGTCAGTATTATTTTGGGTGATGAGCAAAGGCGACAGATGAGATCACGTAAAAATAGAAGTTGCTAAGAAAGGCAGCTAAAGTAAATTCTTGACTTCCATCTTCCCCTACCACGTACTTTTTTTCAAGCATTGTTAAAGGTTCATAGAGTACGAGATCTGTTGGGAGGTCATTTCATCTGTCCTCAGTGTCATGATTAGCTGTAACAAACCCCATTCCCCTTTGAAGTTCTTCTGACCTGTTCTGTACCCGTTTTGGTATTTCTGTATTGGTTTGTTTCTCCTAAGTGTTGTGCTTTGTATTTGTGTTCCATCGGGTAAAGAAATGACTCAAGGCTTAGAGGAAAAGGCTTGGGTGTTTCCCAAATAATTACATCTTAGGTTTTCTAGTTCTGGGCATACGAACTCAGCTACTGTTTTGTTTTCTTCCATTGTTTTTAATTCTGAGTCGTTTCAAATCATTTGAGGGAGTAGTGTTATATTGCTGCCATCCTTCAAAACCTCATGTTTGTCCCTCACTGTGAGTTCTCATCTTTGGGGGCACAGTCTGGACCTGAAAACAAATGCATTTAGTCTCTAGGGTAAGGATCATGAAACAGAATTGGAAAGCTCCAGTCTTCAATTTGTAGCCTGTTGTAGCCAAAATTGTAAGTGACAGGACTTTAAAAAGAGCTGAGCAGTAAAAGCAAGGAAATTCTGCTGAAGCTATCTTCACTTCACCCATGCTCTTAGATGATTGAACATGAACAGTTTTTAACAGGGTTTAACTCACTCCTCCCTGATAATACGTTTTCCTGAGATCACATCTGGTGTTTAAGATCAGGAAGGTAACTACTAGAGCAGCTTGCTCCAATTGGAGATTTACTGGGATGAGTCCGAGTGCTGCACACCCTGTTTACTTGGCCACATCAAAATCAGAAATTTCCTTGAGTTTCTACAAGTGGATAAAGGAATATCTCATGCATAACAAATTACTGCTTGGAGGAAAAAGGAATCAATATTCTGTCACTAGGACTGTATCACTTCTTGTATCCTGCACTTGTCTTCCAGTTAAATGGTAGGTAGTAAGAATGATGGGGGCTTGATCGATGCTTCCTCAAGATGAGATCCAAAACACAATCCCCAACCAAATGGCAAGAGAAAGCTAAACATGTAAATGGACTGAGGGGGATGAGGAAAATGCCTGGGGAGGTTTCGGAGACATATCCTCTGGCCCTGATCTCCATGTCTTCCCTATGAAACATCCTGTATTTCCAGCCATGACAACTCCAAGCCAATGAAATGAGATATTCTCCTCGTGTGATTTTGTCAATGAATAAGATGTTTTTGTCATTGAGGATCAATGGGATAAGGAGGAGGAAGCTGAGTGCAAGGACTGAGTGCACTGTTGTCCAGAAACAAGCTATTGTAATCATCTGTAAGAAGAGCTTCAGATAGGCAAAATACAACCTTTCATAATACTGAGCTGTCTCAAAGTCTGATTTTCAGTTCTATAATGGATGACCTATAGTAACATCCTTGGTTGCTCTGGCTGGAGGAAAGCTGGTTTTACCAAATAGTCTTCATGCAGAAAAGCAGGGGTGATTCTGAGAATATTTTAGAGCTTCACCAGTGATTCTTTGAGTCTTTGCTATTGACCATGCATTTTGTCAGAGTCATTATCTGATGACTATGAAATACTTAATCCCCAGCACGTGTCAAGGAAGCAATTACCTCAAATCAGCTCTTGTTCAACTTACAGCTAATGAATAACTATTACAAACTAATCAGTGCTGTAATGGTAATTAGTAAAGTGGGTAAAATAACCGGAAATTAAAATGATTAAACTTGTCTGTTTGGAATTCCATGTTGAGCAGTGAGTAAATGATGTATTGCTTGATGCAGAAATTATATATGGTCACATGTATTTATGCTACCATGCCACGCAGGCAAATCCTTTGCACTTCACGGAGTTGTTTGAAGGGAGAGGGCATACACTGCAGTGATGCCCAGGACTGGCAAGAAGTGCAAGGAAAATTATGCTTTTTGATGACCATGGACGCTTTCAGCCCTGTTCTCCTTCACCATGTGCGTGTGCACATGCTCACACTCTGCCAAGCTCCTGCCCCACTCCTACAAGCTCTTTACTCAAAGGCTGTGCAAAAGTCTTTGGTGTATACTTTGTGGATGAGTCCTTATCTGCTGGACACACAGTCCTGGATCCTTTCCACATCTCCATGTCCAGTAACGTCTTTAGATAAACTGCCTGCAGAAAATTCAGAAGCTATTTGTATTTTGTTTTAAGTAAACTGAACCGCCATGGAGGAAAGTCACGAAACTCCCTCCCAACCATCCACCAGCAAATTTATGAAACAGTGACTTGCCTCATTTTTCTTTTTTCACAAAGAGCCTTTTGTGAGGAGCTCTTTCCCATTATTCCACTCTGATAAAACTATGTAGCTGTGCTTCCTTTTTAAGGAGAGCATAGTTGTGTTTTTCTGTCCCATGTCCTTTTTCGCTAATGTTTCCTGAACTGGGGACAGCATTTTCCAGAATTGAAAAGAAGAGCAGTAGTCTGACTTTCACCCACCCTAACAGAAGTGGCCAAAAATTAGACATCACAATCTGAGGTTACTCAGTCAGTAGAGAGAATGGGGTACTCCCAGGGGCAATTCTCTTCCATGTGCTTCTCTGCTGGGTCTGTAAAGGGGTCAGAGTGCCCGTGTTCAAACTTCGGTATATAACTTTCATGCGTGTAATGTGCCCAAGACATCTGCAGGGAGCTAACAGCTATAACGCAGGACCTACAGATGCCCTGCAGTTTTTTGGAGCCAGATGGGACACCTTAAAGCATTCAAAATGGCAAACCTGAATCTCACCCCTAAAGCTGGGTGAGATGTTTTGGAAGTTTCTGTTAGAGCCTAGAATTTACCAGGAGCATTACCAACAGAGTTTCTCTTCAATGTGCGACATACTATCTAATACCTTAAGCAAAGAACAAAACTTCCATTAGGATGCCTTTCAAAACGCATGAGAACAAGAGAAAGTATTGTTTTGTTCCATGTTTCATGTTGCCAATCACAATAAGCCCCCCTCCATTTAACCCCCCTAAATACATTCTTGTACAGGAAAGAACTCTTACAACTGTAAGAGAAAAAGTTTTATAAACCTCAAAACACAAGTAAATTCTTACATCTATATCTACTTACATAAATATGTATATGCACACATGTAAATATGTATATATCATACACAGTATAGATTTATATGCTTATATATCAATATTGTTTATAAAGATTAAACTTTGATAAAAAGGAAACAGTTTAATGTAAATATAAACGAACCAGATGATGATTGCACTTTGTGTGTTTGGGTAGTAAAGTTCTGCATGTGATAGAGAAGCTTAATTTGTTGGTTGGTTTTTTCCTCTGTGTGTAACTTTGTTGATGTGAATGTTAAATGAATTGGTGGAATTATAAAGCCAGTTAATAACTGGTATTTTAAATTAAATAGTCAAACGTTGGGAAAATGAGGCTGGGAGGAATAGAAACAAAAACAGCAGAGAAAAAAGTATTCCTTGGTGGTTGTTGTTGACTGCTACATGTTAAATTGCCTCACTGCCCCACTGGCAAACCTTCAGTTTTGTGGACTCCAGCAGTTACAGTAGCTCTTCTGCATTGAACATATGTTGTATTGATTACTCTTTGTCATTATCTGCACTTGAAATGTCCATTATGCAAGCTTCTCTTCTGCTTGTAGTTTAATATTTTGGGGAAATAATTTTAAGTGTAGATTGTTAATTGCGATTCAGTTTTATCTTTATTCTGTGAAGCTAGATATAGCATTTATGCTTTTTGGGGGAGAATTGTGGTAGATTATGGTTGACATAAGCATGTTTTTATGAAATGCAGGTAAAGGGGAGGGAAGATGGATGACACGTGCTGGCTTGCCATATTTTTTGCAAACAGACGTCAAAACAATAATAGATGTTATATATGATCAGATTTTTAATTTTTTTTTTTTTTTTAAGGAGAGGAGCTATTTTTGATTTTCAGGAATTCACAGTTTTTTCCAAGAAAACCAACTTCAGTCTTAAAACACAGGTATAACAAAGCTGTGAAGTTGTAGTGGATTTCTGAAAGATGTGAACTGTAAAGACTGTTTATATTTAAAATGGCCATTCACCTCTCTCTCAGTAAAAATATAAAAATGTGCCAATGTTATTCTAAAGCATTCTGCTTTTGTTTTCTTGGCTGTTACACAAAGAATATCTGCATACTAAATCAGTAGTAAAACATGAGATCAAGTGTGCTATGGAAGTGCTTTTCTTCAGTGTACTTCCTAGAATTTTCTATAAAGTAAAAGCAGGATTCCTCAGTACGTGTAAAGGTTGAGGAACTTGCTTGAAAGGAGGAGTGACGCTTTGGTAGCTGGGGAACTGACTGGTGCAGCAACACTTCAGAAATAGTGCAAAGTAGGTTAAGTTACTCTAGGATAAAATGAGGACTGCCTTAAAAAGATTAAAAAGCTGAAGGTTTGCAGGGATTCAAGGATACATTTCATAAGGGAGAAAGCAACCAGAAGACCAGCTGCCTCTGAAAGTCAGTGGTTATGGTCACCCATATCTTTAACATCTTCTAAAAAGTCATTTTCACACATTTTACTTTAAAATTACCCTGAATGAAATCACTTTGGCGAAGTCCCTCATTTTAGTTCGTTTTAAAGTTAACAGAGAAGTTAGGTCAATCTCGTTGACATTAGTTTTGTTTTCAATGTATGTAATGTAACAAAATGATTCTTAGCTTGTATGAACTGGTATTGCATTCATACATTTTTTCGAAATGAAAAATGATGTCTTGGGATATCCTTCCAAGAACTATAGCTTTTCTCTCTTACTCTGTTTTGAACAGAACAAATTGAAAGTCATGCAAGGTGCCCTTCGCAATACAGCATTGTCTTTCACGTGGTACTCATGGGATGCTTAAGAGTTCAAACAATCATGTTCAAGAAATGCTGAGAATCTCTGATATTTCTTGAGTTTTGCCTTTTTTCTGTCCACTATCTTGTGTGACATAACCTTGTCAGAGGATAATGATGTTCAATGTGCAATGGTGCTGCCTGGTAATTTTTCAGATGGGTTACTGTACCGGTGCTGCCTATGAAATTCAAATTCTCCTTAAATGAAACCTAAAAGAAGTAGTAAAAAGACCTAAACAAAACTCAGCCTTCACTTCAGTTACAATTCAGTCATATGCCAGAAAACTCACATTTCTGAGTATTGATTGTGTTCATTTACCACAGCAAAGTGCATTCATTGATAACTACCTGCTGGTATTGAATCAATCTTATGTGAAGCACGGGGCATTATTGTCAGGTAGGGTAAATAATATTGATTTTATTTTAAAATGAATACGGCATAGAAGAAATTAATTTGATTCTATGAAGTCATTTAATTATGTTCTATCGACTTATAAACAGTGAAGGTCACGTAATAATATGATACCATGAGGCAAGTTACAGCTGCAAGCTTTAGCAAGGTTAGCCCTCCATAATAGCAGTAAACACATTTTGTTTTTGTTTTGTATTAAAGGAGGAAGAGAAATCCAATGCCTGTAATCGATCTTAAAGTAGGATCCCAATTGGTGCCAAATCCTCTGACACTCTGTAAGTGTAACTATAGTCTTTACTGACTGCAGCAAACCAGGTTCTCGGTTATGTTGTAGGTCAGCAGATTTTGAAGCTTCAAATATTATTCTGACTAATGTACTCTGCTGTCAAAACTCCTTATCTTCCAAAATAAGCAAATAATCAGGAATGGGAGAAGGGTGTTGTGTTGTTTACACCTTTCTGCTTGATCATCTTTCAAGCTATTGGCTCTATGAAAAAGTAGCAAGGAAGGACAAGTGCAATAAGCACAACTACCACAAACAGGAGTAAGCCATGGAGGTAGTCTCGCAATTGCTCTTGCATCTATTCTCCTCTAATGTTAATGAACTGTATTACAGTAAAGTTGTTCAACAGCAGCAGCTAAAGCAACAAAACTGTGAAACATGGAACCCTTTTTGGATTACCGGCAACCAAGATTTAGTCATTGGTCATATACCCCAAACTTCATCTCCATGGGCTGTACAATTAGTCTTGAAGTCTTAGTATATGAGAAAATAAGTTATTGATTATCACATACCATACGAAGAGAGCAGGAGACACTGAGAATTCTGCCAGTGCCCTGTGACCCTTGTTTCATTTTAAATATTTAAGATCAAATAACTTGCAACTGAGTTGTAGCTAGTTGAACAGCTATCTGGAATTCAACACTTTTGGAAACAGTAATGAGGTCAAAAGAGCTGGAAGAATAAACACAGTTGTCCGTATTTGAAGAGGAGGCAGAGGATGTGAGCCACGTGGCTATAACTGGTGGATACAATTTTATCTCGAGTGAAATTTGTCTGTAGAAAGTAATCCATAGAGAAATGAAGGTAGATGAATAATTATCACTAATCAATGTTACAGAAATCAACATAAACATTGGTATGATGGGTTTTTTGACAACAGTACTTCAGTATCATATATTCAGATGTCCTTATGCATCAGGCTTAAAGGTCCAGAGGGGCTCAATTTCACCACCTCCAGCAAGATTCAAGTGCAATTTAAGTGTCTGAGTCAAAGAAAATGATCCAGGAAGCTTAAGATCCAGTAACCTTCTGAGTGTCCTCAGGACACCTAAAATAGGTTTCACAGCTGTCTAACTAAAGATGCCTGCATCTTCTCAGCAGCCCTGCTCTGGGGGAACCAGATGTCAAATGTTCATTTATCCTCACTGTGCTGCTGAAACAAAGTACTTCAACTCATCTCAAGTCTCCTGAGAGAACAGTCTTCAGAAAACATCTAGCATGGGTGGGCAGGATTGAGTTCAACCCAAAGCGTAGCGGCTGTGGCCACATTCATCAAAATTCCTAGTGGTAGAAGGTAGAGATGCTCACTCTTTGCAGCTCCCCTTGCTGCTGAGAGCACTTGCTTAGAAGGCTGGAGATAGGGGTTCTGTGCTGACTTCCACGTGATGGGATTAAAACCTGCTCTGTCCCTCCAGTATGTTTTGATTGTCAAGTCTTGAGGTAGCGGGACGAACCTAGTACTTCAGCCATTCTGCTGGGAAAGCAGATTCTGGTCCCCGTTTTCTGAACCATTTCCCTGTGTCAGACTAGGCAGCTGGGTAGCTCTTGGAGCAGAGACCAGAAGGCAGTTTTCTCCTCACCCCAGCTGAGTTCCTTAGCCTTTAAGGCACAAACCCAGTTTTGTTCCTTCCTTGACCCCTTTCTCCAATTGTGACTGCACAATGGCCTGCCTTACAGAGCAGGAGCGGTGGTCTTGGAGCACCCTGTATTCAAATTTGTAAATGTTTAAATTACTGAGTCCATTTTGAAGTATGGAGTGCTGGGCTACATCTTGGTTGTCCTTTCAGTATATTTACCCTGCTTGGTCACATGTGGTGCAGTTTTAGTCATCTACTGATCAAAGTCCTCTTTTAGCACCCAGGAATGCCTTGTCAGCCAAATTCCAGCCATGTTGGATACATTAGTTAAAAAAAGAGGAAAAGGAAAGGAAAGGAGATTTTTTTTTTTTCAATGTCTCACTTTAAAATTTTATTAGTAAATAATGGTGTATGACTGATCTGTTCAAGTTTGATCTTATCCCACTGTGAAACATTCTCAGTTCTATTTCTTTGCAAATTTGACAGACAAACTGGGAAGCTGTAAAGCATCAGGATAACCTGCATGTTTCTTCCTAACATTATACTGAGTAGTAAGAGTATTGTGATAGATAAAATCAGTACTAGCTATTTCCAGTCTTACAACCCTTTCCTTCTCTCTGTCCTCATTTTACTCTACACAGCAATGCTCAGGAATTTGTATTTCTCATCAGTGTTCTTTGTTGTTACTAGTTTCTTTTCCTGTTCCCACACCAGATTTATATAATTATTGATACACAGACTCACTCAGGTTGCTATTTATGCCAAGTGTGATTAACTGCTATGTTGAAAATAAGTATGTAACTATGGATGTGTTACCCTACCGTGTTATCACTGTTAAAATTCTTTCCAGTTGACTGGTTTTCACCTTGTGGCCAGTGGATCACTCCTAGTCTTAGAATCATAAAATTGCAGAATGGTTTGGGTTGGAAGGCACCTTAAAGACCATCTAGTTCCAACCCCCCTGCCATGGGCAGGGACACCCTCCACTAGACCAGGTTGCCCAAAGCCCCATCCAACCTGGCCTTGTCTACTCCTGAGGTAGAAAAATTCACAACAGAGTTGAGAATCAGTTCAGGTTTCTTGTGAAAAGTGGTTTTGTTCTTTTGGATGCAAGGACCCACAGTTAAAGGAACATGACCAGGTTCTCTGGGGATCAAACTAAGTGCACTACAAGTTGCATGTCACCTTTTAAACCAGCAGAGAAATTAGCCTGGTGACACTGAAAAATAACTCTTGGGCCTAAAGCAGTAGTAGCTGCAAGTGTAATTGTCCAAATCTACTGTAGGTTGTCTGAGCAATCATTCTGTCAGATTACGCTCAGAAAAATGATGGTGTGAGAGATAAACATAGTTTAGATACATAATAAGATAGAACAGATGTATAAAATGCATCTTTAAAGAAATCCTTTAATGGCAATTCCAAATATATTTCCCATGGCATAAAAAAATGATTGTGAAGAGTAGGACTGATAAAATATTTATTTGAACTCCGTTATCTTTGAGTTTCATTTGCATTTAAAGACATATTCCTAGCTTGCTTTCCCTACTGTTTTCATTATGATCTTTTGAAACAGTCCTTTAATTGTTATGTCAAAAATTGAGTCAGCAGCAGAGATGAAAATAGAGAGATCAATATACTCTGTGCTCTGAATGCCTCCCAAAAACTTAGTCTAATTAAAAAAATAAATACTGAATCGCTTTAACCAACAACTTCAAAATATTGCCCCGAGGACAGAGGTAAAATCAAATTATGAAGTAGCAGCCAAAGCTCACACACCAATAACTTTGGGGGGGGTGGTCATGAGTTGTTAACTGAGGTGTTCTAGTCCGATCTTCGTTTGGGTGATTGTATTCCACTGCCCTGTCAAGCATAATTGGATATGGTGATGTTTGTCACTTCATCCCCAGTCCCAAACCCACTGAATAATGTTGCTGTTCACTGGTAAATGACTTCCAGGACTCACTTCTTACCTGAACCTCTCGTTTGAGAGTTATGGCTTTGGGCTAAGGCAGCTCAGTCATAAATTGTCAAATGAGTATTTGACAATTATTAACTTTGTATCTGAGTGAAATACTTACAAATATAAGCCTGTTTTTGAAATAACTGCTCCAATTCATCAGCTCGCTTAAGGGATATATTTAACTTACATGAGTGCTTAAAGCTGAAAATAAGAGGGTAGTCTTTGAGAGTTTTCTTTTTTTCAATTTTTTACTATCCATGTGATCTTAAATTTTCTATTTTTTTCCTGTCTGCTCTTGATTTTATGAGTGATATGCAATGTCAGTTGAAAGAAAAATGTAGAAATGGTCCCTGGAGCAGAACTGGACCTTGCTTTCCTGACTTGTGGGTCACATCTGGGCTTAGAGAAGGAAGTAGCTGTATTACTTGGTTCTGAGGAGGTGCAGCAGCACAACTATAAACACATACTTTGAACCAAGGAGGAGGATAGAATATAAGTACCTTCAGAGTTAGATGACAGATGATCAGATGCTCGTATTGCCATTTTGGATTTAGGTGCTTCACTTCTGCCTAAGTGTCCTGTTTTGGGTATGTAAGGCTTTTATTGGCTCTAGCCCTTTAGATATTAGCAAAGATTGTCACATAAGGCTTGAATTATAGAAGCACTAGTCTGTAACGTAAAAGAGCATTTCAAGTTCTACATGAATAGTGCTGCTAGTAGTCATAGATGCAGCAGCGTGTATTTTTGAATTACAGTGATGAGAGAATGTGTATCTATTGCTAATGTAGATATCCATCCTAATGCCATGAAATGATCCCTGGAAATTTAATGGTAGGAAACAGGTAGAATACTGGTGCTGTAGCTGCACTATTGCTGAGACTTTCATGGTGATTTAGTATCCAGACTAATTAAGAAACATAATTAAAACCTGTTTTATTACATATAATAAAATTTATAGAGTTTTTGTGGATTTGCATAATCTTACCATTAGTCTTTTTAATTTTATTGCATCTGAAATAAAACCTAAGCTTCCTTAAACTGAGGAATGAAAAAGTAGAGCACAATTTTCCCTCTATTATTTAGTAGTTTTTTTACCAGCCCCACCCTGAAGAAGACAGTAAGGGTGAAGGATTAATTTTTTAAACAATTTTTTTCCAGGCAGGTATGTCAGTATTAATGTGCAGTGTAGCAGCTCACTTAGTTCTTACTGAACTGAAAGTTCTCGCTGAAGTATCTGGGGTGAGACCATGAACTTACTGAAATCAGTGGGACTACTGACAGAAACAAGTCCAGGATGAGAACAGATCCAGGATTTAAAGCCTCTCTATCTCTAACCTGAAGAGTAATGCTACTAAAACCCCTAAGTTGCCAGGCTGTGTAATTGCCATGATGCGAGAGCAGAGCGTCTGGCAGAAAGACATCCAGAAGAGATTATGACACAGTTTATGCACCATCTTTAATGGCTTGAGTTCTCATACATGTAGTCGCTCCTTTCTCACAGCTTCCCCTCATGACCAACTAGACTCCTGCTTTGAATTTTGAGTTTGCCACAGCCTTACTAATACATCTGGACTTGCCCAGATTTAAGAGGCTTTATATGTTAACTTCCCTAAATCCATATTTCAATCCAGAGAGCTTTGTAAACTGAATCAAATCTCTGTAAAAAGGCTTTGGTTTCTTGAAAACATTTTTCTCCAGTTGTAGATGTCGTTGTGCTACCTGCTGTACAAAACAAAACAGAAAGATGCTGTGGCTTACCAAGTAGTATTTGGAAGCGCTCCAAGGCAAATTAACAGACCAAGCTCTAACCAGTGCTTGCCCAACCATTAAAAAACTTTGTAAGCTGTGAAAGAATGCAGTTTGCTCTGCAATTTTCTCCCTATGAAATGTACAGACTAAAACCATTTTTGCAGTCAGTGGAAAATCAGACCTATCTAAATGTTCCGTATGGTTGTAGGTAGCCTCGTGGTGAACGAAAGGCCACTGTGCTCTGCTTTTTCTTCCATTTAACTGAGTGCCAAAAGTAGTGCTGAGCTTGAAGGGAAGAGGAGTCAAACACTTATTATTCCCTGACCACCCAGAGGGGGAAAAACATTGGTGTCTAGAAATTAGACAGCATTTGCTTGACATTTCTGTAAATCAGTTCTACTCAATATTTTTTTTTCCTAGAAGGGGATTTGTTGTGCCCCAAATCAGATAGTACTTTTCAAAAAGTACTTTCTTACTGAACATACTGAATAACTTACAAATTTGTAGTTAACCAAAACAAACCAGGCTGAAAAATAGTGAGTATCTTACAGGCACTGGGTTACTATATAATTGGTACTACAGTTTTACCCATCTTTGTTGGCTTTTCTCTTTTTATAAGTCATTACCTTATGTACATCACCCAGGTCTCTAGTCAAAATAAACTCTGCAGGTTGCTTTTGCAAGCCTTGCGCGTTTCATGATCAATGGACTTGTTACTGTGGTTGTGAGAATCCTGTACTCTAACAAGTTACCTTAGCAAGACATGCAGACAACTTGGCAGTCACCTGTGGCCAGTGCAGTTCATTGCAACCTTCATTAGTTGGACATCGGCGTAACTCTTCTCCTCAGACAGTGAACTCCAGGACAGTTGAACCAAACTTCTCTTTGAAAGATGTTTAAAGACTTGGTCGTAGTGGTATCAGTACGACTACCTCCTTTCCAATTGTAAGAACAGGAGGAGGGCAAGTGGCTACTTACGAGGCAGCATATATTTATTTTCAGAATACTGAGCCTCCCTAGCCATTTTGTCTATGACACAACTGAAATCTCAGGGCAAACAAATATTATAGTTAAATGTAGGTAACGGAGGTTCAAAGTGGCAGCGCACTTTGTCTTGCCTGCTACTGCTGAGCCTGCTCCGTCACCTTTTCCTGCATGCATCATGTAACAGCTGTCACTAAAAGTTGATTGCGCCTTTTTTTTTTTTGTTGTTGTTGTTTTGGTTGGTTTTGGTGGTGGGGTTGGTTTTGGTGGTGGGGTTTTTTTTGAGGGGGGTGTATTATTTTTAAAAACAAAACCCCAAACCCCTCCCATTTTGCAACCTTCTGCTTGTTCTCTACTATACGATGAAGAGAGAATTGCATAGTTCTTGTCAGTAGTGACGTTTTTATTATTATATAATAAACAGGTCAAATGTATCTTGCCCAGTTAAAACACTTATAGAAATAGAATGTGTGGGGGTTTTTTATTAATACATGTTAAACCCCACTGTATTGTATAATGGCATTAGTCATGTTTAACCACACTGTGTGTACACAGCTGATAAGATGTATTTTTTCATACTTCAGATCATATTCCATATTTCAGGGGTATGATTTTGTAAACACTTAGGCATGTGATTTGCCTTATACTAACAAGTCCTGATGGCTACTGTTGGCCAGGTTACATGTGAAAAGTTAGGCAAAAGCTTGCGGGATTGGGACACATTTCAGAAAACAAGTAGTTGCTTTTTCTTGTGCAGATTTTTTTCATGCTCTTTTTTAACAGATTTTATCAGAGAGATATATATTACTCCAGTAGGACCTGCTGGTGTTTTGAGACAAAAAGCAAGTTGCTAGTGACATAACTAAACCATTTTCACAAAGTTGCAAACGTTGTGGCAGGAACCTGTTTCTAACCAACCCGCAGATGAGTTGAAGCAGTGGTATGTGTTGTACGTATGTTCCACACGTGGTACTCCAGGCGGTTCTCCCTGGGTTTTTCATTAAATACAAGATATAAAGTAAATGTTTGAAGTATAAGTTGACCGTATTTGAAGCATAAGAGTGATGAAAGTGATGCATTATGTCACTGTAGCATATTGACATTATCAATTATGTGTTATTAAACAGCTTAGCTAACTGAATGATTTACCTTGTGTTTAACTGCCTTTTTCAATTAAAGGTAGCAAATGCTGTAGAACTGGGGCACAGTCATAGAAACCATATATTTTCTCCTGTTAACACCAGCGCTGCTGACATGCAAGTGATGGGAGTGTTGGCATTTTGCTGCAGGCTCTAATGGGCTAGTTTAAATGGTCTAAAAAAAGTGATTAATGATTAGGAACAGGACTGTTACACAGCTTCACAGCTCTTTTCCTCAATGCGTTTCCATTTATGTCAACTAGGGCACACTTGGGAGGTGTTATTTCAAAGTAGTCAAGCAGGGTTGTGGTTTTTTTTTTTTCTACTGCCATTTGTTTCTATTTCATAGGTCCCTTTGGTTGGCCAGATACAGCTAGGGTTTCCTTAAAGTTGTAAGCTTCAGTGATAAAGGAGGATAATCCACAGGCTTTGCATGTCCAGTGACCAAAATCTAAACTGTTGAACCCTACTGTCATTTCAGAACAGGGAATGCTGTCTTTAACACCCTTCGTCTTACTCCTGTTTGGTGTGTTCTTTTGGAAATAATTTTAAAGTTATTTCAAAATAATTGAAGCACTTCATCAAACAATAAGTGATTCCCTTCTGCTATTCGCTTGATTTTGCAGCGAACAATAATTTGTACATTAGTACTGTTTGTTTGTAATGGGTAACTGTCCACCCTAAGCCCTCCCTTATATACGTGGATACACCTATACATATATATATATTTGTTATGTGTATTACTTTGGTAACTGAGGTCAATAAACACTACTGCAATACTTTACACCCCACACCCCTAAGTAATAATTAGCTGCCATTAGTAGGAAAAATGAGTAGTTCCAAAAGAAAATTAAAAACAAGATTGAAAAAACCAGCATCTCACTCTTTTTAATGAATCTTAGGACAGTGAGATATCTAGTATATATAATGCATTCTCTTTGCTCTTTTAAGCTAAGGCAGTATCAAATGCTGAAGAATAGTGGGGATTGAACATGCAAGTGGGGAAAATAACTTGTGTTTTTCAGAAGTTTATTTCACGTTGCTAAGATCTTAGAGCTCATGGCTGAAAGTCAGCATTTGCTCTTACGTATCGTGTTGTGAGGGGAATGTATTTTCTTAGAATACAACATGGAGTGGTATTTTAGTTGCTAGCATTTTATCTTGGCATTTTGTTAGTGATCAAAGTATGAAGCTAAGTCCTGGCTGTGTGCAAGTTCAACCAAGTTTTCTGAACAAGGAGCTTAAGAAAAAGTTTCTATAATAATTTGGGGGCAGAGGGGAGGTGATTTAGAGTGCAGTGGCGTTGGGTCCAGCATGTATACTAGAGCCACTCTCCTGCAGAATAGTTACGCCAAACAGATTTGCAGTGTTTGTAGGGGAAGAAGCATGGCTCAAAGGTGAGCATGGCCCCCAGTTGCCTTGTCCTTGAATGTGGTGCTGCAGGTGGCATCGTAGCTCATCTTCCATTCCTAATGCTATTTTTAGTCACCTTTGCCAGGAAACCAAGGCCCGGGCAGGCACGCTGGATGTCTGTCGTGGGTGCTTGTCCCGCAGCTCCCCAGTAGCTTTGACTCGGTTGATGGGCTTCAGCCAAGTGTAGCACAGGGAGAAGGCTCCTAAAAGCATTATGGTCCTTCCCATTCTGGGAATAAAAGGTGCCCAGCTAGAGGAGAAAGCTGCAACTCTGTGTGGTAGGGAGTGTGGGCAGAGGGCTTGGTCAAACTCACCGTTTAGTTAAGGCGAGAGAGTCTACACTGGGGAGTGCAGTTACGAACGCCCCCGTGGCCGTAATGCTGTTTTAGAGATGAGAACCAGCTTCGGAGCCCACCTGTGAGACAGCGGGCTTCATTCATCCTGGTGCTGCCACAGCTACTTGTTACTTTGAGAGAGTCTCCTCTCCTGCTTCCGCAGTACGTGGAGGGGGATTTTCTTGTCTCTGTATGTGCATGAGCTAGAATACATGTAGTTGTTACTACAGGTGTGTAAAGCTGCTTCCCTTCTTCCTCCTTTATTACAACATTTAACTTCTCAGCAGCCAGTTGAATGTCTTGGGTTGGTTTTTTTTAGCACAGACACAGTTTCTGTTTAAAGGTCTGCATTTCTAGTCCCCAGGTGGGTCAGGGGAACATCTGCTCCGGATAGTTTGCAAGTGTTACTTATTAACTCAGGCCTCCAGAATCTGGGCAGTGCCATGTCTATTCCCAGGGCGTGCTTAGCCTGCTACTTGTCTTCTGGTGGTGTGTGCTGAGGTTCATTACACGCATTTATTCTTCAGTTTTCTGCTTGGCTCGGATTTGCTACTAAGATTCTGTTCTGAAACGATGATGTAAAATATACATACATTTTCTTCCCCCCCCCCCCCCCCCCCCCCGAAGCATCAGCGCAGCACTCTTCCCCCTGTAGTTCATAGTGGTACTGCTTGTGGGCAGGTTTCAAAGGAACCTCATCTCCATATGGTTTTACTCGATAATCCTTTATCCACCATCTTCAGCTCTCATTCCGTTGCTTTCTTGCCTGTGGCTACGTTTCTATCTCTGCATCAATTAGCACAGTGATTTATACAACAAGCAAGCAGTTTAGAGGTAATGGTACACAATTAACATCTCATTCCACCATAAAGGGTATGCTAAATACCCCAGTCACTGCTTTCTCTGCCTGGAATTGAAATAAGTGTTTGTCCTAATTCATATGCTATCTGATGTGAAGTGGGCCTGCTTTGTACGGCACTACACCATTAATCTAATTATAGATAGCTGCAAATGAAGTGCTGTCTGAGCACAGAGACTGAAGAAAATAGCGCTTTTGTCATTTAGCATGACTCTGTGAAGCAAGATCGCACTTTACATGGCAGCATGGCAAAATGGAAATCTGAATAATATTGCTGCCTGTTGCATCTTTTCTAATTACAACGGCATTGTAAACACAACTGGGCGCTGATATAAATAGAGCTGTAGATACGCTGTCATGTGGGTTGTAGGAGAAAATCCTCAGTAGCGCTGTTTGTATTAAATGATGCATCCTGATTGACAGCTACCTTGAGACTGCGCTGATGGAGTTGTCAAAGCATTATGCTAACAGGCTGCTCCAGCCGCTGCAGCTCCAGCCGGCTCCTCCGCTCCCTCCCCGCTCGTTTCACCTTGCTCGGCTGCCTGCTGGCTCCAGGAGAAGGACATCTCCAAAGCTTTCAGTCTGTGCCTTTCGGATTCTGCCTGCTCAGCCTTAGTCTGAAGCGGAGGGGAATATGGTTTTTACGTGGCTTTTAACCCGTGTTAGGGTGCTGGAGAGTGTTAATTATGTATCACACGAGGAATGGAAAGTGGGAAATGTGGCTGAATTACAATTCTAATTAAGTTTCTGCTGCTGGAGTATGTGCTATGTGGTGGTGAGGCGTCTCTCTCTTTTTTTTTTTTTTTTTCTTTTCTTTTCCTTTTGCTGCTACTAAAGGCTCATGATTTTTGTGGCTGTTTTGGCTTGGGGTGGTTTGTTTTGGGTTTTTTTAACTGTCTCCATGGCAGGGTGAGTGTTTGCTCCTCCATTAGACTAAAAGTGTCGTTATTTTGTGCAGGTGTTAATGCCAGCCCTCACCACCACCCTGTGGAAGTAAATTAGCTCTAGAACTCGGAGCTCGGAAAAAAGCCTCCGTGATTTGCAAAATGTCATTTATCTCCTTGTTGAGTAAGAAATCCTTGATTCTGAAAGAAGGTGATGCCTGATGCCTTCAAGTAACGTGGACTGAATACATCATTTTCCTGTTTAGATGCCGTGGTGGAAATCTAAGCAAGGGTATGGTCACGATGTTAAAATGTATAACGGTTAATAAAAAAGGCAGCGTGCTCATTGTATTCAGCATGGGAACATCGTAGTATTGCTCTGAACGAATACTGAATAACATACTGCTTGTGAATCTGCGACGGTCAAACCCCAGGTGACTGACAGTTAAGTGACTTGAGGCAGGATGAGGATTAGGAATGTTAGAGGGAAGTTATGTGACCACAGTTAATAAATTTCACTGATTCCAAAAATGAGCCTCTAAGGTTAGTGAAAATAATGAGGACGCCCAGCAGACAGTTTGCTGAAATCTGAGCTACATGAGATTTTCACCCTTCTGACCATAAGAATGACAGGCGTTTGAAAAGCCCGGGTGAACATTTAGGTAAAAAACATACTGAAAATCCACATCTGGTCAGCAGTCCAAACACTGCCGTAGGTAACATACGGGTAGTGATACATTAGATTGCTCTATAAAATCTCCAATGGAGTTTGAACATTTACAGCTTCTGGGGACATGAGTTTCAGGTGTACAGAGAAGATCATATTTAACGTGAGATGCAACGGAGTGCAGTTTTCAGCATTTTACTGAAGGTTCACAATATTCTGTTGTACACAGCGAGGGAACCATATCTGCAAACTACAGAACTTGTTTTTGAGCAAAGATAGGGTTAGATGTGCCCTGGCCACTTTTTTTGTAGCAGCTGGTCTACTTGTCATCTACTGTCTTGGGGGATCAGTACGGTATATATCTACAAAAACCCTCCACAAAACCCAAGGTATAATTTTCACTGCATTTGCTTCCCCCTCTTCCCCCCCCTTACTCCTTTGCACTGCTATTATTACACCTTTTTGTTTTCTTCTTTTTTGTCACGGAGATTTGGTTGTAAGAGGTAGTTTTGCATTACATAAACATCCAATTCATTTAGTGGGAGAGGTAGGACAGGATACTGTTACCGTTAGAAAACTATTAAGTAACATCATTTTTCCCTACTATAATTTTTGTCAGCTGATTGTGGACTCCAACAGTCTTGTGGAAAAGAAACACCTGTTTTCTGTGCCGTCAAAAGCTGTACGGCTCCTTTCGGGTACCTCTTTTATTGACTTGACTTTGGCTGGCAGAATTAGGCTCTGAAACCCTGCGGAGTGGAACGGTGGCTGGTGACAACTACTCATCAGCGCAGATCTGATGGCTAGCAGATTTCCTTGCTCTGAGAGTCCAATCCCGCAATCTATTTATGACTCCAACAGATGTTTCTTCTGGTTTAGGCCTGTAGAAACCTTCTGGTCTCTTCTTTATAACCCAAACTTCACAGCCGTCCCCAATTTACGACCCTTCCTTCTTCCATCTCCTCCTGAGGATAAAGGAAGAAACCCCAAATCTCGGCCGTGCTCCATTAGTAGCGTATCAAAACTTCTGCTTCGTACGCTCAGCGCTGTCCTCGCCGAATCAAAGGCATAGCGGCAGTGTTAATCACGTAATGAAAAAAATCTGGTATATTCTTAACTGTCTTGGTTGTAGCAGCACTGGCAGGCATTGCACCTCCCTTAGGTGAACAGCCCCCCCTGCACCCCTTTGCCCAACTCATCCCTGAGGGATAAGACCCAGTGTTACAAAGAGATGCTTATGCGTGTATTTAGTGGGGTCTAGCCAGCAGCAGAAATACATCAAAGGTAATCTTAAAGAAGGAACCTTTCTTTGCGGCTTTGTCTTTTTTATATTCTGAAAGGTCATTTGTGAACCAGCTGTGCCAAAAAAGGCTTTTCCCCAGAAGTTTACTGTTGTTATTTTTTACTTTTTGATTACAGTAACTTGCTTATCCCCCAAACAGACTAAAGAACAATAAACAAATACAAAAGGAAAAGGAACAGCTCATCAATAACAAAGACCTGCGTTTTAAAGCTTTGAGTGTACTGACTCTTACATCTCACTCCAAGAAAAGCAGGAGTCCTGCAGAGAAAGGAATCCAAAAGATATGAAAATTATAAAGATACTAAAAACAATGTTGGGTAGGGATATTTTAACTTGGTGTGGAGAACTGAGCTTTAAAGTGCAGCGTACTGAGGAACAAGCTTTTTTCCCCAGTGCTGTACGTTGTGGAGTGCATAGGGAATTCTGTGTTTCGGTCCCTGCGAAATACTCTGACCTAGATGAACACAGAAGGTCTAGCTTTCACTTCTAGTTAGAATTTGGAAATTGGGCAGCTCGGAAGTGTTATGTGTGGCTTAAAAAACTAAAAATGGCACCTAAGCATAATCCTTTGAAATCGTATCAAAATAGTCCCTTGCAAGAGGCAACGATACAGTCCGCAAATCTAACTTATTTCTGTGTTCTTCCTTTTTTTTTTTTTATTTTTGTATTTTCAAACTCCGAGTACAAAGAAGACACTAACCATGGATACTGAAACTGTGCAATTTGGTGTAATTATATTCCCCCCCATAGATTTAATGAAGGACTTTTAAGTACAATTTATCTTTGATAAATAGTCCCTCTGCACAGAATGTTTATTAGATTGACAGCAGAATACACTCTGCAAGCTTTTTCTCCTTGCCACTTATGACTCAGATGAATTTTAATAGGAGTAAAAAGCTTTTATTTGCACAGTAATTTCACTTAAGGATCATATCCTTCAGAAACTGGCAGACACTTATATGTCTTGATTGCAAAACAGACACTCAAGAGTAAAGAAACATGCATAAGATGTTATTATTTGACTTGTCACACTGCTGCAACTTATGTCATCAAATCTCCTATAGGCATCACCTCCCCTCTCCCTACAGCATACGTGCAAGCGCGAATACGTGCACGCGCATGCACGCACACGCACGCTTTACTTTCAGAAAGAAAAACCGCAAGGAGCACACCGCACTGAATGTAGTTGCTTGTGCTGGGAGAGAGCTAGCTGTATTTTGGGTTGGAAAAAATGTGAGTGCCACAGCCTTAATTGTCGTGATGATGCCTGCAGGAGGCTTGATGTCAAAGCAGCTTTTTGCATACAAAATGGTGCTGGTTTCCCTCTGCCCCATCAATTGTAACCAAGGCACATGTTTGGGAATGGGTTCCCAAATCTTTGGGTGCCACTTAGAGCTTCTGGGCGTATTGTTGTGGCATTTGATTACATTTACTGGGGTGGTGGTGGAGGATCGGTTCATTTAACCATTTGCTTGTGTTTCTGATTAGAAGCAAGTATTTCTAACGGAACGGCTGCACTGTTCATTGTATGCAATCTTGTGTACCCAAACGCCATTGATGGAGGATGATAATCCTCTCTTCTGTTGTTTTAGTTTGGCTTTGATAGCTGCTTTTTAAAGATGTCATTGCAGAGTTAATCACCTTTTGCATGTATTTCTGAATACCTTGTTCTACTCTCTACAGAAGCAGAAGGTAGAGTCCCCCTTTACCTTCACCATAAGGATATCGGATTTTTTCTGTCTGTGTAAAAATGAAAAGTAAAGACATTTTATTGCTAATAAAACAATAGCTAATTGTTTTGGAGGAAAACATACTGTTCAAAGCAAGGTGTTGAACTTTACATCAGCAAAATACGCATTTGAATTGTAAATGTGGTTCACCCAATGCTTATTATTAATACCTTTGTTTAAATTATTGATGAAGTGTGGTGCTGGTCTCCACTCAGTTGGCCTTGGTGAGGCGGTGGAGTTTCACGCAGAGACCTGCTGCCATCTACTGGCTTTTTTGCATTCATTTTCAAGTGCATTGGGACAAATGTGAAGGCCATCTGTCTAAGTGCAATGAATTATCTCTCAAAGTGATTACAAGTTTTTTTAAAAAACTGAAAAATCGCTGCACGCACGTACACGTTTTCAGAAAGATTTTGTTTAAAGGGATGCTCTCAGGTACTTGAGGTTCATCGTGTTCTTTGCCATTTCTAATTGCTATAAAACATACTAGAGAAACCTTTTTTTTTCCCCTCAAGGTAGATAACAGCTGCTGAACAGTTTTTGTTACAGAAAAAAAATATATTCAGGTGATATATTTCCAAAATGTTCTACCTTTCTGCCTCTGCATGGAAAAATGGAAGTGAACTTGTTTAACATGTTCTAATTGCAAAATCTGAACAAGTTATTCACTTCAAACATTAAATACATGATCAAAAGAAATGTTTAAAAAGTAAACACTCAGTTTTACTGTATGTAATGTAAGTAAACATTAAAGTTTCAAATCAGTCATGTCATTGGAAATCCGGCAGACTTTCCCAAAAGGTTAATTTCCAATTCAGTACAGCACTGGAAACGAATCCCTCAATATTCTGTATCCACTAAAGATAATGTGCAGTGAGCATAAGAATATTGCTCTTTTTAAAATTTGTATCTCCCCTCTCTACCCTCTATTTTTGAAATGAATCTGACATTTCTTTACTGTACTCGATTATTTCCTTTTATGTGGTCGTTGCTGCAAATTGGGGTTGCGTATTTTTCTTTCTATATCCTGAAAATGAAACTCTGAATAAGGATTTCAAACAGTATTTTTTGGACACTCCTGGAAGAATAGATAACAGATGTATTATACAAAAACATGCCATAAAATAGTGCAGATTATTGACTGGAATTCACCAAGGTTTAGTTTTCTAAAACATTCCTCTTCCTATTCTTTAGTACAAATTACAAATACTGACGAAGGTTGCTGCAGAGCTGAGCAAGTACATGCCAGAGAAAGCAGCAGAGGACACCTCCAGCATTTTGAGATCTCCCATGCCTGGAGCAGTGGTGGCAGTTTCTGTCAAGCCTGGGGACATGGTAAGAAATGTGATCTATATATCTGCATTTTCATTATATATTCCACACAAATTTCTCCTTGGTGCAACTGAAACCACAGGTCACAGTTGCTTTTTTTTTTAACCTCACCTGTAGAATAAAGTGTGCTGAAGGATGTGTGCTGCTTTTCATTTAAATTATAAAAACTAATAAGGAAGCACAATTCAAATTAAACTGGCTTTAAAAGGAACATTCTTAGCTGGGTGCAAGTCCACAGCTGAAACTCAATGAAAAGCTTGGTTTTTTTGGTCACAAATGCCTTGGCGGGGGTGGGGGGGGAAGTATTTGTGTGTGAATATGTGCATGTAAATATATGTAAGTATATTTATGCTATTAGTTCAAGCAGGAGAGAATTGTTGATTTTTCTGCCCTAAAGCGATGAAAATATTACTAAGCATAAGGGGGACAGGATAATTACCTAACTGTCTTGTGTGTCCTGTCTGTGTCTGTTCCGTCCCCGTCCCCTGTTTTTTTTAACAATCCCCATGTTAGCGTTTTGCATGACATAAGACTTTCCTGAATTGGGAATTCCATGCTGGGAATTCCCAGTCTCTTATGGGAATCCTCTTGTCCTGCAGACGGAATAAACTTGACACACAAAAGGGCAACAGAATGTGCCATTGCTGTCCTGGGGATTTCCAGTGCTGCTTACCTCACATTGAGCTGGAAATGAATGTAACTTAACATATAAATACTCACTTGAACTCAGCTTTATATGAAACTCTACCACGTTGTATCGTACGTTATTTCTAAGGTCAGGGCCCTTATCTCTCATAACCACTTAAAGTGATAGAATGATGCAGTCCAGGAATATTTGAATCAGAATGTGCAGATTAATTTTAAAGTACTCTTGTCAGTTAAATGATGCCATAAACATGTATGTGGCACATAGATACAAACAGAAAGCTTTAGTCGCAGAGTTCAGTGAAACCTCGATTTTCTCGAGAGATGATGTAGAAGTGGGATTGAGATCTCAAGTCCAAAATTAGCACTGCGCTTACTATGTGACGATCATCAGTCGTGCTGGTAAAGAGATTTGTTTGCTTACATTTTGCTATGATGCCATTTTTGGTTTTAGAATATATGGATATTTCTAACTATTTACAGAGAGAAGGGAGTCATCGTGTTAATATGAAAGATCTGTAGGTGCAAATGTTTATATTAATGAGATAAAGATATTTCTGAGAAAACAGAACTAAGTACAGCTGAGGAAAAATTAGCAAGAGAGAAATTCTTTTAGCTTCTACACTTAGCTTTCTGGTTTTGTGATCTATACATGCACACACACTGTTTATACCTTTACAACCAGCAGTATTCAATTAAAATTAATCACTATGTCATCGCATGGATGGAGAAATCTCTGATTTCTGTGTCTGGGCAGAAAGAGTGGTTGAATGAGGGAGCTCTTAAGCAAATACTTTTTTTGCAAAGAATGAAAGGAAATGTTTTTTAAGGCAAGGATTTTAAGCCTTTTTTAATTTGTTTAAAATTTTTTTGAGAAGTTAATTCTGCTAAGTGTTATCAGCCTTCTGGTCTTGAAGAATAGTTCTTGTTGTCTTGAAGGAATAGCACCAGTGGAGAATGAGGCAAGAGCCAAAGAGATTTTAAGTAAATAAATAAATGAACCTCCTTCCACAAATCCACAAGTGGTGCAGTGCATCAGAGCACAAGTTGTTAAATAATGTGTGGAGATTTTATTTTTCTTTCTCCTTTCCTGCAGCTTTTTGCTGGAGGCACTGAGTGGCAGAACATTTGAACGGCGTAATCTATGTTCTGCTGACCTGAGCTTGTCAATGCTAATTGTGTGGCTTTAATTGCAAAAACACATTTGCGTTATTGAAAAGGGTTTAACTTAAATCCTTCCTTTTCAGGACTAGTGTCAAAACGTTAAAAAAAAAAAAAAAAAAAGCGAGTGAGATGAGGGTAGCATCAGCTATCGGCACTGAATAAGCAGTGGGATGGTGTGATTCAGATTACACGTCTTGGCTGTCCATCACAAACCAGCTCACCCACTACAGCTGTTCAAGGCATGATGGGCAGGGAACTGTAGCTCCCTGATAAATACAGCTCTTTTTGTTGCGCTGCTTGGGAAAAGTCTGATTTCTTTAGCTTGCTGGAGAAATGGGAATTTAAGTAGCTCCTATTCTCTAGAGTGAACGCTGGGTTTGGCAGCTCGGATTTGCAACGGCGTGTGAAAATAGCACAGCTGAAAAAATGGGAGAGCGCGAGGCAGTTGTCTGTCCTTCCACTCAGGTGTTGCTGCTGGTTACTAGCTGCTCTGAGATTGTTTTCTCCTAACCTGTGGTCCGTGGTAAACAGCATTAGTGCAGCACAGTCCCTGCAACAGCGCTGCGCTCACAGAGATGCCCTCAGAGCAATCAGTAGCACGGCGAGCTGGGCTGCGGTACCCCTCCTTCAGGTGTAACTTTACAAATGGTGAAGAAACTCCTAGAGAGGAACATCTAGTCTTTGTCTGGTGGCGTTTGCAAACTGGTGTTTATTGCCTGCGGTTCAGCTATAGGGCATCACGCCTGGTCAGGTAAAGCATAGTGTGTTTGTTAGTCCCTCTCTGCGTAAGATGCCAAACGAGAAGGCAACGCCGATCTCCGTGTTTTCCCCACTCGATGTATCATTGTTTTTCCTTGAAGCACGGTGTTCTCATTTGGCTGCTGTTGCTGAAAAATACTTTGGTCTGACGAAGGCTTATAGAAGATAGTGTGAGCATCCTCTATCCAGCTGGTCAGATAAGCAGTTTTCAAACTTAATTTTTGCCAAAAGATAGTGCATATGCAAGGAATTTATTTTCTTTTGTCTGTAAGATGATCTATAGATCTTAGTAACACAGTGGGGAAGTGCTGTTTGTCATTTAGGGAGAAGCAGAACTTGTGATGCTGCCAATTTTTTTGGCTTTTTAGTTACTTTCTACGTTCTTTATTTTCCTTCATGTGATCAGAAGACTGTAATTAGTTGTCACTCAATTGTTCCTGAAAACACAATGAAGGCACTCAAGCAGAAAGCAACGTAAACAACAAAACAATTTGAAATCTGGCTGAATGGAAAGGTTAATATTATTTAGGGAAAGAAGGTTTAAATTTAACTTACATTCCTCATGATAACACAGTCACGGTATATAGGAAACATCCATTTGGAGAGGGACGGTGTTTGCACGTTTATTTTGTAAAAGTAGATCGTTAATGCCAAGTGTGCATCGGGATGTAATTCGGTATGGGGAGAGTTACTTTTTGGTTCCTCGTGGTGCCAAGGGCAAGAGAAACCACTGGGCTTCAAGAGTCCAGGCAAGGGACTCGCTCTCTCTCTGCCGACGCCGATGGCAGCGCAAGCCAACCCTGCCAGCACACGACGGCGTTTTCATGCCAGAGTGTGGAGACGGCACTGCACGTGGTTTTAATCTCCCCACTGCTACCACAAATACAGCACCATGAAAACTACTGAAGCTGCACAAATTCACTGCTTTGCTTAGAGGCAAGGAAGTAGGCAGGCACTTGCAAATACTGCTTCTTCGTCTCGAGTTGCTGGCTTGATTTTTGTGCATGTAGGATTCTGTGCACTGAAACTGCAGGAGCAGGGAAAGGCCAAGATCTTAATGGTTGAACAGGTAAAGCAATGTTGTCGTACCCTGTTTAAAGCAAGCCACCCAAGGTGCTCCCACAACTGCTTCCAAATTTGATAGTCTTAACTGAGCACAGCAACAAAAGAAGATCTTAACTGTCCTGATTGCCTTGTAGCCTTTGCTGTGTTTTCACTGGTGAATACAGTTTTTGCTTTTCCAGTTTTTTGTGTCTCAGAAATGCAAAGGGTTTTTTTTTTCTTTTAGCTGTATGTTTATGTTGTTTTTCTTTTTTAATTAAATTAGGCAGAACAGGTGGCATTACTAAGCCCAGCATTGGTCAATAAGTTAACACCAGTGCTGATAGCCGAAATCATTTTAATGATTCCCCTGTCCGTAAATATGTAGAAGAAAAGCACCTCTGGGTAAACACCCCAGCAGTACTCCATCTTTGTAGGACTACGGCCAAGAGAAGAGACAGTCAATTATTATGACTTAAGTGTCTAAATTTCCTCTATCCAGTAATTCAAGATTACCCCAGGTTTTGGAAGTTATCACCATTCAAACCACTCTTTAAATCGACTTTTCTCATTTCTTATGATTTCACATTGGTGCTACTGTAGCCACGGGTATTGATACTGCACGGGATGATTTTTTTTCTACCACGATGTAAGCTATTAAATGTATATGCTAATTCAGTAATTTTGAAACTGGGTATCTTGAAGGCTGCTTTTTTAGTTGTATAACTTATAAAACACACTCCTGTCAGTGATCCCACGTTTTAAAAACAACCGAGGAAGAAGCTTTAAGCTGCATTCCAGTTGTTCTCTTCCAGTTCATTTGCATGCACATAATTTCAATTTACCTTCCTGTTCTTTAGAAAAGTAGTTTAAAAAAAAAAATCTTTCTCCACAATTTTCCATTTCACAAGCCTAGGAAGGTTCTTGCTATGGGAAAAGATATGTTTTTCTTGACCTCTACTGCTGAAACGCTCACTACTGAAAACCAAACCAAAACAGCTTCCCAAATTCTGTTTCTTACTACATCGTCCATTCTTGTGAAAGAAAAGGTGGAATTGTAAAGTTACCTGTTGCCATCAGCCAGTTATGTGTTGTTTTAAATCTTGCCTGCCCTTCAGACCTCAAAATCTTAAAAAAAAAATAAAAAAATTTCTCTTTCTGATCTTATAATTGTACTGGTTGGAATTCATAACAGAGAAATAACAACCAGGAAAAACAGTAAAAATGGATTTGCTTAGGTAACAATTTCAGGTTTTATTTAGATTAATATGGTATCAATAATTTAATAAGATATTCTTAAATTCAAATAAGATTTTTATCTTGTGTGTGAACCCTTTTTTTTCCTTGTTGTTTTTCCTTTTCCCTTTACCTCCTTTCCTCCTTCCTATTCTTCAGTAATCCCAGTGCAAATATAAACTGCATTTTTAAGTTAAAGGGAGATTGCAAACTTGACCAAATGTGATCACAAACCTCATGTAGGTTTTATGATTCTGTGTATTAAATTTTTTTGGGGGTGTATTTGTGTGTGTGTGTGTGAAAACTATTGGTAAATGGGAAGTGAAAGCATTTTCACAGTTGTGAAATTTCAAGAGTAAAAGCATTCAAATATTTCACCATTCTTATAACATGGGGCTTCAAGTACTAATTGTGGTTACATTAAAAAAAAAACCCTTAACTATAGTAATTGCTCATAGCATGTTTAGGTAGGTTTTTTTATATTTGACCTTAATAGATTTTTCTTCTATATCTTTATGCAATTGCACAGTCTAAGATTTGGAGTACGGTGCAATTAAGAATGAAATCCCATTCTGATGATGAGGTACAAATAGTCAATATTATTAGAGTTTCTTCCTAGGGGGAAAAAATGCTACCATCCTTTGAAAAGAATTCATAGATTTATTTATTTTTTTTTAATTGGTGCACTTCGCCTTTTTGAATGGTAAGCAACTTTTTAGCCATAACTGAAAAAGTTGACAGGTAAAGATTGCTGCGATGGAAACTAAGCCTTGCCTCGGGCTGAGTAGCACAAGAATCGCCCCCAGAAGCGCTCGGCCCGCGTATCGTTTCCCCAACACGCTGGGATCTCAGGCGCGGTCGGGGAAGCGTGTTTTGGATAAGTGGGAGTGCAATAGCCAGTGCTGATTGCTGTCAGGGGGACATCACTGACCTTTGCTTAGCTAGAGGTCACAAAATTTGGGATGTGCTATCTTCGGATTCTTTCATTAAAGGAGAGTGGCAAAAAAAGTTTAATAATGATTTGTCAAGTACTATTAATTGCCACTAATTACGTTTGCAGCTCTGTAGCTCCCATTTCAAAGTTAATTTGGAAAGAAGGGAAAACCTGCACTAATTATTTTACATGGTAATGGACAGTGTCAAGGAATTTCAATTGCTGTTCATCCAGTTCCTCTTGATTTGTTTTCTTGTTGGATGCTTGCTGCCAGATTGCCAACAAGTCAGAGAGAAAAAAATCCAGGAAGGGAATGATACCAGCATAGCCTTTAGTTTAAACAACAACTAAACAAACGCCCCCTCCCAGTATCTTCATAAGGGGTTCAGATAGTGAATGCATACTTAATTCACTGTTCAGTGGTTTTGCACAAGCATAAACAAGATGAACGTGTGTAATTATTTTGCAGAAGGCTCCACGAGAGGGTAGCTGTATTTCATATGGCACCGTCTTGCATTGTCCCGTCTTACTTACAAGGCTCAATAGGGACACAAGTCTCAGCATAGTGGAAATCGTGAGGGATGTTTACTGGTGTCTCCCCAAAGCTGAGAAAGGGAGATATCAATAAAATCCAGTTCTCACTTCACTTTTAACCAAATCTAAGATCTTATTTGCTTAGGGCTCTCGTCGTTTTTTTTTCTTCCCTTCAGCTCCAAGAGCCTTAAAAATGTTACGCATCGGAGCACCTGTGTTCTAAATATAACGGTCTTAAAAATGTAATTGAGGGATTTTCACTTTTGTAGGCAAATCAGCAGGGTTGATATTGATCCATCTTTTTAGGGAGCCACAGTGCACCAGAAGGTGATACTGTAGAGGGCCCCATAAACCCTCGGAGCCTTCTGTCTAATTTGGCAGAAAAACACAGAATGTCGGACAACAAAAGAACGATCCGATTCCGTAAGAAATCTTCATCCCTCCCACCCCCTTTTCACAAGATTAAAAAAAAAAAAAAAAAAAAAAAGACTTAATTTTTTCAGCTGCACACAATGATTTGGTGCTCACTCTTGCATTGAAACAGTTGCTGTCAGAACAGGCAGGAAACAGTTTTCTTTTAATTGCTGAAATCATTCGGAAGTGCTTCATGCACGGCTTCTATACAGCAGATGCTGTGCATTAATTGGCCTGTGTAGGGCTGACCCAGGGTTCCTTGCAGCGGGCCCAATTTTAGGCAGAGGGTTTAAATAGCTTATTTCTTATTTTGTATAACCTGGCGTACATTATGAGTGCGCTTGCACGTGGGGTATTTCATGGTCTGCAGTTTCTAATGTCATGTGGGTTTCAAAACCTGTGTTTCTCTGGTAATGTACTAGCAGCAGGTAAGCTCTAAATACCATCCATCAGGAGCTAATTTTTTATCCAGATACTCCAATGACTGATGAACCTGTCTTTTGTATGAATGTTCAGCACAGGAGAAAGCCATATGCCCCTGGCACTGGTTCCTATGCATTCTTTACAGTTCGTAGCGATGAGATTAAGAAAAAACCCAAACCCTTACATTTACATGTCTTTCATTTATTTAGCAGTTAGCACTTTCTAAAATAGCTCTTTTTTTTTTTTTTTAAACAGCGAAAGGAGATTTAAGTCTCTTAAAGCAATCTGACTACCACTACTCATTTTCTTTATCAGGAATATTACTGCACAGCCTTAATAGGGAACCTTGTTTTGCTACTCCCCGTCTGTTCAAAACAGACCTTAGCCCATTAGAAGGTCCTCCCTTGTGTGGGAAGACCACAGCTGTTACTGTAAATCTCATCCAGTAACTGTATCACCCCCATTTTGTGGCTCTGAAGGATGAAATTGAGAAATGGAATACTGTGCAGTCATCCTTTACATCTCCAATTTTAGGCCTTTGCACATCATTTTCATGCTTTTATTCCAAATCAAACAACATTAGTGAGCAACACCACCCTGTGCTAAATGTCTGGTGTCTAAGACAGCACCTACGATCTTTGTTTTTGGAGGATTTAGGGTTTGGAGGGAAGTTGGGGTTTTGGTGGTGGTGGATTTTTTTTAAATTTCATTTTTATTACTCCCTCTTTTCCCTCCCCCTACCCCCAGATCTTTCCCAATCCTCAGACTTTGTCGGAAGCAGATGTCCAGACGGTAGCGAGGTGCCTAAGATGGAGGATACTCTGCTGTGCCTCCGCAGAGGAAGCGAGAGCTCAGCACAGTTAACAAACACAACTTTAAAAAGGTTTCTGTTTCTTTAAATCCTTCCGAATAAAGTGGATCTAACTTCTTATGAAGGATATTGGGGGCTTTAATCAGAAATAAGAAGTGGTTTAAATCATTAGCACAACAAAGCAAACTATAAGCTTGAAGATAAAAGTCTCAGGGGAAAGACTCCTCTGAAAATAAATGGGACTTGATAGATTTCCATATCATTTATAACTTCCCTTAATTACACTTGGAAGACTTGCCAGTAAAACTGGAAAATTGGCAGCCTATATCCATTATAGTAATTTTGCCGACCATGGCAAGCAGCTGGCTTTACTGGATTTTATTTCCCATCACTCACAATTAATCATCAGCTGGAGATGTCTGAAACTCCTCAAAACGTAGCAATACTGTGTGACATTCAGGCCTCCTTAAAATGCTAAAATCTGCTGAGTAAATGGGCCGAGTTCCCCTTCCAGCGAACTCATTTTGGTGCGAGGCAGGCTGCCGGTTAATGAGTGCCACTTCGATAATCGGATGCGAATGTGAACTCTGACCTCATGTCAAAGGAGAGGACGCAGCAAGCTGGATAAAAGATCGGGGATTCAGATCCACAAACTTTACACCAATTAGACGGAGAGCGGGGAAATACATCAGCGCCCATTGGGTTTATCAGAAAGACTTGTGGGGCTTGTGACCATTTTGTAAGCCTAACATCGAAGACGTCCTGTCACAAGCATTAAGTCTTTATCAGATGACGCACAAAAGTCTGAGAAAAGTGTACCATATTCACAAAGATCCCGTGGCAGCAATGCCCTCGGGCGCGCGCTGTCTTTTTGTGTCTCGTGAGTTTTAAGGAGACCCATCTGTAAGCGCAATTAGTCTTTATGGTCCCCCTGTAGGTGTGGTGAAAATGGCTCGGGGTTGCTGCTTCTCAAATTCGGCTTCCAGCCCGTGTCGTGAGTTGCTTGGTCGGGAAATGGCTGGAGACAGTTCTCTGTCCTGCCTGTAACCTTTCGGCCAGAGGAGATAACAACCACCGTGCGGTCCCCAAGTTACATGAGCAGCGCTGTTGACTGTTCCCAAATTCATGTCAGAATTGTTAGCAACATCGAGATGTTAAGTACACTCCTCTTCAAGGATTTTGTTTTTCCCTCCCCCCCCCCCCCTTTTTTTTCCTTTTTTCTCTTTTCATTCTATGGAGTCCAAATCTGAACAGATATTTTGAACTGCTCCATGCAGAAATAAACTACAAAAATACAGACTGCAAATCTAACAGTTAATCACTCATTCATTTTGATATTCCAAGCAATGTAAAGGTCGATTTGTCTGTAGCGTAACTCTGTGAGAAAGATACCTCAGTTTAATTTCTTTTAAGAAGAGGAGCCCTTTTATTTTACTTGGTTCCAGTCAATCAGATTTTTTGTTTGATTTTACTTGCCTGTTTTGACAGATTTGGGTCATCACTGAGACCTCTCTAAATTGAAATGTAAAGATGGTGGTTTACATTGGTTTACCATCCACTGAAAGAAAGAAATTATACCATGAAAATGCAACATTAAAAATGGTCCAGATAAATCCTTAAATAAGTTAGAAAGCAAGAACTCATACGCATCGCCGTGGTTTTCATTTGCAGGCTAAATAACAGGCAAAAGGATATGTGCAATTATGGAATGAAAGAAATTGGACAATGCCCAAAAGACCGAAAAAGAGAAGAGAGAGATACAAGTGCCTAATTTTAGGATTTGTCGCTTTGCAACACAATGAGTGGAGCTGTAAAGGTTTCACATAAGACCAGTAATTAAACTTCTGTGCTTAAGTGACACTTTTGCCAAGGTAATTTTCAACAAATTGCACATCATCAGAAGTACTGCCACAGCATTTACACACGTGGTAAGTGCTGAAAGTGCCTCCTTCCTTCCAAATTAGTAAGACTAGATGTTAACTGGGTACTTTGTCTATATATTTTGCGGGTTGGGTGGGTTATTTCTTTCTCAGACACCACTTCCTTTGTCATCAACCCAGCAGGTACTCTATAAAACACAAAAACTTTATTTTTGTGAAGGGGGGGGGAAACTGAGCAGAAATTCAGATTCATGAACATTTCCATGCCACAGCCTCTAATACTTCTTTGCATTTTACAGGTGTACTTAAGATCTACAGCCACAATTCTGTGCTTTTCCAGCAGATGTATTTCCATTTCCAGAACTCTGTTTAGATAATTGCTAACTG
Source organism: Balearica regulorum gibbericeps (assembly GCF_011004875.1). NCBI lineage: Eukaryota > Metazoa > Chordata > Aves > Gruiformes > Gruidae > Balearica > Balearica regulorum. The sequence continues at coordinate 159,217,143 of NC_046184.1, read as the reverse complement.
ATCCATTTGCATGACATGCACCTGGCGAAGCCATCTTACACTTTGGCAAGCTGAATCAGGCTGGGGCTCAAGAGGACAGTTTCTTGTGCCCTTAAAATTAGGCCACTTAATTCAGATCTGCAGCCCTTAGTGTCTCAATCTTCAGCAGCCTTTAGAGGCCCATGTTCTTGGAGCTCTGGTAGCTGAGTTTAACCAGAGGGTGGCAAATTTGTTTCTGAAATATGCTGTAAGAACCCTCAAAAAACCTCTTTTCTTCTTTTCTCTTTTCTTCTTTTCTCTTCTTTTCTTTTCTCTTCTTTTCTTTTCTTCTTTAGAAGTAGATATTCATTGCTTCCTCTTAACCTCAGAAATGTCTGGAAAGTTCAGAGCAGGTGGACGAAAAGCTGAGCAGTGAGGTAGGCAGAAGAGGAGGAAAAGTGAGGAAGGGAAGAAAGAGCAGCTGGGACAAAGCTACAGACAGAGCAGCAGGTGTGGAAGGAGAGAGACAAAAGATGGGGAAACGGAAGAGAAGGGAAATAACTGGGGACAAAGAACGAGTCTGATACTATTCACTGAATTTGACACTGGTAATGACTTAAATGCTCACCTGAAGCTTGGGATGGAATTTCTGCAGGTGAAGTGTTGGGTGTTGGTTATTCTCTGTATCCGGTTGGCACACCATGTTCCCATAGCAAAAACTTTCCGTATTTACCCCCAAAAGCCCATCCCCTTGTAAGCACCTTTTAACATAACATCTTTTCTTCTGTCTTGCTCAGAATCTGTAGGCAGACATCAATGCTTCTCAGTCAGTGCTTATCAAATGTACAGTTGACATTGGCCAAGAGTAGCACTGGGAAATGTTTAACACTAGTGCACACTTTAGAGGAAAAAAACCCTTTTTATTTAAATTTTCAGAATGTACCTTATGCAATAGGCATTTTGACTTTACACCTGTCTGTCAGTGTATTCCTCCAAAGTGGTACACATTTGTCCTTAAACATGTATTATTCATTTCACATATATTTAGAGAACTATTTGTATGTATATAAATAAACACATTTTGAGGGAACTAGCACATATAACAATGCATAGACCAGATCTCTGTGGGTCTCAAATTACCCTCTTTAATGAAACTTTGACATCAGAGTGAAAGCATCCCAAATTTGCTGGGGTAATGAGTGAATGGCAGACTGCATCTGCAAAAGAGCCTCATGAAAAGACTTGCAGTGGGTGCTTGGAGCCAAGCGTCCCAGAGGGGTGTACCTGCACAAGTCCTAAATACTGGTGCGTAGGGCCCAGCACCCTTCCCTCTCTGGCATAAATCATCTTTTTAGGATGACTGGCTGATCGCTGGGTTACATGAAGGATCAATTCTGAATCCCCTGCTTTTCCCCTCATCTATAGGCAGCCACCCCTGGCCCGCTGTAAAGCCCCGAGTGGCTGTTTCCTCTGCACAGCGTGGCCCAAGGCGTTGGAGGGAGGATCTGACTGGGAGGCACAGGGAGCCCAGCAGAGCAGCCCAGTGGGTCACTGGTGACCTTGAGCTTGTGCATGCCTGTTAGCAGAGTGCAGAGAAGCAGAAAGAGGGCACTTGAATGTTTCCCTTTAAGGGCTATCAGCAGTGGTGGAAATTATGGTTTTGCCTCCATGATGCCTCCCTTGCGGATGAGAGGCGGTGGTTCCTTGCAGGCATGCTCCCTTCCCTCAGCCCAAAGTCATCAGCCGCCATCGGGATCCCACCACGTGCAGAGGTGTGAGTTTCTGCTCAGCATTAGCCCGTTGGGTATTGCCAGAGCTCCGGCCCGTGCTCCCCCGGACATGTGCCAAGAAACTTCTGGCTTCTGAATCTGGATTAGTATCCACAGGATCTGCGCCAGGGAAGCAAAGGCAAGGCTTCCCAGCCAAAACTGCACAGATTAAATTTTGCTCTGGATTTAATGTCGAACTGTGATGGATGTCAAACATGAACTGTAGAGTTGGAGCTGAACAGGTGGGATGGGAGAAGAGCCTTTAAATTTTGCCTGGGGTGATAGTTTTAAGTAGGTGATTCCTTTTTCCCCATGTCACTGCTAGTTCGTCAAAGGCAACTGCGATTTGTGATTGTGGTTTGTGTTGTGCTGACTTGACTTGTGCCACTAAAGTCTTTTTAGCATTTAATGAAATAATCCCTTTATTTTCCAGAAGAATCATACACACTTAGAGCATTTCAAATCCTCTATCCTCATTTTGTACTGCTTTAATTTCACCAGGTTTCGGAAGGTCAAGAGATTTGTGTAATTGAAGCAATGAAAATGCAGAACAGTATGATTGCTGCTAAAACAGGCAAGGTAAGATACCTTGGGTCACTTAAAACCATATGGAGCTTGTCAAATAGGTTGGAATTTAAAAAGGAAAAAAGGAAGATTCTGGTTGTTAAGGAATTAAGTCTGATTGTTGTAAGTCTTTCGAAGCAAGGTGTCTTTAATTTTTAACATTTGCATTTGCTGTGAATGCTGTTAAGTAGTTCTGAGCCTTAGATAGCACAGCAGGAAATAGTTTTACTGGCTTCAGAAATTCATATAACTCTTTTTTTTCCTAAATGATTTGTTTTCTGTGATGTTACAATGCCAAGTTGAATTGAAAGGTGTTGCAGACCATTTCTCCAAATCCCATCTTTCCAGAGAGCAATTGAAGAGAGATCTCTTTGCCAGTTAATTCATTAATGGCAAACAATTTGACGTTAAAAAAAACACTCAGAACAAGGCACAGAAAGTGCTTTTGCAGGAAGATGAGAAAAGTGAATTTTTTTTTTATTACTGTGACTGTTAAATATGAAGCCTAGATCTGCAAACGTGTTAGGCTTTGCAAGGCTGTGCATTGCGGTATCCTGCTTCTAGGGGGATCAGCGTTGCAGCCCCGGAGCTGGGACTCTCCTCCTGCAGCGCGGGATGTACCAAACCCAGCACTCTGGGCAGGGAACCGGTTAAGCTTATATGACAAGGGCATGCCTTAAACCCCATCTGGTCTGGGGACTATCAGCCCCTAAATCAGGGCCTCAGAGCATCCCTGTGCCATATTAGAATTCACAGTGTGAAACCATCATCTAGACACAGGCCCCTGATCCATCCTTTTCAAAGGGAGAGCAGAGTCACTCCTCAGGAGCTGCTGGTCAGAGTCCTTGCCAAAGATCTGCGTTATATATTCTCATATTTCCCAGCATGTCCAAGCCCTTTTCTGCGTGGGGACAGGCCCCTCTCCTCTCCCTGAAGCGCTGCCTTTTTGCTATTAAAAATAACAAGCTAAACCCCGACGCGAAGTGCCTTAGCCCAGGGGGAGGCAGCAAGGAGCCTGACTCCCCGGGGCAGGGAGGAGGTTGGTCACTGGCAAGATTCGCTGAGATCTCAAGATGGGTCTCTATGCCAAGGACTGTTTGTGTGTTTACAAGAAAGGCTTATTTGGCACAGCAGCGAAATCGTCGCTGAGACTGGGGCCCACGGCTTGCCTCTTCCAGTGAGTCTAGTGCAAAACTGGGTCTCGAGGAAAAAAATTGCGAAGAGAGGGAGAACGTACCTTCTCCCATCGCTCTAACGTTGCCACTTTATTATTTTATTTAATGCATTAAATCCTATATATTTTCTCACTTGATTAATATTCCCCGGCATTTAGTTTTTCATCTTTGCTTCTTTTGTTTAGCCCCTTATTGCTGCTCTTTGCATCCACTGGTTTTAACTAGTGAGTATTGGTAATTAAAATGCCATTCCCTCTCCCACCCACCCCCTTTTATTTTTTACTTTAACCTTCCCTTTCCCGCCACGGTGTGCTGCAACCTGTGGGCCTGTTCCTTAAAATCCTGCTAGTACTTCTCCCGATAATAAACATCTCCCCTTCATTCTGCACAGGTGCCACATAAACCCCCCGTTTGGCTTATTTATCCTTCAAAGCGGGATGTGAATGGTGCACGGGCCATTCAGTGGGCCTGATGTTAACTGTGTAGTGTCCCCTTGATGTTTCCATTGTAATAATAAGCAAATTATTTGGTTCTTTAGAGTTTTAAGAATTTGAAAAAGCAAAATGTTTTGGGCTGTGTAGAAATGAAGCTGCTGAACAGAATTCATCCTGTTCTGCAGTACAAAGTCATGGCTCTTAGTGCTAAAATAACTTGGCCCCTCCACAGGAATGGGATGTTTGGACCTGGCTGTTAGTCCACGTTTTGATGCTTTGAAACTGTGTTTTGAAACTCAGTTCGTTTGTCTTCAGCTGGAAGACGTTCCCGTTTTCATTCCCGGCTGAATTCTTTTTCTGCATCAAACCTCATCTTCCTGTTTGTAATTGTGAGAAAAGTGGTTTGGTTTTTATCTACTTTGAGTTTACTCCAGCTGCAGGTGGTTTAAAAACGAGGGAAAGATGGAGAGGAACTGGCGTGCCTCCTCTCTCCTACGGGACAGCTGCGCGTGGGTCAGGACGAGGAGTTGGCCCTGCTGCGCATCAGAAATCACTGGGGAGTTTGAAACACTAGTCAGCTACAATGTTTGCTGAACTTTGGGCTTTGTAGAAAAAGAAAGAAATAGAATATTATTTTCCACACTGCTTTCATGTCTTAAAAGATTGAGACTCGGGAATCGGGTAGGCTGCCTGGCTATTGATTTAGAAATAAAGCCCCTTTTTGTACATCTCACGGTGTCTTTGCCTGTGTACAGCGTTCAGCTCCATTTCTTGAGCAGTGCCGTGAATATGCCTGCCTGCAGAGCCAGGGGTACGCTCGCAGCTCACGTGGCTGCAGGCTGCCGAACTCGGACGTGGGTGGTAGCGTAGCTGTAGTAGCCTGGTAGTTGGGGTGTGCTGCAGGTTTCCCTTAGGAGCCCAAGGTAATGTTTGGATGACTAAACTAAGCTAACTGCTGAACAAGATTTTGACCAAGGATTTGGGCCTGTCAGTGTGAGCTCTGAATTAATATTGCAAGCAAACTCTCATATACAGCTTCAAATATTTTCTGGAGCTCCATGTGCTGAAAGGGAATTCAAACGCGTTACAGCCTTTTATAGAGGAAATGAAGGACTAGTACAAGATGTTTGTGTTTTAAAATTCAGGAATCTGCACGTGAGTATATAACTCATCTACAGATGTAGCTGCGTTTATCTGACAGCGGTAGCCCTTTGCCAAGTTCAGTTATGTTAAAGGATCCCAGTTCAGATTTGAATCAATCTATCCCAGCCACCCGGGGACTGAGGGAAACCCACTTCATGGCTGCAGTCCTCAAATTCAGTTAGACTTAAAATCTGTAATGCAAGAAATACCGCAATATTTCATTGAAACATCAGGTGTGAGTGTTGAAGAGTTAGCCTTTCCTCTAAAAGATTTAAAATTTTAGTAGTAAATGAACAGCAGTGCAAACAGGTGGAAGAAAGGTGCCTTTTAATTTTTAAAAATGCCATCTCCATCTGATGTTCAGGTCTTCAAGCACCTAAGTCATAAGAAAACCAGGCAGTGGTAGGTGCCTAAATACCTTGAGGGAGTTCGATCTGGTCAAGCACTGGAGAGGTAGTGGACTCTCCACTCTCAGAGGCACTCAAAACTCAGCTGGACTCTGAACACTGGAGGTTGAGCTGTCAGCCTCTTGAGGTCCTTCCAACATACATTCATCTGTGATCCCTGTGGTGGTCGTAATGTTGCATAGTGCCCGTTTACCCCGTGCGTGCAGATGTGATACTCTATATCAGCACTGTCAAGCAAACCATTTCTTTAATTATGCTGTTGAGGAAGGTTTGAAATTATTTCTGTTTCTGTACTGTAGGTGAAAGCTGTGCACTGCAAAGCTGGTGATACCGTTGGAGAAGGAGATCTGCTGGTGGAACTGGAATGAAAGGTTGCCTCCACACTGTTGGAATTAGCTAAGCCTTTATTATTTTCATCTGTAATGTAAGATTAAGGCAATTCAGACAGAAAGGCACACAGAAAATGGACAGTCCTACGCGCAAGGTTTTATACAGTCATATTTATTGTATCAGTGGTTAAGACAGCAAACACAGATGTTAAACCTTGGCAACAGATCCCAGATTCTTACTTCCAGAAATCTTGTACATAACCTTTGTAATTCTTTGATTTTTCAGGATCAAATAAAATCAATAAAATACCATTTCTGCTTTAAAACAGAAAAAGCCTCTTTTTTTAAAAAAAAAGAAAACACAACAAAAGCCCAAATCCGATTTCTCTTCTCCATGGCAATATCACTGGTTTGAGGCCCCAGCCAAACTGTCCAGAATGGTTGGTAAGAGTGAAAAATTACCCACTGAGTGAACCGAGCAGTTTTCCTACACTCTGTGTCAGCACTGAAAAAGTACTGCCGATGGTTTAAATTCTGATCAGGTTCGTTGTAATATTTTGAAGCCTTTGTATAGACTAGATTTAAATTGCAGACTTCCCCCATGTATTTTCATTTACAGTTGTAAGGGAATTTTCTTCTTTTATTCAGACTCCATACTCAAATTTCCCCCTCCCTTTATCTTCTTTCTATCGATTACTAGTTGCAAGCCTTTACAGAAGGAGCTGGCACTGTCCTTGAATCCCCTTCCCCACCCCAAAGTATCGCTAGAGGTGCTTGCTGTCCCTCAGGCCAGGCCTCCTCCTGAACTCTTACAGGAAAGGGAGACCAAGCATCTGATGTTTTGTTGTGCAGAGGCTCTTACTAAACACTGTGTGAAGAACTAGGACTGTTCATGATACAGGACTGTATCCTGCTGGAAGAGCTGTGTATCCAGTATGGGAAACCAGAGAGGGCCTGGAGAGGAGGAACATTTAAGAGACTTGAACAGAAGCAAGAGGGATGATGACTTGGTTCAGAACAGGTAAGATGATGTATTTTTTTTCCCCCTTCCTCGCTGAGGAACTCCATGGCACAAGATGGTGTAGACAGCAGAAGTTTACTGGGTTCAAAATATTAGCCTGTGGTTAACAGAGGCTCTCTAAGTCAGCAGCTCACTAGACGCAGTGATACCTCCGCGGTCCCTGCACACTGCAAGCATCATCCCTGTCCCTGTGCTCTTGTCTAGGTTTCCGCTGCTGCCCGCTCACCTCCTACAGCTAAGTCACCATTTCTGCTGTGCCTTGGCCACTACCCCAAAAGAGAGGAGGGGACCTGCTGTGATTTCTTGCCTAGGATGTGCAAAGTCATGCTACTTCCCAGAAACCGCCCCGCACCTCTGGCCAGAGGCACCTGGGTCCTCTACCGGAAGGTGAAGGACGAATACAGTCTGTGACAGGGCTGGTGACTCACGTTTGACCAGAAAGATTCATGATTCTGCTTGAACCTTCTGACTGAAGAGGCATTTTTTCATGTTATTGAGACACTGACAACTACATTGCATGGCCAAGGGGGAGTAATGTAGTACAGGGATCTGCTTTGTTAATTATTTTACAAAACCTATCCAGATGAGTAAGGAGAGTGTTTGGGTACTACCTGCCCTCCAGGAAAATTAATGCTTTTGCAGTTGGAGAAACTGAGGCAGACACCCTGCAGATCCTCCTACAAATGTTCTTAATGCCATCTTGCCCCTTCCAACAGGAGCACAGTTCAGGTTCTGCAGGCTGCCCTTACCAAAAAACCAAGTATTGTAAAAAAGACACAACTATTCTACTTTAAAATGATTTAATTTGTTTACTGCAGCAACACAAGCTTTCTGTCCATTTTTCTACATGAGACGCAGCAGTGCCTACTACAGATAAAGTTTAGGCTGATTCCTTACCCTGGATCCCTGGGCTGATTCCCTACCCGGATCTCCTCCGGCCATCACAGGGCTACTGGCAGTGAAGCAAAAGTGGTATCCTTAGTACATTTAATCGTACTTTGGCTCACTGCACGGCATACGTTCCCTGCTCGCATCCCTTTGGCAGCTTTGTATACTGTACAATCTGTATGTACCAAACACTGCAGTTGAAGGAAAATATAAGGCACAGGAGCGTAACAACAGAAAGCCATGATTCTCCCAGATTGTACAGAAACCAGCACAGTTGGTTGGGTCAGGGGGATGATAGTCTTCCTTTCCATCTTTTTTTTTTTTTTTTCCCCCCAGTTGCAATAATCACAATACAGGTCCTTTGGATATTTTTTAGAATGTATATAAAATCTTCCCCCCCCCCCGACAGGAAATTCAGTTTGCATATGGTTGCAAGTTCTGCATTAAAGTGCTTGGCAAAAAGTCACCTTTTTGTGGTGCAAAGTGCTCGCAACAGCTGCATCCGCTGTAGCGTGGTGGGCAGCTGAAATCAGCTTTGCTTTTCCTGGTCCCCAACACCTTCCCGCCCCCCAAATCCCAGAGTCACTCACTGAACTGAAGTGGTACCGAAAGTGCTTAGAATGCTAAATTAAAAATACAATTTTAAATGTAATTCTCTTTTACTCTTTTAATACTTCTTCACAGTACCTTATAAAACTAAACATGGTTTAAAAATACTCCTTTCCAGTTCAGAAAAACATCGCAATACAGAGTAAGAATAGTCTGTAAATTTTCTCTATTTCTCCAGCAATTTCTTATTTGTCTTGAAGCGCATAGTATCTATATGATCACCTCTCCCTGTTTACATTCAGTAACCTACCAAACACCATTACAAGTCAATATTAAATGCGAGTTGTGCTTTACTTTGTTTGCAGACTTTTTTTTTTTTTAAATCAGTTTCAGCTATTAGTGCAATAGTATCATCATTATTCCACCCACCTTGGAGAACTACACAATGAAATTTGTCAATTCAGGTTAAAAAAAAAATAAAAATTAGCCTGTTCCTCTGCCTTGCACTGACCTTAGTCGTGCACTGAGGCAAAGGGGGAGACTGAGAAACTAATAAGACCCCAGAACCGATGTGCACAGATAAAGTGAATTTACAACTCGTGCAAACGCAGTTACTCGCAGCAGGTTAGCGGGGGCGAGGAGGACGCTGACTAACCTGGGAGGAGTCCCCATCTCTGGGCCTACAAGACTTCAACGCTAGCGCCAAGGCTCCCGGGTTGGGAATGTTACAAGAGATCCTGTGTTTTAATAAAAAAGGTATTACAGCTTTCCTGGAAAGGTTACCAATCGACACGTGCTTAGTACTACGTCTTCAGCCGGGCTGTGTTATCTCCCATTTCTAATCCCGGCTTTCGCGTAGGACGTAGGAGAGGCCGTGTTTCCCTGAGGAGTCGTAACTGTCATGGTAGGGGAGGCCGACCCACTCGGGTGGGTACGTCATCGTGCTGTACACGAAGCACTCCACGACGCCCTCGGCAGCTGCCCGCGCCTCACCCGCACCGCCCTTCCCTTCCCACTCCACCACCTCGATTCTCATCAGGGTACGCTGGTACATGTCTGGGCAGCCTTCGAACTCATCCAGGAACTGCAGCATCTGGTCGTCAACTGAGTAAATCTCCCCGGCAACGTGGTGTCCCGTCCCCGGGATGTTCAGCATGTAAGGAATGTTGTATTTTCCCGCGATCACCAGCGGGTACTTCTCCACCGTGCGGCCCCTTCCTTGGAATTTCGCTAGCCCCTTGGCCGTGTTGATCATGTGCTTGTAGTTGGGCTGGCCCTTCTTCAGCGTGCCGTAGACGAAGACACGAGCCATCGTACCTGCAAAAGCAGCTGAAAGACAAAGGCGTACGTTACCCGTGTGGCTGCTCTGGCCAACGCCAAGGCGCGTTGTACACGCAAGACTGTTCGGGTGTGTTCAGAAGTGGTCTCATAGTCCTACACCTCATTTAAATATCGTACAAAATTCAAATCTCTCTTTAAACTTTTCAGTCAAAAACTTTAACAGTGAAAAACAGACACCAGGAGGAAGTCACCCTTGCAGTTCTTTGCTGTAATCAAATTACATTCCATGGTTTCTCTAAGGAATCCCCAATATCGGCCAACGCATCCCCGAGCCTTGGGAAAAACTCCAAACTTCAATTCTTTTCCTTCTTACCACTACAGGAGCTGTACTGCGGTAAGTGTGATGCCATGCTCAGCAGCACCCCAAAACAACCCAGGAGCCATCCCCGTAATGGAAACACGCTCTACTTGACACATCCTTTATAGGGGAACAAATGAATTAAACAATCATGGTTCAGCTACACAGGCACCTTCCTGTGTTGCTCCACTGCATTTATGGTTAAAGTAGCCCAGGTCAAGCCCGGTTATTACAACTTGCAGGAGCAAAGCCACAGTTAGTTTGTCTTCCCTTCTTGGGGTGGGGGGGTTGTTTTTTAAAGCCTAAACTGACGGACTGGGTCACACGCTACCCGGGACACCCGGCACTGCTGCCTCCCAGTGCGGTCCAGCGGGCGCAGGGGAAGTGCCTGCCTCCCCCTCTTCTGCTCAGGCTCCCCTTTCACCGTGGCCACACTCAGGATTTGAGAAACGTTTTATTCGGAGACAGAAGAGCCTGGATGCAGTTTGGAAGTTTGAGTGTCATCTTGTTTCACAGTAAAAGAAAGCACAGTGGCATTAATTATCCGAAAGCAAATTAATGCATTCAAACTTCTGGTCCTGTTGCGCTGCAGTTGCACGCACTCGATGGTGTTTTTTCAAAAAAACAGTCTTAATAAAAAAAAGGGAAAAGAAAAGCAAGCAGTGCGATACTCATAGCTGCAGCAAGCTAACTACGTACAAACTGGGACATCACCGAGACGAACAGAGGACCTGTCTGTCACGAAGAGGGATGAAAAGGCTTTCACGCCAAACCTTACAAGCAAAATGAGGCACGCCGGCGCGGCAGCGGGGCAAATTTAACCTGGCATTGAGTCATTTCACGGACATGCCGAAGGATTTTCGGTAACCCCAGCACCGAGGACCCACTGCCAGTGCAAGGACACGTTTGTCCTGCTCCTTCAGGGAAGGGGAACGATGATGATGGCTCTCCTCCCTCACCAATCTTAGGTGACAAACCTCATTTGCAGAGCTGGTAATGTCTTCGCAAGCACCTTCACGCCCCCCGTCCGAGAGAGCTGTGCACGTGTTATTTCCATTTGTTTACCTTGGCGCTGGGCTGGGACAGGAATGCAGTATTTCAGTCCTGACAAAACTGGAAGTTAGGCCAGGTAATGCTGGGCTCCTCCCCTCTTCCCCAGGTACCCCAAAGTGCTAAGCCACCTCAAGTAGCCAATCTGCAGATGTGCTAGCCATCTCTTGAAAACAGACCCTGAAAGGTGATGTTCGACATTTGTTTTATCTGTGAGCATTAAACACTCAAAATTGGTTTAAATGCCATAAAAGGCTGGCTTCACTGAAAGGTAGGTGGAAAAACAGGTACCATCACAGTTCCTGGGTTATTTTTCACACTGTGCCCCGTTCATACCCCATCAGTTCTGTAGGGCAGAAGCAATTCTTGCACCGTTTGATGGTTTCCCACGTTTTGCCCTCAGTCACTGACTGGGTAGAGCCCCAATGGCTGGGCCAGACCCCCAGCATCAGAGGAGCATGTGCAGCTCTTTTTGGAAGGAGGGTCATTAAACAATGTATTTCAAGTTTGAAAAAATATTTAAAAACAGACTGGATGTAGAAACTTAATCCATTTTCTGCTCTTTACTCTTTTTTTAGTAAACTGTTATCAGGTAGTTATCCAAAAGGGTACGTTGCTGGCCAAGAGCAGTGTCATTTAAAATACACTGTAGCAAAGCAATTTCCCCCTTGGTGAAGTAAACAGTTTTTCTCTGTAACAGAGTACAGTTTTCCAGGCAAAAATGGTGCGTGCCTTTAGTTACTGGCAAACAGCTTTCACTTAAGGAAAAAAGACCATGCTGATTTTTTTCCCTGTATTTTATCAGATATACTTCAGCGTAATTTATCCTTCATGACATAAACGAGTTGTGGGGTTTTTTTTTTATGCAGCTCATTCCTTCACAATAAAAAGAGCATTAATATTCAGTCGGTCTGACTCCCTTTTATAAGAAAAATCATTACCTTTCAGATTGTGTTTTGAATAACAAACACAGATCCTTCAGGAAGAAACTTGTCCCAGTGGGGATTGAGAAAGGATCAGAGTTAAGCACTGAAACATGCAATTAATTCCCATTAGGGGATTAGGGCACTCGTGTTCACTTTGAATCAGAAAAATGAATTGTGAATTAAATTGTTCACAACCAAGAGGTTACTTGTCAGAGTTAATAAGTTAAAAAATAAAAAGGGAAACCTAAAACGCACATAAAAAAGCTCAATAGCAAGTGGTGCATCTGTAAGAAAAAGATATGCTTCATTTCCATTAAACAAAAGCTCTGTCCCTACTGTACAGCTGGAGATAAGCATCCAAAAAGTTTGCAGGGAAGAGTGTTACCCCTCCAGAAATCAGAAATTCTGATGGCACAGCAGCTGGCTATTCAGAAATACTACATTAACATCGACGTAAAGAAGCACACCCACCATCCCAGTGCAGGTCCTACAAGATTCCGCAACAACAAACCTAGCTAACCCGGGTTTGGAGAAGTGTTTCCCATTTAGCATTTGAGCAGATGGATTCCGCAGGCAGCGCAAGTGGAGATGGAGTGGGAATCTGAAGTTCCAACCACAGTTTGTGGTTACAAACAAGCCGTGAGGCTGCCGTACTGGTAAATCTGTGGCTTCGCAGGCAGGCGGCTGTGGAGCTCCCCGTCGCATCGCTGCGGCCCACGGCCGTGTTGTTCATGTGGGATGGGCTGGGTGCAATTTCTCCTTTTATTAAAAAAGAAAAAAACAACCCAAAGCCAAGCCCAGACAACCCCAGCTGAGGAGCAATTGAAATAAACTTGGTGAAAACATTTTCTGAGCATTGCTCCATATAAGTAAGACATATACAATTTTCTGTGAAATAAATCTGGTCTCCTGTGCGCCATGTATTGCGATGCCAAAAGGCTGTTAGATGTATTAGCATCATCTCTGGCACTTTCATGTTGTGGGCTTTCAAAACATTTTTAGCCACCTTGTGGCAGGAGAGTAAAGAGCAGAATTTTACTTAAGGGTCATTTCACAGACTTTACAAAGCAGCTGAAAAGAGTTATAGACGGCATCCCTTCACTGAATCACCAAGAAGAAGTTGCCTTTTCTCACTTAATCTAGCTTGATGCTTCTTACCTACATTAAACCACCTAAGAGGAAAAGAAAACTCACCAAAAACCCAAACACCCACCACCCCCCCCACCCCCCCCACCCCCACCCCATACTGAGTATTGGCTGCCAGGACAAAACAAACCCATTCAGAAGGTACTTTCATGAAATATTCATGCCAGAATCATTAAAATTTAATGGCAAGGGGAAACATGAGCGAAATCTGTATGTCATCGCTCCAAACTATTTCTTTTAGCTACGAAAGATGACCTGCCGAACTGCTCACAGGAGCAATTACTAGTTGCTTCATTACGTGAGATGCAAAGACCAGAAAGTAAAGTCACTACTTCGGGATCATGAAAGCAGAAGATGCAGTTGGGTGAAAATAAAAGCGACTCATAACCGATGCCCGGGCTGCTGCTCGGCATTAGCGGTGGTAGGGCTTCATCACCATATTCACGCCTGCCCTCGACTACCGACAGAGTTTTGGGTCAGGGTTTTAGTTTCTCCTCTCAGGGCCCAGCAGCTCCAGTGCCGTGAGAGAGGGACGGGCGGCCACGGGCCAGTCGCTGGCTCGGTCAGCGCGCGCTTGCACATGAAGCTGAACCGCCGCAACCAGGCTCTTTGCTCCCAGGTTGTGCCCCAAACAAGACCTCGCTTCCCAAGCAGCAGCAGCTTCGACAATAAACATCCTTTTACCACGATTCAGACAATTAATTACTGGATCCTACTAGCTTCTTTTGAAAATAAAATAAGAAATAGCCCATGTACTATGTTGGCTCCAGGGCTGTTTGCAATCGCAGTAGCAGGGGGTTTGGTTTTATTTTCTTGAAACTTTTTCTCCCAACTCAGAAAGTATCCATTTCTCTCCTTCCATACAGTAACATTATTTTCCCTTGAGAAAAATTCTCTGCGTTGGCTCGGTGACCAGATATAGTTACACATTAATTCTTCAGAAGTTTCTTAAAACTGTAGGAAACAGGTGAAAAAACAAAATGCCTTGAACTTTAAACTTGAGCCCAGTCTGTTTGAATGAAGCGAGTTTTAAGGTCACTCTTCACTCAATGCTAACTTTCAAGAAGGACTAACATGCCAGAGAGGACTCCTGGGACCGCATCCTGTTGGTCCTTTGATGCTTTCATTTTGTTGCTTGCTATTTTCTTTATAGCACAGACAAGGGCTTCCTGCCCGGGCCGACCCCTTTCCAACCTTGCTGAATACCTCGGAAAAAGTTTATGGCAAGACACCTTTCTTACATTAACCACAGAGGCACCAGCGAAACGATGGCTCCTTTGAAATCAAGAGGTTATGGTCGCCTCGCAGCAGTTGTCCGCTCAGAAACGGCGAGCTGCTGGTTTGTGAAAACAAACAAGAGTATTAGAGTAACCACTGCCACGCTGGCTGCTACCGGGCACTACCTGAAACACCATTTAACCTACTTCACAGATGATACTTTTCTTTTCACTTTTGGATACTTTACATCCCAAACACAACAAATATGCCTGCATTTAAGCTGGAGGATCTTGGAGGTGTGTATCACAGGGAGGCAGAGCAAGGACGTCTCTCTCTCTCCTTTGGACAAGCATTGATCACAGCGTTGCTCCCGTGCCTTGCACCCATTCTGCAGCACAGCAAACAAACATTTGCCTTTTGTTTGTTTGAAACCGTTTCAAATCACTTTCAACTCTACTGTAACTTTGCTAGATTAATTTTTACCATTGCCAGAAAGAGTTCCATTTCCAAGGTGACTGTTAGGAGCAGCTACAGAGGCCTCCAAGTGACAATCTGATAAAACCACCACATGCAAAAAAGATGCTGGGGATGCGACGCAGAAACATGCTGGACACACCGTTAGACTGATTAACAAACAATTACTAGGCAGTGCAGAGACGAGAGGGGATTGCCGGCATATTAGGACAAGAAAAGGAGGATGAAGCTAATGGAAGGTCAGTGGATGTGGACAAATTGAGTTGGGGGGGGAAGTCCCCCAGAGAGATTATATTAGTATTATTAAGTATTGACTGTTTTGTCCTAATATTAAGTAATAATATTGAGTGATTGTTAGAGCCTCAGAGAGAGTACTCTATCAAGTTCTTGCTGCCACAATTCAGAATCTTGTTGACTACAAAAGCAGTTAGAAAGAGCTCAGGGCAGAGCACTGAGAAAAAAGAGTCCAGGACTGTTTTTCTGGGGCACAGACTGAACAAGCAGAGGCTGTTTAGCTTGACCAGGAGCTGACGAGATGGGGCATACTCACTTACAGATAGAGGTGAAGGTCTTACAGAAGGGACAATTGGTTCGCCACATACATGAAAACACAGCCAAGCAAAATCTCTGCA
Organism: Balearica regulorum gibbericeps; assembly: GCF_011004875.1. NCBI lineage: Eukaryota > Metazoa > Chordata > Aves > Gruiformes > Gruidae > Balearica > Balearica regulorum. Next base: position 159,201,821 of record NC_046184.1, on the reverse strand, counting down.
CAGAATAATTAACATGGATAGGAACAGCTTTCTAATCATAAGAACAAGACAGGGCATAAGAACAACCATAATAAGACACTACAAAAAGTCCTGTGAGCCCACTGTCCCCTACCTGAGGGTGGTCAACAGCAGATACCTCAGCAAGAGCACAGGAACAGGGCTAGACGACAGCGACGCATTTCCAGACTTGGGTCCAGACGCTTCCTAAGCCAGCGATGATGAGCGCCATGGTGCATAACGGCCTTTTGCTCCCGTGAGCTTGCACAACCACTTCTGTGAACGGTCACCAACAGCGGCAGCACACGCCAGGCAGCCCCGTGGCTCCGCTCCACATGGGTGCACGAGACGCAGATTGCTTTGTGTTTTGGGTTTGTTTTTTTTCCCCCTGCCACCTGCTCGCTTCATCTGACGGCTCTTCCTCTGAGCCAGGGGTCTCTGTGCACTTCTTCCGTGCCACCAGATACTTTCTCAGCTCTTGCTCTCGTCTAGGCTGATGAGTCCACGTGTATTTGACAGAGTGAAAACCAGTCCTTACCTGTGATCATCTTCACCACCTCTAACTTTTCTAGTTCTCCTATAGATTTTCGAGATAGGGAAACCAGAACTTAAATATTTGAGAATATATTTGAAAACATAAATCATGTCTCCTCTTTCATTCACACTCCTTTCCCACACTCCTTTTGACTACTGTTGAGCAATGGATGGATGTTTTGGAAGAACACAACGATATCTCAAGCATCTTATTCTCGAGTGGCAACTGGTATGTGAAGCGTTTACCAAAAATCCAACAGTGTCGAAGCCTTGAAAACTAGAACTCTTGAAAAAATAGATATTTGTCCAAACTATCATGGATACTACTGTTCATTTTGCCTTAGGGTAAGGTAGCAGACTAGATGGCTTCTCAAAAACCCACTCACATGGTGGGTCCTTATGATGCTGTTTCAAGTACACAACAATTAATTTAAATTACATATATAGAAATGTCTCATCTTTGCACCTCTAGCATAAATGTTTATTATATCTACATAAACGGGAAAAATACCCACCCAAACCAGAGCATTATCTTTAAACGCCAGATCGCCGTTACAGGAAAAAAAGTAGCAAACAACTTTTGATAGGGCAGCCCTGCTATGCCAGCCCCGCTGCCGGTACCGTTTCAGACACTACTGTGAATTTGAAGTGGTTTCCGTCATTGACATGCAGAGCATAGCCCAGGGTTTCAAACCGCCGACATCCTGAAACTCAGGACACAGCCTGTAGCTTGGACGGGTTCCCCGCGAGGTCAGCACACTGATTTACATGCCAATACCCGGAGCGGTCAGTTCGCTGTTTTGGATCGAGAAGAGCATCCCGGCCTGCGAAACACGGCAAACACTTTGAGTACCTAGGCATGGGAACATATTTTTCTACACTGAAAAGATGGTGAGAGAGAGAAGGGGAAGGGAGAAAAGATGGGGTCTGTGCGAGATCGTGAGGTGCCTTTACACACGGGAAACGGTGAATGGCTGCACAACAGTGCTCTGAGAGGAGGGGAGAGGTGCCCAGGTCATGGCACTGTCCCTTGTCCTTTTGGGAGCGTGACTGAGCCTGGAAAGGAGATGTTAGTTAAAGCCCCATCATTCAGCAACAGCAGCCCTCCTGCGGCAGGAGCCCATAGCCCTGGAGGCCATCTTACGCCTGTGCTCTGGCCAGTGCCACAGCATGGTGCTGCCGTCGAGATGGGCTCTGCCCAGGTGAGGGCCGGCAGCCCCGCGAGTGCCTGGCAGCGTGGCTGGGCCTGGCTGGGCCTGGCTGGGTGGGGTGGTGGCAGCCTGACTTCCCAACGGCTCCGGCAGGCGGCTCTCCGGGACGGGCTCCCGGGGTCACTGAACCTGCAGCACCGATCCTCACTGAGAACCAAACGGAAGTGTGGGCGTTGGGGAAACAAAGTCTGCTCCATTAAATGAGCCAAACAGAAATTCCAGGCACAAATCTGGGAACAGCATCACATAATGCTGAACTATTTTTCCCCTGGAAACCACCTATGTACCCCAGCGTGGACCAGGTACTGAGACACAAACCTTTGATCAACGTGGCAGAAATGAAGCATTGGAATACCCCAACATACTGGGTTTTGGGTTGGTTTTTTTTTCAGTCTGCAATTCCTTGGGGAGCTACAGGCTGCTTTTAGGGGCCAAGGAAAGGCACTTCATACACATTTACAGCATCGACGTATACACACAAGGATTATCTACAGAGCCATGCCTCACTTGTAAAGTGTTAGTGGCCCACGAAAAAGGAGAGGAAGATTAAAACCAGCTGTACTGGAGGAACCACCGGACTTAAATGCAAACAATATTTTAAGATATTCAACCAGGAAGGGTACAGATGGTGCAGGGTAATGGCCAAGCACATTTGCTCGGAAGCAGGGTCACAGGAATTTTGTGAGTTTTGGAAGGGGTGGTGGATAATATGGCATATGTATACATACAGAAGATAACACTAATGGTTTTTATTTGTATGCATGCCACTAGATAGCACTGGAAGAAAAGGAGGCCCTTCTTGATACTTGGATGACCACAGCTGAGGTTACTAAGGGTGCAAAAAAGGAAGAGTGGAGTATTCATATAATAATAACGGAGAATTGTAGAATCGCTGGTTTGCTGCTACAGCTCTGAAGCAACTCAAACCGCTGGTGTGGGGACAGCCATTGGACAAACAGTGGAAAATTTGAAAAGTTTCAAAAATTTCAACAGATCTTCTTTCTGTGATATATAGAAATATTTTTCTTCCACTTTATTTAATTTCTTCATGTCAAGTTTTTGAAAGCTAAGAAACTGAATATGGTTGGGGTTTTTATTTTGGGGGGGTGTGTATGTGTTGGTTTTCCCTCTCTGTTTTTTGTTATTTTATGTACCATACCTGTACTCCTACCATCCTTTCAGTCTATGAATCAAATTTGTGGAAAAGCATAATATTTAACATGTGACACACTAGTAACAAAACAAAATCAGCTCAACAGGCTGCCCAGGGAAATGGTTGAGTCACCATCCCTGGAGATATTTAAAAGATGTGTAGACGTGGCGCTTAGGGACATGGTTTAGTGGTGGACTTGGCAGTGCTAGGTTAACGGTTGGCCTTGATGATCTTAAAGGTCCTTTTCCAATGATTCTATGATTCTATTCTATTCTAATTCACTAACTGCAGTTATTTTATTTGCCTAATTAATTAAATGTGTATGCAAGTCTTACTTTGATAAGCAATGCAGGTAGTTTTATTTAATGAAAAGACTTAATTGTCCTCTTCCACCATTTTCTAATATAATAAAAGGTAAGAAAATACAAACCAAAACAGAACACCAAATCAAAACTACAAAGAACCATGAACAGATGTATATAATTACTTCAGTCCCAGCAAAGCATATCACTTCTGTTTAGAAATTAGTACTGAGTTTACTATAGAAAAGATAAAAAGTCACATATCAGCATGAAAACTAATGAGTTATTTCAACTGTCCTGGTCTTGATTTTTGATCTCCAAGATAGACTTATAAAGTTTTGCAATGAAATCTGAAAAATACCTCATATCTTTCTTCATTAACTGGGAAAGCATCCTTACCTCAAAATAAATACATTTACTGGCCTGGCTGCCTTCTACACAGAAGAAAAATACATATTCTGGGGGCATCCAAAAAATCCTAAAATGGCACTCAGCAAGGCACTGGAGTAATTGGTTTCAGATCCAGAAAGTGTACTGACCAGAATCTCAAATATCCTCCTGCCTTGTCAAGTCAAAGATAAGCAAGAAAACAAGAGATTCCAAATTTGTTTGTTTCCGTCTTATAAGGATGTGTTGATGAAATGTTTATTTCAGGTAAGGAGTGATTGGGTCTCTGATGGAGAAACAGGTTCTGTAGTCTGATGCAAAATTTAACACAGGTCTGTATTTACTGAAGAACAAGGAAAACCAGCTATGCAAGCCCTTAAATCTCCTGGAGCCACAGAGGTTCACAAAAAATACTGATGGAAATAATTCCATATCTCTACTCAGATATACACTTGCTATTGCAAAAATAAAGCTATTTTAGTTTTATGATGGTATGTAGAATTTACTCTAATTGAAGGTCTCTTTGGCAGTGTCGCGAATCCCTGGAAGGAAGCTTTAATGAAAGGCATCTTAAACCAGAGGTCTGGCTCTAATAGGAAAACATTACATAATATTCATCTGAATTACATAGACATTTATATGAGATGATAGAATTATTTACAAATAAAATGTTTATATAAATGAAAATAGCCTTATACATGCTGTGCAGCCTCTTTTCTGTGACCTTTGAGAAGGAATTTCTGTTACTAACTTGATAAAGGAAGAAGAACAGAATCAAGTACTGGAAGTAAATGAGAAGGGGAATAATATGCAATGTGGTTCTGAATGCAAAAAAGCCAGACCAATGTAATTAAAACAACTTCCTTTGACAAAAGTAACACAATGGACTTGGAGTAAAATAAAACACTTTAACATGCAGTGAAAAAATCTCCAGATCAAGTCATAGAGAAGAACTATATATGAATAAGGAGTTAGTTAAGGAGAAATTATAATGGACTGTATTGAAATAAGGACCAGACAGAAGTTACTGGTCATATTCCTCAGGAATCAATGTTATTTTATTAGTGGTCTTGCTACCGCAAGTAGTTGTGTGCCTACTGCATCTGTGCATGATGCATCCTGAGAAGGTCTGGTTCATGCTACAGACATATTAGATCGCCTGTGAACTGTATAATTGAAATAAGATGGCTTTTAATGATACAAGGTGCAGAAACATATGCTTAGGGACCACTGACAAGAACTTCTAGAGACTCATCCCTTGAAGGCAATGAAGGAATCATAGAATATCTCAAGTTGGAAGGAACCCACAGGGATCACCGAGTCCATCTCCCTTCTCCTTGCAGAACTATCTAAAACTAAACCATATTATAACTAAGAGCATTGTCCAGATGCTCCTTGAACTCTGACAGGCTTGGTGCCGTGACCACGTCTCTGGGGAGACTGTTCCAGTGACCGACTGCCCTCTCAGTGAAGAGCCTTTTCCTAATGTTTAATCTGAATTTCCCTTGACAAAGCTTCATTCCATTTCCTCATGTCCTGTCACTGGTCACCAGAGAGAGATCAGCACCCCACTTCCACTGCTCACCTTGAGGAAGTTGTAGACTGCAATGAGGTCACCCCTCAGCCTTCTCTTCTCTAGGCTGAAAAAACCAAGTGACCTCAGTCATTACTCTTAAGTCTTGCCCTCGAGACCTTTCACCATCTTGGTCACCCTCCTCTGGACACACTCTAATAGTTTGATGTCCTTCATGTATTGAGGTGCCCAAAACTGCACACAGTACTCGAGGTGGAGGAGCACCAGTGCGGTGTAGAGTGGGATAATCACCTCCCTCAACCAGCTAGCTATGCTGTGCTGGATGCAGCCCAGGACATGGTTGACACTTCTGGCTGCCAGGGCACACTGGTGACTCACACTCAACTTGTCATCAACCCAAACCCCCAGCTCTGTTTCCGTGGGGCTGCTCTCCAGCCTCTCATCCCCCAGTTGGTACTTATAACCACAATTACCCCATGCCAGGTGGAGAATCTGGCACTTGCTCTTGTTAAATTTCATACGGTTGGGGATTGCCAAGCTCTCTAGTCTATCCAGATCTCTCTGTAAGGCTTCTCCACCTTCGTGGGAGTCCACAGCTCCTCCTAGTTTAGTATCATTGACAAACTTACTCAATGCATATTCGAATCTTGCGTCCAGATAATTTACAAAAACATTAAAGAGCACTGGCCCTAAAATTGAGCGCTGGGAAACCCCACTGGTGACTGGCCACTAGCCTGATGTAACTTCATATACTATAACTCTCTGAGCCCAACCCATCAGCCAATTGCTCACCCAATGAATTATGGACTTGTCTAGCTCTGTGTTGGACATTTTGTCCTGAAGTAGATTTGCTAAAATCCAAGAACACCGTATCTACTGGCTGCCCGTGGCCAATTAGATGTGTAATTTTGTCAGAAAAGGAAACACTCTTGTATATTTTGGTTGATCACAGAATGACGAGTGAACGAAAACAAGCTGTAGGCCAGGAGAAAATAATACTCAAGAATAATCGTGTATGTTTTCCAGTCCTCAGAAATTCACGTGTTCGTTTTCCAACCACTCCCATTCAGAGATTTCCCTCTTCTCACATGAATGAGTGCATGGATGTTGGAAGTAAATACCAGCACAGAACATCATCCTTATCAGCTATAAGACGCACATGTGCCAGCCATCACGATGACATGGTTGTAAGAGGGCAGCACAACTGGAACAAGTATTTCAAGGAAACACTGGAGACATCACAAAAGGTACTAGTAAAAATCTCATTTAGAAAAATCGCAAGAAAGTCACCTCATCGGTACTCAGAAATATCAATGAAAGGTTCAACAAGTGCACAGACGGGAAAGTTGTTCGTTTCCTTGATCACTGTATAGGGTTAAAAATAAAGAGGTAGAACAGCTTAGACTTGCAAATACAGACTGTTATTCTTTTTACAGTTGTGTGAGTTGCATTATCTTAGGGCAAGCATCTAATACATCTTTTTCTGCAGTTATGAATGTCTGTATTTAATGATTTGAAGGTGTTCCTGTGCACCTAAAAGTTTCATATTTTCCAGCAGCACGTAATTTTGTGAAGGATTTTCCTTCTATGGACCAAATGGTTTCCATCTGCAATATGTTCCTGCATCATGACAGCATATAAAGTAGCTGAAAAAACAGGTCCCAAATACCCAGTAATATGTAGAGCATGCTCCAATTCACTTCCTTATACTTTACTTCTTCCAATTTCAGTGTCAATGAACAGGATAAGTAGAACAGGAAGAACAAGTCCTAGGACTTCTCTATCCTTCTAAGTGAAAACTTTCTTCTTGCATTGAGATTAACAAACATTTTCAACAGCACAAACTGCTATATGATATAAAACCAACAAGTGCCTTTCTTGTTAGTAGCTTTCCCCCTAATTTAAATTTATAATCACCACTTATTTATTTTTCTGCCACAACTAAAGAGAAGAACCTTCACTAAATACCACGGAGAAGTCAGCGCCACGCTTTTAAAAACAGATTGCTTCCACTGAAAGGTCTTGGCTCATAGCAACTATGGCCTGGGAGTTTCAAGAGGTAGTTCTGGGTGAACACTTGTACACCCTCACATCAAATACATTTCACAATGGAAAGCTGAAATAAGAAGGGATGATTTTACAGATTAAGCATATATATTTTTGGACTTACAATGATGTTAACTGAAAATTTTAAAGATAAACATTATCCATACAATGTTGAAAATGCACCCAACATTATTTAGTAACTGCTTAGTCCAACTTGACAGTAGAAAGTTACATTTCAGCTCTTGAACAAATCAATCACTGCCCTCCCAGTGCCACTTCTCCCGCCCAACCATGTAGTACAGCAGTCTCTGGTAACTCCCAATCCCCAAACACAGATATATGTTATTATTCCAAACATCATTTGTCCCACATTTGACAGACAGTATCTAGGGACATTTAGAAATCTCGATTAATTTTACTTCTGCATTCTTTAAGCAAATAATCACTTACTGATGCTAATTAACTAAAGAAAAATTAAATCATAAAATTAGAGTTACATTAGATGTAAATCAAGAAACAGCATATTACTTAAGACACAGGAAGAAGAGAAGCCATACAAGAATTTATTTTTGTCTTTTTGATATAGCTTAAAAATCACTTCTGATTTTCAACATGTGAACATTTCTTTTAAAATAGATAACTCAAATTATTGTCAAATGACAAAGTTTCATCAGTTCACCATTTACTCCACGATAACTATCAATTAATAAAGGCATGCTTCTGAATACATAATGCATTACATTTTTTACTTTCAACACCTGGTGTCACCAGAATAACGCCGTATATTTCTAAAATGCTCTGCAGTTGTGTGTGCTTTGATTTTTAGGGCAGTAATACTTCAAAAGAAGTGCAACCATAGAAAATTATGGGAAGCGATGCACATAGATGATTTTTGTCATTAAATGACACATTATCAGTTAACTGACCATGACAGGTCATTTTAAATATGAAACTCAAGGTGTCTAAAAGCCTTCATCCTTCAGTCAAGGTCAGAAGAGGTCTAAAACAAAGTGAAAAATTCTGCTGTATCACCATATTTTGGACAAGCTAAATCCTACACCTGTTTTGCAAAAAGGCTTTAACTGGTGACTTCTGCTACACCAGAATTTAGCTAATTGCAATCGATTTTTGTACTGGCTAATCGCTGCTTTTCTGTCTAGTCTAGGGCTGTATTAATTGGTTATTATGATGATTCCACTAAGAATAGACAGAGGGGAGTGATTTTGATTGATTATTGTTTGGAGCTTCTTGAATCGCCAAGATGATACAAAATAAAAAATTAACTATCAAAGAAGATTTAATTAAATCTCAGTCTCTCCTTCCTCCCACTCTATCAGCAAGACAGAGCCGATAAAAAATTGACAAATTCATGGAAAATACAAAGAGAATCAGAACTGGTAACCCTGTATTTCATTAAAATAATGAGAAAGTACATGTATTTATTTGCTTTAAACTTTAGATAACAGGCATAAGAGAATGAAAGCTTTCTCAGTTTTTGATGCTTATTCCAAATGGAATTATGGCAGGCAGTTAGATCAACTGGTATAAGATTTAAGTTGTGCTTTTTTTTTTTTTAAATACAGCTTTTCAAATTAATTAGTGAAAGAATCCTGAACTTTTGAAAGAAGAGTCATAAGCTTGTTATACAAGGAAGATTGAAAATACTGTATTATAACAAATGAATGCAATACTTTAGAGACTTCAGAACCTTTTGATTCTACTCTGAAAGAAAATTCTGTATTGGAAAACAGAGGAAGATGTAGTCAAGATATTTGTAATTTATTTTGTAAAAACATTCAGACTGACGCTTCCCTTCTACGAACTACACAAGTTTCCTACTGCAGACCTTCCAAAAGTCATATTGTCTTTCAGTATTTTTTCAGTAAGATGTAGGGGCTTCTATAGGTTTCAGTCCAACTAGTGTGGATTTTAAAGCTAGAACAAAAAGGCTAACACCAAACCAGGAATTCTATACGACACCAAGCTGTGTGGTGTGGTTGACACGCTGGAGGGAAGGGATGCCATCCAGAGGGACCTTGACAGGCTGGAGAGGTGGGCTCATGCGAACTGCATGAAGTTCAACAAGGCCAAGTGCAAGGTCCTGCACACGGGTGGGGGGCAATCCCAAGCACAGCTACAGGCTGGGCGGGGAATGGATTGAGAGCAGCCCCGAGGAGAGGGACTTGGGGGTGCTGGTGGACAAGAAGCTCAACATGACCCGGCAGTGTGCGCTTGCAGCCCAGAAAGCCAACCGTGTCCTGGGCTGCATCAAAAGAAGTGTGACCAGCAGGTCGAGGGAGGTGATCCTGCCCCTCTACTCCGCTCTTGTGAGACCCCACCTGCAGTACTGTGTCCAGCTCTGGGGCCTCCAACAGAAGAAGGACATGGAGCTGTTGGAGCGAGTCCAGAGGAAAGCCATGAAGCTGATCAGAGGGCTGGAGCACCTCTCCTACGAGGACAGGCTGAGAGAGTTGGGATTGTTCAGCCTGGGGAAGAGAAAGCCCCGGGGAGACCTTATAGCAGCCTTCCAGTACCTGAAGGGGCCTACAGGAAAGCTGGAGAGGGACTGTTTACAAGGGCATGGAATGATAGGACAAGGGGTGATGGCTTTAAACTAAAAGAGGGTCGATTTAGATTAGATATTAGGAAGAAATTCTTCACTGTGAGAGTGGTGAGGCACTGGCACGGGTTGCCCAGAGAGGTTGTGGATGCCCCCTCCCTGGAAGTGTCCAAGGCCAGGTTGGATGGGGCTTTGGGCAACCTGGTCTAGTGGAGGGTGTCCCTGCCCACAGCAGGGGGGTGGAACTAGATGGTCTTTCAGGTCCCTTCCAACCCAAATCATTCTATGATTCTATGATTTTCAGGTGAACACATATCTAGGATCCATAGACAATGTTTGGAGGAGATCCCTATGCTCCAGCAAGCACTTACTAGCTCTTAACTGGGCAGGGGGGGACACACAGCTTTTTTGATGATAGAAGATCAAATCACCTAAAAAGAAGATAGGCAAGCAACACAACCTTGAATACTGCTATCAAATAACATAACCCCATATAAAGAAAAAAATGTCATGGAAAGCAGGAAAAAAGCTGAAGCCTGAGAAGAGGCATGCTTTTCTCCCAATTGCTTGATTTAAACAGATGTTAACATAAACAAGTAATTTTTAAAAGAGACTACCTAAGTCTGGTGAGCTAACAGAGTTAGACAGGTTTTACATGCATGATTTATTTAGTGGAACACCACCGCTTGTTCTGTCCAGCTTTTGCAGCATTTCAAAACCACCACCCCCCAACAACAACAACAAAAAAACCAAACAAACACCAGAAGTTTTCTGTAAAACAAGTGTCAGTTATTTTAGGACTTCCTAGCCCCTCATACCTTTTTAAAAGGTAAAAAACCAAAACAAACCAAAACAAACCAAAAACAAGTCTTAAAGGACCCCTTTCTCCCAAAAGATAAAAGCATTCAGTGGTCACTGAATCAGAACAGGAGCAGAAGTGAAGTACAACTGGTGAAGTAATGCACAGGTCAAAAAGGTTTGTCTAGAGCTGCTCAGCAGAGTAGCCCGACATCTCCTGCCTGACCTGCGCTCCGCAGGAGAGGCTAAGCAGGAAAAGACTGCCAAGGCAGACCTAGGAGACACCACTTGGATGGAGACACCTACTATTTCCAGTGTCAGTTCCTATGGGAGACAGAAGGGATGCAGAACTTCTAGTGATAAAAATTAATATTTAGAATATGTACAGAAGTAGCTTCCTACCTCTACAGCTGGTAAGATGTGCAGATGCTGAAAAGCAGTCATCTATCTTGGTCTATATTAGTTATTGATCTTGACCTTGGTAGAACTTTCAACACTGTTGCTCATGATATTCCCACAAGCAAGCTAGAAAAAGATGATTTAACAAGAACTGTCGGTACTTCGGTAAAAAACTGTTTAGAAAGACTATTTAATATTCCTCAGAGGTTCATCTCAAATTGGACATATGTAGAAAATTTGTTATATTCACTCCAGTAGCAGGGAAACACTGGTAATGAAAATACTCAATGCTGTGAAAGATGCAGGCAATGCCACAATGCAAAAGGCTGTGCACAAGGCTATTGACACAACTGCAAGCCTCTGCTCTGCAGCAGCCATTCAAGTAAAGCTAGTGCAGAGTTCTAAGATTAGCCAGGAATAATCAACTGCATAAACAAAATCTGGGGAAAGATTAGCGTAACAGCAGTTCTACAGAAAGAGATTTGGCAGTTAGAATGGTCATGAACTCAACATGAGTCAACAATGTGGTATTCTTGGAAAAAATATCCTAATGTTTATGTACAAACGAGTGCATCATTAGTAAGACACGTGAACATAATCTCCTGCTCTGATCTGGTCAAAAATAGTGTAGTATGTCCAGCTTTGATCACTGTACTTCTAGAGAAATGTGATCAGTTGGACAGAAAGAAGAGAGAGAACAATCACAGGTCAAGAAAACACAACCTATAGAGGAAAAAAAAGAGACTGTACTGTGTTCACTTATTTTAGAGAAAATAGGGTTGTGCCTTTAAGTATATGAAAGCATACTGTAATAGAAAAAGAGAGGCACTAAGCTTCTTTCTGCATCTACTTGGACAGAAGACCCAACGAGCTTAAACTCCAAAGATGGACACGAGGAAAGACTAACCATTTACTGGTAAGCACAGCGCCTAGGAAGAGCCTCAACCATCCAGAAGGTTGGGAATCCTTCGCTACTAACCTAAACAGCAAGTCAGTCAAATCTCTATGAGAAATAACACTGCTACTGCCAAACTCGCCTTTTGCCAAGGAATTGGACAGGTCTCCTTTAAATAGTAAAAATAAAAGGCAGTTTGATTCACATGCTATGCATGGAAAGGAATACTAGACTTAGGGAGACTGATTCTTTCACCCAGTCATTAGATTCCTGTTACTTCAAGAAGAGATTTCTAAATCCCACTCCCTGCTCTCAGCCTGTTTATAGATGGTACACTATGCAATTACTTGATTCTGGAAGGTTTTTTCCCCAAAAAGCAATAACCCTGAGAAGAGAGAATGAAATGTTGTTTCATTCCTGCTCCACATAGCGCCTCCTAAATACACTCTAAGATATAATCCCAAGGTACTACACTGAACGCTCTCTGACCCCACGAATCTTGCAGTGCTTTCTGTGCTGTGATCCAGCTTCAAAAGGCCAAACAAGACCAAACGCTCTTAAGATATGTGGGATGAGCCCTCAGGACAGAGGGCACAAATCTGATTTTTCTACTTTCTAGGAGATGGCGCAGCCAAAGACTGCTGCTAGTCCTGAAGTGGCTTTGGCTGGATCTGGTACACATGAGGTACGTCTGGCTCAAAGGTAAAGCACTGCCAGGCCAGCTGTAAATCTCTGGCTGATTAAAGCACTGAAAGAAGGCAAAGTGCGAGAACGACCCCAGACTGCACTGCCACAGCCTCAAGAACAGCTGCGCAGCTCACTGTTACCATTCCCTCTCTGAAGCTTCTGCTTCTCAGTTAGAAAGCTACACAGGTTTGTGATTAAGATTACTGGGGAGTTTATTCCTGGTAAGAGACAAAATCATTAGTCTTAAGACTGTCTGCTCCACCGTCACTGAAAATATTTCCTAACACTCTGAACACACTCCTAAGGCATCACTACTACCCAAAGTAAAAATCCAGCTGATAATGTAGTTGGGCTGATGGACTTAGTGGGCTAGCCCACTAAGTGGGTAGTGAACCAGAGAACCAGAGAATGGTGGCGGCAGTGTCAAAAATATTCCATCCCATATATAATCTCAAAAATTAGCCCAATAGATTAATTTTTGACCTGTCTGATGTAAAAATGAATTACCTGATTTGACAGGGTCATGAAAGGCAGATTATCCTAAAGGCAGTATCACCTGCTCCTTACTTCTAGTATCATACCAACCAGGTGATGTGTCTGCTGCACCACTCTGCAGATCCCTGTTTAAAAATCAGGTTACATTGATGGTCAACCACAAAGAAACAAAATAAAAATTAAAACATTTGATGAACCTAGAACTGAAAGGTCAGTCGTGGACTTTATAATTTTTTAAGTTTGTCATAAGATTTAGAGCACAAAGTTCTTCTGTCAAAAGAATAACTGTAGTTAACAAGACTCAAAACTGAAATGGATCACTGTGCCAATGAGTAAACATTTCCTGTATTCATAACATGACTGTGATAATATATCTCTGCAAAAGGCAGCTAAATTATAGAGCCTAGTTGAGTTTCCACCTAAAACAACGAAACAGAAGTTATAGATAAGACATATAGAATAGAATTTGACAAATTAAAGAGATTAAATTATTGTTTTGATATATGGAAATTAGGAAAAAACCTTCTCTGCATTAGTAAGGTCATCACGTATGAAATTAAAGATACTTGATGCCACCCATTAATGTAGTAAACTGTCATTAAGCATACTTAATTAAAAGATATGATAACTACTAGCAGTAAAAGAACAGACTAGATGAGCAGATGGATCCAGATATATTTTGACCTAAATTTCTTGATATTTCGACAAGATAAATAAAGGTAAATATAAACAAGAATAGAAGAGAGGAAAAAACAGGCAGCATATCTCATTAAAAAGCCCCATACCAGAAAGACGGAAAAACACCAAACAACTCTTTTCTCCCTTTAATGCACCTGTTTATCTTCTCCAGGGTGTTTTGTTTCTGTTAAGCAGGTTTCCTGAAGCTTCACATAACTACATACATAAATAATCACATTACTGACAAATATATTATGTCTGAAACTACAATCACGAAATAAGGCCCACTGCATTACGACAGTTTAATCCAAAGAAAGAAAACATTAACCTAAAATATAATTTAAATCCCTTAAATGTTTATTTTCTGTTCACTTCCTCTTGAATTTGACTCGTGTTAGAGACAACAGTTAAGAGAACAGGTTTCTATTCAGAGTCCACAGAAGGCAGAGATTCTTCTTTCTGAGCTCTTCATATCACCGTTCCCAAAGATGCTCTTCCCAACCAGACAAAGTTCAGAAGCATCTAACTTTGTGTTACTTTTCATGTTTGAAATGAGCTTCAGAAAGCTTTAGTAAGATTTGGCTAGTGGCTGGATTCATATTCTGAAAGTTTTCATAGCTGGTATATTTGAACTACATGACAGCAAGCACTGCAGCCTTACAGCAGGTTAGCGGTTTGATGTGCGAAACGTGCATGTGTATAATAAGCGTCCTGCTGGGACGTACTCCCTACGTAATATTCAGCTAAAGCAAGATTAAGCCCGGGGCTCCACTCCATAAATTGTGTCGAAACATTTCTCTCGTTCATATTGTTTCTCAGTTATTTATAAATTCTCCTAATATAGTGCAACCCCATCTAAATTCAGTTTAGTTATTCTCCTATGCCCACATCCCAATGTAATACTTACCAAACGGTATCTCCACATCTTATGGGCAACACAAGACAAAGCAGGACTTAGCGTTGTGCAGAGTGATGTAGTTTTAAAGCACTGCTTCGAAGCACACGTTGCCACGCTTCATATGTGTGCTGTACTCCATCTCCTTTCAGTGAAAATACTATGCAACACTGAGCTCAATTCTCACTTACTCATTCTACAGAAAATCTAAGTTTTGATAGCCTCAAAGAAAATCAATTGCAATTGATATATGCTCTTGAACATATTTAAATGCTGACATTGACTCCAAGATTACATTTTCCACCTAGTAATCTCTAGTAATCTTTTCCCTAAACTTTCCTAATCTCTTTAGGGTTGTTGCATCCTCTTTAGAGTTCTTCTTTTGCCCAGAATAAGTTTGGGCTTAAGTTGTTCTTCAAGCCACAATCTCCGTTGAGCACCTGTGCAGGCATGCAGTCAGGGGAATAACGAAACCTAATGCCTATATCCTTCTTCTACCCTATCTATAAATCCAAGACCATCACATCTCAGCTGGCAACCATGGCAAGTAATTTTTTCTTTTTCATCCCTCATCTGATCATCTGTACCCAACTGCTATTGCTTAAAACTCTTTTCTTTAGCTGTCTCCAGTTTTTCCACCCACATATTCTGATAACAGTTCTTTTCTGAACAAGTCCTATTGCGAGCTTAAATCCTATCTCAATGATAAAAACCTGAATCCAGTAATTTTCTCTTCAGTTTGTAACTAGGTTATTAATCCCCTTCTCTAGCATCCTAACATTTCTCTTCCTTCTCCATGAGCTTTTAACAAAACCCATGAAGGATTCCCATTTTGGCCCAGACCAAAACACTGGTAAGAACCTGTTGCCTCACTGTAGAACAACATCCTCTCGGTCCAGGTGAACTGGTTTGGGTGAATCCAGATAACAGACTGTGTTCTGGGAGTCATTCAATGTATCGCTGGTGTACAGCCCCCTAACCCCTTGAGCACCGGAAAATAAATAAAAACGAAGGCTGGTGACTAGTAGCATGGAGATAGGCTGCATGAGGAAGAGCAATTACGTGCTGTCTTACAAGCTAAAACTAAAGAAATCCCAAAGAAGGGGCCAGTATCTCCTTACTGGACAGCTGTAAAGATGTTGACACAGAAACAGTTACTTTACTGGGCAACATCTTCCAATTGCACTTCTGGACTTGCAAACCACTGGAGCCTGCAAGTTTGCTTTCTTGTGATACCAATTATTTTGTAACTTCTAGTTTAATAATTGCAACTGTAAATACTAAATCAATGATTAAACAGCCTTAAATGCTTCCTTTCAAGCTTGAAGCACATGCTATGTGCTACCAGAATCGGAAATGTTTTATTCCAGCACCCACAGTGAACTGCAGGTCGAACAATTAGTTAAATTAGCTTAAAAAAGACAAAGCTAACAAAAGAATTAAAAGAGTTAATTTAAAGAATAAAAGCAAAATTAAAGACAGGAGAATTACAACTTCAAGCGGGGCCCTTTATGTACTTTGGCCTAGCTACCTACCATTTCCTTCTACATTAAAACCTATAATTTCTTCTAATTAAGCTATTAGCTAATGAAATTCTGTCATGGCCTTATTCTCATATCACAACTAACATGAATCCCTTGTTCATGACTAGGTCTAAATGTCATTCAAAACCACCACAGTCACCACTCTTCCAACAAAAAAACAAAACAAGACCCTCATTTCTCACTTCCAGTCTCACTTCCAATATAATTTTTCTCAGCAATGTTTTGAAGAAAATTGGTTTATTTCTATTTTCCTTCTAGCTTTCAGTATTACTGTATATGTGGACTGTGCCTCTCCTGATGGGAAATAATCTAACCTGTTACCCTTGATTTCTACAGAAATTCACACATTCTGAGATCCAAGCAACAACAAAACTGTTATTTACAGAAGTTACAGTGCATAGAATCCATAGACACAATTAAATTAAATACTGATTTTAGTGATAAAATTCAGTGTCCATACTGTAGCCTTTTAAATATGCAATTAAACAACAAACACTTCGGTAAAATGTAAAAGAATTCAGAAAGAATGCTATTAATAACTTCTTATGAACAAGAGGGTAGTATTCACCTCACTTAACTTTAATTTCCTAAAGTTTGTAATCTAGACTGGTCATTTAGGCTTCAGCAGTTGATGTAAAGAAACATGCCACAACTCTTGCCACAACTACAAATGAAACTCACATTTCAAATGCAAGTCTGTCATTTAAAGAAGTAGACGAAAGAGGGGGACAGTGGTGAGGTCCAAACCCACAATTCTTCTCAGTACTATGTGTCAGTAAATAATTAAGGTTTTATTTTTTTCTAAAGTCCCGTACACAAACTGGTCTGCCTACCAAAAGGCAAAATGTATCAAATGACATATTCCACTAGATAGGCAGACAACTCTTACTCCCTGTGATGCAGAAGGCCGCAGCAGAGGTACAGGTTGATACCCAGGATATGGAGAGATACAAGAGAAGAACTGTAGAAGACTGAGTCCAGATCAGCAGCAAAAAATATTTTGGAGAAAAGAGAAGTGTTTTGTACTACCATTCCAAAACACTATTCAAATTGTCCACAATACTGTTACCAGAAAGTAACATAATACCAACAAGTATTCCTGAGACTTGTGGAAAATATAACCAAACAGTGAGAGTTTCAGACCTGTGATGAGGGATGAACATCTACGTCTCCTTCCTCACTAACAGGAAAGGTAAACCCCTGACTGGTGTTGGAGAGCCAGGACTCAGCCAGAAGTGCAATACAGCAGTCAGGATGATGCTGGCTGGGATCCATGTTTCCTCTAATATCTCAATCATTCACCTTGATCATCCTTACCTTAAAACTCACGAATACACCTTGATGAACAAAGAAAGCAGCAAAGGTGGCGAGCGCCCTGCACTGTATTAATGGGGGCGCAGCCAGCAGATTGAGGGGAGTGATGATCTCCCTTTACTTGACACTCATGAGACCGCACCTACAAAACCACATCCAGTTTGGGGCTCCCCAGTACAAGGAAGAGACTGATAAACTGCAGCGAGTTCAGATGGTCACGGGCTGGAAGCACATGCTCTGTGAAAAGAAGCTCAGGAGACTGGGCTTGTTCAGCTTGAGAAAAGATGGCTTTGGTGTGACCTAATAGCAGTCTTCCCATACCTATGAGGAAGTTATCCAGCAGATGCAGCTAGGCTCTTCACAGCGGCGCTCGCAGGAGTTGGGGAAACAACAGGTATAAACCAAAACAAGAGAGGCCCCGACTAGATTCAAGGAGAAGGGCTTTCATGACGCGGACAAACATTGACGCAAGCTGCCCAGAGGGGTTGCGTAGCCTCTGTCCCTGTAGGTTTTCAAGACACATTGGACGAAGCCCTGAACAGCCTGGTCTGCCCACACAGCTGACCCTGCTTTGAATGAGGAGGTTGGGCTAGAGACTCTCAAGGTCCCTTCCAGCCTGAATTATACTATGGTAACAGCTGTGGGACTGTATCAGGCTAGACAAAATGAGTGGAGGGAAAGAAGATAAACAGACTTGTAATTACTCTGGTATTATTTGATAGCACATACATTTAAAATTGAAGTATTGTCCTAATACAGATCCTCTCGCACATCTGAAGCCTGGCACAGGTGGGATGATCTCCCTCGCAGCTATGGCGGCAACATACAGTGCTGGGAAAAGGCAATATTTGGGGGAAGGGAGGGGAAAAAGCGATTCTACGTGGCCAAGCACTTCTGCCAGACATCAGCAATACGATGGTAACTCTGGCTGTTTGTAAAGGGCATGAGCAATTACAGTCAAAACGTTGCAGAGAGAGGTGGATATATGGGTAATTCCAAAGGAAAAGAGGTGTCTTATAAATCAGGAGTGACAGCAATACTCAATATGTTTTCTCAAGATGTTAAGAGCAAATAGCTGACACACTTAAAGAAATTACAATGGCTAAAAATCTTAACATAAAGGGCATTCTTGAAAAACACTATAATGGTAAATCAAGACAATGTTATATTATGCTGGTGTAGTCTGTCCTTCTTCAGCGTTAATTGGTTTTCGGAAGTGAGGAAAAGAGAGCTGTATCTGACATGGTCCATAAAATGTAATTAAACTTTTGAAGCGAAAAAGAGCAGAAAATTCTAACCAGCTACAGACCTTGATTTAAAAAAGTGATTTACTACTGCTTCAGTAGTTCTATTTTTGAAGAAAAAAAAAGTATTAAGCACACTCTTTAGACAGACAGAATAAAAAAGCTATTACATTTGCAAACTCAATGACATGACTACATCCATACATCTCCTCTGTCTCTTATTAAATTATCTATGTAATACCTACCCTCTCTGGCAGAATGCTGCAAAAAATATTTTGAAAGATAAGAAAGGTAGCACCAGTTCATATAGAAAATGCATCCTATCATGGCAAGTGTTCTCTGCTTAAGCAGTTTGCATCACTTAAAATGTTATGCAAGTTTCACATTCAGTTCCACTTAAGAGAGTTATGAAAATTATTTAACCAGGCTCAAGTTCAAAGAGCATATGCTTTTAGAGCATGAGAAACATACAACAAGACTTGAACAGGAAAAAAAAAAAAAGTACATTGCTCCAAAAGAGATGACAAGAACTACAGTGTATTTTTGGCTATGACAGTAACTATTAATGCTGCTTATGATTACACAGAAAAGTAATTTGGCTAATCCATCAGAGAGCAAAAGTGTACCAGAGCTAGTAGCAGAAAGCAAATGCCACAACATACCCCAGAATTTATTATTCTCTTATTTCACTTCATGACACCCTCATGACTACACCTTTGTGCCCGCACCTACGCTCCCAAATTCAAAATGTAGATCAGGCAGTCATGTAACCTCATTTCCCAAAAGTTCCCCAAGAAGAGCAAACACAACTATATGAACAACAGAAGCAGAACAGGCAAAAATCGTGGTTACATCAGCGGTCAGATCAAAGTAATTTTCAAGAGGAAACTTCTTTTGAAATAGGTAGTTGGGTTACTATTGGGAGTCATGAAAACGTATAGACAGAGCGAGAGGAACGTTGGTTGGAAGGGACCTTTGAAGGTCACCCAGCCCAGCCTCCCCCTCAGAGCAGGGCTAAAGCCAACAGTAGGCGACGCTTTTTCAAGCGAAGAGGCTGTGCTCAGCCTAGCAGCGGGTGGGAGAGACAGCAGGACGCCTGGTGCAAAACCAGCCCTGGTTTGTGCTCGGTACTCTCCGGGGGCATCTAGCTTTCCACGTCAAAAATCAGCTCAGGAAAGCATGAACTGACATGATGATCCTTTCTAAAGGATAAAAAAGCAGACACTGCAGTAAGTGAAGCATTCAAAGCAATATTTCTACCCTGAATTGATATGAGAAAATGATCAGCAAAAAACCTCTGATCACACATATAAAGAAATCACCAAAAGAAAATTTGTAAGGAGCAGATGACGTGACAGATATCGACAACGTGACCCATTCTCTTCTGCGAGAGAGCGAAGCTTTGTTCAGTTATTCCAGCGGTCTCAAAACAAACTCATGAACAAGCTCAAAGAAGCTTGCTTGCAAAGCTGATGCAGACCACCACAGTAATTTGAAAAGTGAGGAGCAAACAGGCTGCAAGAACACAAGCAAAATGAAGTATGACACACATATTAAGTAGTTAATATTTGTCAGCAATAGGGTGCAGATTTTAAAACAGTAGCAATGTATGGGAAGTGCGTTTTTTTAACATGTAACACCCTTGACAATTCATGTTTTGAGACAGACTGTAACAGAGACATCTGTTCTGTTTGGCTTTTATTTACTGATGGCAGTAGAATACTGTAATACACTTCAGTAACAAGACGTGCTAGTTTTCAAACAACTTTGACAGCTGTGATGGAGCAAGGGCAGGAGATGAGTGCTAGCTGAGGATACGTACACTTTACAGACACAGACTAGGTTTTTAAGGCTCTTCTCAAGGGGAGGGAAGAAGAAAGATGGAAATATGCTCATCTTTCATTCAGACATGTGAAATTTAAAGCGTCTCTCAATGGCCTATGTCACACAATGAACAATTTTAATTGTCAAGAAATTGCTTTTCCAGCTTGACTGCCTGCTTAAACTAGAGAGTATATAAAACAAGTCCACTCTTCACGCAGTCCTACATGAAACAACATGGTCATGGAGACATTTATAGTTGTGCCTCTGTACATTAAGCTCTGTATAAGTTGCTACCTTGGTATTTTCAAACCATGGCAAAAATTACAGAAGTAGCAAATTAAAAAGCCCTGAAGCAAAAAATGAGGAAGTTAATTGTCTGGAGTTAACACAGATAGAGCTAAATAAACCTTAACTCAAAAGCAAAAGGTTTAGATAACTCTAAACCAGAAACAGATACAGAAAAACGCAGGAAATTAAAGTATACTGAAATGAAAACCCAGGAGGCTAAGGAAGATAAACACCCCCACAGCCTAGTCCAAGCAAGGTAGGCAAAAAGCTAATTCTCTGAAGCGTTATCTTGTAATGACATGGGTATCAACCGCCACAGCTTCTGTTCATCTATAACCTGAAACTATTTTCTTTCCGTTCTCCCTGTAATTTAGACATTCGTTCTTCAAATCCACTCCACTAATCCTTACGAGGCAAGGGTATGTTCCTAAAATGAGTGTTTGGATGATAACGAACACTTGTGGTCGGAGGATGCACACGAGCTGCTCATCACCCTGGCCCTCAGCACCGTTTCGAGTTCAGCGCTCCGGGTCGCTCGCCCTGAGCTACGTTGTGTTACGGCAGCAAAAGCCTTTCAGCAGCCCCCAGCACGCCGAGGCACGCTGCTCCGACCTGACAGGCCCGACGCACCACGGGCACCCGGCTCCCCGCGGGGACAGAGACAGCGCGGCGCCCGGCCTGGGAGCTCCCGGCCCAGCGGCGGAGGACGCTCAGCCGCTCCCAGCCCCTGCACACCTCCGCCGACTGGCGAGGAGCCGGCGGCAGGGCCGCGCCGCGCTGCTGCCCCACCGGGATCCGCAGCCCTCAGGGCGGGGTGCTCTCCGCCGGTGACGGGGGGGGGGGCCCCTTCCTCCCGCCGGAGCGCTGCCCCGCCGCTGCCCCTCCGGCCGCCGGGCGACGGCTGGCCGCGGCCGGGCGGTGAGGCACCGCCAGGGCAACGCCCCCGCCCAACGGCTGCTGCGGAGACCCGCCTCCTGCCGCGCGCGCCGACCGCTCCGCGAGCGGCTCACTGGCCGCAGGAAGCTCCGCGGCGGCGTCACCGGGAGCGGGGGAAGTAGGGCGCGCGAAGGGCACCGGCCGCTCGAACCGCGCGGGGCCGCCGCGTCACGTGGCGGCGAGGGCGGGCCGCCCCGCCCCCGCTCTGCCCCGGCGGCGCAGGTCCTAGCGCTCCCCCCCCCCCCGCCAGCCCGGCGGCCGCCCCCCGGCACTCACTCGCCAGCGCTGCCGGTGCCTCCGCGCCTTCGCTTCCGCCTGCGGCCGCCTCCTTCTGCCCGTCCCGGGGCGCCTCTCTGGGGAGTAGGCGGCGGGGCGGAGCGGGGCGGAGCGGCGGGGCGGGGCCTCCCCTCCCTCCCTCCGTCCCCGCGGCTGCGGGGGGGCAGGACGGGGTGAGTTGGGGTCGTTCTCCCGGGCCGCCCCGTGCCTTACGGGGAGGTGGAAGCCCGGGCAGAGCGGCCGGCGGGGCCCGGAGGCGGGAGAGCAGGGCAGGCCGTGCCAGCGGGGAAGGCGATAGCACAGGCTGCAGCGCCCTGTGCTCCCCGCGAAGAATCACTCCGCTCCCCAAAAACCGGCAACAGCAAAAAAAATAATCCCCGTAGCAGTGGTGGGACCTTCCGACCCGGAGGCCGTAACTAACCCCATCAAAATACACAACCTCAGGCAGCAAATATGGCTTTTAGAGAACTTTTAAAAACGCTTACTATTTTAGAATAGTATTGACTACTCTATAGCAGGGATTTTGGCTGTAGACAGAGATTGATTCTGAGCCTGCTGAAACAAAAGTGTTAAAACTTGGAGTGTGCCCAGTGCCTGGCTGTTTACCTCCCTTTCAGCAGCTTCCCAATTCCCAGCCAAGGGTCCCCTCACGCTGGCTCCGTGGGACCAGCCCGCCATTGAGCAAAGCACATTATGACTCCACGTGAACATGACTACGCGGGTAGGAGGGATAAGAGCAAGGTACCCTTATGCTCTGTTTGATGCGAAAAAATCACAGAATCACAGAAAGGTTTGGGTTGGAAGGGACCTCAAAGATCATCTAGTTCCAACCCCCCTGCCATGGGCAGGGACACCCTCCACTAGACCACGTTGCCCAAAGCCCCATCCAACCTGGCCTTGAACACTGCCAGGGAGGGGGCATCCACAGCTTCTCTGGGCAACCTGTGCCAGTGCCTCACCACCCTCACAGTGAAGAATTTCTTCCTTATGTCTAATCTAAACCTTCCCTCTTTTAGTTTAAAGCCATCTCTCCATGCCCTTGAAAACAGTTGTCCTGGTTTTGGCTGAGAGGGTTCATTTTCTTCACAGTAGCTAGCATGGGGCTATGTTTTGGATTTGTGCTGGAAACAGTGTTGATAATATGTGGACCTGTTGTTGTTGAGCAGTGCTTACACCGAGCCAAGGCCTTTTCTGCTTCTTGCACTGCCCTGCCAGTGGGATGGCTGGGGGTGCACAAGGAGTTGGGAGGGGACACAGCTGGGACAGCTGACCCCAACTGACCAAAGGGATATTCCATGCCATATGACATTATGCTCAGTTTATAAGGAGCTTGGGGGAAGAGGAAGGGGTGGGGGAGAGTGGCAGCATTTGGAGTGATGACGTTTGTCTTCCCAAGTAACCGTTACACGTGACGGAGCCCTGCTTTCCTGGAGATGGCTGAACACCTGCCTGCCCATGGGAAGTGGTGAATTAATTCCTTGTTTTGCTTTGCTTGTGCGCGCGGCTTTTGCTTTACCTGTTAAACTGTCTTCATTTCAACCCAGGAGTTTTCTCACTTTAACTTTTCCAATGCTCTCCCCCATCCCGATGCGGGGGAGTGAGCAAGCGGCTGTGTGGTGCTCAGCTGCCGGCTGGGGTAAAACCATGTCAAGGTTGAACTAATTAGTTAGGTATTCCATCACTTTCCTCAAGTGCTGCTTTTTTTCCCCAGCATACACATTCAACATCAATACACTTGTGCAGAATCAAGATTTTGAACTGTTACTCTAAGGGGAAGAATGTCTGCCTGTGTATCACAGTACCAGTCTACCGTGCCCATTAGATTTTCTTCCTAGCTTATAGCAGAACCCTGAATCAAAAACTTGCTACAAAAATAAACACCTTTATCACAGTTAAAATCTATGCAAAAAGATAGCAAAATGCAGATTTATTACATGGCTCCATTACAAATGTATTTACTGCTTGCTCAGCTGAAAAGAAACTAGAACGTACCATTGGCAATCTAAATGATTAACACTACATTAAAGAAACAGTTCAACTCGGCAATCACAGGCTACCATTTTCAGTATCTGTAGGTTTTTTTCCTAACAAAAATACTTATTTTAAAAAGCCCTGAAGCACTTGACATGTAATACATCACTGACACGCACTGTACACCCATGCCACGATACTGCAGTGCAGCTTTCTAATACAAAGGTAATCTGTCCTCCAGCGCTCCGTAGCCCAAGCGGCTGTGCACATCCTCTTCTTCCGAGTGGCTATACAGTCCTTTTTCCTTAAAGCACAGGATTATAACATTACACCTATCCACAAGCGCCTCATGCTATCGTGGAGCCCAGCAGAGAGCCTACAGCAGCCATTACCAGCGGTACCTGCTGCTTATGGTGGTACACAACAGAATTTTGACTCCCTCGGTGTTTACATCACAGAAATATCAAACATGTGATCTCACTTTTGTTTCTGGCAAATTTTAGTCTTTTTGAGTTAAAGATGCCCTCATGAACACACATTTGGTAGCGACATATCAAGAGCTGTGGAAAGGGCCAAGTCAAGAATCAGGTGGGAATCTATATGGCATGGTAGGTATGTCAATGTACCTATGCTCACATGGCGTGGAATGCAAGCAGGAACCAGCAAATAAATATTCAGATATTTAAACTAAAACCACCCCACCATACAGAAATGGGCTATGCTATCACATTTAACATTCTAACAGCTACAGGTTGAAGTAGAACCTTCAATTTAAGAAAAAAATCTCACCTTTGCAAATTTACAGTTGCTTTAGATTGCTTTTAAAACAAAGTGAAGGACACCAAAAGTCAATATAGTAAGAAGTTGTTGCCATTTATTGTGACCATAGACAAACTACCAATGGATCAAACTGGACTTGAATGTTCTTTTTCTGTAGGTAGAGATTTGACATTCAGATGCTTTATCAGCCATATAAATTTAACTATCTGCAGAAAGCTCTCTTAATTTGTCTCATCTCATTCCCTCATTCAGCTACTATAACCCTCTGACTCTCAAGGCAAGTACCTGCCAATTTGCTTTAATACCAATCTTTTAATGTTCTTGGTGCAAATAATGTATGAGAATGATAGAGGTGTACGAGACCGGATTACTTCAACTGAAAGCAGCAGTGAGATTTTCTTCATACATATGAGCTGATCACCTCAGTTACCCTTTGAAGTTAGTGAAGAAAAATGCCTGCTTCAAGTACATGATGCCTCAGATCCTAAGGATGCTTTTCTTTAGGGGATGAATGATGTTTCAGATTTCCTGTTTTTTTTCCCCGTGACTCCACAGAGAAACTAGGATGAATAGCTCAGATGCAGGTATCTCAAATATGAAGGAAACAAGTTCCCAGTGAATAAGCCCAATATTTTAAACAAACCATTCAAAAGTATTGAAGTTTTTTATTTCTGAGTGCTCATAAACACACACAACCCACATATCTAAAGTTTAAATCCAAAATATGAAATTAAATAACAGGAAACTTCATGTACATGGCATTGGTCTAAACACGAGAGAAACATACAATTAGAGAACTCCTTTGGATGTTTTTGGTGAAGACAGACAGTCAGCCCTAGCCGTTGTTATGAATGTTTTTCTGAGTCCATTCTATGCGTTGAATCATTCTGTATTTCTCTCCTCAGAACTGTATTCGAACAAGCAATCTTTGAGAAAAAAAAAAAAAAATGTATCCAGGTTTCTTAATCTCACTACAGAATCAAGCAGGCCAGCTGATAAGAAGGAAACTTCAGTCTTCTGTAATTAGCAATGGTGGAAAGATAACATGGGGAAAAAGATCCAGCACGCTGGAAAGACAGGCAATGTTTGTAACAACAGTTATGTACAAACCCACTTTTTCTTCACCCTTCTCTCTTCCAGGTTGTGTGTTCCGCACTATTCCAGGAGTCAGTTATGAGGTATGAAAAACAAGCAAAAGGTTAACATGATAAACATTTTAATAAAACTCACTGTATTATTTGCACTCTCAAAATATTTCTGAAAATAAAGTAAAAAAATATTTAGCATTCTTGAAAGTCTGAAGGAATTTTTATTAAAAAAGCAGTCTTGTTTGTTGCTTCTTTTGAACCCAATTCTGCCTCAACATTACTCAGACATAAGCGTATCCTTATTACCATCATAGAAGTAATCACATTGAATTTCTATAGCAGTGAAAATTATATAAAACAAACCCTCACAAAAATATATACAGGTTGACAGAAAATTAATCCAGAAGAAATCGTGTTGTCTATATTAAAGAGTAAACACCATTTTCAAATACCAACAAAACATCCAATTTATTGGCATGTCTCTTCCATGTGAGACTCTTGAGTAGAAGGACAAACTGACTCCCACAGAGGAATTCCTACAATAACTTTGGTTTATGATGATCTAGAGAGAATTCATACCCCATACATAATATTGATCTAGTGGATTTCTGTAAAGCTAATATGGCAGGCAACAGGGAAAACTATACATGTGAACTTCATGATGAGAATAATAATTTAAACTCAGTATGTCATATTCCAGATATACAGAAAAGACCTGATCATATTAAACACATTTATCTTCTGCTATAAACTAGCTCATCCAGCCACATCCCAACTCCTTAATACCTCATGACTGAAGTAGCTAAGTGTTCTCTATAACCAATGAATAATAGGCTATGTATGGAAAGCCTTAAAAGTCTGCTGTTTGTACTGAAGGGTGTACTTATTTCAGCATGTTTCAGATACAAAAGTTAGTACTGACTAAACTATGCTGGTTATCAGAAGATGACTAGCCATCCATACCAGTGCAGCTTTCTGCTGGATCAGTACAGATACTTCTCAGAGAGCATGTGTTGTGGTTTTACCTGCAAATATATTCAGGAACTGGTTTCTGAAAATTTTGTCCAGAAACCAGAAGAAATGGAAACAACTGCATCAACTTAGTACCTTATATGAACTGATTAGTCCTGCTGAGAGGCTGAGGCTCTATTAGCAGGAGAGGAGCACTGCACTAGCACAAATACCTGCCTCTGGTACCTCAGCTAAAATCAGTATGGCAACATACTATGTAATATAGGCATATCAATTCATTCAAAACCAAATTTGTGGACAGCACCACACTGCCACAGCGATGCTGGCTAGATTTATAAGTAGTCTGGCAAGAATATCTTACATTAAAGTAACTGCACTACTTGTAGTACCCAAACTAGCTTTGTCAAGAGGATGCTTTGGTAGCTCTCCAGTATTGCAATGTGCTCTGCACATTGAAACAACTTTAAAGAACAACTGTCATTTCCAAGAAAATTCATAACGTAAAAGTAGCCTAGGTTCAAAACATAGTATAGATGTAGAATGGTTACATGGTGGTCAGATGGCAAGGTCACACGACATCCTGTCCTACAGCAGGCATTCCTTCTACACTTTAAACAGTTCCACACATAGGTGAGATGTGTATGAAGAACATTCCACAAACTCTATACAATAATCACTGGACAAATTAGGAAAGCTGCAAATACTGCACTGATTATTTTTTTCCCTATCAGGGGAAACAGAGGGAAAGCATAAAAGAACATGAAAAGAGAGGTAAAGTTCCTCAGTTTTCACATCCAATAGCAATCTTTCAATCTTCAAGAAAAAACCCCAACAAATAAATAGACATATGACTACTTCCTGAAGCAGGAATGTCAATATTAGCACAAGACAAACACCTCTGGACAGCCAGAGTTTAAATGTATATTAAAGCACAGCACATTTTGAAAAGTATCATTTTGATGTGTACCATCTCTGAATCATCCCACACCAATATGATCAGTTTATACATTAACAGCTATGCTTATTTAACTGGCACTTCAGCAAATGCATGAGCCATTGGAGACAAAGGTGAATCCGAGTTCCTTCCAGTTAATACATCAACAGCCAAGGTCAGGTGCTCTGCCTAGTTACTTTTTAACACAAATTCTCTCCTTATTCACCTACAATATAAGATCTGAGAGGTGTAATGTCCTCAACCGGAAAGGACTGAAATGCCTGAGAACACAGGAATTAGCTCCTGTAGTCGCTATACTGTCTTTAGACCACTGACCTGCAGCAGGAGCTAAAGCAATTCTGACTTGTTGCCCCAGTTGTCTATGCTAGATGAGGCTGCCTGCGAGAAGAGAAACTCTAGCCGACTCCACTGTCACCTCACACTTCTTTTGCCTTTGCTGCTTGCTAAAGTCTCTGTCTTCACCTAAGAGTATTTTCTCCACTCAAGCATACCTCAACAGTACACCACCTGACAAACAGTTATGGTCAAATCCTTGTCCTCATTTACTCCTATACAAATCCAACACTTTGAACGGTGGAGCCACAAAGAAGAACGAGGGCATTAACTCAAATTACAAGCAGACTGATGTGCTGGAGCGAATCCATTCTTCCACTGGCTCTGCAGGACTGGCAGTAGAAGGCAGTAATAAAACTGAAGTGGACAGATATTCTTCGCACTTGAAAAGATCAGGATTTAAACAGGAAATTGCACTTTTTAAAGAATGACTTTCAGAAATAAAACTGCCTTCTGATATTCATCCTGCTACTAAAAAGTCAGATGAAGATATCAAATTACAAGTCAAAGCTGTGAAATTCCATCTGCATTGCTTTCATATACCTATAAAAATGTTCTAAGGGACTTTAAAAGCAGTTCAAGAGTAAAAATAAAATGATCTCTCAAACTGCAGCTGAAACGTTAGGATCTGTAGGAGGGCATAATTGGACATTCAAGTGTGCAGTGCTGGTGGTGGTATTATTTTTGAGAAATAATGACTGAATCCTTTACATGGTCAAAATACCCATGTAAACAGCATGCACGGACAACCTGAAAAGAAACATCAGGCACCGCCTTTCTTTTGCAATTGCTCCAGTTTTCTTCGTAAGAGGTTGTAGTTTTCCTTGGTCCCGGGTGCCATAGGATCAAGCTTCAGAGAGACTTCATAGTGCTTCTTTGCTAAGTCAAGATTTCCCCAGCGATGATAAAGCACAGCTGGAACATCAAGGAGGAATTTCATTAGCAATATTGTTGAATAACGTGCAATCTTGCCAATCACTTGGAAAACAACATTAAAGCATTTGTTTCCAGTGAGGGTCTCTCGCTGGCTGGTGGCACAGTAGCTGCTTGTTCTGTTGCCAAATGCAGGAGCAAAGCCTCGGAGCAGAACTGGCATGGGAATGATGAAGGAATGAATTACACTGCAGCCATAAATGGCAGCTCTTATCTGGTGAGCTCATTGCGGGTTACAAGCATAGCATAAATGAACCAATTTGCAGACACTGAAGTGCAGCTACCTCTGGGCTGGATTGTGCAGCCCTCTTGATCTGTCATATCGTGTGACAGCTTTTCTGGTTTAGTGCCCTGTTCTTCTGGCTGGCAGTTTTTCTAGGAAGTAAAATAGAAGTCTGCCCAGCAGGAAGAAGGCTAAAAAGATTGCTTTTTCTTTTTAAACACAATGAATATGAAGCAAACAAACAATACAGCTGATAAGAGTTAGAAAGGCTCTTACCCAAATTACCATGATAACTGGCAGCATTTGGATTGGCTTTAATCGCCTTGAGGAATAAAGCTTCAGATTCCTGAATAATTTAGAACAACAAGTCAACAGGACAGTCTATTCTTGTAGTATATAAAATAATGCAAAATTTACCCACAATTGTAATTAAAAGCCTCCCAAACTATGCCATATCTGTAGGATACCACCATATATATATTCTAAGTTTCCGTGATCCTGTAGCTCATGTGGCTACAACCTCCAGAAAACAGTAATAATGCAACGAATAAGTACCATGCTTTCACAGGATGCTGTTATTTTAGCAGAGAGCTATTAAGTACCAGTGAAGTTTACAAAGCAGTTTGCTTAAATAATTTTTAAAATTTTTTTTTCATAGTTATAATATTTGCAAACATTACCTACTGAAATTTTCCCTACTTTTTCAATTAAGTTAAAGACAATATAATTCAGTATCTGAGCAAACTGCTTTTAGACACCTTTCCCTTTAAAATAGTTTTTAGCATTTAAAATGGGGACAAATCCCTTTCAAACAGATGTTTCAGCATGGTTGTCAATGAAGAGTAGCTGAGTGCCTGTTACTTAAAAAAGATTAAGCCAACTTAAATATTCCTCACATTTCCTCACAAGTTATCTTTTCCATATTCCCACTTGTGGTGTGTACTCCTGGGACTGTTGATATCTGAATACTTCTTAGAAAAGCTGAGCTCCCTCACCAAATATTCAGAGAACAATTTACTGCTAAATTTATTCTCTAATTCAAACATTTTTATATATTTTCCCAAACCAGCTGCTAATATAGATACTTTTGTTCCAGAGAATATTTCCTGCAGAAGTTTAAAAAGATGCATTCCCTCCCCAATCCAAATGGAGCATATTTACTCGCTTGCATGTAAGTGTAGATATTTTAGAGAACAAATTTTACATAGATTTCTCTGCTGTGCTGTGTTTTAGGGAAAGTTACCCATTCAGTTTCAATGCAAATGACCTGAAGATAAAATTACTTCAGTGCAGTAGGCTTCCATCTGAATGCACATACTTGCTGTCTGAGGTATGTGAGAACAATAACCTGGGGAAAAGGCCTTTCCTTTGTGCTAAGCTTTTATTACTTATATCCACAAAACACAACACAGGCTCTACTGAAAAAGAAAACCTGTCAGCCAGATTTTTGGTTCCAGCATCTTCTCATGTGAAGCATGAAGTAAGTCTCTGTAAGGGTCCCTCAGGGGACAAGAAATTTCTGATGTCAAGATTGAGTCACTCAACTTTGAGTGACTTAAGAGCTTCCCAGTATGTCCAAATTGAAACTCAAACTACATGCTCCTTTCAAAGCATTCGTTAGCACAGCTGAGGCTGCCACTCCGAAATCGAGAGAGGCTGATGCAGAAAGTGCCTTCATCTTCTCAGGTCAAGAAAATTACAAACCCTAGGGTTCTTGATGAATCCTTTTGCAGGACATCCTGTTTCAGGAGAAGGAATACTTGGATAGGAACAAACAAGGAAACCAGATGTCTGGAAATTTAGGGAGTATATGACTCCATAGTGCGAGTTTTAGCATTGCCTTTCCCTGGCATAAGCAGCAGCTCCAGCATTCTCATACCCAGACTATTAACATTCCTGGATGCATTGGTCTCTTTGAAACCCATACTATTTAGTGTCTTCATTAAAGTTTTGGATGATGGGATTGAATGCACGTTCAAAACTTTACAGATAGCACCTAAGGGGAGGGAGTGGTTAATACACTGGAGGGGAGAGCTGCTGTTAAGAGGGACCTGGACAGACAGAGAAATGGACTAGCAGGAATCATGGAATGGTTGAGATTGGAATGGACCTCTGGAGGTCATCGGGTCCAACTTCCCTGCTCAAGCAGGTCCAGCTGTCCAGGACCATGGCCAGGCAGCATCTCCAAAGATGGAGACTCCACAACCTCTCTGGACAACCTGTGCCAGTGCTCAGTCAGTTGCAGTAAAAAAGCATTTCCTGATGTTTAGAGGGAACATCCCATGTTTTGGTTTGGGCCCATTGCTTCTTGCCCTGTCACTCAGCACCACTGAAAAGAGCCTGGCTCCATCCTCTTTGCACCTTCAGGTATTTTTATATATATATTGACATCCTCCCCCTGAGACCTCTTCTCCAGGCTAAACAGTTCCAGCTCTCTCAACCTTTCCCCATAGGAAAGATGCTCCAGTCTCTTCATCATCTTCATGGCCCTTTGCTGGACAGTCTCTAGTATCTTCATGGCTCTCTGGGAACTGGAAACAGGACTCCAGGTGTCGCCTCACCAGTAGAGAGGAAAGATCACCTCCTTCAACCTGCTGGCAACACTCCTAACACAGCCTTCTTTGCGGCAAGGGCACGTTGCTGGCTTATGTTCAGCCAACCTGGTGTCCACCAGGACCCCCAGGTGCTTTTCTGCCAAGATGCTTTCCAGCTGGGTGGCCCCTTACATGTACTGTGCCTGGGGTTGTTCCTCTCCAACAGCAAGGGTTTGCACTTCCCCTTTGTAGAATTTGATGAGGTTCCTACCAGCCCATTTCTCCAGCTTGTCGAGGTCCTTCTGGAGGGCACCATGACCCTCTGGCATATCAGCCACTCCTCCCAGTTTTGTGTCATTTGCAAACCTGCTGAGGGTGCACTCTGCCCCACCATCTAGATCATTAATGAAGATGTTGAACAGGATCGGACTGCAGGAATCTCGTGATGTTCAACAACAGTAAATGCAAAGTCCTGTATCTGGGATGGGATAACCCCATACAAATGTACAGGCTGGAGGGCAACCATCTAGGAAACAGCTCTACAGAAATGGATCTTGTGGGCCTGGTAGACAGCAAATTGGATAAAAGCCATCAGCGCACCCTCAGAGCAAAGATGACCAACCACATCCTGGGCTGTATTAAGTAGAAGTACAGCCAGCAGGTCCAGTGAAGTAATCCTTCTCCTCTATTTAGCACTTGTAAGACCACATCTGCAGTACGTGTTCAGGTTGGGGCTCTCCATTACAAGACAGACATGGACATACTTTAGTAAGTCCAGCAGAGAGCCACCAAGATGGTTAGGGGCTGGAGCACAAGACATACAAGGAGCAGCTGAAAGAACTGGATCTCTTCAGCCTTCAGAAAAGAAGATGAAGGGGAGACCTTATTGCTATCTACAAGTACCTGATCAGATGATACAGAGATGGAGACAGACTCTTCTCACAAGTCTGTGAGATGGGATGAGACACAATGGATGCAAGCTGGCATATGGAAAATTCCAATCAGATAAAGAAAACAATTTTGTTGTTGTTTTTTTTTTACCATAAGGGTGGTCAAGCACTGGAGGATGCTGTCCAGAGCGGTTTTACAATCAAGATCTGTAGAGACATTCAAAATTCAACTGGAGATGGCCCTGCTTTGGGTCAGGGGTTGGACTAGATGACCTCTGGATGTCACTTCTGATAAAATTATTCCATGATTCTAACTCAGTCACCTGTGAAACATACTGAGACTCAAACATTTGGCAAATCTAGTGGTGTTGCAAGGGATATAGCTGGCTTTCTGGGCTGCAAGCGCACGTTGTGGGCTCAGGTTGAGCTTCTCATCCACCAACACCCCCAAGTCCTTCTCTTCACGGCTGCTCTCAATCCATTCCCCACCCAGCCTGTAGTTGTGCTTGGGATTGCCCCCACCCACCTGCAGGACCTTGCACTTGGCCTTGTTGAACTTCATGTGGTTCGGGTGGGCCCACCTCTCAAGCCTATCAAGGTCCCTCTGGATCACATCCCTTCCCTCCAGCGTGTCAACCACACCACACAGCTTGGTGTCGTCGGCAAACTTGCTGACGAGGGTGCACTTGATCCCACTGTCCATGTCGCCAACAAAGATGTTAAATAGTGGCAGTCCCCATACAGACCCCCGAGGAACGCCCCTTATCACCACCTCCTTTTTTATTTTTTAAATCCACTAAGACAGACTTGTTTCTACTACACCTGGAAGTTTTCTAGCTTGTGTTCAACTTACTTTTTCTACTTATTTCATTATACATGCTCGTTATTCTGTCATGCTGCATACTCTTCTTGATGAATATCTACACAATCCTCTATTCTTTCACAGTCATGACTCACCAAAATAATCCTAGCAATTATCTCCTCCATAATCTCATCCCTTATACATTCTGGATGTTAATTTGAATCTCTCTGGAACTTTGGTAATCTAAAATATATATTTTATAACTTTCTCAGGCAGAGAGAGAAAAGAAAGAGAGTGTACAGAAAAACACCTCAGCCAGTGGAGAGAAACAGTAACGGGGGGGCTGTCTAATGGCATCACTAACAGACAAAAGTAAGTGCTGGGTTGTCACAGACCCTGGCTTCACATGTGGACAGGTCACGACTCCACAGCTGAACAGGACTGTACAAATTTAAGTGGACACAGAAATTGGTGGAAAAATGTATCTATTCTCAGAAGTTTAACATAATAAAATCTTCTTATTTTGCATATAGTGAGGATGTTCCTTCAGTGCTGCTAACATTAGCACTATCAAAAAGCCATCAAAATTCCCCAAAGCCATAGTTCAGTAAATGATGTTTTTCTGAGGAATACCACAAACTTCCTTGATTATTAATTTCTCCCTATCACATACATCAATCAGTGACTATGGAGTCACTTAAAACAAATAAATATATTAACTGTGTATGATTTATTCTCTGTCAGCTCATACAACTCCTTTTGGGAAGTAACTCATTCTCATCAGTTCCATTATATTTACTGCTTGTAAAGGTAAGTAGCTAGTACTGAGGTACCACTCGCAGGCCAGTCCACTGCAACCAAGAGAAAGTTCAATGCATTGCTTAATGTATGGACTTTTTCCTCATAATATTCTGGGATTACCCAGGTATCCCACCCTCAATCTGGGATTAGTAAATCTGTAATATCTCTATTTTAGATAGCGTCTGAGGCAAAGAGGCTAGAATTCATACTGGATAATGGTAAACCTTGCTTCCTTTACACACAAAAAGCAGAAGGACTAGCATATCACATCTAATTTTAGTTCCTGAACCAAGACCTCTAAATCAGAGCAGGCTCTCTCCATCAGCAGTGAAGCAATACAAGACCCTAACTGCCCTCTAGTGTGCTCAAGAGTCTATTTCTCCCCACTGACCACTAACATAGTTTAGGGCAGCAACATTCCTAATGCAGGCATCTAAAATAAGGTGGGATGAACTAAGGCCAGAATCACACAGCAATACTGTGACAGAAATGGGCATTTAAACCTGATTATCTAAGTCATAGTCCTCAAACACTTTCTACAGAAACTTAAACAGTTTAAACAGGAGAAAAAAAAAAACCCAAACAAAAAGAAATACAACTAACGCTCAGAAAGCTCTAGTCACCTACCTTATATTTTTGCGATTTCCCCAGTACATTTGCCAATGAAAACATAAGAGAATGATCATTAGGTATTAATTCAAGGGCCTCTCTTCCAACTGCTTCTGCTTGAGCTAGATTGCCTGGGATCCCATGTAGTAGAAAAAGAGAAGGCATCTTTTAACACAGCCTTATTAGTTACTTTTCATGCTGCAAGCACACATTTTTTTATAAATAGCTGACTACATGCATTTTTGAAGAAAACCTGAAGAAAAAGACAATAGAAAACCTCCATTTTGTTTTTAACAGATAACACTTTCAGAAGAACAACAAAGCATAGATTCAAAAGTTCTGAAGTTGGGTCTATAATACAAACGTGCTTTCACAATGATGGCAATTCAAATAAGGATCAGAAATTCAATTTATAGGCTGGATTTCAAGTGATGCTTTAAAACCATTGAGTGAGAAGGTATTCTTGTATTTATAGAGAGTGTCTGGGTAGCCAAAGAAGAGACAGAACTCCTTTTAGATGAATACAGATAAAGCTTTAAGTTTTGCAAGACACTGAATTATTCATTAAAACATTCAAGTGGGCTTATACCTGTGTTATCAAGCAATATAATCATATTGTTCCAAGCCAAACTATGCTCTGGTTTCAGAACTGTAGCATTCCTCCATGCATTCAATGCATCTATATGGCGATTCAAATCTGCATACTAAAAAGAAAGAAAAACTCAGTAATTTCACCCTGATTTGCTTTACTTTCCTATCATGCACTAAAGATGCTGAAGAGTTGTTAATGTTTCATTCCATTCTAGTAGAACTTGTTTTTATAGACAAAAATAAGAAATGTGTTTTTATAGACAACAATAAGAAATGTAAAAAGAATACTAGGGTAGTATGAAAGGTATAGTGCTTTATACTAATTTTACCCTGCTTTTCTCTGGGACCCAGGCTTGTTTTCAAATATGCATGTACCAATAGGATAGGGAAGAAAACCAGCATAAAATTAAAAAATCTACACAAGAGAATAAGTAAATATTTAATATAAATATTTCCAAGAATCTAAATGGAATTTTTTGGCAAAGTTCTCCTACCTAACAATATACTAATGTTTGCAAAACAGTCTAATATTGGAAAATGCTTAATAATGTCTTTTGAACAAAAGACCACAATCTATATTTTTGTTTATACCTCTTTATATGAAAAAGTAGGACAAGCAAAGGTTGTATGGAAGGAAATATACTGGGAAAGCAATAGGAAAAGCTACCGAAATTATGAAATCACCCTGAACTACATATCAAACAAACTGGAATAACTATTAGCATTTAACAATGCAGTGGAATGATATATTTATACACACAGACAGATTCCTGTCATAGCTATCATTTATTCACGAGTACTTACCAACCGCCCTAAATTGTAGTAACAATCTGGGTATTTTTTCCTGTGTTTAATTGCTGTCCAGTAGCTTTGCTCTGCCTCTTCAAACCTTCTTAAACTGTTTTGTACTATTCCTAGATTCATCCATGCAGCAGCAAAATCAGGTCTGGGCAAATTGGGGGAAAAAAAAAAACCAACCAAACAACTAAGAGAGAGGACAATTGAGCATTTGGAACACAAGATTCTATTGCATCATTTCTGCTCAGCTGGTGCAAAACACTGCTTAGCATTGTTCTAAACATACTGTATTTGTACAGCTAAGGACAGCAACTCCTCTGCTTCTTGGAGCTCATTTCTTTCTTTCAGAATATTTCCAAGGTTGTTCATGGCATGTACGTATTTAGGATTCAACCTAAAATTTAAAATTTAAGACATTAAGACATTATTATGTATGGGACATGCATCACTATATGCAAATTGCTAGCTCTGCAATGCTGCAGATCATGAAAATGAATACCTAAGCATTTTCTTCATGTTAAACATTAAAGCAATTTTAGGATAGTTCATTCAAGCAGTAAAATTCCTAATACCTTACAGCTTCTCTGTAGTATTTGATTGCAGCACTTTGATTTCCTTTATCAGCCAGGTTTTTGCCGACATTGTAGTGCACCTGAAAACACAGATGAACATTCTAGCAGATGCTATATAGTCAGATATTTTGTGGAGTCAAGTTGTTAAAAATTCTTACTCCAAATAGATACAGTCAGCGCTTGCGTCATTCACTGCTGGCTTTTGTTGTAGGTGGATACTTAAGATTGGACAATACATACAATGAAGATAAAGACAGCAAGACAAAAATCTGAGAAACAAATTAATAAATTAGCTTACCTATTCCAGCTATTTAAGAAAGATTATTCACTTCCTGATAGTATAAATGAGGTCACTACACTTTCCACAAGACTTTTTGTATGGAGACCTCCTGCTCTTCATTTCAATTATTTGTCAGATAAGCAAGAGAAAGTCTGACTCAATGAAATCCACCATAGCAGAAGAAACACTATAGCAACATAAGTGTGGATTATACTTCACTTTCACTATAGCACAAACCAGAAGAAACTCAACATTAACAGAAAAACTAAGCTCCATACTTCAAAAACAAACACACGAAAATTAACATACACACACTCTTATTGTCTTAGGGTAAAAATGCATCAAACAGCATTTCTGAAATAAAACTAATGTGTGTGGCAATATGTTGGAGACCTTGCCTGTTAAAAAGTGGAGAACGAAGGAAGGATCTAGAGCTTTGAGATATAGCTACAGGGAAGAAGATGCATCATCTGAACTTATTACAAAGACTAAATAGGAATAAATATATTTCAGGACAAATCTGAGCTGGAAGAGATCTCAAATCCTACTTTAAGACAAATCCCAGAAGACTACATTACCTGGTAAAAGGAAGACTCAAGTTTAGAAATAACAGAAAAGTACTGTGAATACTGACTCCTGAAAACAGACTTCTCAGCAACTACATCAGTAGTCATTATTTAAATTACCTTACTCTTTGAAATCAAATTGTATACACTTCATCTAAACCAAACACACATTGTAATTTCTTCCATACTTTGAAAATCTAATTTAATTTTTTTTAAAACCACTGTGCAGGAATTACTTAAGATTGAAGTACAAAAAGATACGTTTGTAATGCTTTTAGATAACTCCAACTCACCTTCTACATTCAAAAAAGGATTTTATCTCATGTGTCCATCAAAAGATAAATCCTCATTGTATTTGGCACAACACCTAGGACCTATTGATCCAGCACACACAATTATGTTTGAACCTAATTGTTATGGTATTTAATTGTTGAATTCCATCTCTATGTGACTTGTAACTATGCAGTAACATACCATCAACAAATAAAGAACATTTTCCATGGTTTCTAGAATGAGTAAAAAAGTAGTGTCACTGGTTTTACACAGAGCAAAGATGCTATAAAGCTTACTAAGCATACACAGAAGGAGCTTCTCAGGCTGTAAGATATAAAATAGCACATAAATTCAGCATCCCATAAAAGCAGTTCTACCACAGCTTCCAAGACAAAAGAAAAAAAAAATCCAGGTATTTCTTTTGTACATTCATAACAATATGACAAGGTCCATGCCAAAGCAGCAAAGTAATGGTACATTTATATCAAGACATAGCCATTCATAAAGATCAGTTGATGGTGTCAAAAAAACCACCACCAGAATAGCATTGTTTTCCCAGGAATCATTAAAGTAAAATGATACACCCTGAAAGATGTTTCTTAGGACTGAACAGTATTTGTATATCTCTTCCAGAAATTTTTCAGCACACTATGATAACATTCTTACCAAACTGGATTGCTCTGACTATATATGCTGAAGTTTATGGATTCAAAATTTATTCAGAGCAAATTAGGTTATTAAACTTTGCTGTGTTTCCAGTTACAAGATAAATCATGGCAAAACAGAAAAAATAAGCAAAGATTTCACTCAATAATGTATATTAGCTCTTAAAATACCTGATCTCACATTTCAATATCAGCAAACAAGATTACATTAACCTGATTCAATTTCTTTCTTCAAGAAGTTTTACAGAAGTCCTTTTTTTTAATGTTTTGCAAGTCATAAGTGCTACTGAAAGAAAAAAATTGATTAAAAACTGAGGACAGACCATATGAGAAAAAAACTTTGTATATACCAACCATTCAGTCTTTCACCTGTCAGCTGTCTTATGTTAGGAAACAGTCACAATTTCACTGTGATGCCATTTTTCTCAGTTTTTAAAAACATGGAACTTCTTAATAGCCATTTCTATCTCAAAAGCAGCAGCAGAAAAAATATTTTTCTCATGTAGACAGCATTGTGCAGACTGCAGAAACCTGAGAGATATCAATTCTCTCAAGTCAAAACATCAAATATTGTCTACATGTACATTTTGTCAACTGAACTAGAAAGATATACTATAGTTTATTAAAATTGATAGCAAAACTATTTAAATAAATGTCCTGGTTTCAGCTGAGATAGTTAATTTTCTTTCTAGTAGCTGGTGTAGTGCTGTGTTTTGGATTTAGTATGAGAATAATGTTGATAACACACTGATGGTTTAGTTGTTTCTAGGTAGTTGTAGTGCCTACACCAAGTCAAGGACTCTTCAGCTTCCCACACCCTGTCAGGTGCACAGGAAGCTGGGAGAGCACAGCCAGGACAGGTGACCCAGCCTGGCAAAAGGGATATTCCCAACCATGTAACGTCATGCTCTGGATAGAAGTGGGGAAGCTAGCCAGGAAGTGGGATTGCAGCTCGGAAACAGACTGGGCAGCGGGTTGCTGGTTCTTCTTTCCTTCTGCACTTGGTGAGCAATTGCATTTGGGCATTGACGTAATCATCATCTTATTATCATCATCATAATAATCTTCATATTATTATCATCATCATCTTTTGTTATCCTATTAAACTGTCTTTATCTCAACCCACAGATTTTTCTTCCATTCTCCTCCCCATCTCCTTGGGAGGGGAAAGGTGAGTGAGCAGCTGCATGGTGCTTACCTGCTGGCTGGGGTTAAACCACAACAATAAACTATTAGCATTTGTGATAGTGTATTTTGATAGTGTATAGCTTCTGTGTGAAAGGAAACGATATTTCTACACAGTACTCCTGAAAATGAAGAGCTCCTCATTGTATGTTGGTTTCCTAATTTCTCTTGAGCTCCTCATTGTATGTTGGTTTCCTAATTTCTCTTCAAGTGACATTGTAGCCTTAGTTCCTCTTAATATGCTGGTGACAGAGAAGAAAGGAAGGGAAGAAAACTAAAACAAACATACCAAAAGAACCTCTCAGGCTTCCACAAATATTCAATGACAAAACCAACTTTACAATGGATTATAATATGCAGTAACATCCTGCTGTTAAGAACTGAGTCAGCAAAAGGTTTCCAGGCACACACAGTCATTTGAGAGGTGCAGGTGACTTTTGCCACACAGCCATGCCTCTCACTTCACTGGCCATCACAGAGAGATGCCAAGATCAGCCTTTATAGAATCATAGAATGGTTTGGGTTGGCAGGGATCTCAAAGATCATCTAGTTCCAACCCCCTTGCCATGGGCAGGGACAACTTCCACTAGACCAGGTTGTCCAAAGTCTCATCCAACCTGGCCTTGAACACTTCCATGGATGTGGCTGCCACAGCCTCTCTGAGCAACCTGTTCCAGTGCCTCACCACCCTCACAGTAAAGGTCCAGTCCCCCAAACCAGGCCTACAGTAACTATCTGCCCTCTGCTAAGCACAAGGCTGTTAACTCTCCTTGACTTTTTCTATGACCCCTATCTTGGTCACAACATGGAGACACAAGTACTTTCTGCATACCAATGGGTGGGAAGAATCTGGCCTTTAAAAATGAGGGGCCAGTGTGATGCTTTAAATTTCATCTCTAGAGATGTCATTCTTCTGCCTTTGACAGATACTGTGCATGCCAACCTGGGAGAGAGGATTTTCTTCTCCTGATTAAACATTTAAGAGCAGACATAGTATTTCGTTATTAAATGATTAAGGATAGGTATTAACTGGAAATGATGTATTACATTATGCCCACATGCTCCTTTATCAATCTTAAACAGGTAATTACTTCACAGTAATAGCTCTAAAAGGTGCATTTCTCAGGGATGCATAACAACACTGTGTTCTCTGAAATCAGGGCAATTAGGTAAAAATACCCTAGGATAGAACCTAGTTGATCTCAACAGGCATGCGTTGTTTAAAGTTAACATAACCATGGCACCATAGCCTAGCCAAAGAATTAGCTCTGTGTGTTTGCCTGTTCACAATACCTCAATCAGCCTAAGAAGCCAGTATAAAAAAGCAAAAGCACTGTATATTATTCTATGTTAGGCACACACAGTGCTTGATCTCTTATTTAAGTGTTTAAATGAACACACACATTTAAATGAGGAAGAGATAAAAAAATTATATTTCCCTGTACAAAAACAAAATTACTGTCAAACCAATTTTTTTTTGTTTTTATTTCTCAAAGCAGTGTAGGAAGAAATTGCAATCTGATATCATCTTCTAGGAGGTACACCCCCTCAGCTGGAGCACTACTATTATCAACTATTTTATTCTCTCTTCCTAGCTGCTTATAATCACCTTTTCAGCAAATATGAACATGCTGAGAAGGATGGAAGCAAAGCGCAGATGTCAAAATTTCTACAGAAACATGCAGATGCTTCTGTTCCATGCCAGCTTCTTTCATCAAACACTCTTCTCTTTCCTCTACTACTGAAATTCTGTTTTCTAAATAACAGTAAAACAAACCTTTTTTGATCTTCACATTTGGTTTGTGCAGGAAATGTGTAAAGGTTCTTCTGCACGACTGTGCTTGTATACAAAAAAATTGACATCTAAAATGGTATCTGTGTGGCAAAACACTCCAGATAGCTCCTATAAATATAGCCTACAGCACTTAAGGTAAATTCTGCAGAAGATAATCCCCTTTTAATATACAGCATAGAAACGAATTCTCAATATCTAAAGGAAATGCTCTCTAGATCAGCTTCTTAAAGCCTTAAACAACAGTAAATCTTGTTCTGTCACAAAGAGGTTCTACAAGAACTTTTAAGTAATCTCACAAACTGTTATACATTTTCATTACTAGCATAGCTTGTCTTTGACAAACTTCTATCTATAATAATTACAGTTCACATAAAGCGTCAAGTACAAAGTTACTACCCTTAGCATGCCAAGGCAGACTAGTTAGTAACACATTCTGTTGGGAGTATCATAACTTCCTTGGTTATTATTGCAGAAAAGCTGCTACTGAAATGGCTTTTTTTAAATTATGTTTGTTAATTTCTATCCTGTATGGAAAGCCAGCAGCAAGGGGAACGTACAGATTATGTACAGAATATTAACAATTTACAATCATTTAAATTCGGTTATTTCAAATCTAGGAAAAGAAAAATGGTGCCTATTTCCCATGTATTTAACAATGCAGTTGCAAATTTTATTTAGAGAATCAATTAGAGGAAGTCATTCAGAAATAAAAAACACTCCTGGATTCTTAAAACCTGCTATGGCTTTGCTAAAAGCTGAGAAAAAGTAACTTGGCGCTTCCAACAGTAACTTAACACATGGCAAAAAAAAGGCAGTAAGATGAGCATTTTTGGGAATAATCTTTAAAATGAAAAGAAAACGTGTAATGACCTCAGAAGGTGAGGAGCAATACAGCAATGTCTAGAAATAGTGAATACCAGCAGGGCAAGGGCAAAATATCACATAACCTTATGTATCCACATCTGCTCTAGTTGTTAGGGCTACTTTGATCATCAGTGGAGAGAAATGCACAGATCTAGGGTGTAGTCCTTTTGACCTATGTCAACCATTTAGTCCAAGGTGATGATGAACCGCATATTAAAAGTGACAGCTTCTCCTCCCCAGTTATAAAGGGAGCCTGGCTGACTCACTCAGATGTAGACATCTAAAGCTAAGGAGATGAATCCAAGGCAGTAGCCTGATATGGTGAAACAGTAGTTATGCTTTTATCATAGCCTGTAATTAGATATTCAAATACTTCAACAAAGCACTGCAAGATTAACTTGCAACATAATGACATCAAATGAAAAGATGCCAGATTGGAACTAGTAAGCTTTTTAAACCAGTAGCACTGAAATATTTCAAATTTATACACTACCTGTAACATATAATCAACATATCAGGAGAAAACAGTATCCATAACTCTTCACAAAATTTGCTTTAGTAGAAACAACAGAGGCCTGGTTCTAACTCACACTAGTGTATATCACCACTGAGCTCCAGGAATTAAGTCAATCTGTACTGTATGAAAAAAAGTGGTAAGAGGAAATAGAATCAATCAATATACAG
The DNA here is from genome assembly GCF_011004875.1 of Balearica regulorum gibbericeps. Lineage (NCBI taxonomy): Eukaryota > Metazoa > Chordata > Aves > Gruiformes > Gruidae > Balearica > Balearica regulorum. Next base: position 159,158,660 of record NC_046184.1, on the reverse strand, counting down.
GCTCCTTCTGTTCAGCTAAGAAAAATACTGCCAAATGTATTCAAAATGTATACTGTTGCAGTCTAACAACCTTTGAAACCAACATAAGCGTAGGACCATGCAAGTTCAAATGTGTGACATAGTCCTGGACATGTTTAATCACGATCTGTAACATGCTTCTTTCTCTCTCTTTAAAAAAACCCAACAAATTATATATAACATATATATTTAAAATATTCTAAATATTTTAAATAAAAACATTTAAAATAAAATTTAAAATATTTTAAACATTTAAAAATCTGTATTGTGAACTTTAAACATGTCAAAATCTTTGTAACTTCATTATGGTACCTGATTATTTCCAATAAATTTTATAATCACTGGGCCACATTTATCAAAGTTGATCCTAAATTTCATCCCATTGAGTCAGATGCATCCATCACTCAAAGGGGTAGATTCTCTACTATGCTAGACAATCTGATTTAATGCAGTTTCCACACCTCTATCTAAAGAGATGTTTAAAGAAGATGAGTCTTGAAATTAGAGAAGGCACTGCTGTAACTACTTGTTACTTAGAATTAGGGTAAGTTTACTCTACACTGCTCACATACAGACAATTTGAAATTGAAAAGAACTGTACCACAAAAACATGGACTAGGAGCTGCAGGTTTTGTTGCTAGTTGGGAGACACCTGGAGACTCCGGGACCCTACTACATAAGGGAAGTAAAGCATAGCAACGTTATACACATCAAAGATGTTCCAAGAACAAGAAGAAAAAGCTATTGTCTGCATTCCACATTTTGGTCTGCATCAGCCTCCCACGGAAATAAATGGGCCACTGAAAGTCCTGTGGAGTCATTTTTAAAGGAAGTCTTCAATTTCAAGACAACAACAGAAGATCAGAACAGAACCTAGTTCAAATTTTTACATTTGTCTTTGTCAAAATAGAATAAATATAGCTGAGTCCATAAAGAAAAAAAGAAATTGGCTCTCACACACAGATTCTATAATGCTCTTGCCTAGAAAAGTTCCCTACTACTGTGATATCAAAGTTACTCCTTCAGCAAAATTGGAATGTGAGACTGCAAAACCCTCCCTGTTCACATCACCATGCTTTCCATTTGTGCAAGCTGTTGCTAGCAGCAATACAGCTCAGGCATGTCTACAACGGCCCAATGTTGACAAACACAAGCTCATTTTCCCTGTACGCTCATTGGCTTTGAACCAGCTGCATTAGTTCAGTAGCTTGTGCGCAGCTTTTCGGCTCAAGCACAGCACTGTACGAACGCAGCTACGCAGCTTCCCAGCCAGACGTGGCGTGAGTCCAAGGAGCTTGGAGCACAGGCAAAGAGTGTGGATCTGTCTAAAGGACTTTTACCATGGCAGATGGATGGAGTTACACACAAAGAAACAGATTGCATTTGCTCCATTTATAGTATGTGCTTGTCATCCAGAAGACAAAATATACTGAGGTCATCATTAAAAAGAAGATGGTTGCCTCTCACTGCCATGCAATAAAATACAATGGCTCTTTTTCTATGTATTGAAATCTGAGATTATTGAAAGACACCACCATGTTGCAAATATTGGCCATGTATGCTTTTTACAGCTCACTGCTGCGTATTTGTATTCCTGTAGATGCTAAGTTTCTCATTCTCTTTGCAAAGTTGAGCATTCACAGGTTCCTTTTTAAACTCTGTGTCTTGATCTGTATTGTCTAGATACCACTCTAGATTAAAGAAATCTAAGCTTTTCAAACATCAATGTATTTTTATTGACAAGCTGCGCATTCCTATTCCCAGGCTCTTCAAAGACAGTCTCTGCTAAAATTCAGACATCAGGGCTCTGTGGTATGCTCCAACAGATCACATTCTCAGTTACCAAAGGACTGCTGTGGCAGTCACCTCTATTGGCAAGCTAGATTCAGTCTACTATGCCAAACACCAGTACTTAGCTCAGTGAAACATCCTACCCAGTCCCACCCTCTTATTTGTTCTCTCACTAAGCCTTGCAGGGAATACTGCAGTTTTCCTCAGTGCCCATGTCTGAAGACTTTAGCCCATTCAGCCACTGTAAAAGAGCAGAAGTGGGAGCAAAGATTTTACCCCCACATCCTGCAGTTACACTGAAGATATGCTGCTTTGTCCCTTAGCTGTGTTGGCTTTATATACCACTGCAAGGTACACAAAAAGGATTCTAAAAACATAGCATAGGCATTATTCAGGTGCATACATTGCTACCACTTACTTTTTGATATTTTGTTTTAACTTGCAATTATACACACAATAGTTTTAGTAGATTTTATTAGTAGTACATCCAATCTGACTGGATGCCTTTCCTGAAGTGCATTGCCCCTACTCCCTCCCCTCCCCACTCCCATCCTCAAATTCCGAATTACAATATTGTAATTTGTACTGTCTGGTATTTTGACTATGCTACCACTGTAATTTAGGTGTCTGACATGTCAATGTCATATTCTTGCACCAAGCAAGACTGCAAATAACACTGTACCACAATATATTAACTATGCATAACACCTCAACTACCCTGAATTTCAAAACACTTAAAAAAAAAAAAAGAAAAAAAAAAGATTAAAAGTCCACATGAATGACTTACTTTTGCATTCAGAGGGCACACAGACAGAGCACTCCTAAAAAGCTGTTCTTCTGACCTCCACTGACTGCTGCGGAGTGCACAGCGCATAACATTTATCACCAAGATCCCAAGTACTGCCGCAGCAAGAATTTTCTTAAGGAAAGAGAGACAAGTTAAGAAACAAACCATTCAATTGAAGCACTTCATCATCAACTTTACTGACTGTTTTGATAGTACCTTTTTCTTGGCTTGCTTACTCAAGAGACTAAATCCGTATGTAAACAGAATACAATATCCAATACTGGGGAGGTAGATGACTCTCTCTGCAATAACAAATCCTACTCGGAAGAACAGGTTACTTGCAGGAAGAAAAGGGATAATAAGAAATCCGAGTCCCAGGGTAAGAATTCTGCAAGCAAGAAACAGATTCTCAAATTAACCACAAGTCTTAACAAAAGTACTTTTTCCACTTACAAACTTTATTTACACATTGTAGAAGGATGTGCATATGGAACCGGGCATTCAAAAGCAGCCTTTGGGAGCTATGTAACAAAATCAAATTAAGTTTTGGTGAGGTTTTGACACTTCACTCCATCAGGCACTTTTAAAACCCTAGCTCTAATTCCTGGCAAAGCAATGTTCATGCTTCCAAACCAGAAAATAGCCCCATTAGACATTAATTACATAATTCCTATTTAAAACACACAGGCAGGAAAAGTAATGGTAAAAGCTATGTATTGGTAGAAGCTGGTATAAGCTGTCTATTTTTGGAACTAGGAAGTCAGTAGCAGGGGAAAAATATAGGTCACTGTTAAAGAAGAAACTTAGGTACATGTCCCACTGAGAGAGCATTTTCTTTCCTAATAAATACCTCAATAGTAGAATTCATTGTGCTTAACCACCTGAAAGTTAGTCATCTACGCTCTTTCTACTGTTAGAGCGAGGCACTTCTCAAGGGCAGTTTGTCTTCCCTGTTTTAGGTATCTGTGTTAGGATGAGTAATGCTCAGCAGGTAACTGGACTATACAGAGCTTAGACAACTGAGACTAGGTACCTTGCTTTTACAGAGCCGACATAAGGGAATATGAATCCCAGGTGTGCGTCAGGTGTTTGTTATAAAGGCCACAGGCACAGCAGTGTTCTACTCTAATATATTACAAATAAATCTCTATACTGTAATGTAGATGTGTCCTCTTACTCTTTCTCACCCCCAAGAGTCCTAGGCCTTCACTATACTTTTTGTCTTTACTTTTTACTATAAAACTGTTAAGCAATATAGGCTTAGTGTGTTTTCACTAGAAAGTATTACATCACTTGTAGCAAGAATTCCACCCCTTTCCAAAATGATTTTATCTGTGCAAATGAGTATGGGAACAGTGGAAAGGAAGGCACGTGGGATGTTAACATTTGAAGGGATGAGGGAGAAGAGATGAAATTACAGAATACCACAGAAGAGAAAAATATTCAGTACTCTGAACAACAGAATGACCTTGTTGTGATTGAGCTGTTGAAAATTTTTAAAGAACTGAGAAATTAATTATACATAAAATCCATGGGAACAGATGCTGAAAAATTAAACAGAAGCCCTTAGTAAGACAGAATAGTCAACAATAAATTTTTTTTACTTCCTCTGGGTAAAGTACAAGTTTTCTTCTCAGTAGATGCTATGGATCACCATTTTATTTTTTAAACTGTATGGCCATGACCAGCATTTCTACCTCCTTTCAAGGCACATCTCCTCTCTCTTTCATTATTAGGAGAAGATTAAAGGGGATGATGACTTGTAAGAAGCAGGGGCAACAACATACATCAATTCCTACTCTCTTCTGAGCACAGATTACTTTTTACCACCTACAGTGTTAAGGATCTCAAAATGCCATTTCAGGAGAAGAATAAAGCAGCCATCCATACCTCCTCCTCCAACTCTGTTTCCTACTAGTCAGTGTACAGTGATGGGCTCAAATTGGGATAAAACTGTAATGACAGCTATAAATATTTATTTGAACTGCATTTGTTAGACACTGGTTCCAGTGAATTGTTAAAATTATCAGTAGTGGATTTAACAAAATAATACTGTACCCAAGTTGGCCGGGCATTTAAAATTCATGACTGTCTCTTACCTTCTCTTATGGCTGTCTTCTGAGCACAGAGCTTGGCATATCAGACCAATTAGGCAGAACCAAAGTGCTGCTAGTGCAATTATCCTCCAGTCGCTGACGGATTTAATGAGGGGTATGCAGCCCATTGACCAATCAAAACACAGCCACCAGGGACACAACAGCAACCATGCATTCAATGAATAGTAGTAATTATAGTTTATAGCCTGTCAGTCAAAAAGAAAACAAACATTTATTTGATACTAAACTTAAAGGGGGGGCAGCTTTAATTCTTCTCTTGGCTATCATTTCCCTTATCACAAAATATATCTTATACAATAAAAAGGCCTTAAATGTTAGACTACATATCCATTTATTTTACAGCTGTGAAATTAATTTGTAATTTTTTTAAACATAGCTAGCTGGGTCTCCTATTCAGAGCAGGGCAATGCAATTCTGTGCTGTCCAACCAATATCCACATGTTAAAAAAAAAATAAATAAAAATCTTCTACAATGGAAGAAAATATCAAAAGGCAGCACCCACTGTCTTTTCCCCTTCATTCTTTATCTCCAGAAAGAGCCTTAATGCAGTCAGAGGTATAAAGCCAAGACATACTCCAAATGCAGCAGACCAGAACTTCATAATATTTTCTTCAATTGTGAAAGAACAGATGAAGAGTCAAACACAGTATGTGGAAAAGGGATGAAACCCAGCAAAAGCTAAATCCTTGCATGCATGGGAAAAGTAGCGAGTAAATGGAAATGTAGTTCAATGTGTACAGTGCATGCTAAATTGAATGCAAAGAATATACAAGGTACACTATTTTAAAAAATTGCAGAAAATCATCACAGCAGCATAAGGGAAGGTTACTCATCACACACCCTGAAATGTAAAGACTGCCCACTTTATTGTTTCTTTCAGGTACAGAAAAGAAAATTCAATTTGATGACAAAGACAAATGTTCTGAGCTGGCCAGAAGAAAACAGCTTCATAACTTACTCTTACAAACAGACTGTCTGCAAATGAAGCTGGGTTGTCTACTTCAGTGAAAGCTGGTGGCCCTGTGCCCATAATCCTCCAGCGTACATAAAGTATAGTGGCCCCTCCAGACATCAGAAGAGTTATCCTGAAAAGCAGCCCCTTTCTTAACAGCCCAGCATTCTGCAGGAAAGCAAGAGAAAAAAACCCTCATATAAAACCATTATTTTGCTCTCTTCCCCACTACATTCACATCCTTTTCACCACCGTCTCAGAAAGAAGAGGCTATTCCTGTGCAATTTTGCTATTAGAGTTGACATTTTTCTTATTTTTGTAGTTACTAGAAAGCTCTCAAACTTTCCCATGCTTTCACTGACTACTTGCAAAATGTTTTGCAAACATTTTCATTTCCTTCTCAATCAGAAAACTTTTTTATTCAAGAATTCTTTCCTCTACAAATCCTCAGTAACTCTATAGCTGATGTGATTTTACACAGCAATTTCTGATAGGGAATTTGAGCAGAATACAGCCTCTAGTATATGGCATATTAAATTGATCTACCTTTTCTTTTTAAAATGCAGGGTGGTTACTTTGTGAACTTTGTTGATCTCTTATCACTGAAAGTTTTTGTCAACTTAAGTCTCTTTAAAGGTAAACTTACATGACCACATACAACAAGAAAACTGCGTAGTTAGAAATGGGGAGGAATGAGAAACTGAATTAAAATTTTTACAATCACTATCATGATTAAAAAGCTAATGACAGACAGGCACCCAAATCACTTTGGTCAGGGTAAAATTACTCAAGATCTAAAAAAAATTGTGTTTTATCTACATTAACTCAGTTGATTTACATCACATTTTAAAATATACACTTTGGGGACTAAAGAAGGCAATTCACATAAAACATAGAGAAGTGATGTCATAGAAGCTAAATTTGATAGACTTTCCCATTTTTTTTTTTTTTTTCCCTGTGAAGCATAACACATTTTGTCCAAGCACACATCAGTTTCATAAATGAAAAGAAAAACACTGTATACTGTAGAGGTTGTTCAAGCTTCACCAGTAGAGACTGGAAACAGAATTATCAGTAACTATAATGATATCCCTGTCGCAGCTTTGAGATGCAAATCCAAGCTTCCAACACCTACCCAGCTAGCAAATGGTAACTCAGATAGGAAATGAAGGGCATAGCTTCTCTCTGACCCCCTCTATTACAGTGCGGTAGGGCTGCCTTAGAGCTGTCTGAAACGTGATGGCTGAAATGATTTTTTACAGCCTCAAGACATCATTAAAGAAGCAGAAGACTGGAGACAAGAGTTTCTCTGAAATGAGAGATCATTTGGGCCACTTCCATTTCCATTCTACACATCTGAAGATGAAAGTGTCAGTAAACTATGGATTTTTACATGGAAAAGTTGACTGAATCCTAAAAAATACGGTCATGTGATCTCCAGTATTAGTTTTCCTTTACTCCTACCTTCCTCCCTTAGTCTGATATGCTTCTATTACCTTTAAAAACCTACCTAATAGTTATACATGATCAGTTCTACATCCTCCACAGGAGCTGGCACACTGATTATTATTATTACCTATTATTGCAATACGCTGATTAGCAAGCAGCACCATAATTATTTAGGTGATCAATACTAGTTATTTCTTAAGACTAAAAAAAAAAAAAAAAAAAGAAGTAGAATTACTGCACAAAGACAGACATCTAACAGTGCTCTGGCTGAAGGTATTTATTCTCTAAAATGATAGGAAAGTTTAAAAGCAATATTCAGATGGGGTTTTAGTATTTGTAGTTGACAATGGAGTCATTATGCAATATTTAGCTGAATGCCTAAGGATAAATAAGTTTGTAATGTGAATTTTACATAAGTTAGCCTTTGTGCTCAAATGGTTACTTCTAATTTACAAATCTCAGTAACCAAAGTCACTACAATGAGGATTACAGGAAAACAACTCCTAAAAACTGGTTTTGGAAGAGTATTGCGCTATGAAGGAAAACCATATAGTGACAATTTATAACTGCTTTATGACAGAGTAACTACACAAAACCTTTCATCCCAGGCTTCATTTCATTTAACAGTATGTACAGCTTCTTAAAGGCCAGATTTCACAAATCACCACAAAATCTCTTTGTAGGCAGAATTTAAAAAGTGGAAGAAGTATTATTGTATTGTCTTTGATTTAGAGTTAACTGAAACCTGGCATGAAACTGAAACCTGTCTCAATTAAGAAAAAAATAATCTGCAAGTAAGAGAATTTAAGATCTGCCTTTCAACAAAACAAAACAAAAAAAATTGTAGATACACTTCCATGAAAAGAGCAGAACAGATTTTTGTAGGTGGTAGGAGCTAAAATTAATTTCTTCTATTAAAAGAAGAAGAAAAAAAAGGCACATTTGATGTTTTCTTCACCCAGACAGAACTGTTTAAAAGTCACAAAACGGAAGCATAATGCTTTGAGCTCTTCATGCTTAAAGAGTAATCCCCCAAAAAGTTTTGACTCTGACACATTTCACAGAATCATAGAATGGTTTGGGTTGGAAGGGACCTTAAAGATCATCTAGTTCCAATCCCCCTGCCATCGGCAGGGACACCCTCCACTAGACCACGTTGCCCAAAGTCCCATCCAACCTGGTCTCGAACACTGCCAGGGAGGGGGATGCCACAACTTCCCTGGGAAACCCGTTCCAGTGTCTCACCATCCTCATCGTAAGGTATTTATTCCTTCTGCCCAATCTAAGTCTGCCCTCTTTCAGTTTAAAACCATTGTCCCTTGTCCTCCCCACCACAGGCTCCAGTAAAAAGTACTTCTTCATCTTTCTTATAAGCCCCTTTTATATATTGAAAGGCCACAATAAGGTCTCCCCAGAGCCTTCTCTTCTCCAGGCTAAACAAGCCCAACTCTCTCAGCCTTTCTTCACAGAAGAGGTATTCCAAACCTCTGATCATTTCATCACCCTCCTCTGGACCCGCTCTAACAGGCCCATGTCTTTTATCAACCCAGAGCTGGATGCAGTACTCCAGGTGGGGTCTCATGAGAGTGTAGCAGAGGGGGAGAATCACCTCCCTCGACCTGTCGGCCATGCTCCTTTTTATGTAGCCCAAGATACAATTCACTTTCTGGGCTGCAAGCGCACATTGCAGGCTCATATCCAATTTTTCATCCACAAATATCCCCAAGTCTTTCTCTGCAGAGCTGCTCTCAATCCCTTCATCACCCAGACTGTATTGATGTTGGAGATTGCCCCGACCCATGTGCAGGACCTTGCACTTGGTCTTGTGGAATTTCATGAGGTTAACAAGGGTGCACTTCTCAAGCTTGCCAAGGTCCCTCTGGATGGCATCCCTTCCCTAAAGAGTATCAACTGCACCACTCAGCTTGGTGCCATCTGCAAACTTGCTAAGGGTACACTCAGTTCCGCTATGTCATTGATGAAGATATTAAATAGTATTGGTCCAAGTATGGACCCCTGAGGGACAACACTTGTTATGGTTTCCACTTGATCATTGAGCTTTTCACTGTAATTCTTTGGATGCAGCCACCCAGCCAATTCCTTATCCATCTAACAGTCCACCAGTCAAACCCATCTCTCTCCATTTTAGCAGCAAGAATGTTGTGGGGAACCATATCAAAGGCCTTACACAAATCCCGGTAGATGACATCCATAGCTCTTCTCTTGTATACTGATACTGTCACTCCATTGTAGAAGGCCACTAGATTAGTCAGGCATGATCTGCCCTTGGTAAAGCCATGCTGGCTATCTCTAATGACCTCCCTGTCTTTCATATGTTTTGACATAAGTTCCAGGAGGATCTGTTCCATGATCTTCGAAGGAAGTGATGTGAGGCTGCCTGGGCAGTAGTTCCCAGGGTTCTCCTTATTACCTTTTATTTCCATCACTTTAATTCTGAACTGGCTGTACTTTAGTCCCCAACAGCTCTGGACTCTTTCCTAGTCATATGCTAGTTGACATCACTCTCACTATACAACAAAATTCTCCAGCATTCCTATTTGCTGCCTGAAATACTTCTGCACCCCTCACTTAGTGATTCTTGGTCAAATATACTGTTTCAGTTCTAGAGATTCCAGTTTAACTGTATTTCCCCCCTGAAGCTCCTCATTTCACTCTTTGTGAAGGAATTTAAATGCCCCATAAGACTTGCTACTCAGAAACATGAGCAAGACCACTGATCAATGCAAAGTACAATGAATATTCCTTCGCCTTGCTAAACCTTGGATGGAAGAGGTAAATGATTTATCTGTTGAACAGTAATGATGTCCTAGTAGGCTGTTGGTCTATTTGGCTGCTATCAATCTTTCATGTGAGGCTAATTGTTTTGTGATTTGCTTGCCAGTGCAAATACAAGGTGCCAGATTCCACTTGAGCCAATACTAGATAAAGTGATATCAACAAAAGTCAGAAATTTGATCCTTAGCAACTATCAATGCTTACATATTTTTTCTTTCAAACTCCCAAGCTACTAGGAACTGTCTCCTGTTTGGTAATTTGTATAACAGTGTAATACTTAAGTGGGATTAGCAAAATAGCCATAACAATTTTTATGTACTTTTCCAAATATCTATCTCGTTTGAGAATCTGAACAAGTATCTCTCTCTTTACTCTGTTAACTGTGTTAAACCTCCATTTCAGGTGTATAGTGTATAGCTACTGACCCTGGAGAACTTGCTGCATCAAGCAGTCAGCTCTTCCACCCTGTATTTTTAACGTACTTTTGAGAGAAGTGCGGAATGGGTTTCTCTATCCAATGCAAGTCTAATGCTATCCCATTACTCCTCATGTTGCTGCAAAAATGTTATAGCACATTGCCTTACTAGGCTGACTGAAAATACCTATTTTTTTTAATTCTCAACAGCAACAAAACTGTCAGAAGTTGTAGCTTTGTCTTTTAGTACATGACTGTCTGAATGGCCAGAATGAACAAAATGTCTAAGGACTCACCTCCAATGACTTGTCCTTATGTAGTAACTTTTGAATAAGCTCCAAAACATTTAGCTTGTTAATGACCAGTGCATCAAACACTGCATTCAAACCCTAAGCAGCCAAGAGAAAAATAAGAGCATAAGATGGAGCAGCTAACCACAAATATTTTTTTAAATACATCTTAAATTCCACTTCTAACATGAGTTATTGTACATCTTAATTCTGATTCCAAACAAGTAGACAGATACATTGGTAGCAATGATGGCAGAATGGTAAATTAAGAACCTGAGCTCAGATGATTAGAGTATCATGTTACTGTAATGGGGATTCTCCTGCTACATGGAATAATCCTTCGGGGAATACCATGTATCAGCAAGCTAGATCCCATATGCATGGTCAAAACAGTAGTCTGCTTTCCATCTTCCTTCCCAAATGTTCCACAGCATGAATGCTGCAGTTAAGAGGTAAGGCTTCTGTCAGTAAGGTGTAGTTTCTTTAAGCCTTCTACCTATTTTTTGCTATGCAGCATGGTATCTTTTGACTGTCAGGTTTCAGAAATATTATTTTTAAATGGTACATAAATTGTCATAACAAACAAAGGCTCAAAAAGATTTAACAGAGCTATCAGGCTTGCTTTTCTTGCAATTAAACCAATATATGCAGTGGAAGTTGCTGGGAAAAAAAAAGCAAAGTTCTATGTGACATCAGCCACTACACATAAAACTAGAGCATATTCAGTGCTTTGCAGGACTACACTTGCACATACTACCTCCAAGCAAGCAACCAAAATACATCCTTGGGTAACTGTTGAGGTGACCAGCAAAATCCAACTTTAACATTTTCCCTTCAATGTTTCAGCAATCACCAGCCATGACAATCCTTGAATATTTAGCCTATATCCTAATAACTTTGGAAATTACTGTCTTTTTTTCTATTCAGTCTTTAGAACATTGAGGTAAAAATAGTTCCAGGTGAGGGAAAGAGTTAGGACACTGGGAGGCCACAAGTCTCTTTCTAACAGTCAAAGGGAAGGTCAGAGAGTGGCATGGTTCCACATAAAAAGGCCACCTGGCAGTTAAAAGGCTTTTGGCTCACTTGCATGGAGATTGGAAGGCAAGAATCCTGCTGAAAAAATACATTCCGCCTACAAGCAAACTTTTTAATGTTTGATTTATCCCTTTATCCCTCTGAGCTGTGCCCCTCAGCATATAATCCTCCCAGCAATGGAACAGCAAACAAATAAAAAACCCCAGATCCAATAACAAGTCTCTGTCTGCTAGCTCAAATAATTACTTCATACCACTAAAGGAAATAATCACACCATGTTTTAAGAGAATTCCTTACATTTTCCTTACAGATACCTTTGAAAAATACATCACTCTACAAACGTCTATCCAAAAATAACATCCTAAAGCAAGAAGTTTTCTGTAATTTCTTCTCCCTTTTTTTCTAGCAAGGAAAAGAGGGTCCTTGCTGCAAAGAATTCTTCTGATTCTGTTGCTTTATCTATGTCAGTTAAAGCTACAAACCGGATTTATTTGTAAAGAAATATGGCTATACAAAAATCACAGATGCAGCACTTCAGGTGGTCAATTTAGTCATCCAAACCAGAATGTCTTCACTGAAGTAACAAAAAGCAAAAGCACAATGAATATGCACAGTAACTATATCTATTTGCATAGACAGAGCCTTAAATAAGGGACAGAAGGAAGAGATTCAGTATTAGAAATGCATAAAGAATGGCCCTACTTCTAATTACACTGTTCACAAAAGCAAGAGGGTGGAGCTTTTAAAAATGCTCTCCTCCAGTTAGGTCTTTGTTCATAAGCCTTCAACGAGAAGTTTGTAGGGCCTCCATCTTGACAATTACATTCAAAACCAAGGCCAATGAACACAATATGCATCGAAACTAACACTAAATCTTTTAAATTTCGCAAGAAATTAATGGATATATGCAACCTGTTTACAAAAGATAAAATTAAGAATTCTAACAGATTGGCAGGGATACAATCAAGACAGATCTACTAGAATGCTGCTTTTTGTCAACATTAACTAGTTTACTGAACAAAACAAAAAGGTATGCATACGATTAGCTGTGAAGAAGATTTATCTTTGTAGGCTTTACAACTGCACCTGACAGATGCTGAGGTCAATAAAAGGATTCTTACCAGTATTGTAATTCCTTGTTCTTTGCACAGCATGGCTACTGCACCTAGGATAACACTCACCAGCACCCAGAATATAGAAAAATTATGTCCTTCCTTATCTGTCAAAATAAAGCATGCCGTAACATTAGGTTTATACATTTAAAGGTAAAGTTAGAAATCTAAATTAAAATTAGAATTTAAAAAACATACAGCATTTAATCTCATAATCTTTTTCTATCAGTCAAGATCAGGATACACAGACTTAAAAAGCATAGGGCACCTCCTGCAATATGCTGGCATTTGTCCCTTTATTGCAGTCATTTTCTATTCTCAGAGACATTAGAAATCTCCCTGTTTGCTAGATGTTTTAGCTAGACTAATTAGAATGGCAGAAGCTTCACATAGTTTCCACAATTCATCATCTGGAAAGGTTAATTCCCACATTTAGACATATTTATCATCCTTAGCTAGAGCTCTATCGTTACTGGCCACACTCTACCAAGCTACCACAAGAACAAGAAATTCTTTCTAATAGTTACATACAAAGTATCACACACACAAACCGTTTTAACTGTAGTCTAATCTACAAAGGCACAATGAGCTGCTTCTCCAGGGCTGCTGCATTTAGCAAGTACCTCACGCCATTTCATTAGCACTGCAATGGAATGCCATGGAGCTCAAAAATTTCAGCATCTGAGCAGAGAAGCAGTTAGTTCTTGCATTCAGGAAGCAGTTTTACAGCAGGGTGAGGAACTCTGGGGTTAAGAGATCAAGAGTAACTACAGCTTCTAGTCAAAGAAAGAGTCTTTAAAGACTGCACCATGTAGCTGATTTTGGGTACTACAAGCAGGAATTTCTGAGATTAATATAACAAGAAGCCCTACTTCAGCCAAGGTACTATCACACACAGAGTACATGGGTACTTCACATAAAAACATGTCTGTCACAAACCTCTACGCCACAGGTGCAAGCAACAGAAGGAAGCACTCAGCTCATTCAGAAGCAGTTTCTTGATTCAAGCAACATGGGCTCTACAGGCATCACAAGAATCAACCTTTGACTTGGTATGTGAAAAAACAAAGTTGAACTCTATATGCATTGACTGAATCCCTTTCTTACTTTGCCTGATCTCTAGAGCAGTTCTTCACTACTGCTAATGCAGGTTTAACCCTCCATACTTAAACAAAACGGCAATAATGGTCTATGGAAAGTGTAAATGGCAGAATTAAGATTAATTTCACCAGAACTAGGCACCTACACCTGAGCTAGTGTACCAGGCTTCCTTTCTAACTGACTGAGACAAGGGGACACCTTTAGGGATTAAGTTCCCTAATTAAATGCAGTTGTCCAACTTTCAGAGAAGTAGCTGTTTCTCTTCACTGATTATAAAGGGAAACTAGTATACTAGCTCAGATGTTGCTATCAGGGTCAGATACAAACCATAACAAGCGTGAAAAAGATCTGCTGACATTGGCCTCCTCTCTCATTTTGAAGCAGACTACTGCTTCAGTGACAGAGAGCAGAATTTTTCATAAAATATGTGGAATAACAGGTTTTGAAGTTGCTTCTAGCACTCCTTTTTTACCTAAGACTTAAAGCTTCAACAGAGTGAATATTCAAGATGTTTGAGATTCATCATTGCAATACCTAGTAGGCATTTGTTCCTTCTCCCTCCACTCCAAATTATGTCCTCACAGGTGAGGTAAGATTTAACATCAGAGGTGCAGATGTTATAAAGTTAAAAGAAAGCCTTCTGAAGGAAAGAAGCCATACACATCTCAACAACGCCAAAACAAAACATGGAAATACAAAACACATAATGACTAAACTACAGCAACATTGTAACTAACCAAAAAAAAAAAAAAAAAAAAAGGAATGAGGAAACTCCAACTCACATCAATTATACAGAAGAATAACTGAGGGTTGCAATTCATGGAGAAAGGTGCTTCAAAATTTGTTCTAAGAGTATTGCTAAGAATAAAAGGAATCTGTCCTAAACACATCCCTTGAAGGAGCTCTTCAACTTTTCAGCCTCTGCAATATAACAGATTGTTCAGCCAATCCCCGAAATTCAGTTTTGTTTTATTTTTTAAAAAAAGAAATAAACTAGTTGAGAGAATATAAAGATGGAAGGCAAAGTAATTGACTGTTCACAAAATGACAATCAGTCTTTCTTAATAAGTGTAAAAAGGAGAACAGTGAACAAAGCCAATGGACTTCACTGAGTTTACTGAAGTATACTATCTTCAGCTGAGAGATTTCTTCTTCCAGAATCAAATTACTAGCAGAAAGAAGTCAGGACAACTAAGCAGTTCTCAGAGAAGCAGTATTCAGTGTACAAATCAAACTACCTTAACATGGAAGACAGTGGGAAGTAGATAAAGAGACCAGCTGGTGATTCACAAGTGCTTTGATGGTTCAAAATGTAAGAAGTAATAGGAAAAAAGGAACTAGGTCAAATTATCAAGGACAAGTGTAACAGCAGCACACTCATATAGAAACAAACTCAGAAAGGTCATACCACAAAATGAGAAAAGGCAATGTATGTAAATAACAAACCCCACAATTCCATAGATATATTAGTAAGAAGAAGAGCAGCAAGGAAGGAGTTATTCCAATAGTCAGTGGGAAAGAAAATGGACAATGCCAGGAAAACAGAAGTGTTCTGTGCCTTTTTGCTTCAGTTTTTCAAAAAGAGGTCAGCTGCAATCAGATGGCAAGCACTAAACCAGCAGAAAGGGAGCAAGAACAAAAGCAAAAATAGTGAACTACAAGACACAGAATGTATACAGAAGTTAATCTGTTTTAAATTACAGTGATTGACTACATTTACTCCAGCAGGTCCTATACAACACAGAGTAATCTCAACTGTTACCTCTGAGAAATCATGAAAAACACATGAGAATCCAAAAGCTTGAAATAAAACAAAAACAATGCCTACATGCCTACTTTTAAAGAGGAAAAGAGATATGATTAGGGTAAGCTAAAGAAACCAAGCTGACTGGTTGAAATTATGCAGAAAAAACCCCACTTAGACAAAATATTTTCTAGGTGACCCTCTAAAACATAAAAGAATATGATTGTTTACCAAAGACATATTTTAGCCATTTATATCAAACTAAGTATAACTTCTGACTTGGACAGAAAAAAAAAAGGGCCTTGTCAATGAAAGCAAACCTGCAAGCATCCTATACTTTGACATCACAAAGGCATGAGAATAGCACTGGAGACAGTATGAAATACACCAGAAAAAATACGGGCTGCATGAAATCACTATAGAATGGGTACAAATAACAGCTAGAAAACTACGCTAAGAGTCTAGCTCATTGTGAAAAATGTAAAGATACATTCTGGACTGAGTTCTTCCTTTTTCTGGCTCTAATAGATAATTTTAAAAATGTGGATGATGGAATAAGGAATATGATGATTAAGTCCAGAGGTGCTGCCAGGCTGCAATGGCCAGGAAGGATATTAAGGAGAAGTCAGAATTCTATTGACAAACTGGAGAAATGGTCTAGCAAAAAAACCTCATTGAGTTTGACAAGGAGAATTGCAAAATCATGCACCTGGTGAGGAACAATCCCAGGCACCAGTACATGCTGGGGGCTGATCAGCTGGAAAGCAGCTTGGCAGAAAAGCACCTGGGGGTCCTGGTGGACACCAAGTTGAAGACAAGCCAGCAATGTGCCCTTGCAGGAAAAAGGTCTAACGGTGTCGTAGGCTGCATTAGACAAAATATTGCCAGCAAGCAAAGGGAGAGGATCCTTCTCCTCTACTCAGCACTGGTGAGGCCACACATGGAGTCCTGGGTCCCGTTCTGGGCTTTGCAGTACACGAGAGTCATGGACATACTGGAGCGAATTCAACGAAGGGCTAGTAAGATGATGAAGGAACTGGAGCATCTCTCCTTTGAGGAAAGGCTGAGAGAGCTGGGACTGTTCAGCCTGGAGAAGAGAAGGCTCAGGAAGGATCTCATCAATGAAAAGGAAGGGTGCAAAGAGAATGGAGCCAGGCTCTGCTCAGTGGTGCCCAGTGACACGACCAGAGGCAATGGGCACAACTGAAACACAGGAAGTTCCCTCTGAACATCAGGAAACCCTTTCTTAATGTGAGGGTGACTAAGCACTGGCACCAGTTGCCCAGGGAGGTTATGAAGCCTCCATCCTTACAGATATTCAAAAGCTGTCTGGACACAGTCCTGGCCAACTGTCTCTAGGTGACTCTGCTTGAGAAGGTAGCTCAGGTGACCTCCAGAGGTCCCTTCCAACCTCAACCATTCTGCGATTCTGTGATCAAGATCTCCTCCTGAAAACCATAATCTCTGTTCCTTTGTTTTCTTTTGCAGCCTCAAAATGTCAATACAGTCATATACAGAATTGTAATATTATGAAAATTCATCAGTGATTAAACTTCAAAGAGAAAGAATTTCAATTAAGAAACATTTTATCTTGTGCTTGTTCCTGGGTCAATATGCACAACACCCCCTACCCCAACTGCAGAAATCTCAGTAAACTAGGCTGGAAAAATAGATACAAAAGGCCGGCATTCCGCAACGCCTTCAATCATTTTTTTTTTTAACAGTGATTTGAAAATGTAAAGCACTGCACAAGTGCTAATTATTATTATGAGATACACACATGCCAACAGAAGTAATCAGTCTAACAAAGCACATTCCCCTAATCCAGCGCTGCTTCCCACCACAGAAATCTTGTGTCAGAAAATGAAACCAATCTTTCATTGGCACCTGTGCCTGTTTGAAACTGGTATACCATATTGTGAGTGGGCATTGTGCCACTCTAACAGATGGACAAAATTGTAAGCATGCCAAAGAAACAGAATACTTGCTTTTTTTTTTTTTAAGCTAGAAAAATGTAGTGTTTCTATACAAAACCAAAAAGGGTTGCTCAGATGGTCCCTCTTTAGTAGTACTTTAAGTCTGCAAGTTGAGGGGCTCCGATGAAATACCTATATAAACCATCAACAAGCCATGAGGGCTCCTCCATTTAGACTGCTAGACTTAAGAATAAGCATTCTGAGAGCAAGTATGCATACAGAAAGTGTTTTACAGCATGTAATTGTCTGATCCTAATT
The DNA here is from genome assembly GCF_011004875.1 of Balearica regulorum gibbericeps. Classification (NCBI taxonomy): domain Eukaryota; kingdom Metazoa; phylum Chordata; class Aves; order Gruiformes; family Gruidae; genus Balearica; species Balearica regulorum. The sequence goes on along the minus strand of NC_046184.1, from coordinate 159,140,818 downwards.
TTATGAGCAGCACATTGGTGATATACCTTAATTCTGTCTTCCTAAACACTAATCCTATTTCTTTTGAGGGACCTTATTTTGCAGTGTCCTAAATTCACAAGTCAATGAAAACAAATTCCTTAGAAGTTAAGGATAGGAGAAAACACTACATTTAGAGTACCAAGCTTAGTCTCACTTTAAAGTCAAACTAATAATATCCCAAACAATTATTACCAATTCAGACATTTAGGCATTTGGCATCTCCTTCTTCAAAACCAATTGAGCAACTTAGGGCTCAGCCAGGTGACAGCTTGGAGCAGTTTAAGAAGGCACCATTTCAGGTGAAACCCAGTAATTGATTCTGTGAAAGCACCTACTCCTTTGAAAATTGAAGCAAAGTAAGTTATGTTGAGCTCCTGCAGGAATTTTAGTGGTTTTTTTTTTAGTTTTTAACTGAAATAGATCACAAATGCTCATATATTCCATTGATGTGCCTTGCCTGTGGGGATGGTATTTTCCAACTAAACTACTACAAATACTCATCTAACCGAGCTCTAAGATTTCCTTGCTTGTGAATTTCTAAGCAGGGGGGGAAGAATTACCTAGTCTTAAAAGATCACATAAGAATCCATTGTTGGAATTAACTTAAGTGTGAGATCTTGTGTGTCTCCAAATGTACATATTACTGCAGCTTAGCTCGGTGTTTCAATTAACAATGAAATTACAATAGCAAATGCCATTCCTAAACATATCCAAGCATCTCAAACTCACTACATATAGGCTACAGTAGAGGGATCATCTATCCCTGAATTACACCAATGTGGACAAGCAAAATTTAGCAGTAATTCTACAGAAAAATGTTGTTGTTTCTCCTCTGCCCACTAAACTAATAAAATTGTTAGTTTTTCCACATACAACTAGCCCCTCCCAATGTGCTCCATATATGAACAGAAGGGCACACAGTTGAAAAATTAGGGCCCACATGTTTAATAATAGTAAATACCTCTTGACCAATTGCAAAATAGCGAACAAATTCCCCATATCTTAACATTGATCTCTTTCACACAGGAGAATTAAATGTTTCCAGTCTATAGGAAAACCTCCATAATACAAAGCTCCAATATTCACAAAACTCACCACGACAGTCTGCCTCACACTTTATTAAATTAGCAATGAGCTAGTAGATGATTAACGGGCAACTACACAGAACAGAACAAAACAAAAACACACAACCAGAGCAAAGTCATTTGTAGAAGTCATAGCATATGAGCAAGCAGTTGATCCCCTATCCAGGCTAATATTATTCACATGAAGCAAATCATGAACTCATCATTTTACATCACTCAGAGATCGCCAATGCAGATTGCAAATACATGCAACTGGATCACTGTCAAAGTTGAAGACAAAGGAAGGCAAAATGAATACTACAGCAGTTTTAAAATGCCTTAGGAATTCCAAAGAAGCTGCATTAAAATTCAACAAAGTTAATAACCCACAATTCCCTTCAGAACATACCTAAACAGTTGTCAGCTCTTGCTGTCTCCAAAGCCTATGCAGTGGATTTGTCCCCACAGTTGTGTTTTAAACCAGCAGGACAGAATGAGAACAACAGATTAGTTCCTTGCAAATATAAATGTTATCCTATCAAAGATGGTAACATCAAAAACTATATGTTGGGGAAAAGTAACAGAATTGCAAAACTTCAGTAAGACATAATTATAGCCCACATAGTGTGTTAAATGCTTATACTTTTAAAACAAAATTAATGCTATGGATTCTGGCTAAAAGAAACTGTCTACCCAAAAATCCACCAAACCCACAAACCAGCCACATCAGGCAAACGAGCTGCGGTATATCTTGAGCTTTACAAACCCCATTATTTTCCTTTGGAAGTTTTCCAGTTGGACACGTATTTTTCTGATCTCCTGACTGTTTTCAGTATTATATAAACCTTCCCCACAGTACTCCCAAATCCTCCTCAGACATGTTATGAGTCCTTACTCCCAAGCAAAAAAAATTAAAAATTTCTTACATTCATTCACTTAGACATCAGGTGAAAACAAGCACTAACCAGTCTCTCTTTTATAACTTTTGTCTCCTTTACAGTAGACGAATGACGGTACAACAACTACATCTATGCTAGTGAAACACAAACAGATTTCTGGAACTCGGCTGTACACAAATTTCACATTCCCTTGCTTCAAGAATAGTCAGGTTCCTTATGAAAGGCTGTCTGATAGTAGCATTGGGATGCTGCTGGTGACAAAACCACGTATGTTACTGAGGACACAACCGTATCAGTAGCATCAACTCAGGGTTTTCAATGTTTGGCTTACTCTGACATTCACTCAAAGTTCATCAGTAAAAGCAAACTAGCATCAAACATGTTTTGGTAACCATATTAGAAAGACAATACAAATGCAGTCCACAAATCCTGAAAGGCTTAGATTTGTACCCTCTTTTAAGTACTCCAAAAGAGTCACACTACCATGCCTCTATTAATAACAATTTTAAAAGTCCACCTTTAATAGTGCTTCTCCTACTGCTTGTAAAAAGCTGGTGATCTATCCAGCCAAATCCAGAAACAAGGACACGTGCAGTTCAGCTAGGGTTTAGGGGCACGCTTGCCTATAATATATAAAAATGTCACAGGACAAAAGGAAATAGGATATTAGAACAAACTGGTAGATCCCACTTTTCTGCAGGATCATCATAAAGCAGCTACATTTGATTAGAAACATAAGCCTGACACAATGGAGTGCACAGAGGGGTTTCTGGTTGTTTTCTCCCCCTCTTTCTTACTAACAAAGACTATTCCACAAAGATAAATTACCATCTTGGTCTGACCTAGAAAACGATGCAATACCATCTCTTAACTTGGACTAGAACTAGCAATGTGCACTGGTGGTATCACAGACTTTCTGGATCTTGTGGATTTGCCAGCAGAAGGAAAACATTCTGAGAGAAGAAAGCATATTTTTTCTTTGCTGCTTAGGAGACATTGTTTAAGTCTGTTCTTTAAAATGTATGTGGATATTTTTAAAATGCTTGTTCTTTACCTATATTCAAAGCGAGATCAGCTTGTATTTGGGACTAAGATATTTTTTGCTGTCTTTGCCTCAATCTATGCAGAATCAAACAACTCAGCTAAACTCAGATGAAAAGGTCTTTACTCCTTATTTATACTATTACTTGTGAACGGCTAGAAGAGCTGTTCACAAAAGAAGGAAATTCATATCACCAAAATGGAGGCATCCAAGGGTAAAACTTCATATTTACTTTAATACAACAAAACCACTGAAAAGTCATACACTACTACAGCCACTTCCCCATATTTGTTTACCTTCAGATAAAGCCTTTCATACAAACAAGGAATCACAGAACAGCCCAGGTTGGAAGGGGCCTCCAAAGATCATTTGGTTCAACCTTTTGTGGGAAAGGGAGCCCAGACAGGATTACCTAGCACCCTGTCCAATTGTGTCTTGAAAACCTCCCGTGATGGTGACTCTGTCGCATCTCTGGAGAGGTTGTTCCAGTGATTGATTGTCCTCACTATAAAAAATTTCTTTCTTATATCAAGGTGAAACCCCTCCCAGTGCAACTTGTACCCATTACCCCTTTCATCTCCATGTGGCTCTTTGTGAGGAGAGAGCCTCCATCCTCTTTGCAGCTGTCCTTTCCAACACAGACACTACCCTTTCCTATACAGACACTAATATTCGAACAGCTGCCTGATGGATCGGACCAACCTCCTGTCCCAAAGGAAAAAATAATTATAGCAACGGCAGAAAGTAAAATTGGTTGTGGTGATTGGTGAGGTTCAGCTAGAGGATACATGGGTACAGTGGGGAACATGACTGCCATTTGGGGGGACCATGACAAGCTGGAGGAAAGGGCTGAGAGAAGCCTCATGAAAATCAAAGACAACACCATGCAACAGTCCAGGCTGGGGAGCTCTGCAGAAAAGGATCCAGAGTTCCTGGTTGACAAGCTGCAGATGAGTCCGTAATGTGTCTTTGCAGCGATGAAGAAGGTTAAATGCATGCTGGGCTGTGCTAGCTACAGCACACCCAGCAGGTCAGGGAAAGTGGTTGCTCCTCGCTACTCAGCTCTTATGAGGCTACATCAGGAGTACTGTGTTCAGTGTGATGTCCAACACAAGAACCACATCAGCAACCTGGGAGTCCAGTAAAGAACCACTAAGATGATTAGGAGGATGAAGAATATAACATAGGAAAAGAGGCTGAGGCAAATCGGTCATATGTCGCTCCCTCTACCATCCTTGAAGATTTTTGCAACTCACTTGGCTAAGGACATGAGCAATCTGATCTATGAAGTTAACTCTTCTTTAAGTTGTTGGAGTAGAGATGACCTCCAGAGTTTCCTTCTTACACACCTAATTTGCTGTATGATCTATGATAAAAGGAAGCTAGGTGGCTCCGTTTTAGCAGTTGCCTGCACTTCTGCCCAATTGAAGTGACAATGAAAACACACCCTAAGTTACAAGCCTAGTCTTCCTAAGCTTCTACACAACTGAGAGATTCTAGTATATCTAGATGATGACTGCAAGTGCCTAAGATAAACTATTCCTCTGATCAAAAGGAGTCTGTCTCTTTCCAGCGACTACACAGAAAGAACAGGGAGAAAAGGCTTTTAAGTTGCATGCCCAAGTCAGATGCTTAAGGTGACAAAGCAGGGACTTTTTGGAACACCACGTACATAATGAGCACAAGGTGTAATGCAGCTGCCTTATGAGGCTGTAGGTCAAGTTTGTAGAGATACTGGTTGTGGAGACAATCTGAGATTCATCGCAGGGTACTGAAGGAACTAGGAGATGGCAGGACCCCTCTCAATCATCTACTAAAAGTCTTGGGAGTCTGGGGAGGTCCCTGCTGACTGGAAGCTTGCCAACGTTACTCCAATTTACAAAAGGGGCGTTAGGGAAGACCCAGGAAACTACAGACCTGCTTGTCTAACCTCAGTTCCTGGAAAAAATATTAAGATTATACTGAGTACTATTGAAAAGCATTTAAAGAATAATGCAATCACCAGGCACAGTCAGCATCCTTTCACAAAAGGAAAGTTCTGTTTAACTAATTTGACATCCTTCTATGACAAGGTCACCTGTCTAGTGGATGAAGGGAAGGCAGTGGGTGTAGTTCTTCTGGATTTTAGAAAGGCTTTTGATACTCTCCCTCACAGCATCCTTCTGGACAAGTTCTCCAACTGTGGGATAAGCGAGTTCACAGTGTGCTGGCTGAAGAACTGGCTGAAGGGCAGAGCTCCAAGGGTCGTAGTGAATGGGGCTACATCTGGCTGGCGACCGGTCACCAGCAGTGTTCCTCAGGGTTCAATTCTAGGGCCAGTTCTGTTCAACATATTTATCAACAATCTGGATGCAGGAGTTGAATGCACCATCAGCAAGCTTGCTGATGATACCAAACTGGGAGGTGCTGTTGACTGTATTGAGGAACAAGAGGCCTTACAGAGGGACCTAGATAGACTGGAGCACTGGGCAATCATCAATGGCATGACATTTAACGTGTCAAAATGCCAGACTCTGCACCTAGGCTGGAGTAACACCGGAGACAAGTATAAACTGGGAGAAGAGTGGCTGGAGAGCAGCCTTGCAGAAAGGGATCTGGGGAAGCTGGTCGGCAGCAGCTCAACATGAGCCAGCAGTGTGCCCTGACAGCCAAGAGGGCAAACCACATCCTGGGGGGCATCAAACACAGTGTAACCAGCTGGTCAAGAGAGGTGATTGTCCTGCTGTACTCAGTGTCAGTGCAGCCTCACCTGGAGTACTGTGTGCAGTTCTGGGCCCCACAATTTCAGAAGGAGGTGAAGGTCCTTGAATGTATCCAGAAGAGGGCAACAAAGCTGGTGAAAGGGCTGGAAGGAATGTCCTATGAGAAGCAGCTGAGGACTTTGGGTTTGTCTAGTTTGGAGAAAAGAAGACTGAGGGGCGACCTCATTGCTCTCTACAGCTTTCTGAGGAGGGGACGTGCAGAGGGAGGTGCTGAGCTCTTCTCCCTGGGATCCAGTGCCAAGATGTGTGGGAATGGTTCAAAGCTGTGCCAGGGGAGGTTTAGCAAGGACATTAGGAAGCATTTCTTTATGGAGAGGGTGGTCAAACACTGGAACAAGCTCCCTAGAAAGGTGGTCAATGCCCCAAGCCTGTCGGTGTTTAAGAGACATTTGGACAATGCTTTAACTTCTGGTCAGCCCTGAAGTGGTCAGGCAGTCAGACCAGATGAACATTGTAGGTCCCTTCCAACTGAAATAGTCTATTCTATTCTATCTCATCTACCTTTCTATTTACAAATTAATGATTTTCACAGAAAGGCACATCCAGGATGAGCAATGAATCTTACCCAGGCATTTCAAAATCAGTTTTCAGACCAGAACCATTCTGACCTGAAACTTTGACTCTGAAATGTCTGGGTTTAGGCACATTGCTCATCAGCACACAGCGACTCATGTAAGGTTCAGAGGAAAGAAGCCTCCCTTCAGGTTCCATGCGAGATCTGCTAAAGAACTTCTTATTGCTCTCCACAGTGCTGGAAATAACTTTCATTCTCTTGTTTAGGACGTGCCAGATAGGATCTGCAAGAACCTGAAATTTTCACCAAGCTACCCAAAATGAGGAAACTGTTGGGAGAGATTCAAGTATGCAACTTGGATACAAATTCTTGAGTACGAAGAAAGTCTAAATTTCTTTAAGAAGATGCTGAGGGAAAAGCAGGCAGTGAAGGTGACACTAAACATTGAAAACTGATCTGAAAGACAAAAGCCACAACTATGCTGGTAAACTATAGTCTTCCTTTGCAAAGCTGCCTAAAAGACACAGCTCTGACACTATTATGATGTAATGTCCAATAAAAAATACTAAGTGCTTAGTATCTTGTCTTCACATTTTCCTTCTTGTTTCAATGATAAGAATTTCAGTACAAGAATACCATTAAAATGACAATGACTTCTAAAAGCTATCAAACTGGCCTTCATAAGTTGTACAAGCACTCAGAATATTCCTAACGAGGGTACACATCACATTCTTAATCATTCCTGAGATGTCCTCCATAACAAAATAATTACAGAGTCCTATATAAAAGTCTGCAATGTTCATCCTAAGAATTTGGCTCTTGAGTTCTTCAAGCAAAGATCAGCCCTGCCGTGTAGGTCTACCTGTACCAACAAACTGGAAAGCACATAGCCAATATTTTGATTTGTCTAATGTACTCTGGCACTAACAAAAGAAACATCAAAGCACAATCATACCCAGTAAAATAGGTGAGAAAAGAATAAATAAGCAAGCAAGATCCCAAGGCCAACTTTCATCAAGAAATTATTAGTTCAGTTGAAAGAAATGAAACCTACTCAAAGGTGAGAAAAAATATCAGAAGTGAACAGAAATCACCATAAGTATTATTTGAAGGGGTGAAGATTAAGTTAAACTTATGATTTCAGCTGTAGAAATAGGCAAAATAGCTCTACACAATCTAAAATCAATTTGCAGGAGCTATTCACAGCATCTTAGAGCTCACTGTGGACTAACATATGCACCTAAGCCTACACTAAGCTCTATGATGCCATCCATAACTATGTTAAGCTAGATCATTCAAAGCCAGCTCAGGTACCTCTGTAATACACTGCCAACTCTGGTTAGACATTACAGGCAATGCCTATTGAACTGATATACAAGCTCTTCACAACACAGCTCTTCATGAGTTCACGAAATGATTCCCATATTTCCTGTGGTGGGACACATTCAGATACCAGATTGCATGTCCTGTATAGTTTTTCATAATCATGAATTCATATATTCATGTGTGTTTTTTTAATAGAGCCCCAAGATAATTTCTCCACAACTGTATTTCAATTGCCAACTTGCTTTCAGATCAAATAACACAACAGATCTAAAAGCTTACTTGAAAAAAAACCACCAAAAAAACCAACCATCTACAGAAGAATTACCCATGTTAAATACAGCTGTCTTACAAAAACTCTTATGAGTAACATTATATTCAGCATGTGTATGCCAGCACTTGCTTATTGCAGGAATTTAGAGGGCTTACTCATATGAACAATTCTTTACAATTCATTAAAAATACAAGTCAGGTTCCTAAAGTTTGTTCCCATTTAAGCCATCCCAACATAATGGCATAAAGTGTACTAAAATATTTAAGAATATACATTTACAGGTTTGATTTATTTCTAAAATACTTACTGAAATATTTCTTTATGCTTATAACCAATAAAACATTTAACAAATATGCCTATTACAAAATAGATATTTCTTAAAATAAATTCTTAGTGTTTAACGGGAATTAGGGACAGCAACCATTCCAGCTCTTCTAACAATAAATACCTGCTAAAGCAGATCTTTTTTTAATATTTTATGAGGGTATAAACAGTAATAAATTCAAACCACATCAAGCTGACTTTTTTTAGTTTTGCTATACTTCACTGATATGTATGAATGCAGAAAATATACACAATATAAAATGAAAGGGGCAAACAGAACACTTACTTTCTCGAAATGCTTTACAGTAGCCAAGGAATGACAACAAAAAGAACAGGGCACACAGCAGGTCTGCTCTGCCAACAATCCCGGCAACCTTAAAAAAAAAAAAAAAAGAAATAAGTTTCAGATTACCAATTTTTTTCTTAGAAAACCTGAATCAAAGGTAGACACACATATACAAAGTAAAATGTATAAAAGAATATCACTGTATCAGGTTTTTTTTTTTTTTTTTTTTAACATGGTATACCGGATTAGCAATACCCAATTTTTTTAAGCTGCATTCTAATTTTGATTGGGTATAGCTTAGTATCAACTAGGTAAATGATTTGGCTTTAAGAGAAACTGCTGTTCTAAGAAACGAAGAAGGATCTTGCTGAAGAAAATGCAGACTGTCCCATTCCATCTGTCTTTTGGATAAGGCTGCCTTTCCATAGAACTCTCAGCAAACATCCTGAACCCCAACAAAATTGGCAGAAAAAAATTTGCTGAAATGCAAATCAAGACTGTTCACTTTCAGAAGACAAGCCAGTCTTCAAATTGCAGTCTGAACACTCAAAATGGACAAATAGTTTCCACCCTGCAGAACAACAAAAAAAAAAAATCCCACTTTTTTGTGTTATATTAATTGATTGCATTAGTGCTATCTCCAGCTGTGTCTTGTAACAGAAGCTGTATTAACACAAAAGAAAATGAGAAGCGCATTCTGGGACCTCTGTACTCCAGATTTGTGCCAACCTATTTAAATCAAGAGCGTTCTCAGGGCCATCAACAAGCTTAGGTTCAAGCCCTTAAACTGTATTTACAATAACTTGCTGAGACACAGCATGACATATTCTTGGATCTTCATTCCTCAGTTACAGAAGTGTCAGGATATACCATGAATTTTTTGTGGAAATCATGACACAGGGGGGTGGCAGCAGCCCTGATGCTGGGACCTCACTAGAACATACACCCAGAGCAAGAATCATGGAAAGACCCCTTTGTTCTCAGTCTAGCTCTTCTTCCTGGAGTGCTGGGTTCCATGTTTCCAGTAGATGATGTACACAGAGGCCTTTCTGAAGCAAGGCTGAACAGCTAAGGGGTTTTTTTAAAGCTGCTTTTTGAGGTGATGGTTCAGGGACAAAAGCAGAAACTTTGGTTCTTGTGTAGTATACTAGTTGTCCCATTCTGTGAGCGGAACAGAAAGAGGAAAGTAAAAAGATAAATTGTATTTTAATTTTGTTTAAAGACACCTGCTAACCCTCTCTTAGGAAAAGGGCATTTTTTGTGTCAGCCTGACATGATGGAACAATTATTTCTAAATAACATCAGAGAGAGAAAGAGAAGTGTAGAGGCACGAGAGTAGGACTGAATCCACTGAAGAGACTCTCTCCCACTTTACCCTCAGCTTCACTTGAGCACTGTAAAAGGAGAAACTGTTGGACTCCTAAATTCAGTTCAAAAAAACATCTTGATTTATCCAAAGCCATGCACCAAACTTCCCTGCTTCTTTTTCTCTCTTAACGAGAATTAACGCAGTAACTGTGGAGTGCTTTGAAAGGTGAAAATAATGAAGTGTCATTCTGTTTCAGGAGCTGCTCTCAGCTAATGAGATAAAAGTAAAGGTGAACTGACACAATTTTGAAAACAAATGCCAACTTGTTACAACAAAGAGATTAAGGGACTAGTAATACATATATGGCCTCAGATGACTCCAACAGCACAATGTTATCTCAAATGCAGGATCAGTCCTATAGTCTCTGGTAACAAGGTAAACAAAAAAAAAATTACAGTTTTAAATTAGTATCAGGTATATTCTTATGTCCTGTTTTGTTTAGTCTTTCATCACTCAAGCGTTACAAAGAACAAGTACTTTTTAGAAGCGAGAACTACACCACAGGAGTGTTTACTAGTAAGTAGAAAAATGATAATGAGAGATGTTTTTCGTACATAAGTACTGAGAGTATTAAACTTTTCAAGATCCATTTTACATAACAGTTTGTTTTGTGCTGTATTTACCAAAATCCAAAGCAGCAGACAGATTCTTCGCCATTTTATGTCAAAATATGTCATCTCATTTCAAAACCGGGATGTCATGAGACTTAAAACTCACAGCTTTAAAATCATGAGAAATGCTTTTTAATGAGATGCTGCGTGACACACACTCATGCTAGAACCATAGCAGTATCATGTCTGCTTCAGTGCAGCAAGGTTTATTATTCACTGTGTAAATGATTAGAGGTCTTTTGTTCCCTCCTGGATCTTGGAAGAGACACGGTACGTAAACATGCTACTTTTTTCTTCTTCCAATATTTGCCCAAAGCATACACAAGTCTTCAAACCTTGCATATGTAAGCAGATGGCATCACTTGTAATTTATTTGACATGACCAAGGTCTTATTAACATTTGCCTGCTGATTTAAATATATTTTTAGAGTCAGGTGGAATGAAGAATAAAATTACAGATATTGATAAAGGAGTCAATAGTAGGTCTATTGCAAAGTTAAGACTCAAGTGAGATTTCTATTTACATGTCAGAACATCAAAAGCACTGAAGACCTGTTTTACTTCACTTTGACATCTAGAACTGGTTTAGGAGAACAAATATCAGAGGCTCTTCCAACACTACCACAACGTGCTCTCACAAAGAAGTTATTCTGCATGCAAGCAAACACCAGAAAATGACTGGCAGGATGTTTTAGCCACACTGCCAAAAAAGGTGCCAAATTACTAATACATGACTTTGCACCTTCTCTAGATTTCCAATACATGCACAGTCCCCAGTCAGCTGAGAGGCATAGCTTTCCATAACCTCTTCCCCATTAATCATGTGCAAAGCAAATAAAAAAAGCCAAAACCATGGCACACTGTGAATAAATGAAAAATCAGTGTCACATATATAGAATAAGATGCACTGAGGAGTCAGTGTTCATTACTTGCACAAAGATCAAAGTTAAAGTTAGTATTTTTTCAGTAGCTCAGTCCTTCCAAACTGTAAAAAAATGATTTCTGCATTGTGTTTATTTTATATTTCATATTTTCATTATTACAAGATCAAGCAATCAGGGACCACATCCAACACGCTCACTGGCACAAGGCCAAAAGATTTTCTTAGCTATATTTCTTAGCTTATTTTTCTTAGCTATAAGTCAAAAAAAAAAAAAAAAAGAAAAAAAAAAAGAGCTTTTTAAGAAAATCATCTCCTCTTCACTAGAATGTCCACACAACTACTTTCATCTTTGGTCAGGTATTTTAATTGGTTGCTACGCATGTGCCATGTTTCTATTCTGCATCTTTACAGCTTAAAGTTCCAGCCACTGTTATGCTTTGTCTGCACTATTAAAGGGCCCACTACTATCAAATTTGTGTTCCCCATGTACATAATTAAAGTCTGTGATAAAAAAAAAATCTGTGATAAAAAAATATATCCTTTAATCTTCTCCTTCATATTAAAAATACAAACCCATGGAGTTTGATCTCTCATGACATGGGATGATTTCTAGTCCTTCAATAATTTTCATGGCTCTTCTGAGCCCTCTCAATTTTTCCCAGTGTCCTCCTTGCAGCATGAGTTCAAAACTGGATGCAATAGTCTAATACAGTCACATACAGAGATCATATAATGCCCCTACTCCAATTTGCTATCTCCCTTTTTTTTTTTAATCAAAGCAAATGGAAATGAAAAGTGGCTATGCGTTTGCATTCAGTTTATCTTCCATTCTCCTTGGCTGCTCATGAGCTAATGTTTCTAGTAATGAATTCTTAATCCAGTAATTAGGGAAACTCTGTAGTTTAGGGCTATCCTTCTTTAGTTATTGTACTTAAATGATTTAATTTATCATCCTTAATAAGGTCCAGCCCTGTGGAATTACAGGCTTTTGGACGCACTAACCATACTATTTGATCATTCTCATAAGACATGTGCCAAGAGAAACGTTAAGAATATATAAAAGCAATGTGTAGAATATAAGGCTATGTAAGAATTAATTAGTCAAGATGATCAAGAACTTCTAAGATACAAATCGGTAAAGCTAATTATTCAGTACTTACACATTCGGTGTGCACTGGATGTACAGCAAACAGCAAAGCAGCTATAAGAGATGTCTTTGGAGCCAGGTTTAGCCTTCTTCCTTTATTACTGAATTGCAGTCCACCCAATAATATCGAGAACACATCAACCATCAACACTGAGATAGTACAATGCAGTATTATATTGATGACATGGAAACCAACTGGGTAGAAGCCTCCAGCAAAAAGGTAATTAATTCTATATAGAAACAAAAACATTAAGGCTAGGAATTACATCAATGGTTAGAGACATGCAAACAGAAAACCTAAACAACCCCATAGCAAGATCATGTTACACACACACACAAAAAAGGCTGAAAAATACCAGCAAACCCCAGCACGCATAGTATTACCACTTAGCCATCACAGTTGGCTAGAAACAACGTCCTGATCTTTACTCAAAGGTATTCATATGGGATACCATATTGAGCATAATATCTATCCTTTCCAAAGACATCTGTTAATGCTATTATGTTAATCATCCCTATGGTTACTTAGAACTGGGTTTTGGTCAGCAACATAACTTCAGTGTTGTAATGCAGGAGTGTCCAGCAGATAAACAACTCAGCCCACTGTGTGGATACCCCTGGGTTTAAGAGAAACTACATCCAAAACCAACCTGATGACACTATTTTAATTAAATCCACACAGTGAGGAAAGTAATATGCACTGAGACTATGATTTCCACTGACATTCTAGCTGAAAAATGTCCTTGCAGTTGGACTGACGATGTGGAAACCAGCTGGGTACAATCGGTATCAATCCAGAAAGCAGGCAGTTAGCACATCTTAGTAACTAATTTGTGAGACTAGTTAGAAAGAGGTTTCATGCAAGTATTAAAACCAGAAGGAAGTGTAAGTGAAAATTCAGTCTAAAACCCTATTCAAGATAGGAACTCTGTCCTAAAATGGAGGGGGAGAAGAAAAGGGAGAAACATCTTGTTATTATTTGTATACTTTTATCAGTAGGTGAGATATACAGAAACTTAGTTTGGATAGGGGATTTTATATAGTTCATTTGGTCAGTCTGCATCTGGCTTAAGTGCAATCTATTAAAAAAACCTAACCTATTATAAATGTGATACACATAAAAAAGTTGGAGCTTAGGGAAATTAAGAAAACCAATTTCTTACTTGTGAAAATAGCATTTTATGGGCCATCTCCACATGCTCATCTATATTTTCAGATATAGTAATGACTGTATCCCAGTTCACTCTTTAAACTAACCAGGATGTTACTAGAGATGGAATATACCACAGAGACCTTGAAAAGAAAGGAAAGCATGTGCTGTGTAATGCACTGAAAGCTTTAATAGGTTTAAGACTGACACATTCTATTCAGTTGTGTATTCTCCTTGACGAAAATGTGAAGAAACCCCAACAGACAGTGAAACCTACTTAAAACACTGACACTGCACTCAAGAGTCAAAGTTTTTGCTTGAATATAAGGACTAAGAGTGGGAGTACTTCACTTAGTCCTTGGCTTAGAGCAGGCACAACTGCAGAACCAGTGCCAGGTCCCCATCCACAACGCTGAGTTGCATGGGGAAAATAAAGAAGCTTAAGAACCTCAAAGATTCTCTGCATTACTGTGCCAAATTTCTACATGATCTACTGCTTGCTCAAATCTTTGTGCAAAAAACATGAGCTAAGCAGCTACAGAAGTAATCCTGATAAACCTTTAGTTATTTGAGAAAGCCAGCAAGTTATATATACAGGCAGACATCTCTCTCACTAGGATTTTCAGACACAAATACTCACTTGAAGTTAGAATATCAGGGAGGAAGAGGTGGGAAGACTATTCAGTGACCTAGTGGCAAAAGGCCACAGTAAATTGATGCTGTTTATAAAAAATCATTTGACAGGTCACCAGGAAAGCAGAGAACAAACTACAATAGCAGTATAAGCAGCAGCATGGCAAAGTGAAAGGAACATACACCTCCTAGCTCTTTGATGATATGACCTACATACCGAACCATACTGTCCCTAGTACCAAGGTATGTAAGAGCATAAGATGCAATCTCTGAAAGGTACATTGAGATACAGAATTTCAAAATAATGTATACTTTGCAAAATAAACAATTTGAAAATTAAAACTCAATTTGAGATTAAGGTAGTGAACAGGAAAATCATATTCAGGAAAGGTACCCAACTAGCCTCCAGATACTTTGTCTCTCTCCTTTCTGTTGCTTCTTCCCCACAATCAATTGCGCCAATATATGTTAAACAAATTCAGACCTCGAGCAAAAAGGCAAGTCTCACCTGAAAGTTAGGACAGTTAGTGGTCGATATGACTTATGACTGGTATTGCTGCTGAGTTTGCTACCCCAAAAGTCATGATGCCACAGGTCACCAAGTGGGGTTTCTGCCCTGAGGTCCTGAAAGGAAACATCATAAATTACCAGATTCTTAACATATCTGTTTTGTTCAAAGCAGCTAAAACACAAACAAGCGTTTGTTAATACAAGCTCAAGCTAACATGGACATAGCAGGTGTTTTGCTGGCCCACTACTGACATTTTACAAGGTAGACAAGTTTGCAATCTTGGATGCCTGTCATCATAAAGGCCAAGATGCTTGGATTCTGTAAGTAGGCATAACTACATGAAATTTAGTAGAGCTATGAGTATTCATATCAGTTGATAAACCGGTCAATAGCTGAGATATGAAACACATTAAAAAGCCCTTTACTTTACAGTTTTGTAAAGTATTTGATTTTAGGTCTAGGTTATCTTGTGAAGGAGGCAAATAACTGTTTTTCTACCAGTGTTAGTAGCAAAACTACTAGTGGAAGCATGAAAGCAAGGACACTAAAGATAGAAAAGAACAATTAGTTCTTTTTGAAGCCTTACTTTGCACAGGACACTATTCAAATAGCTTTTCTTTTTTTTAGTTCTTAATACATGAAACCAAGAATCAAAATCTCCATATACTGATATACTGCTCTAAAAGATTAATAACAGAAGACAGAAAAGTAATTAATTATTTTAATTTGGGGTGGAGTAGAGGACTGCTAAAAAAAAACCCCAAAAACCTCACTGCAAAGGAAAAGTCTACTCTTTTATTTTATCTTAAAGCTATGCTGATAATGAAAAAATCCAAATAACCTAGACTATTGAATGGAAAACATACACTTTGGAGAGGAAAAAATACGGACCTTGGTAGCATCTGCATCAGTTTTCTGACATATTCATCTTGTACTTGCCCCTCTTCTGATTCCCTGAGGCAATTAAATACCAATTGATGCTATAGCAAATGTGCAGGTTAAACACACTTAAAGACAGAACCTAAGAACAAAATTATACTAGCAACGAATAGCTTTTGCATGAGTGCTGGTATTATACCTGCAATCAATCACAAGTTACTCTACCCCCACCTTCTCCCCTGAAATTGTTCAAGAGACCAACAAACCAAAACAGACTAACAAGCCAATACAAACACAAGTAAGTAGACAAACGGGGTTGCTAAACCCATGAAAGAACCTATGTCTTATTCCTCCTACATCTCCATCTACTTACAACATTTCCACATTATAATACCCTTGGTTCACTGACTCCAGTCCCTCTCAAATGCTCCTATCATCTCACTTGCTTCTACAGTATCTTGAGCACCTGCTGTGGTCTCCAGTACCTTCCATCTCATCCTTAGCTCAACATTTTTGGCCTGTCAACAAGGCAAGAGAGAACACATACCACTCCTAGTCCTAAGGTACAGCCAAATGTCTGGGCCACGCTGACTGGCCGCTGCTAAGCTGAACTTAAAATAATTCAACTTTTCTTGATTCTCTCTTAACACATTCTGACTTTCCATCCAAAAAATCCAGGAAGAGATTTATTTCTATCACTTGATTGAGTTTGTCCAGTATTAGACAACTGGTTAAAAAAAAAATTAGGAAGGGGAAGTAGGCTAAAAATCCTAGCACACTGTCAAATGAAGTGAAGCATTCTCTAATAGGTTACTAATCAATACGCAGAAAAGAGAGCAGGGCTAACACTGTAGTCTTTGAAAAGTCCTATACTGCAACTGTGAATTAAGGCATTCTCAGGGAAAATCTTAAGAAATCAAGACTCAGAGGGGATCCTATTTGGGCTCAAGAATTATCAAGGTGCAAAATTTATTCACTCTCTTACAGATGTTTCCACTGCCAAGCAATAGATACAAATTTCTTTCTTTTCCCAGGACTGCAATTTTGTCCTTAGGCACCTAAATTCCTGTTCCATTCCTCGCTGGTATGCACAAACCCTAACGGTCATAATTTGACTGTCAGAGGAGGAGTGCACTCAACCAGCATCCCACTAAATCAATCAATATGGCCTGCTTTTGCAGGGGCAAGTTGAGACTGGATTGTACAACGACATATATTAAAGTCTTTCTACTCTGCAGGGGACAGTTGTTAGTGGGCATTGTGGCCTCAGACTTTTTTTTTCCCCCCCAACCAATGGCACTGCTCCTTATGTACATTTGCCCCCCAAAAAAGCGACAATGAAAGACAGACTTTTTTTTAGTATCAAAATCTTAAAAGTATGTCTTTATGTCACAGATGATCTTCAACAACTTGAGACGGGAAATATATTTGAGACACGCAAGGCTAGATTTCCCTTTCCTCTAGATTTCCCTTTTCTTTCATCTTCCATAGGAAGAATGTAGGAAAAGCTGAATATATGGAATTACTTAGTGATTAGAATACACTTCCATACGACCTAGGAAACTTCAGTCGTGCATCTTGCTCTTGTATTCAAGTTCTGTGAGAGACAGTCATTAATTTTCCTACTCAGTGGACTTACCCTAAAATAGGAATGGTTTGCTCCAAGAGACACAGCTGGTTAAAACTTATGTATGATTTTCTCTACAAGAACTGAAAGTAGATATCAAACAATCTCTAAATATTTGATTAGCAGCAGCTTACAGACAGCAGAGTTCAATACTTGAAGAAAGGTCAGGTTTTCTATATAAAGGCTTATGGTAATGACACATTGTGTCTGATGCTCCTTCTAATCCAACTGTTTGTCTTGCCAAGCTAGTAAATAAAGACAAAAGTCGCTGCTGTGTACCAGTTAAAATGCTGCTTAAAATGACAAGCAAGCATCTGGAAAACAGCCTTGAACCCCAATAAAATCTAATAACAGAATGTTCCACAATACGGTAGGTATGGGGTCAACTAACTGTATATCTTTCACTAAAAAAAAAAATAATTGAAAGATTGGGGTGGTGGTGGTAGCTAGTAAATTAACAAAAAGGTCACTGTGTGGTACCAAATAAAATATTGGTATAGTAACACTCAGTAAATCTACAAAATTACTTCACCTGATGTCTCTCCTATTGAATATGAATAAAATATGCTATACCTTGTTTCATAAGCTATGCCTTTGCTAGATGCTCTCCCTCCCCATTAAACTGGTAAACTCATTGTCTCTGCATTTTTCTTTTATATTTTATATTTCCTAATATTCATATGACCCCTGTGTTAAAATGATACTGTCAAAAAAATCTCATTTAATTTCTAGAGAATAATAGAGGATTTTGATGTGAAAAACAGAATAAGCCTCACAGTTTTTCAAACATACAGACTAGGTATGAATTAATCTATTTAAGCAGTTGGTTGAATTTCTCAGTATTGCCAGCAGCTATAATCCTGGTGCAGGTTGTTGTGTTGCATAGATAAATTGAAACATTTTGAAAGCAAAAACTGAAAGAAATGGAGAAAGATTACAAGTGTGGAAATTGCACATGAACAAAACAACCTGCCTTGCTTCAACATCAGGTTTTTTTTTCATTCTTTCAGGAAATGAAAATACTATAAATGTGCCCCAAATAAAACTTTGCAGAATGAAACATTGCCAGAAGTGGTGTAATTTAAAATATAATGCTTCTTAAAAAAAAAAAGTCACTGTAGGTTCTTAATTTGTCTATAGTATTCTTTTAGAAGTTTTGAGGTTTATTTCCAATTTGGCAGATGTATTTCCCCCCCCATACATTTATAACTCAAGGTATGATGACTTACACAAGCATGATACAAATTTGTCTAAGGAAACAGTAATTCTCTAGGATTCTAAAAGGCACATTGTGATAAGTTACCTCTAAATCTTGTGCAAGGCAAAAAAACCCGTGAACTGTAGTGGTATCAGTCTCCAGATTATCTTCCCTGTATCCCCATGGCTTCAGGAAAACAGAACCAACAGAGAGTGATTCTTTTTATCCTATGCTTCTCTTTCCAAACATTTGAAAAAAACCCTTCCAGAACAGCGTAAGAGCTGTAACACCAAGACCCACCCATGAGCACGGGCTCACTAACAGCTACATGTGATTCTATGAAGTGTCTCAGCAATTGAAGACACTCAACTCCTCAAAGTTAAAAGAATCTCAGCTAGAGGCTTGTTCAAGTCACATGTTAATTTCTAGGTATCTCAAAGATTGTTCATTGCATGTATGATCAGTTTTAAAATAGAGCACAAGAATACTCTGCCTCTGTTTAAAAAAAAAAACAAAAACAAAACCAAACTGCTGTCACAGGAACTTTGAGTGGGGAAGAAGCATAGGAAAAGGAAGCTTTCCGTGCTCCTCTAACATTTTTATGGTATAAACCACAGCTGGAGAACCCCTGCACCCTAAAATCACTTAGTGATGCATTATGTATCTTGCAACCAGAGTAAGTTTATTCATTGGGCTTATTCATCTGTCACACTGAGAAGATAATGAAAAAATCTCCTATTAACATCAACTGGTATTAGAAAAGTCTACTGCATACTCTCACTGACTTAGAAATGAGCATAAAATTAGATCTAAGGCAGTCTTGATGTACAGGTACCCTGTGAATAAACGTTACTAAACATCACATCCAAATCAGATAATGCTTTCTTAGATGACAAGCAGATAAAGTCCATTTGGTATGGCAAAAAGAGATTCCTTCCCCTCAACCAGATATCTACACTCGTTAAGCAGAGCATCTCACTTGCAAAAGAATGAAAAGGGGACACATTCTGAGGACGGGGGGGAAAGCAAGCTGTTTAATTTGTTGACTCTTTTGTTTATGCATTAGAACCCAAGTCATGTTATTCAAATAGCTTCAGGAGTAAGATTTTGTTAAGCATACTTATGCTTCTAGCTTTTTGGTAGAACACTGCTGCACAGCTTGTTTGTCAACCTTAAATAAGGCTTACTTTAAAAAAAAAACAACAATAAAACAAAACAGAAAAATTAAGTTCAGAAGAGGGATATTTATTAGGATGAATATTTTGGGCCTACTTAGATCAACTGTTGTCATTATTTCTTTTCCTATTACCTTTTATGTCAAAGGGTCCAGCGGGAAAGAAGAGAGACAAACCTTATTATTGATGATGGCTTCAGAATCATCAAAGACAAAATCTCCATCATAGCTGTTAGCAAAACAGAGGAAGGAAATTAATGCCACAACCATTTTAGCCCAGTATGATGGAAGGAGGAACCATGATACATCATGGTCCAGACTAGGTTCTGTTTGTGCCATTCTGTGAAATACTTGTTCCAAGTTGGGAACTTCAGCATTATGTTGGTTGCAAATCTGAAAGAAATACAAACAAATGCACAATTATAGTTGCATTTCACTAAAAAATCATTTAAAAATGGAGAGTTGGGTTGGGAAAGGAGAATGAAGTTTCATACAACCTAACATTTTTCTCTCA
Source organism: Balearica regulorum gibbericeps (assembly GCF_011004875.1). NCBI lineage: Eukaryota > Metazoa > Chordata > Aves > Gruiformes > Gruidae > Balearica > Balearica regulorum. The sequence goes on along the minus strand of NC_046184.1, from coordinate 159,120,613 downwards.
GTGTGTTTCATAATCACTGGAACGTATCTAAACATAATTTTGTATTTCATATGTGGAAGAAAGGCACAGTTCCTCATGGTCGGAGCACGGAGATAAAGCCAAGAAATTCTTAGATTTTAAGCTAAAGCTTTGGCATAGGTAAATTCTAAAACCTTGAGCAAAGCACTGCTTTTCTGTTTCTTGCTATTCTTTTCAAGTAAACCAAACAGGGGCATCATGGGGATTGTGGAGTGAGTATTTATAAAATTCTTAAGAGAATGATAAGCACTATGATTTCCTTCTCAGTGTGAAAAACATTATCAATTGCAAAAAGAGCTCAAGTCTCTTCTGTTAATTGAACCAAAGGATCTAGTCTTAATTATAGTCCACATAGGGAACTCAAACAAACATCACAGGTAGACATGTACAGAGAGCAGTTAATGAACTAGGCCCTAAATCTCAACAATTCAAACAACGAGGCAACAGGACGCATACCAAAGTAGTGCTCACTAGATCACTCTGCACCCTGCAAGTACCTCATATGCTAAATTCCGCTGCTGTATTCATGGACCTAAGAGGTTGCTGAAGTAGGTGAAAAAGACCATGCAGTCCAACAGCACTGGGTGATACATCAGTGTGGAGGTACTAAGGCTGGAAGTTTACCCATGAGCCACCTTTACTTGGAAGGGTCTCTTCTGATGCTCCAAAGCCAGCCCTCTGCCTGGACAGCTATTCTGCCTCTGCTTCTCTGCTGCTCTGACAGTATTGTGAGTGGTCTTCTTACTAAGTGCTGCTATAAATGGCAGGGGGATGAGGTTATGAATAGAAAACTACAGTAAAAGCAGGGCAGAATACAAAGGTTTTATTTGTAAGCTCCAGAAAAAGATAGGCACATATAGTAGCCCAGCTTCACAATTTCTAGGGTCAAAAGCTTAGCTTATTAACTTTCTTCTTTTTTTATTGGCTTTTTAAATTAACTGTTGCACCCCTGAAAACACTGCATTTAATGTCTTCATACTATATAGGAAAAAGCTCTAGTCATTTGCCTTCTTGAACAGACTAGACCATAAGAACTGCTAAGGCAATTGCTTTGTAGCTTTCTGTTTGCAATGCTAAATTCCAGTTTCCACATATTCCCAGTCTCTGTACACACACATGCACACGGACAGGCAGTACTCCCTGTCACAGCGGTGCTCCTTCTCGCTTTGAGGGCTATATAACAATGCTGCCAAATTCAGATAAAGTCAGTAACATGGAGCTGTGCAATCTGAGAGAGAATGGAGCTCCTCAGCAGAGTAAAGCAGATCAGCCACTTTAAAAGCAAAATCTTTTCTCAAAGTAATTCACCCTTATCCTCTTAGTTTCACAAAAACAAAGACTAACACCCAGACCATTAATCCAAGGGAAGTGTATGGCATTGCTCGTAACAGCACAGGTACAGCATCAATGCCCACTACCCAACCTAAATATTTAATCCACTCAAAATTCATGTTGCCCAGAAAGTTTCTCCCATTATGCTTTTTCCATCTATCTGATGTGCATCAGCTGCCAGTCCTCTCCCCGCGGTACTGAAGACCAGGCCAGTCCGTGGGGGCTCCCTCACACCCGCGCAACCCGTTAACCGCCCAGGAGCACCCACGAGAGACCGCGACCTCCCGCCGCCGCGCACGCCCCTCCGAGCGGCGGCCCGAAGGGCTCTCCCCTTGCCGACCGGCCCACACGCGACTGCCACAGCGGCGGCAGGGAGGGCACCTCCCCGCCGCGATCGCCAGCCCCACCGCCCTCTCCGGGGAAAGCCCAGATCGAGCCAAACCCGGCCCGGCGGAAAGTACACACACACCCCCCCCCCCGCTCCGCCCGCCACCGACCCACCGCAGCGGGGGGTGGGCACGGCTCCTGCGTGTCCCGCCGGAGACGGCCGGCGCCGTGGGGAGACTCGCACCAACGGTCACAACGGCCGCGGGCAGAGCCCCACAAACTTGAGGGCGTCCCGAGCGCTCGGCGGGCGGTCCCGGGGAAGGAGCCCACCCGGAAAGGCAGCGGCGGGCGGATGGGCAGGGGTGAGGCTGCGGGGCGGGCGAGCCCCGCCAGGAGTTTCGCAGCGGCCCTGCCCCAATCGCCGCTCCCCTTTTGTCCTGGCGGCGGCGGCGCCTGCCCCGCTGAGGGGGGTGTCCCGTTCCGCCCCGGCCCTCAACCCCTCCGCCGCTCCCGCCTCCCCACGCCGTTCGGGCCAGTTCCGCCAGCGCTCCTGCCAACAAGCGGGACAAGCGCAGGCCCCCTCCCGCACCGGGGGGGCCCCGTGCGGCGTTACCTGCCAGGAGAAGGAGCCTGCCCGGCATCTCCCACCCGGGTGTGAAACTCTCCCGCCCGGCGAGCCCCGAGCCGGAGCGGCCGGCGGGGGAGGGGCCGCGGCGGCTTCGCCTCCGGGAAACATTCTCAGAGCCCATTGGCTGCCTCGCCGCCCCACCCCTCCTTCTCCCCGCCCCCCCGCGGCAGCTCCGCGCGCCCATTGGCGGCGGCGGCGGTGACGCGCAGCAGGCCGGGCCGAGGAAGCGGAGCGAGGAGATCACTTGTGGTGGCAACGGGGCCGGTGCGAGTCGTTCCGCCTCCGCCCCAAACTCCGCACCCCTCTTCCTCGCACAGAGGCAGGCACCGGGCGCTGGCCGCCGCCTGCGCCGCGTTCCCAGAGCGGGTCCGCCCGCCGCTGCCCCTGTCTCTGCTCTGCATGACGGTCGTTGTCCCGCGCACCTGGCTAGCCGCGGGGGGCAAGGGGTGGGGGGAGGGAGCGGCGGCAGCTCGAGCGGGCTCGCCTTGCCCTCGCGCGCCGCCGCGACCGTTAGCGTGACCGTTACCGGCGGGTGAGCCGTGGCGTGCGGGGGCTTCCCAGCGCGGGGGGCTCGCCTGTTTCCTCACAGGCCGGGTTCCTGCCGCGACGGGATTAGGAGAAGTGAAAACCCCCCTGGGGGAAAAAATAAAAATAAAATACGGTACAAAGGCAATAGGGTGGTAGCGCGGGGAGGGGAAGACTCGCCGCCTCGGGCGGGAGCCGCCAGTGCCGTAGGCTGCTTTCGGGGTTGAGCCCGGCGCTGCAGCTCTCGGGTGCGTTTAGCGAAGCGCCTTTCTGATCCCCGCCTCTGCCTTTCTCGCTGAGGCCCCGGTCCGGCCGGGCTTGTGCTCCCCGCAGGAGGGGTATCATAGGGAAGCGATAAAAAGGCTTTATGAGGTGTACTTTATTCGCGCGTTTCATAATTGCGATTTTCCTGTAAGAAAGTGTGATTAAATGCTGAACTGTACCATCAAACGTTCGGCAGAAGCTTCCCTAAAAACCAGTAAAATCTTAATACGCTGAAACTGGATGAGAAATCCCGGCTGCGAGCCAGGCAGAGACATGCAGTTTGGAGTGGGATTTTTGAGATCTTTGCGTTATCAAGTGTCAAATTAACAAGGTTATTTTGTAGCTCCTTCAAGGCTTTAACTCTCAAGTGGAAATGCTACTTTGGGAGGGCTTCAGTGGTAGCCACCCATAATTGCTTGATGCCCGCTTTGAAACAGCTGCTGCTGCGCCATGGACAGCTCAGCTGCTTGTGAGGCAGCAGCTGAACCAGCACGATTTCCAGGTAGTATATTATTCAAGTATATGTGAAGCTCCAGCTTTTAAGATGGTAGTCTGTAACTTATGCTTGTTCGACAGCCACCAGAAAGCATCTGAGGTGCTTCTGGGTTGGGAAGCAGTGGAAAGCTGGCGACCTGCTGTCACCAAGCACGCGAAGCTCTCTTCACTGATCACAAACTTCTGGTCCCTTTGTTACAAGAGCTAAAATAAATACACAAAGGTTGTGACCTGCAAACCAGTAAATTGTGTCTTGTACTTTAAAAGGATCTTGTCCGCTCTGCCGTTGTCCCCGACTTAGTGATATAGGTGGACATAATCAGTAAGCTTATAATTTACAATCATAAAATGGTAGAGATGAAAGATGTCTTCATGACTTTTTGATCAGACTGCCTTATAAATGCAAGATAAAATGTGAGATAATCTGTAACAGCATGCTGTCTAGGTTTTCTACTCCTGAAATGCAAAGTATTGAGATTTATATCACTTCCTAAAAATGGCTAGTTTACCACATTAATTTATGATGAGGAAATACTGGTTGATGACTGTCACATTTCCTTACTGATTCAACTTACACCCGCCCAAGCTACCCCAAATAAGTATTATCAAATCAAAATCTTGTCAACTATCTTTCCAAATCCAGCAATCTTCCTGAGATCACAATATTTACAGATGTTTTAAATAGTTTGTGTTTATTAATGGAAGAGTCCCAACTCAAGAGAGGGGCCCAATTTAGAAAAAAAATCCTTGGTTCGGAAAGGCAGTCTATCACATATTTAATCATCTCTAAATTCCAATGAAGTAAAAGAAATTTCAGTTCATGCTTAAATTTGCACATACGTAAGAATTCATTTTAAGCATATGTAAATATATGTAAGGTTCTGTGAATCAAGGTTGAGATTTGCCTCACTGGACTAACTGTGACAATTGCCAGACTTATACTAGTTGAGTCACTGTCACATTTCTGTGTTACGTTTTGTTCTGTAGAGGGTTTAACTTTATCACATTTGCTGATGTGTCTATTTCTACTAATGGCCCATTCACATCAGATACTCGTCTTAGTAGTTCCTTTGCTCATACTTCTTATACAGCTGCACATCCTCGATCTATGCTTTATAACCAGAATCTCATTTGTTCAGTGCAAGTCTGCTGATATCATCAGTTCTGGTCAAATTTATGAATATCCACACAGCCAGATGCAAAGATGGTATTAATCATCTCATCACCACTTATGTCAATACAACAATACTGATTAACATTTCCTTATAAACCACACAACATATACAGAAGTCTGTCCTTCCCATTATTTTACATTTTGAAATAAGCCTATCTCTTAGGGTTTTATTATTTTGCTTTTTATAATATATCAGCTTTTACAATGACCTTCTGTTTTAATTCATGTGAAGAACTGCAGAGCAAATACCTGTTCTGGAGAGTTCCCTAGTTCACTCAAAATCTGATTCAAATCAGCTACAGTTGCATAATTTATCTCCAGTCTGCTTCTTTGGAGGGTTATTATAGCACTTCAATTTGAAACAGTTCCTAAATAAAACACTATTTTTTTTTTTTAAATCTGCATTTTCTGGGAGGGTATATGTATGAAGTGAGTACCTCCCTGCTCTGTAGTTTTCTTGGCATGCTAAACTGATCTGCATAAGTGGCTATTGCATCCTTATTTTTAGCAGCCTGCCATTGCAGATCTGCACAAAGGCCAATTTCTCTTTCGTAAGAAAGGAGCGTACAAAAGACATCATATTTCAAGGGATCAGCATCTGCGAGTATTGCAGTGACTTTGCAGACAAGAGAATAAAATGTCAGGGACTATGGTAATGAGAGATTCAACCGAAATGTTTCAGAAGCCTAAAAAGACTGTCAGTCTTTACCGTAGTTGTTTTTGAAACAGCTGCGTCTTCTCCATGGCCTGGATTTTGCCATCATAAATATAGGTGTGGCCATTGAGCACAACTGCTCCTAACTGTAGGTAATCAGCTGGCTGCTACCTGTTGCATGGTTGGGGCACGCACAAGCATTGTATGCAAATATTTGCAGTGTAACTACTGCTGTTAATAGTACTTTGATGGTCTCTTTCTCTAGGCAACTTGTGTTCCAAGTATGTGTTGTACTACAAGGTATCTTAACTAGCAGAAGGTCTTAGCTAGCTTGTTTTGTACATCATATTTTGTACACGTGTGTGTATGCACACGTGTATGTATGTAGACACAGGCAAACTCATATCCTGTTACAGTTGCAGTCTTGACCAACCATAAGTCATAAAAACAAAATACAAATTAAACAGAACTTAAGCAAGATTGTTGCAAGAGGAGTGGAGTGAATGGAGCAGCCTTTCCCATTTTTTCTTCTTCATATTTCTACACCTCCTTGCTTTAGTAACCGCAGTTCCCCTCATGACCCGTGAAAATCAGCTTCGTTAAGATCCCCCTATATTCTTCACTTTGCTTTTTGGCTTGCCACCTGTTCCAGATTCACTTTATCCTATGACTGACCAGAGCTATGAGCGTGTTCCCTGGTGAACGGCCTGCCCAGACTAATAGAACTAGTGACAGCTGGATCTCTCCAGGAAAGTGTCTGTAGGGTGGCTGTGATTTACACAGCCATTATGAGTTTTATGCAATGTGTAGGAACTGAACATGCTTGAGGCCTCTGTACTTTGCTAACTCTGGATTAAGTGGGACAGAAGTTATTAGAAGAGGATTGACAGACAGACCCCACAACTTTAATTTTCTTTAGAATCGAGGCTTCCAGTCAAGTAAGTCTTGAAGGATCAAGTGGATCCCTCAGCCTTGCTACTGTAGACACATCCTGGCTCACTGGTTGAGAATGAGCAGATCTATTGAAGACTTACTGCTACTCCATATAATGTTTAGGGTAGATTTGAAGAATTATGGCTCACAGTCTTAAATTATGTTAAAGTATGTATTTAATCACATACTCTCTTTCCCCCAAATAGGTGTCTAAGAAATATCTTTTAAAAAGAGTAGTTAATTCTGAAAGTGAAAATTATGCTCTGCTGTACAGGTGGTTGTGAAATGTGTTCTTGTCAATATAAAATGAAAATGTTGTAGCAGGTCAAAGACTTGCGAATAACAAAGATGCTGCTGTTCTGTTGTTCTCTGAACCATAAGAATCCTCATCACTACTCTTCACTACAGTTCTTTAGACATAGTACAAGATATACTTTAGCTTTTATAGGAAAAATAAAGTACCGTCTATCAATAATCAACCTAAGCCTTTCAGAGAAAGTACCAATGTAGCTATGTCAACTCATTAAAAGTTCAGCAGTAAGCCTGAACTACTTCACTCTGTGCATCTGCCTAGCTTTTGTTATGTAAGAGAAAATACAAAGTTTTCACTTAATTGTTATAAGTTTTTTTCCCTCCACCCTCTCTTTGCCAGACACTGAAATGAAAATAACTATCTGTGCTTGACACAAAGAAGCAGAAGATAAAAAAGAAAATTTAAATGGAAAGTGGAACTCTTAAATCATTTTCAAAGGTATTAAAATTTCCTTCCTAAAATTATTTCAAGCTGTATGAGGCAAAGATTGGAGACGTAGTCAGAATGATTGTGTGTGCTAACATTATATGATTTAAGAATATTTCCAAGTTTTACATTTAAAAATTGTATTGTCCTAATCAAAAGGCTGTACAAGCATCTCTGCTGTCAGAATCAATTTGTAATTCATTACTTTTGTCCTCCAGTTTAATAGTCTTTTATCTACACACACACATATAAATATAAATATAAATAGGCACTTTTAAAGACTGCTGTATCTGTCAGGGTTAAATTGATTGGAACTTTATTGCACACTATATAAAATTGTATTGGACAATACATTAGAAGATTAGGGAAAGTATAACTTACTGGAAAACCTAACAGCATCTAAAGTAGCTTTTCTTGAAAAGCATTTGCAACCATGGTCAGAGAACCAGAAAAATTATTTGCCTTTCCTTGTATTATGTAACGTTAGCAAATTGGACCTCTGTTTAGCACTCACATGGTCATTCGCCTAAGTGAAATATGTGTTGAATATGGTAGGTCAGTCAGATGATGTCATTTTGTACTGAGTAATATAAAATGATGATGTGAGGTACAAGAAACAATGAACTGAGGCCTGTACCTTTTTCTGTATAAAGGTTCCCTCCAGCTATTTTTAGCTTTTCAGCTACGTGTCTAACCTTGTCTTTTATTCCATTTTCACAGACCTACTTACCTCACAATGGGTTCCATGAAATCGTGAAAGTTCATCTGCATGCAAGAACTCCATGACCAAGACCTATATTTAAAAAGTAGGAGGGAAAAAAGGATCTTTGAAGCTAACTCTAAAAGTGATAGGAGAACTCTAGGGAAATACATACAATGAAACACTCCATAATATAATGAAAAAGAGGGAGAAGCTAACAGTGCGTGATTCATATGAACCCAGTTTATAACTCATAAATCAAAATCTGTATCAAAAGGTCTTAAAAATACATCAGTGTTGGAGGCAAAGCTGGTAAGCAGCATGATCCGACAGAAGCTATTAGACAGCATCAGCCTGCAGACCAGGACATCAGACACTAACACTGCCATAAAATGCAGAAGTTATTTTAAACTTTTCTTGTTACTGGTATTTGTGAAATGAAATTCTTATTCTTACTAAAATCATTTTGTTTCATAGACAGTGATCATACAGTGGTGCATTTTAGCATCTACCCAAGAAAGCACTGAGAAATTTAAGACATACGAGTTATTGTGGATTGTAGTTAGAGTAGCTGCTTTTAGATAATTTCCAGCTGTGACTGGTAAATAACATTTTTCTTTCCCTTCTTGCTCAGGGTAATTACGGCTGTATAAGAAATTTAAGAAGGAATAGTTTATCTTTTATTTTTTTTTGCATCTAGAGTGCTTGGCAAAGGAAAGCATCTTGTTTTTGAGGTGGAAAACCTGAAGAATAATGAGATAAAGTCATTTATCAATGATTGCACAGCAATTCAGTGGCAAGAACAAGAAACAGAACCCAACAGAGCTGGTTGTAACATGATGTTTTCCTTCCTGTGAGGAATTCTGAGGTTTTGGAAAAACTTTTTCTGAGCTGACGGAAGAAAGGTAAACCCCCCAGCATTTTCATAGGACACAAACAGCCCTCTCCTTCTCCTGCCCACCCAAGAGAGCTCCATCTCAGGAGAAACAAGACCAAGTTTTTAAGCTAACCATTTATTTTCTGGAAGGCCTTTTGTCCCCTGGAAAGTAGAGTTGATAGGGCATCTCTGTGCAGACTGCCATAGTCTGAATTCTGTGGCTCTCTCTGGCTCTCTAACTAGGGAGAAAAAAGATGATTCTTTTCTCTCTCCCCACCCTCACTTCAGTTCTGCTGTTCCTGGCCTTGAAGATTTTTTTTCCATTATTTTGACTTCTTCCTGTGAGGAAATTATTCAGAAATATTTCACAACCAGTTTTATAACCCTATTTAGGTGGCTCCTAAAACAGCCCCTTATTCATAAATTGGTCTGAATAATATTTCGTCTGTTGAGCACCTGAGTTTGTACAGAGCCTGTCGCATTTTTCTTATTCTTCTGTTGCCTACTTGGCCCTAATTAATTTTTTTTTCTGGTAAACTAGGGCCTATGGGTCAGATTGCTATTGTGATAAATACTATAAAAAAACATAGAAAAGACAGAATTCCTGCCCCAAAGAGATCATTTGTACCTCAGAATTTTGCAACATTTAAATGGGTAGAGCAGCTTTTGTTTAATGGTTTTTTAGTAGATCTTGTGAGGAGTAAGGGAGGGCCATCCTTCCATTAGTGGTGGTCTTTTGCATGGACACAGGCAAACTATTTATGTGCTTTTCTGTTCTGATACTGCTAAAGAGCTCATTAAATCTCCTTTATGCAAGGAAGGCCTGAGGGCTATTAATTACTCAGTTTTTCCATGTATAAAATGGGCAGAATGCTATTAATCTGTTGACAAGTCTGCAGGAAGCTGTCCAACTGTGAAATGATACTGAAAATTTCATTTTCTCAGAGATATTGTCATCTCCTCACATTTTTTTTTTTTTCTAAATAAGTTAGGAAAGCTCTTCTCATTACCATGGAGACTAATATTTTACTGCAAAGATTGTAATTGCAAGCAAGTTTCAAGGTTGCAAGCAGATTTTCCAGAAATCAGGTCAATTGATGAAGTACCTGCACTCACTGTCGGCTGCTGCAGTGCACATCACTTTCATTCCGAGTCTTATTTACATTCCAGGCCCCAGGGCTCGGCTGCCAGCAAATCAATTGTGGAATTGTTGGGCTGTGATAGATTCTGCAACAGGATAATAAAGGAAAAATAACTTCACTGAAGGGTAAACTTGCTTGCATCTACTCCAGGGTATGTCGGAGTAGCAACGTGTGTGCAGGCAGTGAGCGCAAAAGAGCTGATGGCAGGATCGTATGTTGGCTTACCCATAGCAGGTTGTTCTTGTAACCACAGCAAAAGATAGATGGCTCAGTGCATCACAAATCAAGGCCTGCCTAATAATAAGCATCTCTTGCAGTTATTCAGTTTGATTTACTGAGAAAGAAAAAGAAAGAAAAATCTTACTGCCTTTTTTCCTCACTTATTTTTTTTAACACATCAAAAAAAGAGAAGGTTAATTAATATCAAAAAAAGACAAAAAGAAGAAGAAATGGCTCCAGTCTGCTAGCTGGAAGTAAAAATATTAACAATGCACTCCAGTCCCACTCCCTAAGGCAAATATATGGAGAGCTTTCAGCAAGTTTGTCTCTTTGAACTTTCTGTAGGAACCTTCAGGCAAAATCCAAAGACATAAGAGATTTCTTGACTGCATCTTGGTGAAAGGACATTTCCACTCTTGTTTCTTACTTCTGTATTTATTCCCTCACAAGTAAGTTAGAAACTTCAAGAAATTCTTCCACAGATGCAATGGCCTGCATGCTAGGAAATTATCTAACACAGTCCAGGCATTGGTTATTTTTAATAAAGAGATCTGTGGCTTTAAAGAGCCCTTGACAACCCACATGCGTTTGGAGCATTTACGTGTTTTTTCAATATGCACTTGAGGACCCAGTTCTGAAAAGTGCCAGGTGCTCTTGTGTGCATTGACTTCAGTGGCAGTAGCTGTATAAAAGCAGATCAACACTTCGGTGAGGAAGATCAGAACCAGGCAGAACTGCAGCCCTAGCTAGTAGCTACAGACATGCACATTATCTTCTAAAGCTTCCTTTTCCAAATGCAGTTAGTTTGGAAACCATTTTGCAAGATACCACCTATCTCTGATCAAGTTTGCTGTGTTTCACAGGATCAAGCCTTGGTAATGCCACGTCCCTGACCTCATGCGAACAGTCTGGCACGTCACAAGTATGCAGTCCTATACTCACTTGGCTAAATTATCTCTTGGTACAACGCCATAGAGAGACGTCAGAAAGCTTGTGTAGCTTTAATGAATGAACAGTTCTGAAGGAGCAAATTAATCCAAAAGGATATTTCTTCTGTTCCTACAAGACTATCATGGTGCTCACTAACAACAGAAATAAATACAGACAAAGAGCCTAATATAAGACCACTAAACTCGTTTGATGCAAAATTATAAGACAGAGGTTTAGCTATATTACTCTCTTAAATTCTGGATTTCATGAGAACTGATACTGGAACTCCATATTCTGAAAATTTATTTTAAAATACATTACTTTCTTTGTGTGTTTTATTAGCATATCACGTTGGTTGAAATACTGGGCAGTAGTCAACAAATGGTATACTGAAACATGAATAAGAGTTATGTCTCCTCTATTTAACACGAGAGAGAAGGGAAAAAGAAGATAAGGAGAAAAAAAATTAAGACCCAAGGCAATAATTATAGCAGGCAATAATTCCAATTATATTGTCCCAGAAAGTTCTATAACATGAATTTTTAAACATATTCTTTCATGCAGTTGTGGTCCCCTAAATATGTGGCAAAAGATTAATAGCTGTTGACTGCAATAATAACAAAATTTTTTTGTGCAACTCACTTGTGCTCATGCCATTGATTTTATAATTCCTTCAGGAATCATTATTTTATGTTTAGGTTCACCAAGTCTCATTCTGGAATGGTGCATCATAATCTGTATCAAATCCTTTAAGTAGTAAGGTAAAGATGGTTCATACACGATAAGATTTATTTTAAGTATTTATCCATCCTGGAAATGAAAAATACCAACAACTTTGAGAAAGAATTTCTAAAATAATTTTTAAAAGGCTGCATGGTAGATAGAAAAGGATTTAAGATTGCATAGGGTCAAAACATATTGATATAATTATACCAGTGTCTTCCCATGCTGTTGTACATTCAATAGTTTTGGAAAAGGGATTTCAGCTTCTTGAGCAGTGAAGCTGCTGGCACCATTCACGTGCACTACCTTCACACATCATTGCATCCGTCTTCAAGCTGAGAGATGAGCAATAAGCTCCCTAGTTTCAGCTTGATTTTTATCAGTGCAGCATTACTGCTTCCTGCTTCATTCTGGTCTTCATTCTCTGACAAGGAAAGAAAAAGGAACATGTAGGGAAGGGAGGAGGTTTTCCCAATGGCTAACTTTTCTCTTGTTCTAAATTCTCCTGTGTGGCTCCACTGCCTACAAGTAGAGACTAACGAGACTAACGTTATTAGGCTACTGTGAATTCCCACCACAAAATCAAAACTCATTATCTGAATTCCATGCAAATAACGCACCTCTAAGCCATCCACTTTTATTATCACCTTTGTTTCGGTTCGTTTTGCTCTTGAAGGTATGTTGAGATATCACATTAAACCATCTGTCTACTTCAAAAGCTTTGTTTCTCACAGAAAGGATCTTTTCTGCATGTTGTCACGCCAAAGGCTTTATATCATTAGTAGTAATAATATCACTCCTTCTTTTTCTTGTTTCTTTACTATATTGAAATTGTGGGATGGCTTATTTTGGAACAAGGTAACAGCCCTCAGCCAAAATATGCTGATGCTAGGTAAATTGCTCTCTGTGGACCCATTTCTTGAAAGAGCCAGCTCTCACCTTCAACCTGATAGAAAACCAGGACTAAGAGCTTGGGTGGACATGTTTCATTTGGCAAAGTTTAACATTTCCACCAGCCCATCTCTAAATTTCATGCTAGAAATTTCAGTGAAGAGAGGCCAACCCGAAATAAGTTCAGTGTGCAAACCATTTGGTTGTTGTTCTATTTATGCAAAAATATTTTTATTTTATGGAATTAGTGGAATTATCAAGGCTCAATTGTTGTCTTCTTCCCTGAAACTAAAATTTTTTAACCTTTGGCTTAGATAATTTAACTGCCTAAATAAACAAACACATAGACTGTACTTTAATAGTTCTTATACCTAATTCTCTTACAAGCAGCAAAGAAAGCAATTAAACACATATGAATATATTTTTTACCAGTTACTTTCTAAATTTTTAAACACAGAAGCCACAGTAACAGTTTGTTACAAAAACAGCTAGTTGAGGAGCTGCTTTCTGCAGGTAAATCTACATCTTGCAGGCAGACTTATGTTCCATTTAGGCATTCCAGGCTCTTCCCAAGGGCGTATTGCTGCCACTTCACACAAGTGTTGGTTCAAGGGAGATATAGAGCATCAAAATTGCCTGCTTTAGATCTGTACACCAGCTTTGTCTTCGTTTTTGGTGAATCTCAGGTTTTGGAAGCAGGAAACCTGCTAAAAACTCTAGTGAACTATGTATTATTGGGTTTAAAACATGCAAAAGCCTAATCACTGCAAATTCATTCAGTATTGTTTGACAGTGTGTGTAACCAGTAATAATTAAGTCATATCTTAGCAAGAAAAGGGTTCTCATAGGAGGTCCCCAAGGGCCACTTAAGCTGGTGATGGTGTGTACGCACTGGAGAAAGACCATCAAGGTCAATTGTGATACTTGAGGAAATCCTTGTCAGTATGAATAAGGATGGATAAGACATCCATACTCAAATTTGGGAGATTTAAAAATACCATTTAAATGCAGATTTATCATCATTCTTGTTTCTCCTAAAGTTAATTACGTCTCTGATTTCAGTGTGCCATATAGCAGGGTGACAATTACCTTTTTTCCCCATAAGCTCACTGCTGGAAAAAAAACAAAATCCCAAATCAGCAAAGATTATATACACAAAAATAAGGCTGAAAAAAAATTGGTTATTTTATTGGTATAGAGCTATATTAATGTATGACAGGAACAGAATAATCTCTAGCTGTACTGCTTTCACAAGGCTGAGAAGAAGGGGAGCAGGCATAGCTTATCAGAGGGGGACAGTACTTCAAGTGTGTAATTTACAGCAGGATAAGGTACCAAATAGGTAAAGTAGGTGATTGTAGATTTGTTTGTATGTGTGTAGGCATATTTACACACGGACATGCACACACATCTATGCATACATACATTTTTTTATATATATACATTTTTATGTATATGAGTGAGTGACTGTAATGACTGCTCAAAACATCTTCTCTGGAAACATGCTTGGAGGGGAGTAAGAGCAGCTTTTCAGCCATCTTCTGATAACTTCATTGTTATTTCTGAGCACTGGCCATACTGCTATCCTTTTCTATTGTATTCATACAGTACACTGCAGTTTTTGTGGCTTTGGCTTTTTTACATTAGAGATTTTAAGCTTCTTTATTGCAAGAGAAGTTTGGTGTCTCTCAGAACTCAATGTCTATTACACAACTGACTGTGATTTCAGAGGGTTGGATTTGTATTGCTAGACCCAGCTGAAGATCTTCTGCAGTAGGGATAGTGCTTGTTGTTGTAACACAAGAACAAGATTGTGGCTGGACAGCAGAGCAAAACACTTACTTGCACAGTAAGTGTGTTCTTAAGACTGCGTCCATTTCTTCTTTTGTCTTGTTAAGCTTTCTGTTTAGTACAAGTCCGGAAGTGCTGTGGGGGCACTTATGCACTAATGTATGAAAAACCAGAGAATAGTTTTGACTGACTGAGGTTACAAGTAGATTTGAATAAGGCGTCATGACTTGTTTTCTCTTTGTATACCCATGTACATATGCATATGTTTGGTCCATATGCAATATGTTTTGTTATAAAAGAAAAAGTAAAGTTGAGGCAAGTCCTACTCCATCTAAAAATAGTGCATACATTCCTATGGGCTTTCAGTGGGCTGAGGTTTTCAAAGACAGCTTGGATAAACTAAATACGGAGCAAAGACTTGTCATATTTGACTTTTAGCAGTATACTTATGATGAAAACATGTAGCAGTATATACATTATTGAACCAGCTAGCAGTGAAGCTATTTTTGACAAGTATATTTAAGTATGATGCGTATGCAAAGTATTTCTGTGGCTTCTCCCAAAAGATAACCCAGTCCTTTATAGTGATAAACAAAATGTCCAGCCACCCGCTAGATGGTGGCAAGGAGCATAGTTAGGTAAAATTGCACTTATAGCAGTGTATGTGTTATCTTTTTAGAAGCAGAATCAGATTAATCTGCCACCAGATTCTCCCCCATAGGTAGATGTTAGAGCTAATCCTGCTGAATAGTAGGAAAGTATTTGTAGCGGTGGTCTAGGACAATAGGCTTGCCCAGTTAGCCATGTTGTAGAGAAGCAAGAAAAGGAATACTTGGGGGTGTGTGTGGGTGCTAAATGGTACAAACAGTGCTGCAGTTGAGATAACCCAGCAACAAAAATATTTACCACTGGTAGCTTTATTACAGAGCTGCAAGAGTGCACTGATACCTTCAGAAAAACAGAACGCACGTGGCAGCAAATGTTTCTTGTTCCTAAGACAGAAGAGTGAGCCAGGCGAGTTAGAATACCAAAACAAACGCTGGATGACAGCTGAAGTGCCTCCCTGTGTCTTCTGTCTCGCTGACCTGTGCTGCATTTCATGAATCCCCTTCAGCAGTGGCAGGTGAAGGCCCTCACAGATATACAGTCAAAACCATCAGCAGTGAACCCAACTAACTCTTTCCTAGAAGGCATTATGCAGAGCAGATCTAGAACACCAGATTCTTCATTTGTTGCCACAGGGGTGATGATATTAAGGGAAGCAGTAAGCAGGAAACAACGTGTAGCTGACTTCTGAAAGGGTAATGCTGAATACAGAAGGCACCTTTACCAACTGCATACCCTGTTATAAAAACAAGGCAGGTACCACAAAAGGATTCCGGTGTTCCATGTATGTTATACATATATCTGCTGCAAAGGGCTGGTTTGTGTACGTCGCTGATGAATTTGATTGCCTGTTTGTGAACACAGTTACAGAAGTGCTGAGGGATCAGCAGAATCTAACAGCAGAATTTTGCTTTCACTTATAAATAGAACATGGGTCCCCCACCAAGATGGTATGTGGCTCATAAGTAATAAAACAGCATACAAAAGCTGCCCAAGAGGCAGAGTATCTGCTGTTGCATTTGGTGAGAATTGGCTGCTGCAGCCACTGACAGAGGCTGAATATAAAGAAAATCAGTCTCACATTGTTTAAGGGAAAGGATGTGCATCGGTGGAAGATTTTCTTGCTACAGTGTCCAGGAAGCATAAAATACTTAGTAAATAAATACAAGGAAATACATTAGTAAATGAAAGTACTTTGTCTTAACCCTAAACAAAATGTTTGCTGAGGGTTCCCAGATTTTGATTCAATAGAAATGACCACAGTAAACTTTTAGGTGTCTTTATAGACATGTAATATTTCCTCAACGCTCCAAGAAATGTGGAAAAGCAAGCTGTCTGAGAGTGGTACTTTCTCACTATCAAGTGGTTAATCAAATAAGTGAGTTTGATTATGAACGAAGGGGGAGCACATTGGAGAGAAAAAGAGCAATGGGAGATGGTGTAACAAGGAAGGGAGGATTCTTCTGAGTCCACTTTAGATACCTACAATGCAGTCTGATGACTCATCTCTCCAGTGAGGGACTAACAGAAAAGCTGGATATTACCCTCCTGCCATCCACACAACATGTTTTGGCACAGGTGGAGCTGAGTATCATTTCACACTTATCCCGTTATAGGATGCTGGGTAGAGCACCGTCCTGTCTTCAATCCCATGTTGTAAGCAGCACCTTTAATCTGGATGATAGCTCATCCCCTGTGTCATTGCACATCCTGACCTTCTCACTAGTGTAGACACTCCATATTTACCCCTGCTTTATGGTACGGCTCTTTTTACTAGAAAACCCTTCCAACAACAGCTGCCATGTAAATTTAGTCTGCTATGGTCTGTCTGTGTAATGATTTCTTCCATTTAACTACCTTGCTAGACAACAGATGCTAACAGAGTGCCCCGTCTTCTGTTTCAGGCCTTATAGCACCAAGCTTACCCAGAAATAACCAAGTTTGATTTTTTTAAAAAATGATATATTTCCTTGTATAGCTTTTAAACCACCAGTGATACACAGAGTAAGCAAATGAAAGTCTCTATAGATTGCCTGTCTGGAACACCTTATGTTCAAAGCTCTTGTAATGTTTTTCCTAACACACAATTCAAATACATTAAGAAAGACTGACACTTGCAGTCACATATAATTAGGTCAAACAAAAATGTCGATAGGATGATGAAGAATGCGTTAGGAAGGTCTCTGCTTCAATCACAATGGCTGGTTAAAGTCACAAGGGTTATAACTAGCTCTCAATTCCACTCTGCATTAACAGCTATGCAGAAAATGTTGTCCAGATCCTTTATTGTACTCTAAATTAATGAGTAATCCCCTCTACCTCCCCCCCAAAAAAGAAAGAAAGAAATAAAAGAAAAAAAGAAAAACAGAAAAGAACAAGTGCTTACTTGTTCTTACCAGCAACAGAAATGCTATTTTGACAGTGCTGCCCGCTGAACTGAGTGAACAAGGACCATGTTGGACTTTCAACCAGATTGTGTCTTCTGAATGATCCTTCAAAATACATTTATGTTGCTGACTCTCAAGTATATAAGATGATGCTAAGCAAGTCACACTGCTAAATATTCTTACAGTTACAGAGGAGACAAAACAGTAAATTTGCTATTGCCCTCCTCTAAGTTTATGTCTGATTTAGACCTAAAACTCTAGGTCACGATCATGTACTCCTACACAACTCCTAAAAAGGCTAGGGGTTTTCTCTCTGCCGTGGGAATGCTGCCAAGGTGTAACATTTCCAACAACCATTCATTTCCAGACCACGACCAAGTATGTCTATGTGATGTGTTGAGTGTGAATCAGTGACTTGAGGGCAAACTGTCAAGACTAAATTTGTGAGTCATGCAGAACAGTCTGTCAGTGTGAACTCAGCAGAACGTACCCTGCAGATCTATCCGAAGCCTACATTTTGTGTCATACTTGCTTGATTAGCATACCTGGGGACACATGGACAAGAGCACCAGGAAGCTATTGTGTATACAGTAAATGAGTGGGAGGCAGAACTTACCATACTCACAAGAATTCTTACACAGCATTATAGACAAAACCGTTGTCTTGTTTAACCACCATACAAACTCTTTGTTTGACAGCTAACTGCTTGATATTCCTTTCATACATGTTCTCAAGCTCTAGAGAGTTTTCTGGTTATCAACAGGCTATGAAGAGTGAGTGCCTCTTTTAATATGCCTTACCTTTGGAAAAGATTGCACCCCTTTAGGAAGTTCCTGCTTAAAAATGGTACCCTGAGTATCTTGTAATTTACAATTTCTCAAGGCAAGCAACGTCACTCTAGAAATGATGGTACATTTTCAGGTTGGTAGAATTGCAAAATATTGCAGCTCGCAGAGTGTCCTGTTCATTCCTTTTTCTCTCTGCTGGAACTGCTCCTGAAGATGTGGCGTGGAGTTCTGAATGGGATTTACATCACCTCTTCCACGAAGACCATCAGACAACAGACAGTGGTAAATTTACTTCACTTTAAGTGGGGTTCATGTAACTGAACACACATAGCTCTTTATCTACATCTAAGCTACTTGTTCCGAGCTTCTATACACTAAACAGGAAGAAAAATAAGTATCTGTAGGTCCCCAGACTTATTTTAGAGATATCCATTAATAGAAACTGAATCCTAATCTACCAAAGTCTGTCTCCTTTGACACTAGGAACTATGCGTCAGTTCTCAGGCATGAGATCCTCCCAAAGGCAGTTCCAGGAGCCAGTCCCTGACAAAAGCCTCTCAGTGTAACAGATTTTTTATTTTTTTACTTAAAAGTTTAAATACACGATACAATAAGCATATAAAGAATAATGCAATACAGATACTACATTAAGAATTCATATCTTTGATAATATGAAATGCATTAACAATAATTACGACAATAATAACTAAGGTAGAAAAACAAATTAAAAGGAGAGAATAAAAGTTTGAATTCAAAATGTACATTTTACCCAACATATCATTATTAGATATTTAACCTATTGTGGATGAATCTTGCCTACTTTGCGTAAGTTTAAAGATAAAAATTTAAAGAGTGGCTTGGGAAAGTCTGCAGATGTAAACCACAGCATGAGCACTGATTCAATGGTGAAGAACTGCTGCAAATCATAATTCTTCTGTTATTATTTTAACTCTGATATAAAATCAGCTTAATATATATAATAAGATATTATCAATACTAAATTATATTAGTCTATACAAGGTAGATGAATCAATCTACTTATAATACAAAACTGTCTTAGATGAGCTAAATGTTAAAAAGCCCATTTGTGAATGAGCTGGCTTCTCTGGTTTTGCTCATAGGAAGCTCTGACACATTTCTTGAGTGTGAATGTTCTCACTACCAATGTTTTCTGGTCATCTGATTTCCTGTATAAAATTTTTATCCATTTTTTATCCAAAATTTATCCAATTTTTATCTTTTTTAAAGAGCTACTTATGTTATTAACTCATAGTATTTAATAAAATAGGGTCTGGTGTATGAATTAAGATTTATTAATGGACCTACAGAAGCCTCTAGATGCTGAACTTCACACCTGTCATCTATTTCTGCAATGCTTCTGAATCAAACCACAGACTCAAAGCCTTGAGGACCTTTGGGGGTGGTTGAATGTGGATAGAAATCCAAAAGAACTCCACATAGTATTAAAATTTGCAGTTCAGTCTCATCTCTCATTTTAACACCAGTTATATACATGATCTTGAACATCATTTACTTTTCATCTCAAGTCTGAACCCCTGTGGATAATTTCAACTACCTTATTCTTGCACTCCAACACTGGTCCAAAATCCATTGGCTTCAGCAGGAGCTTTTCAAGTGACTTTCAAATCAGCTTTGGAACAGGTCCTCAGTAAATATGGATCAAATACAGGAGAAAACAGTTTCCTAGGACATTCACTGCCAGGATTCCCCATTTACCATTACATTTTATAATGATAGCCTCTTCAGCTTTTCTCTCAGAAATTGTTTCAGATCAGTTGAAAGACCTTTTTCTCTTGTTAATAAAACCACATTTTAAATATCTCCTGCAATGGCACCTGCTGCTACCAGGTGCAAAATACCCTATTACATTATGCATGATTCTTGACTGTTCAGAGTATGAAAAAGCCCACCCTACTATAGTCTAATGTATTGGGTCTGGCTGCGATGGAGTTAATTTTCCTCAGAGCAGCCCTCTCAGCGCTGGGCTGTGTATGGGTAGGAGCAAGGTGTTGGTAACACCCCGGGGTTTTGGCTGCTGCTGAGCAGCGCTGGCACAGCACCAAGGCTGTCTCTACAACATTGCCCCTCAGCAGCAGGCTGGAGCTGGGCAAGATCTTGGGAGGGGACAGCCAGGACAGCTGACCCCAACTGACCACAGGGGTATTCTATACTATATGACATCTGCTTAAATAAAAGCAGTAAAAGCTAAGAGAAAGGAGGAGGAAGTGGGGGCATTTGTTATTTATGATGCTTCCAGAGCAACTGCTACACGTACTGGAGCCCTGCTTCTTGGGAAGTGGCCGGACATTGCCTGCTAATGGGAAGTAGAGAATAAATCTTTTGTTTTCCTTTGCTTCCACAAGCAACCTTTGCTTTTGCTTTATTAACCTGCCTTTATCTTGACCCATGAGTTTTTCTTCCATCTTATTTTGTCTCCCTCCCATCCTGCTGAGGAGGGGAGTGATAGAGTGGCTTGGTGGGCACCTGGCATCAGGCAAGATCAACCCATCAAATCTATTAATGTTATGCTAAATGTTTGCAGTTTATTATTTCTGATAAATATAGCAATCTAGTGATATTTACACATTCGTAAAGTGTATTGTTAATAAGGATACCTATTTGGTATTAAGAAAGTCAAATTGACATTAAATACCAGAGAGATCATTTTCAAGTGCATCTATTTGCAAAGAGGCTTCACGTTAAAGAGGAGTTGGGTAGTGGAGATTGCTTACTAGTCTGGGGTCATGGGTTACTGAGTAATTTTTCATCCTCCCCCTTTCATGTTTACAGATTTTGATAACTGTTGTGATTCATTGAACATAGAATGCATGCTTAACTGCATTTATTACCTTTACTAGTTATTTGAAAGACACAAAACTGAAGAGTTATATATGAACAGTGTATCCTTTTAAAACATATTTAGTAATGAATCTCTTGTGTTCCAAATTTCTGGCATTGGTTGGGCTTAAATTTTAGAATATCCAGTACTTTACTAGAAGATGTAAAACATAAGTAGAAAGAGAAGAAGGTCAATATTATTTAGTATATAATTATGTATAAATAAATATATAATCATAAATAAAAATTAATAAAGATCAGAATGAATGGACAGAAAATGGAAAGAATTGCTTTGCAGGTAGAAGCAAAACACATGAGGTTAATTTACTCAGGGTGAAAGTGTTGAGCAACAACAGCCCTACTAGTGTAACATCAACAGCATGCAAGATCAAATTATGATGGAAGGTATAATTTATGACATAAAGGTAAATTAAAATGGTATAAAATGCAGTAAGTTTTGCCAAAGGAAGTTCATGCCAGAATAACTGGATTAATTTTTTTGATAACAGATTTTAAAAAGCAGAGATATATGAAAGGTCTAATTGGTTTGGTAACGAATGATGGGATTCATCTGACTAAATGCACGTGTCTGCTCTGGAGACATCTATTTCTAAACTAGTCACCTCATGCTCCCTTCTTAGCAATACCAAAAAAGAGTTCCTTTTAGGGAATGATTCATCCCATCCTAAAGTGAAAGTCTAAAACAAGTCAGATGAATCACAAGTGCTTATTTCTTTCCATTGACTGTAAAGTTAGCCAGGGGTGACTAGCTCAGCTGTAGATGACCACCCTAAAGACATCTGAAGTTAAATGGGCATAATCCCACTGAGACAGACTAATTTATGAGTAAAGCATCTAAAATGATGCCCATAGGAAATTGCTCATTAATAAAACAGAGGCATGAACTTTAAGTTAGTTAGGAAGCTGTTTAAAGTGAAGATGAAAATGGGCAATGTTGAAAAAAGATGTAATGGGGTGAAGGGAACTACTAAAAGCATTTTTCATGAATCAGCCTTGGAGTGGATTTTAGTATTTTCTTTAATGATTTTGGCATCAGAAGTAGGACTGAACCAATGATATCTGATATGTAACTGGGTTGCACTGTCGATACAGAAGAGAACTAGGATGTCATACAGGAAAAATTAGATAACCTTGAGGATAGAACAGTGGGAACGAGATGAAATTTAATACAACAAAGTACAAATATTGCAGTAAGGAAAAAATGTGAAAATATTGCCTAGGTGCCTAAAGTGCATTTTGAAAGAACATAGATGTCTAATTTTATTAGAAAAATTACAGAAAGAAAAAATGTGTTCAATCATCTGTGTGTCTAAAAAGCAATAGATTCTCCAGTTTTCTACTGAAAATGAATTATGTGCATAAAATTTTTCTATTTTGCATAGTTAAGAGTACTGGTACTGTGGCTGAACTGAACATTTGGGAACTTATTCCCTGCCTGGGCTTCTTTGGGAGTTACAGTCTAAGGTCTCTGAAGACTGCAGTCTTTCTAAGCATTTCCTAGTGATACCTGACAAATTAACAGCCAGTATTGCTATACTTCAAAATCATCAGAGAGAGGCAGAAGAGAAAGGCCTATTTTCTGGTCAATGACATAGTTGCTTGCATGCCTGAGAGGTATGAAGCCCAACCCATGCAGAACTTAACCACCTGGTTATGAGAAAGTCACTCTTCGTTCTTCAGGGGCAGCAAAGAATTCAGGACTCAGTGAAGCCAAAAGAGTATGCTAGGAGTGGAGGCTCTTGCTTGCCAGCACTGTTTTTTGCCAAGGAATCAGAGGACCTAGATCTGGCTTTAATTTTTGTTGCTCTTTTTTAATCGTGACTGAGGCGGACGAGGGGTTTCCTGGAGCCAGGAGCAACTGCGGGAGATTTAAATGGCCCTAGGGAGTGCTGCGAACAGGACGGGCAAATGGGGCATGGCATGGCAGTTCATGTGGGAGGGTGCTCAGGGAGGGTCCTGCGACCTGCTTGTAGGCCCACAGACCAGGGGAGTGATCTAGGTCTCTGCCAAGATGGTGGGCACTCACCTCAGAGCTAAAACCAGTGTTCCCACAGAGAACATCTCTCCTGAGATGTCTGACACATCCACCCAGACGAAAGTGGTAAGGAAGGAGACATCAGTACAGGCAGCAGGTTGCAGCGAGTGCCCAGACCCTTCTCCTGGCAAAAGGTCAGTACCTGCACGAGGTGTTCACAGGTTGATGATCTGTTACGTCAGGTGGCCGAGTTGCAGGAAACAGTTAAAAGGCTGTGCAGTATTAGAAGGGCCAAGATGAATAGGTGGTTTCATAACCACGTTCCTGTAGCGGACACCACAGAAAATGAGGCACCTTGGACCCTGATGACCCACAAAAGCAGGACTCTGCTTCAGTCTCCACCCTCCAGTATCACAACCAAAAACAGTGGGTTACTCTCTGTTAAAGGGCACCGAGACGCCCATCTGCCAACCTGACAGGGAGTCATGAGAGGTATGCTGCCTTCTGGGAGCTGAGATCTGAGGCATTGCCTAGAGGGTGCCACAACTTGTCAAGAGCACAGACTATTATCTGCTGCTACTCTTTCATGTGGGCATGAATGACACTGCAAGACAGAAGCTGGGCAGAATCAAGGAAGACTCTAAAGCCCGGGGGGTGCAAATGAAAAATATTGATGCCCAAGTTGTCTTTTCCTCCATGCTACCAGTTGGAGGAAAGAGGAATCCAGAAATAAATGTATAATGCATGTCAACTCCTGGCTACGCGGCTGGTGCCGTCACGAGGCTTTTGGCTTTTATGACAACGAGACATTCTTTGATCACTATAACCTGTCAGGGAGGGATGAGATCCACCTGTCTAGAAGAGGCAAGGGGATCTTTGGCAGCAGGCTGGCCAACTTGGTGAAGCAGGCTTTAAACTGAAGGACTTGGGGGGCAGGATCCAAACCAGTGATTCTCATGACATTGCATCCAACTGGGGAATAAGCCAGGCCAACCAGAGCAGTGACAAATGTTCCTTAGCTGCCTCCCAAGATGAGAACCAGAAAGCCAACCACCTCAAGGGTGTGTATGGCTATGATGGACCCTCTTGCACCCCTCCAGGGAAACCTGCATGCTTGATTACCTCTCTGAAATGCCAGTACACCAACGCACACAGCATGGGGAATAAACAAGAACAAGAGATCTGTAGGCAGTCACAGGGCCATGATATCATTGCTATTACAGAGACATGGTGGGATAGCTCGCATGACTGGAATGCTGTCATGGATGGCTACGTAGTATTTAGGAAAGACAGACCAGCAAGGCGAGGTGGTGGAGTTGCTCTTTATGTGAGAGAGCAACTGGAACGTATCGAGCTCTGCCTAGGGACGGGTAAAGAACAAGTTGAGAGCTTATGGGTAAGAATTGAGGGGCAGGCTAATGTGGGTGACACTGTTGTGAGTGTTTACTACAGGCCACCTGAACAGGAAGAGGAAACTGATGAGGCCTTCTACAGACAGCTGGAAATAGCCTCACGATCACAGGCTCTGGTCCTCATGGGGGACTTCAACCACCCTGATATTTGCTGGAAAGGCGACATGGCCAGGCACACACAGTCCATGAGGTTCCTGCAGAGCATTGATGATAAATTTTTGACACAGATAGTGGAGGAGCTAATGAGCAGAGGTGTGCTACTGGACCTTGTACTAACAAACAAAGAAGGACTAGTTGGGGATGTGAAGGTTGGGGGCAGCCTTGGCTGCAGTGACCATGGAGTTCAGGATCCTGGTGGGAAGGAGCAGGGCAATAAGTAGGATTAGAACCCTGGACTTCAGGAGAGCTAACTTTAGCCTCTTCAAAGATCTACTTGGGAGAATCCCATGGGTTAGGGCTCTAGAAGGTAAGGGGGTCCAAGAGGACTGGTCAATATTCAAGCACCACTTCCTCCGAGCTCAAGATCGGTGCATCCCGAAGAGTAGGAAATCAAGCAAAGGAGGCAGAAAACTTGCATGGATGAGCAAGGAGCTTCTGGAAAAACTCAAATGGAAGAAGGAAGTTTACAGAATGTGGAAAAAGGGACTGGGTACTTGGGAGGAATAGAGGAACATTGTCAGAGTATGCAGGGATGCAACAAGGAAGGCTAAGGCCCACTTGGAATTAAAACTGGCAGGGACAGGACAATTCAAGGACAACAAGAAGGGCTTCTTCAAGTACATCAGTAGCACAAGGAAGACTAGGGAAAACGTGGGCCTGCTGCTGACTGAGGTGGGTGCCTTGGTGATGAAGGATACAGAGAAGGCAGAGTTACTGAATGCCTTCTTTGATTCAGTCTTTACTGCTAAAGCCAGGCCTCAGGAATCCCAGAGCCTGGAGGTAAGAGAGGTAAGTCTGGAGAAGGGAAGACCTTCCCTTGGTTGAGAAGGATTGGATTAGAGAACATTTAGGCAAACCTGACATCCACAAATCCACAGGCCCTGATGGGATACACCCACAAGCACTGAGGGAGCTGGCAGATGTTATTGCTAAGCCACTGTCAGTCATCTTTGAAAGGTCATGGAGATCAGGAGAGGTGCCTGAGGACTGGAGGAAAGCCAGTGTCACTCCAGTCTTCGAAAAGGGCAAGAAGGACGACCCAGGAAACTACAGGCCAGTCAGCCTCACCTCTGTCCCTGGAAATGTGATGAAACAGCTCATTCTGGATGTCATCTCTAAACATATGGAGGAAAAGAAGGTTATTGGGAGTGGCCAACATGAATTTGCCAAGGGGAAACCATGCCTGACCAATCTGATAAACTGCTATGATGGCATGACTGGCTGGGTGGATGAGGGGAGAGCAGTGGATGTTGTATACCTTGACTTCAGCAAGGCTTTTGACACTGTCTCCCATAACATCCTCACAGGTAAGCTTAGGAAGTGTGGGTTGGATTAGTGGACAGTGAGGTGGGTAGGGAACTGGCTGAATGGCAGAGCACAGAGGGTTGTGATAAGTGGCACAGAGTCTAGTTGGACGCCCGTAGCTAGTGGTGTGCCCCAAGGGTCAGTGCTTGGTCCAGTCTCATTCAACATACCAGAAGGCTGTGCTATCATTCAGCAAGACCTGGACAGGCTAGAGAGCTGGGGGGAGAGGAACTTAATAAAGGTCAACAAAAGCAAGTGTAGGATCCTACACCTAGGGAGGAATAACCCCAAGCACCAGTACAGGCTAGGGGTTGACCTACTGGGAAGCAGCTCTGCGGAGAAGGACCTGGGAGTCCTGGTGGACAACGAGCTCTCTATGAGCCAGCAATGTGCCCTTGTGGCCAAGAAGGCCAATGGTATCCTGGGGTGCATTAAGAAGAGCGTGGCCAGCAGATCGAGGGAGGTTATCCTCCCCCTCTACTCTGCCCTAGTGAGGCCACACCTGGAGTACTGTGTCCAGTTTTGGGCTCCCCAGTTCAAGAAAGACAGGGAACTACTGGAAAGAGTCCAGCGGAGGGCTACAAAGACGATTAGGGGACTGGAGCATCTCTTGTATGAGGAAAGGCTGAGAGAGCTGGGTCTGTTTAGCCTGGGAAAGAGAAGACTGAGAGGGGATCTCATCAATGCTTATAAATATCTAAAAGGCGAGTGTCAAGAGGATGGGGCAGGACTCTTTTCAGTGATGTCCGGTGACAGGACAAGGGGCAATGGGCACAAAGTGGAACACAGGAAGTTCCATCTGAACATGAAAAAAACTTCCTCACTGTGAGGGTGACAGAGCACTGGAACAGGCTGCCCAGAGATGTTGTGGAGTCTCATTCTCTGGAGATATTCAAAACCCACCTGGACACAATGCTGTGCAACCTGCTGTAGGTGATCCTGCTTTAGCAGGGGGGTTGGACTAGATGAACTCCAGAAGTCCCTTCCAACCCCTACCATTCTGGGATTCTGGGATTCTGTGACTGCTTCACTCAGGGAAGTGGTGACAGGAACCCAGATGACTATGATTCCAGTTCAGTGGTATTGCTGCTTGGTTACTGCCCATTACTCGCTTGAACAGCAGCCCACCTGTACTAAGAAATGAGGGGTTAAAATTCGCTTCTACCAATAGGCGGTTACAAACCTGAACCCTGGTTGCTGTGGGAAAAATGAAACTCAAGTGTCCTGTTGATCTGATAAATGTTCTAATAATTAATCTGTTCCTGAAGTCAGGCAAATTGGTTTATGGCCATCTTTTCAACCTGACAAGCCAATGGCAATGAGAATCGTCTGTTGAAATGTTGCCCAGAAAGGTGGCAGATACCCCATCTCTGGAACCATACAATGTCAGGTTGGATGGCGCTCTGAGCAACCTGGTCTAGTTGAAGATGGGAGGAGTTGAACTAGATGACCTTTAAAGGTCCCTTCCAACCTAAATCATTCTATGATTCTCTGAATACAGAAGTCTATGTCTGAATAGTTTCCTAGAAACTATCTATAGGAACACCTAGAATGTGATTTGTGACTTGTTTAATCTCAAGATAGATACCTAAAAGTAGACAAATTAATCTTTCTGAGAGTGCTTATTTCTCTCTTTTGAGTTTAAATGGACCCTAGCCATCTCATCCAGATGTAGATTTTATAGGTAAGACATTACAGGTCTGCATGTTTGTAACTTAGATACTTCAGTCCAAAAGATGGTTTTCGTCTCTGAATTCATTTCACATCTGATCATATGCCTACATTCAAAACCTAAGTTCTGCAAAATTCCCCATTCCCCTCACGTGGCACTGCTCATGGTACCTTTTAGATATTGCTCCACTCAGTGGATTGGTTGTTGCAAAGCTCATATAACCCATATCCCTTTTCTGTAGACTGCAGGTGCCTGACTCGGCATTTTGGAGCTCATTCTTAAATTCTGTGGATAACTTCTAGATGATGGAGTGTTGAATATCACATTGCGTAAGACAAATGAGCTATCAGGATGTCCCAGCACTTTTGAAATGTA
This sequence comes from Balearica regulorum gibbericeps, assembly GCF_011004875.1. Classification (NCBI taxonomy): domain Eukaryota; kingdom Metazoa; phylum Chordata; class Aves; order Gruiformes; family Gruidae; genus Balearica; species Balearica regulorum. The sequence continues at coordinate 159,092,691 of NC_046184.1, read as the reverse complement.
GGGATCTAGTAACTAGTAACTAGAAACTGAGTCTTGGTGAGAGTTCAGCCAACAGAAGATGGTGAATACTCTGTATGACTCCAACATGGCATCCTACTCTGTACACGGAGTAGAGGAAAAAGTGCAGACATCTGAATCACAGCTCCTTTGTAAAACTCTCATTGCTGCTGCTCAGAAAAGATGAATCTCACTTTAAATTGTTGACATGAAGCATCAGCTTCAAATTGATGAGCTAGAGTTCTGTGCCCCAAAAGTTAATTGGGAGGAAGCTAACCTTTTATTTTTCCACATCAGACTCTGTTTTCTTAAGCAGAACATTTTAGTGCCCTATGCTTTGTCATAATCTTTTCAACATCAGAATTCATTTTTTCAATCAGTCACCTGCAGGCAGTAAGGGCAATGATTTGATGTATGATGATTTATGAGGGTGAACAAAGAAGGACTTGTTTCATATGGCTTGTATTTCAGAAAATTCTGAAGGCTGAATGTAACCCAAGAAGTGAGCATACTGAAAATGATGGCTCTGGTGTTTAAAACAAAACAAAACAAAACAATCCTTCAACAAATTTAAAAGCAAGTGAAACAAAACCAGCACAGGGAGGATGATCATTTATGTGCCTTTCTGACTGATGATTCATATTCATTCCTGCTGGGTACATATTTTGGAGAAGAATTTAGAATACCTCAAGCTATTTTCCTTCTTTTGCTCACTTCTCATCTGTATCACCAAACATCCCTACTGTGTGTTTTGGTTCTGAGGAGGAGGGGATTCTGTAGCTCTGTGTGAATGCCTTGGATGGGGGCCAGCTATCACTGTGAGAATAGGAATAGATTATATTTAATGCCATTTTCTTGTTCTTTTTAACTCCACATCACTGCTGACATTGTTACACCAGAGTTCAGAGAAACTAGCCGCCTTTTGTGTTATGTTACAATAGAAATCGTTAAATTTCTTTTTTTTTCCCCCCACTGTCATTTGCCATTTTCTTTCCTTCTCACAACTCATCAGTTTTTCAGCAAGGCTTAGCTTAAAATTTTAACATACTTTGTTACTCCTATCAGGCTTCTTGCAATGCCAGCTATTCCCATGAATTCTGAAAATTTGGACTCTCTCCAGGAGAATGGACTGAAGCATTGGAGAAGGTCAGTGAAACGTCATTTTTCATTTTACACTGCTACACTGCCCAAAACTGCTCTCACCTTTTCTGTGGCAGTTGCTCTTCACTGCCCTAAGCTATAGACCTCAAGCTGATAGAGGGACCTGAACTTTCAGAAGAAGACACAAGCTGCCTGCTGCTATCATCAGTTGCAGGGGAAGCTAGGTTGTTCCTGGCTGTGGGCAGCAGATGTTCATGAAGTAACTGCCAAAACAGTGTTTGGGGAAACAATACATGTGTTACTTGGCACCAGAGTATTAGGGAAGCCGATAGGTTGTCCACTTCTTCACTCAACACAATGAAGTGGGAGGTGAGACTGTGCAGTCCCAAAGTCCAGCAGAGAATAAAGACCTAGGAATGATTTCCCAGTCCTGTCAATTGTGCATCCTATGCAAAAGCTGAATGGAAATTATTCTAAGCTAGTGTGGTGCATGTCCAATGCATGGAAAAACCCCTTAAAGTGTTAGTGTGTATAAGAATTACCAGTTGTCCTCTGGAACAAAAGAATGCCCTTTCCTCCTTCCCTAGGATGACTATATAACTTCTAACTCTGAAGAACACCTGACAATCACAACTGCATTTTATCCAGGTAGCTAGGAAATCACTCTGGCTCTGTTCTTTTATTCATGCATGGCATGTCAGAATAGAAAGTTGTAACTTGTTTAAGATCTTCTTCTATCAAAATGCTTTTAAAGTGTACTTGGAAGTAAAAGGTTCCATTTGGCTTCACTTTTTTAACACCACTACAAAATGTAAAACTGGAATAAAAGCAAATTGGTTGGGCTGTAATATTTAAAGTGTGAATAAAAGCTGGAAAATTCAGAACTTAGGATTAGGGTGAGTACTGCAGAAGTTTCCAAGCAGCAGCTAACCTTACGTAACAGCTCTGGGGATTTACCAGGTCTTCTAAACGGAAAAACCTTTTCAATAACAGTCAAATAAATAAAATTAAATTAAATTTGATATCTCCAGCATACTTTGTTAACACCAAAGAAGGTCTTCTAGCTTCAGAGTGACGCTAAAGGAAATTCCCCATCCATGCACTTTCTTCTGTCTCAGTACCTTAAATAACTTCATATTCCTTTAAAATATACCCTTGTATATTTAAGTATTGGACATACTTTTTTTACTTAGCAGTTGGTTTGGGCTTCAGTCAAAGGATTTTTCCTTGATTTTTGTAGCCTCGTCTTTGTAGCGTTTGGCCAGTGGTAGGAAGCCCGTGCACCTACCTGACAAATCACAGTGGTTCTGAAGCCGCCATAGGAAGTTTCTTCTAAAATACACGTCACGTTTCTTCCAGCTGTGATCACTTCAAATGGTATCAGTGCCCCAGCAATCTCTCAGTAGTGTAAAAATATCTGAATGCTCCTTTAGTAGATATTTTGTGCTTCATGCATAGTGAAATGAGAAAAATATGTTAAACCCAAAGAAACATGCTTTTTTTTCATTTTGAGATGTTGTGTCTAAGTGTGTGTGTGGGGTGTCTACATTAATTCAGAAGAGAGACCTAATTTATTTTACCCAGCATAAGCTGTATAAAAATCAGTTCTTTGGTCTGTCAGGGCATCATATGGCTTGGTGGCTCCATGGGGACTGAGGACTTGGAAGCTGAGGGGGGTGTCCCCATGGGGCTGGCAGGTCCCACCGCTCCAGGCAGGGAGCAGGGTAGCCTGGTGGGCTGCCAGGATGAGGCAGGTGTTAGGTCAACCTAGGAAGTCAGTCCACAGGTCTGGGTCCAGGTCTGGGTCCAGGTCCAGATTGGTGGAGCCTGGGGCCAGCCAGGGACGTGGCTGTGATGCAGCAGGGGTGGTAGCTCAGGCAGGGCCCCGCATCAGCTTAAAAGTAGCTTCCAGGGGGATGGGGTCAGCCCTGGCTGAGACCTCCTTGCAGAAACGTCTGACAGCCTCTCCCCAGTGTCAGCGGGAAAAGGGGGCAGCCTCTCACACTTCTCCTGGGATATCAGCACCACCAAGTGCCTGTACACTAAATGCAAGTGGCATGGGGAGCAAACAGGAGGAATTAGACGTCTGCATGCAGTTGCAGGGCTACAACCTCATTTGGATCATGAAGATGTGGTGGGATAGCTCACATGACTGGATGCTGTGGATGTGATGGATGGATGTGGGTTTTGGAATGGAAAGGCCAGGATGGCAAGGAAGGGGTGTTGCCCTTTATGTGAGAGAGCAGCAGGAGTGAATGGATCTCTGCCTTGGAATGGATGGTGAGCCAGATGGGAGGTTATTCATCAGGATTAGTAGGCAGACCACCATGGGTGACATTGTGGTGAGTGTCTGTTACAGATCAAGAAGAAGTAGATGAAGCTTTCCTCAGACAGCTGGAATAAGGCTCATTCTCATAAACTCAGATTCTCACTGGGGACTTTTAGACACCCTGATATCTGCTGGGAGGGCAACAGAGCAGGGCTAAGCAATCCAGGAGGTTTCTGGAATGCCTTAATGACAACTTCCTAACACAGATGATCATGGAGCTGATGAGAGGAGATGCTTTACTGGATCTGATATTCACAAACAAAAAAGAATTGTTTGGGGGTGTGAAGATTAGGGGTTGCCTTAGCTGCAGCGCTCATGAGGTGATGGAATTCCTGAGGTCCTTCTCCGGGTTTCCTCCAAGTTCCTGAGGACTGGAACAAAGCAAATGTCACTCCCATCTTCAGGAAGGACAAGAAAGAGAATCCAGGGAACTGCAGGCTGGATGGCCTTACCTCAATCCATGGGCAGGTGTTAGAGCAACTAATCCTGGAAAACATTTCCTAACATATTAAGGACAAGAAGGTGATTGGGAGTAGTCAGCATGGATTTATGAAGGGGAAATCATACGTCATGAACATGATAGCCTTTTGTGATGAGTTGACTGGCTTGGTGGACAATGAGAGAGTAGTGGATGTCGTTTATCTTGACTTCAGCAAGGCTTTCAAACCTGTCTTCTCTAACACTTTGTAGACAAGGTGATGAAATACAGGCTAGATAAATAACAATAGGGTGGCCTGAAACCTGGCTTAAATGCCAGTCTCCAAGGATTGTGATCAGTAGCACAATGGCCTTGAGGGCAGTAGTGTACCACCATAGATACTAGGGCCAATACCATTTAATATCTTCATTAATAGCCTAGATAGTGGGACAGAGTGCAGCCCCAGCAGATTTTGAGATGATAAAAAACTTGGAGGATTGGTTATTAGACATGATGGTTGTGCTACCATTCAGAGGGACCTCAACAGGCTGGAGAAATGGGCAAACAGGAATCTCATGAAGTTCAACAAAGGTGAATGCAGAGTCCTACACCTAGAAAGGAATTATCCCATGCACCAATATAGGCTGCAGGTCAAGTGGCTAGGAAATAACTTTGCAGAAAAGGACTTGGTCCTGGTAGGCAATATGCTCTTGCAGCAAAGAAAGCCCAAAGCCCCCTGGGCTACATTAGGAAAAGCATTGCAGCGTATCAAAGGAGGTAATCCTTCCCCTCTAGTCAGCATTGGGAGTGCTGGGTCCAGTTCTGGGCTCTTCAGTACAAGAGACACATAGATATACTGGATAACTCCAGCAAAAGGCCTCAAAGATGATTATGGAGTTGGAACATCTGACCTATGAGAAGAAGCTGAGAGAACTAGGACTGTTCAGCCTGGAGAAAAGAAGGCTGTGCAGGGGTGGATCTTATCAACGTGTATAAATACTTGAAGGGAAGGTGCAAAGAAAAGGGAGACAAACTCTTTTCAGTGGTGTCCAGTGACAGGACAAGAGACAATGGGCACAAATTGAAATAGAGGAAATTCCATTTAAACATAAGAAGACACTAATTTCCTGTAAGGCGGGTCAAACACAGGAACAGGTTGCCCAGGTAGATTGTGGAGTCTCCATCCTTACAGACATTCAAAACCTGACTTGACATGGTACTGAGCAACCTGTTCTAATTGAACCTGTTCTGAGGGCCATTGGACTAGGTGATCTCCAGAGGTCTGCTCTGATCTCAAGCATTCTGTAATTCTGTGAACTGGGAGATTGCTTCCACTGCAATTACTCTGATTAAATTTTTGAATAAAAATTGTCATATGCCTACTGTTCCTTTAGGCCCTGTGCAAAAGAGAGACCAGAGAACAGAAATATGGAGCAATGGTGTCTCCCCACTGAAAGAGGGTGGAAATGTTGGAGGCTGTAGAGCTGCTACAAGTTGCCATGTATCATAACTTCTTATTCCACCAGTGCCATCTACTGTATACAAACTAGAAAAAAAAAACACCTCAGGAAAAATGATAATTTGCAGAAGTACAGCTTTTTGTGTATTTACTAAATCATTGCATTCTGACTGGAGGAATTGCAAAGAACAGATGCTAACTGATACAGCAGCTCACACCCTACCGAGAGAATAATGTGGCAGTCCTTGCTCTACTTGCTAAAATATATTTAAATTTAAAATGGCCTTACATTGTTTCATTTCTCTGTGTTATAATGAACATTCATTTCACTAAATGATCCAATAGAAAAATTGGCTTTAGTTTTTCCCCAAATTTCCTGAGGACTTCAGAACAATAAACACTTTGGCTACACCTATTGGCATTTACTGCACAACAGGGATATGTTCCTCCCATTCTGCTACATTGAGGAGGAAGAATATTATCACCTACATATCTCATTGTTACTTCCATTACAATTGCTCTCTTGTGATGCAATTCAGAAATGAGGCATTTTTCATTAATTTAGTTTACCATGGAAACTCATGTGAGATAATCTACTTCTGCTGTGTCTATTGGTAGTAGAGGATTTATTCTCAGATATCACTGTGTTTCCTGGCACTATATTCTTCTGTCATGCTCTTGCTTGCAAATAAGGCTAAAGCAATAGCACTCATGTATGTGCAAGTACGTGTGTGCATATATGATGCATATCTGTGGGTGTACGTGCAAGCATGCACATGCTCATACACACAAACATGCATGTATATGTTGACGTATGTGATCAGAGGCAGGCTATGCTAGCTTGATCCTCCAGCACAGGCCTGCTCTAGAACTAAATTGCTTCACTGTCCCCTGTTCATGATGGGAGGAGCTCATAGGGACCTTGAAGTCACCTGCTACCCTATGGAAGGCTCAGCAGAGCTCCCTCTCTCCACCCTGGCATAAGAGTGCAGGAGAGTGCAGGTGGGGGGCATTTCTTAGGTGAACAGTACTTTTGCAGGAAAATTTCAGTTTTGGTTTGATTGAAAGTGTTTGTGAAACGGAGATTCTTTCTGAAAAATGAAAATGCTTTGTTCTGGTGTTTTCTCTGCGAGTCCCTGTGCCTATCGCTGTGGGGTCTCCCCTGTCTCCTTTCCTGTTCCCACATTCATAGTACTGTAAATTTCCTCCACATCTCCTTAATGTTCCCTACAGTATTTTACTATCACTAATAAAAGAAGTATTTATGAGAATTATGACAAAATGACAATTTATGATGATATAGAAGGTCTTAAAAATGTGCATCATCTATAATCTGATACAGGAAAGGGTTTGAAATGGTAGCTCAGAAAGGTGAATTTTGCTTGTATCTTAGTGGCTGGCTGATGCTGAAACCTGAAAGGGACAACTTCAAGCGTAAATCTAGTTAAATATTTAATTACTGATTTTTTACATTATATTAACCAGGAAACATGCTTCTTCTGTAACTCCTAAAATAAAGAGTTTAGGTACAACTGGGTATAACATTGTTCATTTCAATGTTTTATTCAATAAAATTGCAATTGCCAGGACTCAGAATATTCTCTCTCTCCACTTTCCACACAAGAATCAGGATCCTTGCTGTGGATCAGAGTTTAAGGCTTCCTCACGATACAGAATCCTTGCCGATAGGAGCTTGTCCGACTGGTTTGAAATATATTCGTTTAATTGTCTCTCCACTTCTTGATTTTGAAGAAGGGAGGTTGTGTTTAGTTTCAGTTGGTGGAGCAGTCCCTCACAAAAAAAGACAGTGTTTTTTCTTACTTCTTGCATTCTTCTTTCCTTAAGGAATCTGCAACTTGCTATGCTTTAATTTCAGTTTATTTTAGGTTTCCTGTGCCCTCACAATGGCCCCTGTGGTGCTTATTCATGAACCTTGTGGGTGAGAATTCTTACTGTACTACCTGGAACACAGGAGCATTTTTCTGCCCTCTCCCTTTCATTCCTGTAAGACTCAGCCCCCCTGGCAGTGGCTGAAGCCTATTCACAGTACATGTAAGGTAAGGTATTTCCTTCGTAGCTATGCTGGTACCTTGCCATCTTTGGCCTCATAAAAGAAGGCTAACGCTGCAGTTAAAAGGGCAGTAGGAAAGAGAAGAAATCTAGGTTCTCAGATCCAGTCAATTAAAATATATTGGCTCATGTAGCTACAGGATGATGAAAAGAATTAATTTTTCACAAATCACTTTTTCTAATCTCCTTTTGTGGCCTATGGACTCTTGTAATTTCTTTTAATAAAATTATAGTTTAAATGTATGACTTTGCACTCTTTCACATTTTTTCCCTTTTGACATATAACACAGGGTACATTTTCTGGAAACAAAAGGAAATGGTTTCCTAATGCTGTTCCCAAGATTACTCCTGTTTGCAAGGCAATTTATTAGAGGTATGCTAATCTATCCCATGTCTGGCTGGCATTGAATACCCACATTGAATATAGTTATTGATCAAAAAGATTGTAAACAGATCTAAACAATGGGTTTATTAATGTGTCTTGTCAGAATGGAAATAATGAAATACATCTACATAGGTGCCCTGACAGAGGTTTGTGGGTCAAAATCAAGGCTGTAAGATGGATCTAGCTGTCGTGGTTTTGACAAGATAGGCAAGGTCTTTGTTAATCCATGCATTTTTCTCATATAGAAAGGCAGTAATTATTTCAGGCAGCAAAGGGTAAGCAAATCTTAAGATTAAGAGACACATAGAGGGCAGCAGGGCAATCCATTGCCTCTTTTCCAGACCAGTAGACAAGTTGAAACACAGACACTGTGGACCAAATTTTTCGGGAAGCCAGTAAACATGAACTGTTAAAGTATCATTCCATCTCCTTACAGATAAGAATGATCATAGGAGATAAGTAAAGGAAAGATCAAACAGGTCATCTTGGCTCTCTACCAAAACCAAAACCAAAACCAAAACCTTCCTTCTAGTGTCCATGCCCTGCTTTGGGCCAACCATTACTCAAGTTTTTGTTTAGACCCTGGTTCCTTCCAAAACCTTGGTCTCATTTCAAACATCCTGTACCAAAGGTACTTTTAAATATAAAAAACATAAGCATATATAAACTGATTGATGGTAGAATTTCCCAAGTTTTCTGTATGTAAATTTTCATTATACATATGGCATTAAGGAGGTAAAAAAAGCGAGGAACCAACTCACGCTGGCCATTTGTCTCTTATTTATCAGACTTTGCAGGAGCACATGAGCTGGAGTCTGTTTTTAATTTTCATGCCTTACATACATTTCCAGTAATTCTGTTGGCCTTTTAGCAAGAAACACCAGAAAGCAGGAAGCTACCAAGGAAATCCAGTTTTCAAAGTCACAACCTCCACATGACACCAGGGACAGTTCTTGTCAGGTGCATGAGTGCACCCATAGGTCCTAACTTTCCTGAGCAACCTCACCTGAGACCCCAACCTATGCACACCCTTCCCATGGCCCAGGAGCTCCATTTTGGCTCAGCCCTGGGCACCCAGCCCTGCCCTGACCTACACTGTGGATGTGCCTCCGACTTCTGCCGCTCCTGATGGGACACCCCAGCTGGACCCCAGTCCTGGCTCATGGCTTGCCCTGTCTGTCCATGGACCCTTTACCGACCCCTGGCTCCTCACCCCGTGCTGAGACCCTGTGGAATGGTGTCCGTTGGACAGGGCATGGCCATCCATGACGTCCGCTCATTTCCTGACTCAGCCTCCACTTGCACTGCTGTTCTTCGCCGAAGACTGGCTTTAGAACTAATCCTCTCATTTATGACATAGTGTGTAGGCCCTTTGTCCAGGTGCATTTTACGTCAGTGATGCTGCCTGTAGGAAGAAAGACTATTATTTCAGTGAGCACTCCCGGGAAGACAGCAGACTGCCAGTCAATATATGGCAACTTGTGAATATAATCAAAGAATTATGAGCAACCAGGTGAGATGCTTGCCATGCGTTTCCTAAATACCTGGTGGCTGTTATTGATCTTTGTAAGTTTGTGCCTGGGTCATCAACTGAACATGCAATGTCTAGACTGGTTACAGAGATTTCTTCAAATCAGTACCTTGATTTTCACGGGAATATATTTTCATCTCTCTAGAGAAAGGGGCTCATGATCGTCTCCATTTCAAGTCAGGCTATCAGGGTGTTTCTGCGAAGGTGACTGCTATTAGCTCAGTGCCAGCAGTTCTTTGATGTAACTGAAGCATAACATGAAGGAGTTTTCTAGACTGAGCTGATTTCTCAGGTACCTTTTTTACTAAGCATCACCTTTATTGTATAAGTTTCATCAAAAGGACCAAACAGGAGACAAGCAGCTCAGAGATTAATCATTTTTTGTGAACCACTCCCTGCACTTGGCTAAACCTGGCTAGCTCTCACTGAACCCAGAGATTCTCTATGAAACAGTGCAGCAGGACCCATAGGCTGAACAATGGTCTGGATTTTCAAGAGGCAGCATGACAGCAGCGGAGGAAGCAATGAATGTAATTCTCCAAGGGTCATTTCCTTAGCTGAAAACAGTCTTTTACTTGCACTACCAAAGTTCATTTTATGTGGCTTTGTATGTATGGGAGGCATTGCCTTTCAACTGAATAGTATTTTGTGGTTATTATCACTTCAACCCCCTGAAAAGGTAAGCTGATTTTAAGAAAACAGCAGCTGCCTATGAAGTTTTGCTTTCTTCTTTTGGATTTTCAGTATTTTTTGGTTTAATTACTTCTAGTGAAAGAAAGTAGCTTTTTTGCATTTTAACCAATTTAAGGGTTAGGGTTTTTTTGTTTGTTTGTTTTGTTTTTTTGTGATAAGTGTACCAAGACAGTATAAAATGAAAGAATGATAGCATCATGTAACAACTATGCCTCTTAAGTGCCCGAGTTATAAAATCAGAGTGGCTTATTTAAAAGGAGGGAAAGAAGGAAGGAGGGAAAGAGAAGGTCGTGATGTGTTCTCATCTTCCTGCTACCTGATGTTCCCATTTCCCATGTAAGTAGTCTGAACTTGTGGATGTGACGTTGGGGCACTTGTAGGAAGAGTGCCAGCTATCTTGTCTGCCTAATATGATCAAGTAATGTTTTTACAAGGGGAGGTGAGGTGGGTAGAGGTTAGCATTAGGTAAATAGACTGAATTTCTCCTCAAGGTCACACCCTGCGTGGCAGTGTAGAGACGGGATTTGGTTTCCTCTGTTGTAGTTGCTCCAGTTTATAAAATGCACTCAGACCTGAATTCAAGTCCTTGCTCCAATTTATATTTAGAGTATTGTTGAGGATGCTTATGTCCATTATCCTCTTCAGCACCTCTTGTAACTAATTTGGTTTGCCATGTCTAATCCTGTTTGTTTCTTGTTTTTAGGCAGCTTGCTCTTCTGCTAGAGCTCCTCTGAAAAGCGCCTGGGCATAGGCAGATTAACTCAAGACTGTCATGGGCTTGTGAAATGTGGGTGTTACAGCATTTCATATTTCAGAGTTCCAGTCCCTCTGTAGATTTATTTCCTAAGCCTATAGTCCTCAGTGCACTAATTTTTAATATAATAGGTGCTGCTTTATGACAAACCTGGATAATGACATATCTTGGAAAAAAGTGTATTACTTGTAGTGAATCTTCTCATCTTTCATGATCATTAATTACTTGCTAAATTCTCAAGGGTCTAACTAAGAAAATACTTAACTGACTGGTAATGCAGTGGTCAGCATAAAATTCATTACCGCTTAAGCATAACACATTGATCTCCGGGGTACTCTGTGAATAGTGTAAGTCTTCAACATGTTTTTCAAAGAGGCTACACAACGGGTTGGTGAGACAATTAATTTACCATTTATGTTTCATTCCAGAACAGAATGTTTTCATATGATATTTTTGCAAACGGGAGTGTATAATTTAATCTTGGATCTATTGCTAGAACGTAATGGTCAAAACAAAAGAAAAGCTCTACAGCCCCAGACACCTGTTTGTTTCTCTTAAAGTTTTATATGTCTTAACATCAATGCATCAATATATATTATGAATAGATGAATGAATAAATTTAGAAAACATACTGTCTGTTCTTCTGTACCTCATATTTATTGCAATGATTTATCTGATCTCCACGAAGTGCTGGTTACTGCTGCTGAAAATATTAATTCTTCACAGAATGAAGCATTCAGCTGCTGTCATAGCTCCAGGCAGTTTTTTTACATCTGAATGCTAGGAAGATGCACATGATTTGTTTACTGTATGGGAACACATTCCAGAGTCCAGTTTTAAGAATGCTTTTTGCGCCCTGTTATTTTAGCATACATTGTATGGCACATTCTCTATTGAAATTCTGGCTTCTGCACCAAAGACCTATTTTTGTTATTTGTTACTTATCTAATATACTGCTGATTAATTCATGTTTTTTCTATTCACATTACAGATTTTAATTGTCAGTAGTTAGCTGGTAAGGTATCTCAGCATGCTAAAGAAGTCCTAGGAGTGTGGTTCAATTACCAGGGCTATTGAGCATGTCAGAAGTTACAAGGGGAGATGAGAGTTTTATGGTTCTGGATCTCAATGTGACAAGTAATAAGGTTGTTTCCAGGACAGTATCACCTCTTACAACAAGCCAAGTGTACTAGTATTGTCTAATCGCTGTAATGGAGAAACTTTTATTGTCTTTTTCTTTTGCACTGCTCTGAGTGTGTAAGCTGTTAAGTTGCTGGTGTGAGTATTCACATACCATCCAGTGTTTGCCCTTCTAAAATATACACTGCAGAGCTGCTAAAGGGCATGGAATAACACCCCTTTTTCACATTGTATGATAAAAGTAAAATTGCATATAGTAATGTACAGAAGCCATTACTTTGATTGTCATGAAGATGCCTGGAAACAGGGAAAACCTAAGAGAGAAGTTATTCAAGATACTGTTGGGACCAAAGTGATATTTCATTAGAGACTGTTTCAAAGTTCTTCTGATCCATTATGGAAACTTAAATTACATGGCATGAGCTACTAACCAGCTGCACTATAATATTATGCAAGATTTTTTGATTGCTTGGAGAAGCAACACTCTACACCATATTTAGTTATTTGTGATTTTATGCTAAGCTTTGCAATCTGGTACTGTCACTTGTGTTAACGCATTAACAGTTTGAATATTTATGTTGACTCATACAGCTGCAATTTTTGTATTTTCAGATACGACAAATAAAGCATACTCCTATAAAACTGCATTAACTGTAAGGTAATGATACTGTCTCCACTGCTGGAAATCTACCTCATACACTGACATTTGCTAGGTAATTTAAGAACTCTCCTTCTCCTGTATGTAATTTAATAGCTGGCATCAGGTGACTTTCTCTAAGGGGAGCAGAGGAACAGAATGAGTGGCCTGTGTAATGAATAATTGGGTTAAGCTTTATGTATTTCATTAGAAATAAAAGGGTATTTAAACAGTGCACTATCAAAATGGGGCTAGTCATCACCTGGGTGCTCTACATAGGTCATGTGCCCCTTTCTTCTCTGTTTTAGTTTTGATTCCAACTTTTACCAAAAGAAGTTGAGGATGATCTTGCACTATTTAGTTGAGGACGATCTTGTACTATGTTTGCGCCTGTAGATTTTGGTGCTGTCAGGAGCCAGTGCAGCATTAGGACAATCTGGAACCATGCTAGGTATTACAAGTAATTGCCAGGTCTTTTTTGCAGCCCAGGCTATAGCACAGAATTGCTTTGGCCACAATCCTTTCCTTACTACTATATGCCTCACTGCCAGACCACCCCTTGTTAGAGTGCATGAGTGAGATCTGGACAGAACTGATGGACAAAAGCTGCATCACCAAGAAATAATTTCCACTTGCAGAAATAGAGACAGATGTTTTATAGCCCTCTTCTAAATCCACGTCATCAGAGCCAGAACATAGGTCATGATCAAGACCATGAGTCTCTGTGTACAATTATCTTTCATCCTTTTCTTTTTCTCTTTGAACTGTGAGCCTTTATGTGCCTTTCTTTTTATACTTTTTAGTGCCTAGCCCATTGGTGGCATCATAACTATCTTACTGCAAACAGAAGACACTTACTTCAGACAAAAAGAAGTCTGCTCACTATACTCACAACAGCAGTTGCTCTGAAGTCGATGGGGTCTCTCTTTGTTTTGGTCTTAATGCACAGCCTGAAACTAGCTTGCATGAACATGCCCAAACGCATACAAATATCTGGGTATGAGTCTCACCCTTTGGAGGTGATGCTTTACCTGCTCAGGATGCTGTGAAAGCTAACATTGTGTTTCTGTGAAGCACTGCCATCTGACAACATAGCCAATGATATCTGGGATTGCTTGCATGAGTTAAGAGAATAGGTTTTGCCTCATTCTGTGGCTGTATCTGTTTCATACTTAACAGGTTAGAGCAGTGCATCTTGTGAAAAAGGATGCTCAAGTGAGATGTGACACGCACTATCTTCACCTTTATACCATATTTTGGCCATTGCTTGTCATCTTCAGGCAGCTTAAGGAGACAACAAGGATCAAGAAATTCCATCTAGGGCAAACAGAGTGTAGGGATACCCTAGATTTTCCTGTTACTTGTATCCTCCTCTTTTCTTTTACTCTGACACCTGGGATGGCATAAGGCATAGGCGAAGTATCTGCCATTGGCCATCTACTTTCCCTTCCCTCCATGGATCCTTCTGGAAGCAATTGTTCAGATTTTTGCTGTCTGAAACCTGGGTCATTAGTTTACAATGTGCCAGTATTTTCTGTGCCTGCAGTTTTGCTCAATTGTTCATTTTCCATGTTATTTAATTTCATATTATGTTGGACAAATCAATTTCAAACAGAACACGAGACTCTGAAAATCAAATTGTCAGCATTAGTAGCTCTTAGCTGGATTGTTGTTTAGATGAAGAAAAAACTTTCCAAAGAGGGAAGAAGCAGGGTGAATTTTCAAATGTAGAACTTCTGCAATACCATTGACTGAAATGTAGGATGGAGAGAACCTTTGCAGTGCCCTTGTGAGATCTGGGCTCCACAAATCCAGCTGTCCGTTAGGTCACCACAGGCTTGAGCTTTTAATGCTGAAACTTGGGCATCAATACTAATTTCTTGACACCTTGCCTTTCTTTCCTGAAACCAAGCTTCTCTGCTCTTATCCATGATCTTTGAGTGGGAAAGTTGACCCAATCAAATAAGATCGCAGTGAATAAATCAGAGGTGTCCTATGGAGATACTGACAGGGTCAGCTAAAGGCAAAGAAAATACAGATTAGATCACTTAGTCTCAAAGTATTCTTCAATCTTAAAACTTCCGTATTCACCTACTTCTTTGCCCCTGCAGAACAACTGCTTGCTGAGGCAATTGGATAAAACCTCAGTACTTGCATGCTATGGAAAATTATAATCTTGGTGGTTTATTTCCATTAAGCTGACTACTGAATGTAAGAATCTTTGAATGAAACTTCTAGTATACAAAGAGTGATTTATTTCCAGCATTTGTATTTTAGAGATTTTACTGTTTTTCTTTTACTCTTAGTTTTATGCAGCCTCTCTTTCCCTCATAAATTATTGATTTTGTAGACAAATAACGGCTCCGCTGCCAGAAGTTAAATGTCTTTGGCTGCCAGGCACATGAGCCGGCCCTCAGCTTGAGCTCTGAGAATCACTCAAGTAGAATTTATGAACAATAGAATTGATATAGTCTCTTTTTGCATGAATACTTGCCCGTGTGGTCAAATACCCAGAGAGCAGACTTTGAAATACATGTGTGTGTTGAAACTAAAAAAAATATAAATCATCCCAGTGCCTTGGCAACTGCCTTTTTCCTTACAACCCCTGCTCCCTGACGGAGGTTTGGCTGCCTCACTTGACGTTTCCCGGGGAGCACGCAGATTGCCGAGCAGAGCCAGCTCGTCACCGTTAGTGTCGCAGATCAAGTAGCAGCGCTTTGGAGAAGTGGAGAACCCAGAGGGAAAATGAGAAGCAGGAAACTATTAGGGTTAGAGTGACAGGCAGAGAAAACCGCAGTGACTCCACTCCTATTGCCCCTGTATTTGGGTAGGATATTATGCACATTGCAGCTCTCGGTGTGGGTGAATCTGGGTCAGGCAGAAAGGAAAGTGCTCTGTTCAGAATAAGGCTCCTCGCTCAAACAGAAAGGAAACAGTATAAAAGGCCAGGCTTGCTCACACACGTGACAGCTGTGGGTAACTAGGAAGATTTCTGCCAAGATGGTTTTACTTTACAGCTCACCTGTCAAGGTGTAGGTGTAGACTGAGTAATGTTCATTGCAGAGAGCTTTTCAGTCCTCTGAAAGTGGAGGAAGAGATGTAGAATAAATCTGGATACAGATGTACTGCAAGTGAAACAGGGAAAGCAAAGAAGAGAACAGGAAAATGTACCCTACCTACAAATTGGGTTAGCTACAGGCCAAATCTTCTGTGGAATTATAATAACATTTAGGAGTCAAGTAGGTCATTAAAATTCACCTCCAGCTTAGATAAATTAGTGAAGTTTCTAGCTGGTAAAAATTTTCCTTTTAATGATCAGTCTGAATGTGAGAATTTTCTATTACTTCAACTCATGATCACTTCCAAACTTGAAGTGTCATTTTCCCTGCTTTCAAAGCTGTTGCTTACTCAAAGTTTTGTGACAGCAGCCTCACTTGCAAAGTCCTTCTCCATCTCTAGTATCTCCGCTTAACCTCTTCTCTAGAATCAATCTAAAATTTAATTTCCACATCTGTAGTGGTTCAATCTGGCTGGCAGCTGAAACAACCACACAGACATTTGCTCACTCCCCCCTTCAGTGGGATGGGGGAGAGAATTGAAAAAAAAAAAAAAAAATCTAAAACTTGTGGATTGAGATAAAGACAGTTTAATAGGACAGAAAAGGAAGACAATAACAAAACCAACAAAAATTATGATAACAATAATAATATACAAAACACGTGATGCACAGCACAATTGCTCACCACCTGAAGCTGATACTCAGCCAGTTCTTGAGATGAACTGCCTCCCAGTCCACTCCTCACTTACATATGGAGCATGACGTCATATGGTATGGACTATCCCTTTGGCCAGTCTGGGTCAGCTGCCCTGGCTGTGACCCCTCCCAGCTTCTTGGGCGCCCCCCACCTTCTGGTTGGCAGGGCAGTGTGAGAAGCTGAAAAGTTCTTGACAGCTTGGCAACAACTAAAAACATCAGTGTGTTATCAACATTGTTCTCATACCAAATCCAGCACTATACCAGCTGCTGGGAAGAAAATTAACTCTATCCCTGCTGAAACCAGGACTAAATCTTCCCCAGTGGTGGCACTATTGAGAACCTGCATCATGTGTGGTGCTTGTTCCTGTGCGTTTTCCATATATCCTCTAGAGTACAGCTACACAAATGTTGTGGTGATGCACCATGTGTGCCTTCACCATTTCATAAGGTGAAATTCATATAATTTTTGAGGTTCTGTTGCCATTATTTGTGTTAGCTCAGATTCCTATTCATGAGGTGTTATCCAGATGCTGTCGTTGTATTTGAATAGTTTCTGTCAGATCAGGGTGTGAGAGAGCTCAGAGTGTGGGTCTCTGAAGGTAAGCTGAAATTCACTTTCTGCCTTACTTCACAATTGCTTCTTCATGTGTCATTTTAGAGAGTAAATTAACTCAAACTTGGAAATTATTTGGTAACATAACTCCTATTAATATACAGTTTTCCATGACATTTATGAAGCATCTCTTCCTTTTATAAATTACTGACTTCGTTGACAACAAACTATTATCTTGCCAGATATTAAACCTCTGCAGCTGCCAGAGATTTGAGCTGGATATCAGCATGTGCTCAAAGGGTCACAGGGATACAAAAATATTTTTCAGCCTGGAAAGCCTACTGAATCACTGTCAGGGGAGGACAGGAACTCACTTTCTGATTCCCACAGAAATACCGGCACTCCAGCATGTGGAGAAAGAACAGGGACTATGGATCTAAATGGGCTTTTGTGCCAGATTTTTATTCCTCAGATACTACTGGTGAGCATAACGGTGACAGAAGTGTGTATGATTGGCATCTTGGTGTCATTGGTTAACATTTCCTCTCACTGTTTTGCTGGACCCTTTGTCTTCTTCCTTATCATGCTGCTTGTAGCCTTATAGAAATAAGAGGACCCTTGTGCTAACTTCATCTTCAGGAGGACAATTGCTAGCTGACTTTCAACTCTTCATCAGCTGTCACCATCCACACTCATTCAATACATATGCTTCATGTATACCCACCTGAAATTACCCATTGCTCTCTCATTTCCCTAAGCAGCTTTCAATATATTCACCCCCTTGACAGTTCTGCTAAACACACTCAGTTGAGTCACCTGCATTTTGTTAACTGTATATTGTGGGAGTATTTGAGACTGTATTTGTTACAGCTTGAGAAAACGGAGTCCGGGAATGAACTCTTAACATGGATGGGATTCGTCTCATCTAATGATGGCCTCCTAAAATCAGGCAGGCAGTCAGACCTCATTATATGAAGTGTCCTGTATCTTCACTAGCAATGACTGGCATTAGGTGATTTGTGTTATCTATCTTCAGTGACAAACCTGCCTCTCTCCATGCTCGAGTTCTTCTAATAACATAATGATTTTTCTACAGTAATTTTACTGTGAATATGCAAGTACCTCCATTGTCTGTTAGTATCTCCATGTTCTGGTAAAAATCTACAGTTCTCTGAGTTTTCAAAGTGTTTTTCATTTTGAAAGATATAATCTAACCTCCTTATTCAGTTGTAACCAAAACCTGTGGAAATGAAAAGAAATTGCACACGAAAGATCAGAGGGTAATGTAAAATGGACATGGTGTGAAAAGAAGAAAGTACATCAGGAGACTAAAGGACATGGCTGAAGGAGGGAAAAGGAAGAAAGCAATTTTCCTCCCAGTTCTATCTCTTAAGATTCAAATATTTAATTAAACATTGAGTATCATAACCTATAATAACCATATCCTGGACTAATAAATTCCTTGGCCTTCAGCCATGGAATCTATTAGTCCAGATTATGCATATTACCTTATAAACAAAAGGTGCCCTCAAGTTCTTATTATAATCAGGTTCCTGTGTTGTTAATTTCCACTATGGAAAAACTAACAAGAATGTGTTCAGCTAAAACTAAAAGCAGTAAAGTAAGTCAGAGTGAGTCATCTGATCAGGACTTTTCAATATGAAAATGTCCAGGTGGATGTGGTGTTTGTGTACATTGCTTTCAGATGTTCAAATAAGAGAGTCAAGTGTCTGTTTTCAAAGGTACTGGAGAGCTTTTACTCCAGTCAAAATGCTGATCTAAGAAGTTGTGGTTTGTGCTGGCCCTATTCCTCTGAAAAACAGTCAGGTACTTTTGCATGTGTGCATTGGCATAGTCTTAGGGGTTTGAGCTTAGTGTACTGTATTTGAGATTAGTTTACTGTATTTTGAGCAACCTGATCTAAAGGAGGGTGTCCCTGCCCATGGCAGGGGGGTTGGAACTTGATGACCTTTGAGGTCCCTTCCAACCCAAACCATTCTATGATTCTATGAATGAAACATAATGGACACTTAGATACTCTTTTCTAGTTTATCTGTTTTGTTTGCCTATCTATCTCATTATTTAATATGGGCATGAAAGCATGGTAAAATTCCTTGTCTTAAAGCGATGTATTTCTGATATATTTAAATGTTGATGAGGTCATATATTAACTATGATGATCACCCTCCTCGATGTCTTGGTGAAGGCTGGCATTTTTCCAGTCATATCTGCTGTAGAACAGCAGATTTTGACTATCCTTTATTCAAGTAGTTTGCAATATGTTTTCAAATAATAAATCTACATTTAATGCCCATTACCTAGGAAGAATATTGACTTATAACAATAGTGTCATAAGTACAGTGTTGTGAAATTGCTTCTCCTCTGCAGTGCTATTTGTTTCTAGGCTTAAAAATGTAATGAAGACAAGTAAAAGAGGAATTACTTAAAAATTCAAACATAATTAAAACACATTAAGAAGTATTTTTTTGTCTTTGATTGCTCAACAGGATACAATATCAGTTCTTTTTTACCCAGGGTTACTACTGTTAACCAGTAGTCCCAGGCACTGCAAGATGCAAGTTGGTTCCTTTCCAAATTTCAGTGTGAGAACTCTGCAAATCTCACCGGGCACCTACACACATCATTATCCCCCTTTTACTGAAATATCACTTATACAGTTTGTATCTTGACTCTTAAGAGCAGGATGATAATGGGGCTGCATGATTTTAAGTTTCTTTTAAATGTTTAAATGTTTGAGATTGAAGCTTTGCAGAATATTCATTTACTTCACACATGATACATCACAGTGTAGCTGAAAAAAAAAGCAAATTCTTAAAGGCATGAAACCCCCAATAAATTCCATAAATAGTGCTTTGGTTGAGCAAACAATGAATATTTGAGAAAAATCCCTTAGCTACAATATTTAAATACAGTAAATGAAGACTGTGTTCCACTGAGGCTATGCTGTTGCCAACATTAAAGTGACTTTGGATATAACCTTCCACGCATATGAAAGAGAAACATCCCTCAGCCCAGACCTACCTGAATGTGAGCACTTACACACGTTATCCTTTGTCTTAGTCTTCAAAACTTTTCCATGTACACTCATGTGTATTATCCATAATTCTTTTCCAGGACCGGTATCTGCCTCCTGAGGCTGAAGAAACTCTCCCAAATTTTGGACTCTGTTGTGACAATATCACCAGCTACTCTCAGGGTTACTCAAAGATTGCTTGCTAAATATTGAATGTAAAAAGTAAATGTAGCATGAGTAATTTAAATCACTTCTTGCAGTCAAAGGCAGTAAGCTCTAGAGATTGTTTTTTACTATTTTCAATAGTAGAAAGAAACCCAGAAAAATATCCCCTTATTTCTCAGTTTTGGATGCTCACATCATTGTCTCATGTATTGAACTAAAGAGCTCCTTTGCCTATCATTTTTAAGCAAATAAAGCATATTTTGTTCCTACAAGATTCTCATCTTCCTTCATTGTTGCATACAACATGTTGATGTATCTTTTCTGCCATCTGCTCTTTCATTATTTCTCTCTTCCTATTCTTGCCAAACTGATGGTGGACCAAAATCTTTTTATGCTGACAATTTGGAATACTTTTTTAGGGTAATTTCATAGCTCATGCAAATAAGGGACTAAACTGCCTGTCCAACAATTACAGATGGACTAGTAGGTACAGCACATCTCTGCATACAAGTCCATCAATGATCCCTGTAGCATTCTGTTATATCCCTGACTTTTGGGTTGATGAACCATAGATATCCGTCAGTACATGTTAAGTTTAGACTTAAAACATCTCCATCAGGCAGTTCATAAATCACTGATTGCTAGAAATCAAGCATAATATAAAAAGGGAAGGATCCTTCTCTGACATGCTCTCTTAAATATCTTCCTAAGAATTTGCTGCTGACTGGTTGCTGTTGGCCCAACCTGTATGGCAGGTGTTAATTTCCTAGCGGGCCTTTTCATCTTTTCTTTTACAGAATACACTAAACTGTGAGTTAGTTCCGCATACAAAGTCTGCCTACTGGCAAAGGCAAAACTACAAAATATTTCTTCCACTATGATGTAACCTAATTCTATATTCTTATTTCCATCAGTTTGCAATGTTAGTTACAGAGTGAAATCATTGCTTCTTACAGCAGCAAGCATTTATTCTGCACAAGTAGTTGTTTATGTTTGCCTATGCAAGAATAATTTAGCAAATCTATGAATCCCTCAAGAAGAAACAGCCTTGTTCAGATTGAGAAAGGGCTGTAGGCAGTGCAAATTCCACTTCCAGAGTCAAGTTGCTTAATTGCAGATGCTGCAGGGCTCACCTTGGCCAAGCTGATGCCCATTTGACTGCATTCAGCACTGGCACATTTTGTACTGGCACAATTCTCTTAAATGTGTGGGAACCTGACAGGGAAGACTTGTGCCCTGGGCCAAAGTCTGAACAGATGCTTTGATGCACACTTGTGTACAAAGTGACATGATGAATGCACCCCTCCTTGTGTGATGGTGGAGAGCTGAGCTGTAGCATTAAGCTACCACACTTCTTAGCTCAACGACCCTATAAGTTTGGTGCAGTTAATTGGTGGGTACCAGGTCTGGCAGCAACCTGGCATGAGCATCTGCCAATGCTACCCCACCTGGTGTGATCTGCTGACTCCTGGTATGCGACGGTGCATCTCTGCCACGTCTGCGTGCTGCAGCAGGAGAATATCATCCAAGGAGTGGCATCTCTGCTGCTGTGACAAAGCCTGTTCATAAACTTTTTTTTTTTTTTTAAGGCAAGTGTGAAAGTGCATCTTGTGGTGTACCCAGTTCCTTAATTTCATTCTGCTCGGGACTGTGAGATACTTCCAAGTAAAAAATGGATTGAAATAGAATATGGACAAACTTCAAGCAGCATAATTTTGTTATGTGTAATCTAAAATGCAGCTCTGACTTCCATTTGAAATTAGCTTTCCGGGAAAACAGTGATTGTAGAAGCTTATTTTTATGCAGTCACATTGGTGATTATTATTTTTGTTGCCTTCCAAAAGTGGGTTATGTTTAGTCTAGGTTCAGAAATAATAGGTGTAATATGTCATAAGTATCACTGAGCTCAAGTAAGTAAAACCAACTGTAATATTTACTACAGAACATGAGGGATATCTCCAGAATATACAAAAAGGTATTTATGGAAGCTGAGGTTATACACTCTTAAAGAATATTTTGAGATCTGTCCACTAGAAGATCCTGCAAAATATTACTTCAGTAGGCTGACCCTCCATGGGGTTGTTGGCATTCCCTGGAGATATAATGGCTACAACTAATCTGTAAGATGACTGAGAAAATTAAGTATTGATTTAAGGATAGGCCTGATGTTGCACAGTGTTATTAAATTCAATTCAGTGGTGTTAATTCTACGTTTCACACTTTCTCAGAAGATTACACCATTATTTTAGTTTCCCCAGCAACACGATCCTTGTATTCTTTTTACTCAGAAAATCTCGTGAAAAAATATGAGTAAATAGAACATACACATGTGTGTATGAAAAAATATTTTTCTTTTAAAACTGGTCATGTTAGGACTCATCTTTGTTTTGATTTTCTCATATCAGATTCATACTGTAATTCCTGACTTATGTCAGGAATGTCAAAGGTTACTTTCAATCTTCCTTTACAGTTTTACTCTGTTCATAGACTCCTGTGGAGTTACATTAATCAGGAATTAAACTCCTAAAACCATAAAGGTTTTAGTAGTATCTCTATACTTAAAAGCTACGTTTAAGTCTGCTTCCTGGCCTGAAACCTCTGACAGCTATTACATGCCATCACATATTAATGGAGAATTAGTTTGATTTGCATCTGCTTGTGCTGCACGTCCTTTCACTGTGGTGTGCATAAGAGTGGGCCTTGCACACTTGTCAAAGGCCAAAATGCTGTGAACGGACCAATTCTGTTTTATAATTATCCCAGTGTACATCAAACTAACTAGATCATAGAATCACAGAATGGTTTGGGTTGGAAGGGGCCTCAAAGCCCGTCTAGTTCCAACCCCCTGCCATGGACAGGGACACGCTCCACTAGAACAGATTGCCCAAAGCCCCATCCAACCTGGTGAAAATCATAAATAATACTTCAGCTGACTGCCTTCAATATCTGCCAGCGTGACTGAGCGACTGGTAGCCCAACGAACAGCGCTCATTTATGGAGCTGCTGATGGCCTCCGCTTCAGCAGCCACCTCTCCAGAAAAGGGGGTAAAGTGAAGGTCCTGAGGCAGAGCTCTGCCTGCCTTCCTCGGCTGTGCCCGTTCTGCCCCAGGTGACGACAGGGCCAGGATCGTTCCCGTGACAGGCTGCACCACTGGCTTTCCATCCCGCTGCTCAGAAAGCTTCCCCCAGCCTGGGCAGCTGCCTTCTCCCTCTGTTGCACCTGGGTGCAGGAGTTCTTTGGATTTATTATGACTCTCCTGTGACCCTCAAATGCAATAATGATTTGGTCTGCTTTTTCTGGTTCAAAGGAGCTGAAGTAACATGAGGGCTGAACTGCAACTCTTCAGCGTGGTATTTTTGCAGCATGAAGCTAAGGGTATATTTTGTCTGCCCTGGGATGTGGCGTAAGGATCTTGAGGGTGCAAGATCCGTAGTGTTGGAAGGCTGCATTGAATAGAAGGTGGCAAAAACAATGTATGTCATCTTTATATCTATGTTGCATGGTCCTGGGAGAAAATTATCCCTTGAAATGTGCCTGGGCATTATCTTGAAGGCAGTGATTGCCCAGTGTCCCAAAGCAGAGCTGGGGGAGAGGGAGCCACTGATGGTCCCAGGCTCAGTGCTTGAATTCATTCCCTGGAAGAGCAGGTGTTCTCCCTTTTCTAACAACAGGCCAAGCAGTAAACTTAGATGTTCCCACAGGCATTTTTTCCCTCCTCATATAGAAACAGGAAAAAAAAAAGTTCTTTATTGTGAGGAAGACCCTGGAATTATCTCGGGTTTCCAATACTATGTCTATATTGCTTTGAAGTTTTTGCTTCCACCAGTGTAGCGAGATTTATATGTTTCTGTAATTCCGAAAGGCAATATAAATTCTGAAAATAGATTTCCCAGTCTCTGAAAGCAATTGTTATCTTGCAAGTGGAGACAACCTTGAATGAAATATAAGTGAGGGACAGAGCAAGGCAGAAAGGGTGAACTTCATCTTGCAATTCTGCCTTCTGCTGCCGTGTGACCTACAGAGATAAGAGTGGGGTGAGAAAAAAATTTGCATCGTTCATGCTAAATTAGTCCCAAGATGTTTCTGAGCAAAAATTACTGACTGAACCACATGTTTTAGTAGTGATTAGGTAGTGTTTTGTTTTGACTAATTTTATGTATACTGGAAGCTGAAGTGAGACCATATGTTCCATGTGTTGTAACAACCTTCTCTTAAAAACGAAAAAGTTGATGTTGGATTAAAACACTCTGCTTAAAGAGAGAGATAAATATTTAAGAGAGAGAGATTTTAAAAGAGACAGACAAATTAAACTAGCAACAATTAGGAAAACTGTTACAATGTTAAAACACCTAATTGAACATATCAGCAGATCTTTTAAATATAGAATGTAAATAAGTCCATACTATTATTATGAATACATGCTATTATGAGGGTATCTTGGTATAAAGAATCCAGTCATATAAGGAAATGTATTTTTAAAAACTACCAGAAACTGCTAGGAAGAAAGATGCTCTATAACAAATCTTTAACACAGTATTCATGCGTTTGTCGCCATTTTTAAAACACTGCTTTCCCTTCACAGCCCTCTGGATTCATGGTCATTAATATCTGGCATTTTCACAGAGTTCCTTTGGAAAACATGAGAAACACATCTTCTCTTAAAGGTTTTGTGTTTCCTCCATGGAGTTCCTTTCACCTCATGTAAGTAAATCACAACTTTTTTCACCTGGCCTCATCCATGTCTGTCATTCACTTGACATAGCAGTGGGTTTAACATTCCAGCTTAGCCGTATTACTCTGCAGTTCATGTACCAGAGAGCCATCAGCATGTCCAGCCACACAGAGCTGTTGTAAATCTTACTCAGCCTGGCTGCTCTTCCTAGGGCAGCTCCTCAGCTTCTTCAATTTATTTGTATGATATTGAAATATTCAGATATCACTTTTCTATAGGAAAAAAACCCCACCCCAAACGTAGGTAAATTGCTGGTGATAAACTGTGGTAGAATTCAGGCTATGAGGAATCTCCAGAGAAGTAGTTCTCCAGGTGTATGTCTGCTGGGCACGTATTTTTCATCATTTATATACCCAAATTTTCTTACAACATTTCCCAATATCTGTGTCGGTTTTGTTGGTTGACATGACAAAGATAAAAACAGGGAAAAGGGAAGACTTTAATTAGTGAGTTTACTAATAACTTAATAGTTTTGAGGCTGGAGTTTCTATTTGGAAGCATTGGAGGGAGGCTGGAATGGAAAGGGCTGGACTCGGCTGTCCCCAGTCGAACATCTAGTGCTAGAGCCAAGATGACATAGGCTATTTATCATATCTACATGGCACTGGTGGCTGTGACAGGTAACACCCAAGGGAGACCTGTGTCCTTTTGGAGATGCAGCTGCAGAACAGGTGGCATATCCTGGAGTATCTCAAGCGGTGCTTTTTTTGGGCAGCTAAATCAGACCTCAACAGAACAGGATTCCTCAAAGTGTTTTCTCCTCTCATCCTTGACTGTAAAGCAGCACTAATGAGACTGAGACTGCTGCTTCTCTTCTCTCTCTCTCTCTCTCTCTTTCTCGCTCTCCTTACTAATGGGGCCACTAATGGTGGTTTTAGTCCTGCAGTAATTATTACTCTGACCTGAAGCACAAGCTCATTGAGTGGAGTCAACTAGTAATGATTTTCAGTCACAAATGATTTGAATGGTTTTGAACCACTGACCTAGCTGTTGAGGTGAAAGTTACTATAATTATTCCTCTGAGCAATTTTCTTTCCTCTGAATTAGTTTGTTTTACTATTCTTCTCACAGTTTCATAAAAGAAACAAGACTTGTACGTCTGAAGGCAAGTCTAAATTGACAGTAATTTAATCTCTCCACCCGTGTCTACACATGAAATGGAGATGCTTGAGCTAATGGAGTTCTGAGGTAGTGAATCCAACCACCGCAGCACTACATACAGTTGAATATATCCCACTACTGACATGCTAGTGAATGTGTGTCCAGATCCTCTCTGTTCAAGTCTGCAAGGAGTTCAGTTGCAATGCTGCCACTTGCTTTTGCAGCTCTTTGCTAGTTCAGGTATCTCTTCACCATGCTCTATTTCACTGTGTAGATGCATTGCCTGCAATTTGTCCTGTGCGATCCTATGTCATGAGTCCTGCCCTGCTTTTGAACCCATTTATTTTATTAATGGGTCAGGTCCTGCTGCACAATATGCAGACTTCTCATGTTGCCTGAAACCAGTTCTGACAGCCTGGTGTCACCTCATGTTTGACAAGTTATTTGTCAGCCTGACATTGGTCATGGTGTATTTGTGGATTTCTGTGATGCTAGTGTTCAAACACTAAGTACTGCAAACATGAACTTCCCCTAAGTATCTGTTTTTCAAAGATGGAAAATACTAGAATTCCAAAGCTGCAGGATTTTCCTCTAGAAATTCATTCTTCTAGAAAGGTTTAGGCAAGATATTAACTTCCACAAGGTTTTTTTTTTTCCCTTGCCCTTCAACACCTCATAAACCAGAGGATACCATGCATGAACACTACTGCAGAAAGCACTGACAAAGGGGGACAGGTTGAAAATTTTGTAGGCATTAGGAATTTACAAGCATGGATAGATGTTGTTCTTTCCCAGTGACAAACCATCAGCTTCCATCAGCATTGCCTTCCATTTGGAAGGTATAGCTTCATTCTGGCTTATGAAATTCTTGTTGACTTATCCTTTCTGGCTTGTGAAGCTGTACAGCTGTTTGTAATGCATCGTCCCGGCTGCCATAGGAGTTTTTCATTGTTTGTTGCAATTAGTTTTTAAACCATCAGGGTCAGGAGCTGTCAATGTTCATAGAGTTTTAAACTCCGGGTAAATCATTCAGGTTTTGCAGGTAAAGCATTGACATCTCAAAGGTAGATTCAAATGTAATTTTCTTTCTGGTTAGTTGGAGACAGTCTGAAATGAAATTTCATTGTATTGCTTTCTTTTTTATTCATTTCAGTAATATCTTTTGGTATAGCTTTGGCTCTTCGTTTTTTTACAGTTGGGTGAGCAAACTAATACATTTAGAAAAAGCGAACTTTAGCCACTTGCCAACATGAACAATGAGGGTGTTACTGAGGCCAGATCTGCCTACAATAAAACAATGGAAACCCAACAATGCTGTGTAAACAAAGCCAAGTCAGTAACCAGTTTTGTAGTTTACTTGAAGAAACCACTGAATCAGACAAATAAAACAGTATGTGAAACAGAAACTGGAGACCAGGATTCCTCCACTGCGGCTGGGAATCATGCTCCCTTTTTCATTCTCTTTGTCCTGCTAAATTTGAGGGTTTTTTTCTACACATTGGAACAGCTTCCGTGGTAGAAATGAGAAACTTTTACTACCTATTTCCTCAACTCAATCTGTAGTACTTTGGATGGAGCCTGAGGGACAAGACATATGGAGTTCCTCTGTTCAAGACATATGGAGTTGCTCAATTCAAGAGGAGGATGGATGTGTATTTCATATACTAAATAAGTGCCTAGAAAAGGCAGATAGTTTTAAAATTAATGCTGTAGACTAACTTTGTTTTTCTTTTTATCTTATCTTAATTTTTTTTATTGTTGTATTGGACTAAAAAGATGCCCTTCATTCAATCTACTGCCTTTGGTGTCTTTTCAAACACGATGACTGAATTTACACATGTACCTGTTCTTGTATTGCACTCTAAGAATGGCTTTTCTGGATATCAACTGTTGTCTTCTGCATTACTCCAACTCTTAAGAATCTTGTGTCTTAAATAATTCAACAAGCATCAGCAGATTTTTGCTGCAAGTGAGGACTGCACATTTATGTTGGGCAATTGAAACAGGTAACTTACTGAAAGATTACATATGGAAACTGCTGCCTACAGAGGATCCACTCAAAATGTGCATGCTTATAGGATTCTGTTTGAATACCATGAGGTGAAGGACTCCTGACATCTATCCACATTCATTTCTGGGATGAAGGATGGTCTAAAGTGAAAAACATTATATGCCATAGATGTTACAAAGCTTGTTCCTGTTGCATGTCATGCCATGTAGTGTATGATAGTCTTGAAGCCTGGAAGTCTACAAGTGTAGTCTATGAAATCTATCACAGCCCAGAAGTCTATGATAAATGATCCATGTTAAAAAAAAAAAGGGTGTGTGTGTGTGTGGCATCTTGACATTACTGAAGTTTTTATTTATTCTGTAACCAATTCCTTGTGTTTTTACACATTGGGATAATTCATTTGAGTAAATTGGACTCTGCTCATCTTTCAGGTAAACTATGTGCTCCAAGGAATTTTCTCTGACCATTAACAAAAGCAGATGTTAACTTTCATAAATATTTGTTAACATCAGGAGCATTTTAGGCGCTTTTTTTTTTTTTTTTTTTTTTTCTTCTTCCCCAGCAGAGGTATTTGAAAAATCCAAGTGCCAAAGCAACCTAACTGACATTTCAGGTCCCACAGAGTTTTTGAATCAATTTCCTCTCTTGAAGTTCTCAGTTCATATATGTATACTTGTGCATGTATATGTGTGTGTGCCAACTAATGCAGACTAGAATTAGTACATTTTATTAATATAGGGGTTTTTTTCCTCCTCTCACCAGTAGCTGGGAAAAATTCATATTTACTTAATTTACTTCGTTATTGTAGCAAAGATGTAGATGTTGTAGGAAGCATGCAGGTCATCACTGGAAGAGTGTAAGAGAGGAGGAGAACAGAGGTGGTAGCAGAATTGGACCAAGGAAATTTGAAAGCCAAGGGAAGGGTTGGAGGTAGAGAAGGAAGTGGCAGCAATGCTCATGGTAACTTTTCATACTTTTATTGTATTCAAAAAGCTAGGTATTGACATCTTAAACTGTTTTTATTTTATACTACAATCAAAATTTGGGACTTTTTCAGGTCTTGTAATTATCTAACAATTTTTTTAAAATTAAAATTTTAATATTTTGATGAAAATATCTCAGAAATAATTTATCCAAAGGTTGCTCTGTGTAAAGTTATTTCATGATGAGATTCTGTCCATGCCTGTGAATTAACTAGGCCAAGATTCTCCCCAGAGGGAATTTTTATTGTGAATCTGACTATCTATCTAATCCATTTAAAATTGGCAGTTTATAACTGGCACTTCATTAAATTGCAACTTCAGCATACTGCTAGAGTTGATGCTTCAAGTTGGTTAGTCAGGACCTGATCCTGTAACCTTACTTATACAAGTAATATAAAGGTATAGTCACTCATTGCACATATGAGGTCTCCAGATATAATATATTTTGATTAGTTAAATAATTATCTGTAAATGTTGTTGCTCTTACATTGTGTCTGATTCTGCTTCTGGATTTAACTGTGTAATTCTGCACATGTATTATTCCTTCATTAACAGTCACAATAAATTGTGCAACTGGAGTGAGATAATTGCATCTGTGGGGCATAGCAAAATGCAAGATAGATATGCCAATTCCCTGAGGTTATGGTTAGTCTATAGGAACCGTCATCTCTTGAGTCTTCTTTTGTTATTAGAATAAGTCTTTTTTTTGTAGGAAAGACTCAGTGTAATGGAAAATTCATACTTGCAGTTCAAAAACTTTTTAAAAACTTAGGTGAGAAGTTGGGGGGCAAAATAGTTTAACTCCTTATATGCCACACTTCCTTGTACCAGAAAGTACAACAAAGAAAAAATCGCTCTAATGAAACATCAGCTGACTTCTGCTAAGGATGTTATGTGCCTCTGAATGTGCCTATCCAGCTTTAAGAGTCTTGAAACCAACCTGCCACTAAAGTTCCTCCTTCTGAAAATGGGCCTTTCTCACAGGCAATTATAGAAGAACTATATTCATTTCCATTTGTTGTCAGAGGAAATGCACTGAGGGAAGTCAGGTCTTTTCAGAGTAGTTTCTCTGCTGAGTTTAGACATATTTCTTATCACAATGGGATAAGCTGTGCTACACCAATGTAGCTGCTAATGATGATTTACAACGGTGTACAAGTTCAAGTAGACTGACAGACCAGATTCCACAGAAAGATAATATGAAGGTAATTTCATGGATTCACTTATTCTTCTTGATTTTGTAACTGAAATGGAGAGAGATTTGCAATTAGTTCAGGAGGACAAACAATTTTGTCTGAGATCTTGCCATCACTATACCATCAAACCAAAGAGACTTTTAGTGGAATAAAGATAAAAAGTCATAGAATATCCTCAGTTGGAAGGGACCCATGAGGATCATCGAGTCCAACTCCTGACTCCAGACATGGTAACCTGGAAGTTAAACCATGTATCTAAGAGTGTTGCTCAAAGACTTCTTGAACACTGACAGGCTCGGGGCCATGACCACTTTTCTGGAGAGCTTCTTTCAGTGTTTGGCCACCCTCTCAGTGAAGAACTTTTTCCCAATATCCAGTCTGAACTTCCCCTGATGCAGTTTTAAGTCATTCCCTTGCATCCTATCACTGGACACAAGAGGGAAGAATTCAGCGCCTCCCTCTCCACTCCCCCTCATGAGGAAGAAGTAGACAGTGATGAAGTCACTCCTCAGTCTCCTCTTTTCTAAGCTGACCAAACCAAGAATCCTCAGTTTAATAAGTCATGCCCTCTAGTCCTTTCACCATCTTCTTTGCCCTCCTTTGGACACATTCTAATATTTCTATATCCTTCTTATATTGTGGAGCCCAATACTGCACGAAGTACTCAAGGTAAGACCACTCAGCATCAAGACATTCACTTCTTTCAACCGGCTAGCTATTTAGTGTTTAATGGACACAGTTAGCCCTTTTGGCCAACCAGGGAAAATTGTTGACTCATATAGAGCTTACCATCAACCAAACTCAAAATCATAATAGTAATAATCTGTCCACTGTCTTCTATGTTAGTTGGTACCCATCCTTAGATAGTGTAAAGCAAGAGCAAGCATGAAGTTAAAACTGACAGCAGGGCCTGTCTCCTAAGACCATTCAGTGATGCATCAGCAGTCACAGAACAGTCACTAATCACTCAGACTCCAGGACTTTATTCAGATTCATTGATGATATTTATGACTGAGGGGACTAGATCAGAGGATGATTCCACTTCCATCAATTCATTAACTATGTGTGCTCTGTTTATGGCAGCTGGGGAAATGTATAACCTACTCATACAAAACAACTCAGATCCCTATTTTGCAGCAGTGGAAAGAGTGAAAAACACTGAAAACCAAGAATAAGCAAGGTTGTGAGGTATGCCCCTGTAGTTTTAGTAAACAGAGATCTGCAGTAGGATATTTTCTTTATGATTTCCTGACTGCGCTGGGATACTTGCC
The DNA here is from genome assembly GCF_011004875.1 of Balearica regulorum gibbericeps. Classification (NCBI taxonomy): domain Eukaryota; kingdom Metazoa; phylum Chordata; class Aves; order Gruiformes; family Gruidae; genus Balearica; species Balearica regulorum. The sequence continues at coordinate 159,061,373 of NC_046184.1, read as the reverse complement.
AAAGCTAATTTTTTGTTGAGAGATACGAAAGACTTTTAATTAAATGTTCAGGTGCCAAAAGGTTAGGGTAGAATTGTTCTTTCTTTCCAGTTTTTGCAAAGAAGACACAGAAGGATCCTATTAATATTACAGAAGGAGTGAACACTTCATGAAGGCAGGGAGGAAACATTGCCTAGCAAATAAAATAATTCCTGAGAGGACAAAAGGCATTTGAATCTTTGGAAAGGTTCTTCATTATTAGAGGGATTTTTGTTGGCAGAATACTTGGAACCATGCACATAGCAGCCCTATGCTTTAGAACTCATGGAAGTCATGAATAAGTCAAGAAAAATATTATGGTTTATTTAATCCTTTTACAGCTCCATAAATAAGTAAGTGCCAGATTTGTTGAGAATTGCTGATTTTTTTTACAGTTTGTTGAAGTATTCATTCTCACTTTTCTGTCTTTTTTCACCTAAAAGTGATATTTGTGCATATCCAGGGGATGAAATATCGGGTAACCAAGAGAAGCACAGTTTATACTTGACAATGTATACAGGTAAACTGCATTTGGTATGTCTTCAGTTTCAGCAATTGTTGATAACCTTCACAACAATATTAAGGTTTTGTTTGTTTGTTTGTTTGTTTGTTTATCATTTTTGGAGTCATTCATATAAAACTAGTTCTAAAAAATACAACTTCAAATGTGAAGTTTCCCTCTTGGCTTCCATGCTGACTTGTATGAAACCTAACCTTTTGAACTCACGCTTCATTACCTCGGAGATGCATGAAGCAAATCTCTGGAAGTTAAGGCAGGCACTAGTTTATTCCAGAATCTCTCTCTTTCTCATAAATTCACACAATGCACAAATATTCCCAGAACTGCACAAAAGGTTCGGGTCAGCCAGAGAAGTTTGTCTCAGACACTGTTTTGAGAGGTGGGAGGTGTCGACACAATATGTGATTATGTTTCCTCATGTGGATGGCTTCAGTCTCAACTTTTGTCCACTGGAATATCAGAAAAAAATTGTATTCTTTACTTCCAAAACATCTACTTCTTCATTGTTCTTGAGGAAATTCATTCTATTATGTCTGTGGGTTTTTTTATACCTGGCCTCTTGATGACATTATATACCAATCTCACATTTGCTTCATATTAAACTACTTTACAAACTTGGTCTTTTGATTTTTCACATATCATTTCACAAAAGCACAGCATAGATTTTTACTTATCTTAGCATAAACATCAATGCTACATGTTTATCTTACTTAAATGAGCAGTTGCAGTTGAGGAAATAGAGAAAGAGAGGGACACTATAATAACATCTGCACAAATTGCTCGATACTGCATGGTACCTGCCTCCGCACTTTAACAGCTTTCTCCTCTACTGATCACTTGCTCTGAGAATGACTGGCAATTTAGCTTTGGCTAAAAGTTCTGACTTCCCAGTGAAAAAAATAAATAATACAAAATCACTTTTGTACTTTGTCTACACCTCCACAGACCTGCATAGTATTTTTCTTTCTGTTGACAAAGTGTATTCTCTTCTTCTTGAAACAGCACTAGAGAGAAGACCATCTACTATGTATTTTGAAAGTAAGTTCCTACATCTGTAAATGCTTCTTTTCCAAATTCTAAGATAGTTCAGTGTCAGAGGTTGCTAGGACATTCCTTACAGTGTTTATTCCTGTTAAGGTCATCTCTTCTTTTTCTTGTCTTCTGCTGATTTTTCCTGGTTCACCACTGATACTGATTAACCTTATCTGTGTAGAAACCACTACCAGTATGGGCAAGAGTTATAAAATCTGTCCTGCAGTAGACAACAGGTTATTTAGAAGAAAAAAACCCGAGTGGTTGAACAAACCAGACATTAATGATAGGTTGCCACAAGAACTGACGATTGAACATTCAGGAATGAATTATTTATCTCAGCCTCATGCACAATACTCAGGTAAATGTTGCATAAAATTAGATATTACATCATCAGTCCAAAGTTGAAGCATTGTATATAATGCCCATGATAGCTGAACTATCTTTTGGCAATTGAGTGTTTATTTGGAAAATAAAAAGCTTTTTAAAATCTCAGAAAAAAATAATGCAAAGTTTTTGTTATGCACTTTATAGTCACAATGGTTAGCAAATCAATTAACATGTTAAGATGTTAGTAATTCCTATCTAAATAGATCTGGCTCAATAATTCTTGCAAGACATCATTCATTTGTATTGCTCCAGAGAACATACACTGTCTGAATTCTACTTGTGTTCTTTAATTCCTTTCCACTTCACACATAAATATGGTACTTGACATGCTGTCCTTGGTGATGTATAATAGCAATTTGCTTCTGACCTCAAGGTCACTTTCTTTTTTTGTGTGTGCTACAAGCTGAGATTTCAGGAAGCCTGTATGAATGCTTATGGTAGAACTGGTGGTCTATAATAACCCCTGTTTCTATGTGATAAACAGTTAATTACTTCTAAAGCTACCTTGTATTCTAAAGATACAGACCTTTAAAAATGTATTTGCTGTGCTACATGTATGCCAAACTTTATTTCATGGACTGGGAGGAGCTATCTGCCTACTTCCTTGTATACCAAAGCACTTCAAACCCAGTTCAGGCTACCGTTTGCAGGTTTAAAACACTGTAGTACCGGTTGCTGCTTACTTCCAAGGCCTGAGTTTCATAAGTGAGCAGGCTCAGACTAAGGACCTGGCTGAGAGAGACTGGCTGGAAGGCAAAGGAAAACCCTCCACTGGGAAGGTGTAATTAAGTTTACTATAGCCATTGCAATTAAAGATAAAACCATGGTATATGGCATTTAACCCTCATACAATTCAGTAAATGCTGCAAAACCCCTGCGTGAATTTGTAAGCTAGAGAGTTGTAAGTACAATAGAGAGGAGAAACAAACTCTACCCTGTGACCTGAGTGATGGCTGGCAGCCCCATCCCACAGGACATTGCAGATACAAAGAAGACCGGACCTTTGTCACTAGAATGACTCCACACTCCTTGCTATTGCCAGATTTTTTGCATTATTATGGGTATATCTCAGCAGCCTTTCTGTGTGTCCTACCACTTCTGCTCTACTGAGCTCTAAGCTTCCTTCTTCCTTGGAGGGTTTTACTCTCACTCTTTGCGCGTTTCATGGACTGTTTATGATTGAGCTATTCCTTGACTTTGTATGCTTAATGCATGACAGCAGTAAGAGGTTACATACCTGCCTGAAATGAAGGTTAAATACCTGAAATGGGGCATCATGACTGTTAGACTCAAAGAATGGAAGACTTTTCATTCAAGACATTCATTTCAAGTTTTATAAAATGAGGGTCAAGATACAATCTGTAGAACAGATGATACATGTAGCCTCTAGCCTGTTTCTAAGGATGAACATAAGAAGAAAAAGTGTCTTTAGAAATTTAAAAGAATGGCAAGTCATATTGATTAAAAACAAATGTAGAAAGAGCAGAAGAGGAAGGGACAACAGTCCATGTCTGCCTTCCACCCTCATTTTTCTGGTTTATCCGCTCAACAGATTTATATTTTGTGCTTATTTTGGGAATTTCTAAAAAAAGAAGAGCATAGTAATGAAGAATTAGGTGAAGGTGCAGGACACAAAAGAGCAGGGCTGAAACAGGATGGTGGTAAGAAAGAAAGTGACGGAGTTTTTTCAAACTGCCCGCTCGCTAGCCGGGAGTGCTGATAAGGAAGCTGGAGAAGGGTATTCCCTTCTGCCTTTTTATTCTTGTTCTCTTTCTTTCACTCCTGATTTGTCTCTCTCTTGACATTTAAAATCAAAACTGTCTGGCAAATTAAAGCCAAGCTCCAGGATGAATTGCTCGACAGAAAAAATATGCTTTTTGGCAAAATCGGTTGAAGAGAGAAAAAAATTTCCTGTGCTGTAGCTCTTAACTGTGGTGCTGCAGAGGAACAGGAGAGTACATGTAATTGGTTGTGTATAATTTATATGATGTGTATCCGTATTACACACAACCATAGGAGCAGATGCCATAATTGAAACAAATATGTTTTGATAATTTTGTGTACTCTTAAGCAAGTATAGATAATATTTAGATATGAAAGAGAATAGACAAGTATAGATAATATTTTGATGCGAAAGAAAATGAACGGTGTTTGTTTTCAATCATTGTCTATCATGCTGAAACAAATCCACTTCTCCCTTTTGTCCCAAGTTGGTTCTCATAAACTGGAATGTGCAGTCTAAATTTGCAATAAGAACAATTAAAATTTCATGGGTTTTTTTATGTTCTCAAGTGCTATGGTCTAATATGTCATTCTGCCATCAGTTTTCAGATTAAGGAAGAAGGTGTTTAGAAAAGAGATTTCTCCAGTGGTAATATTTAAGATGTCTTTACGGGGAACGTGAGGACTATTTAGAAAGACTGTTGTGGTAGAAAAGGGGAAATAGCATTACAATTTGTTTCCCCCACTCTTGTTTACATTCGCGGTGTTAAGATCCTGAGGTGAAGGAAATCAAATCAAGACTTTTTGAATTAAGCATTATTATTTCTGCTAAACAATGGGAACGGTTTCTCAGCATGGTAAAGGATTTGCTGGTAGCTCTTGAAAGAAGAGAAAATTATGTTTTGGTTGCCTATGGATTTCCTGGCAACTCTCCTTAAGGAAGCTCATGGGCTTCCAAGATATCACTTGACCTAGTCTAAAAAGTCAAATAATCTTCCCAGGTGTTGCTCAACATGGAAAGAAACACAGAAAATTCTCAGACTGGTGAGGAGCAAAATTCCTGGGAGTGTGTATGTGGTATAAATTTTGGGCTATTGCTTACTGTGAAAACAAAACCAAACCAAGCAAAAAAAAAAAAAAGAAAAAAAAAAAAAAGATCATTTCAAATAAAAATACTCTAAAGTACTCGTATTTTGCCTGGGGCTGCAAGTTATAGTCATGCAGAATATTGGAAATCACTCAAGTCCTTCACAGTTTTCAAGTGAAGGTTGTTTGCTGTGTTTTCTCCCTTCCAGTTTTGAGACACCACTCCCTGTAGGCTTATTTCCAAGATGTTGTGCAGTAGGGCTATTTGGGAAATGTCAGAGCACTTTGTGGAAAAGTGAAGCCTCTTCTACCCTTCTCAGCATGGTCTTGGTACTGCTGGATCCTCAAAACTGTAGTCCTGAGGTGAGCAAGATGAAAGACATTGTCCTTATTTACAGACAATTGAAAACAAGGTGCTTGCACAGGGTTTCCTTGCAAGTTGCTTACAGCTGTTTTTCCTGAATTTCTGGCTGCCATTTTGAAGTCCACCCCAAAAAGACTTTACAGTCTTTGTGCAATCCTACAAAACAAGAGGACACAAGCAAGAATTCCAGGATGAGTATTGATGGAAAATTACAATATTGTTTACTGTCTGTTGAGAATGTAAACTTAGGAGAATGAATGTTAAAGGACCTCAGTGGGCCATGTGTTCCTCCTCTTCTTTATCATTCCTCTTTCATACCAGTTCCAGGGATGCAGCCTGCTTGCCCCACATGGTCTGCTGAGCCTCTCACATCTGGCTTTTCTTAAGGGAGTTAATCTTAATGAGCTGAGCACTTGGGAAATAAGAAGTGAATACCCGGAGTGATATCTAAATTTCTTCATCCATTGATTCGGGAAATATGAGAGCTTGAAAGTGTGACACACTGCAGTCTTGGGAGGCTGGAGGAGCTAACAAGCATTTGTGTTCTTCAGTGCCATGGCATGAATGGCCAAGTCACTTTGATCACATCAGGACTCTGCTCCTGCAGATTCAGCAGCAGTGAGACCATGCTAGTGAGGGCTTCCTATTCTATTAGGAATTTATCTTTCACATTCACAGCTCTGAGTAAATATCTAAATATTTTAAATGCAGTGCAGCATTTTTTGTGCCACTCCTGTGAAATACAGCATAGGGAAGGGCTTCATCAATTTTACAGAGTGGTCACAGCACGGGCAAATCACTGACAGAAGGAGAATGGTTTTCAATTTGCCAAAATGTAGACTTTAATAAGTATTTCCACTGATGAGGAGGCTTTGAAAAGGCATGGTCTTGTGAGCACTGCAGCCAGAGTGACGAACTAGATTCTATTTCAGTCATATGTAGAAGGCAAACAACTTCCAATACAATCAAATAAAAATAGTATTAACCTCTTATCGAAAGGGTTCTTCACTTTCGTTCTCCTGAGGTTCAGCTGCTTATACTGTGGGTATTTGCAGGTCCCAAGGTGACCTTGGTTGGGCAACTCATTAAACATCTGTGTCCCAGTTTTACCATCACTACTGTCCTGGTTTCAGCTGGCATAAAGTTAATTTTCTTCCTAGTAGCTGGTATAGTGCTGTGTTTTGGATTTAGTATGAAAAAAATGTTGATAACACACCAATGTTTTAGTTGTTGCTAAGCAGTGTTTACAATTAAGTCAAGGACTTTTCACCTTCCCAGGCCCTACCAGCGAAGAGGCATGAGCCTTTTGCAGGAGGTGCAGAAGCAGCTGGGAGGGGACACAGCCAGGACAGCTGACCCAAACTGGCTAAAGGGATATTCCGTACCATACGACATCATGCTCAGTACATAAGCTGGGAGGAGTTGGCTGGAGAGTGCTGTGGCTTGGGATCTAGCTGGGCATGGGTCAGCAGGCGGTGAGAAATTGTGCTATACATCACTTGTTTTATATAGTATTACTAGTATTAGTATTAGTACTAGTATTATTAGTAGTATTATCTTCTTTTCTGTCCTGTTAAACTGTTTTTATCTCAACCCATGAGTTTTACTTTTTTTTTCAATTCTCTCCCCCATCCCACTGTGAGGGGAGGGAATGAGCGAATGAATGTGTGGTTGTTTTGGTTGCCTGCCGAGTTAAACCACAGCAACTTCAGCTTCATCAGGGACTCAACTGAAATGCCTCTCTGCAAACGCACGTAGCATGGGGAACAAACAAGAGGAGTTGGAGATATGCGCACATTCACTGGGCTGTGATCTCATTGGCATCATGGAGATGTGGTGGGATGTCTCCTATGACTGGAGAGTTGGGATGGAAGGGTACAGGCTCTTTAGGAAGGACAAGCAGGGGAGACGACGAGGAGATGTCGCCCTCTATGTCAATGACCAGCTGGAGTACATGGAGCTCCACCTGGGGATGGATGAGGAGGCAACTGAGAGCTCCTCGGTTGGTCAGGATTAAAGGGAGGGCAGGGACAGGGGACACTATAGTGGGGGTCTGCTACAGGCCTCCACACCAGGAAGACTGAGCAGATGAGGCCCTCTATAGACAAATAGGAACAACCTCACGTTCACAAGCCCTGGTCCTGATGGGGGACTTCAACCACCCTGACATCTGTTGGAGGGACAATACAGCAGGGCATAAGCAATCCAAGGATGTTTCTGGAATGTGTTGATGATAACTTCCTCCTCTAAGTGACAGAGGAGCCAACAAGGAGAGGTGCCATGCTGGACCTTGTTCTCACCAATAAGGAGGGCCTAGTAGGGGATATGAAGCTCAAGGGCAGCCTTGGCTGCAGTGACGATGAAATGGTGGAGTTCAAGATCCTAAGGGCAGTGAAGAGGGCACACAGCAAGCTCACTACCCTGGACTTCAGGAGAGCAGACTTTGGCCTCTTCAGGGATCTGCTTGGTAGAGTACCATGGGACAAAGCCCCGGAGGGAAGATGCAGCCAAGACAGCTGGTTAGTTTTCAAGGGTCACCTCCTCCAAGCTCAGGAGTGATGCATCCCAACAGAGAAGTCAAGCAAAAATGCCAGGAGAACTGCATGGATGAACAAGGAGCTCCTGGACAAACTCGAACACAGAAAGGAAGCCTACAAAGGCTGGAAGCAATGGCAGGTAGCCTAGGAGGAATACAGAGAAATTGTCTGAGCAGCCAGGGATCAGTTAAGGAAAACTAAAGCCCTGACAGAATTAAATCTGGCCAGGGACATCAAGGGCAACAAGAAAAGCTTGGTATGTCAGTGATAAAACGAAGACTAGGGAAAATGTGGGCCCCCTCTGGAAGGAAATGGGAGACCTGGTTACCCAAGATATGCAGAAGGCTGAGGTACTCCATGACTCTTTTGCCTCAGTCTTCACTGGCAAGTGCTCAAGCCACACTGCCCAAGTCTCAGAAGGCAAACTCAGGGACTGCTAGAATGAAGAACTGTCCACTATAGAAGATCAGGTTCGAGACCATCTAAGGAACCTGAATGTGCACAAGTCCATGGGACCTCATGAGATGCATGTGCGGATCCCGAGGGAACCGGTGTTTGAAGTTGCTAAGCCACTATCTACCATATTTGAGAAGTTGTGGCAGTCCAGTGAAGTTCCCACCAACTGGAAAAGGGGAAACATAACCCCCATTTTTAAAAAGAGAAAAAAGGAAGACCTGGGGAACTACAGACTGGTCAGTCTCACCTCTGTGCTTGGTAAGATCATGGAGCAGATCCTCCTGGAAACTAGCTAAGGCACATGGAAAATAAGGACACAACTGGTGACAACAAACATGGCTTCACTAAGGGCAAATCATGGCCTTCTACAACAGGGTTTCAGTGTTGGCGATACGGGAAGGGCAACTGACATCATCTACCTGGACTTGTGCAAGGCATTTGACACTGTCCCACACGACATCCTTGTCTCTAAATTGGAGAGACATGGATTCGATGGATGGACCACTCAGTGGATAAGGAATTGGCTGGATGTTCGCACTCAAAGAGTTGTGGGCAATGGCTCAATGTCCAAGTGGAGAACAGTGACGAGTGGCGTTCCTCAGGGGTTGGTATCGGGACCAGTGCTGTTTAACATCTTTGTCAGCGACACGGACAGTGGGATCGAGTGCACTCTCTGCAAGTTTGCTGACGACACCAAGCTGTGTGGTGTGGTTGACATGCTGGAGGGAAGGCATGTGATCCAGAGGGACCTTGACAGGCTGGAGAGGTGGGCCCGTGCAAACCACATGAGGTTCAAGAATGCCAGGTGCAAGGTCCTCCACGTGGGTTGGGGCAATCCCAAGCACAACTACAGGCTGGGTGGAGAATGGATTGAGAGCAGCCCTGAGGAGAAGGACTTGGGGGTGTTGGTGGACGAGAAGTTCAACATGAGCCGGCAGTGTGCGCTTGCAGCCCAGAAAGCCAACCGTGTCCTGGGCTGCATCAAAAGAGGTGTGACCAGCAGGTGTGACCAGGTCCAGGGAGGTGATCCTGCCCCTCTACTCTGCTCTGCTGAGACCCCACCTGGAGTACTGCGTCCAGCTCTGGGGGCCCCAGTACAAGACAGACATATTGCTGTTGGAGCGAGCCCAGAGGAGGGCCACGAAGCTGATCAGAGGGCTGGAACACCTCTCTTGTGAGGACAGGCTGAGAGAGTTGGGGTTGTTCAGCCTGGAGAAGAGCAGGCTCTGGGGAGATCTTACTGCTGCTTAAAGGGGGCCTACAAGAAAGCTGGAGAGGGACTGTTTACAAGGGTATGTAGTGATAGAAAAGGAGCAATGATTTTAAACTGAAGGAGTGAAGATTTAGATTGGACTTAAGGAAGAAATTCTTTCCTGTGAGGGTGGTGAGGCACTGGAAGAGGTTGCCCAGAGAGGTTGTGGTACCCCCTCCCTGGCAGTGTTCAAGGCCAGGTTGGATGGGGCTTTGGGCAACCTGGTCTAGTGGAGGGTGTCCCTGCCCGCAGCAGGGGGGTTGGAACTAGATGATCTTTGAGGTCCCTTCCAACCCAAGCTATTCTGTGATTCTACGATGAACTACAAATGGTGATGATGAAATTTACCTACTGCACTGGGGCTCTGTAAGGCTTAGTTAGATAACATTTCCAAAAGATTTTGAAAATGCTGTAAGATCTTCAATTGTTGACTGTTACCAAATTAAGGCATGAGTGATATCTCTGGCATGAGCAGTGTGATGAAAGAAGGTGTTCTACTTTTGACTTAGATATCAATATGTCATGTTGCACCAGGCACACCTGTGAATGGTACCACATTTGCATGTGATGCCATATAGTTATGTAGCCTGTAATCCTATATAGTAATGCAATCCTTAGTGTATTATAGATTACACACTTAAGGCTTTATATTACTTTTGTGCTGATTTCATGCTACTGTAATTCCATCAATTTCAGCTACACCTCATTTATAGCAAAAAGAGTAGAGGCTGTACAAACTCTGTATATGGTTTGCATTCAGCCTTATAGGACTCATTTTTGTCTTTATGGGAGCAAGTCTTTTCTGTTTTCATTTATTCTGTTCAGGGTTAGCATGCATAGGTGTGTTTTGTTGTTACTCTTACTATGGTGGATGGCAATTGCTATTGTTAGTGCTTGTTGCTAGGGTTTCTGGCAGAAATGCAAATGGAAAAGCCAGACTCTGGAAGAATGAAATAAATAACTGAATTAGTTGTTCTTCTAAAACATGCTTTTAGTTTTTCATAGAATCAGATTTTGCTTCTATTTTTATTCTGCTTGCACAGACATACACACACTCTTACTAGTCCCTTAAAGTTTTAACAACACTTACTAAACCCATCGTTCTGCTTTGCGCTTTGTATCAGCTGAAAAGGGTTGAAATTCTGGCAATCTTCACAAATTCCACACCATGTTTGTCCTTGCTCTTGCAGTCCATGACAATTCTGGCAATGGCCCCAAAAGCCATTGAAAATGTTTTTTCACTTGGATTATTAAAACTATCAAGGATCTCTGTAAATATAGCTTGGAGCTCTTTCTTCTGCAAAAACAGACATGTTAAAAGGGCTGAAATAACCACCATTCGCTATAAACTGGATGGAGAGGAAAATGATTAGAAAGTGCCAGTCCAATGGTGCATGCACTGAGCCATCTGCTACAGGGACAGCGAGCTTTGGAGGCAGGAAAGGAAGGTTATTTTCCACTTTCCTTCACATTCGTGGCTTGCCATAGTGCCCGTGCACAATGTTCTGATCCTGCCATAATCTTTCTTATTGTGCCTTTTCTGAGCAATATATGGATTTTTGTGTGTTGAGAACCAACTTTCTGGTTCTGGTATATTCCCTGAATTCATTGATGATCTTCAAGGATTCAAAGCCATGAATGAACAACTCCGCACTTACCTTCTGAGAGCAGCATTCCCAACTCTGAGAAGACCAGCTCAGCTAATAGTAGGGTTTAGGTCAACTTGCCATTTCTTCAAGTGGCCCAGGATGTGCTCATCTTTTAATACTTTGTAAGTGGATTCAGTGCAGAATAGCTAAACCAAAATGAAGTGGCTGGCAAACTGGTGGGAGAGGTTTCCTAATGTTGCTGTTCTTGAACTTCTCAGTTGTCTTACAACTAAGAAAATCAGCACTTGTAAAGTCCACTTTGCTCTGGTTATGAATATCATCCTTGCTTAGTGCCTTAACCTTTGAAATGCTAAGGGTCTTGTATTTGCAGCCCTGTAGTCTGCCTTTGCCATTGTAGTTCTCACACTGTTGTTGTTATGCTGTTATTGTCACCATCTTCCACCTGCAAAGCCCAATATTATTGTTATGTCAGGTTTCTCATGTGAAACAATTGGCACCTGCATGGAATTAGCTCTTTGTTACCCACTTTTTCCTAGTCCTTATTTTGAAGCTTTTAGTTTACATCAGAGGAAAAATAAGACTCGGTGAATAACAATGTACATAATAATTGTTTAAATAGCCTATAAGTATTACTAAATGATGTGCATGCACCAAGATTGACAACGAATGATTGGGCAGTACCTGCAGCTGATCAAAATGTTCTCCAGTCAGTGTTAATAGTGGGAACAGTCGTGAGAAGTCCTGATGAAAAGTATCCAGGCTTACAGGAAAAGCCTGGTGAAAAATCATCATTAGCATTTTTTATTCTTGATAGCAACCTTGAAGTCAGTATGTGAGTAGTTACAGACCCCACAAATAAAACTTTATCTATCTATCTCTCTATGTATCAATCTCAACATCCTTTTTGTGACACAACACCAAATACTTGCTAAGGCGGGATTCAAGCCCAGAACGATTTAGCTATTGATGTGAGTCATTCTTTTGTTGAGAAAGACTGCATTAAGACTCAGATGTCCCTAATTCTTCAAAACAGAAAGGAGGTTCAGCCCAGCAACTAAGGTGATCACAGTCAGCTTCAGCACCCTCTGGTGCAAGAGGGGAACCACCTTGGTAAGAATGGAAATATCAAATCTATGATACTGCTTGATAGTGTTCTGTAGGATAAATATGATTGGTCTTACTGTTATAGAAGGAGGAACAATCTGGAGGAGGATGTATTAGAGAGCTAGTAAATTGCATAGTCCAACCAGATGAATTCAGAACATTTTTACCTTACCTAGCTAGAGGAAGAACACCTTCCAGGTAAGTCTCTGGCATTGATAAACATTTAAACATGGTTGATAAATTTAATAATTTTATCCTTCTTAATGGGAGCTTTCAGAGTATGAGGTGCACAGCTGGATTCAGGGCAAAAGGTGGACTACTCAGTAATCATTTGACAGGCCTGCACAAGCAGCCCAAGGCGTACAGTAAAATAATGAAAGTTCCACTGTCATTTCAAATCGGGCACTCTACCCTTGTGAATTTAATAAGGATTGGATTCTACTTTTTCTGTCAATGTTTGGTAATGTGCTAGGCAGAATGGAATCGCAGGGTTCATGTTGATTAGATCTATCCGAAACCTTACCAGTCCACTTCATGACGAAGGGCTGGCTGGTTTCAAAACAGAAAATTGTATACACTCTAATGTCCACAGCTATTGAGACAAGAGGGGTAGGTGATTTTGATGCTATGAGTCCTGGCACTGTACCCTGCCTACATGTGACTAACAGAATCAGCATATTTGCTATTTCTATTTCCATGTTGGCTCATTCATTATTTTTTTCTGCTGGTAGCCAATATGTACAGTTGGTTTATCAGTCCTATTTATCTAATGGTATTAAATAAAGTGCCTGCAATATCCCAGTATACAATGTGGCTGGAGTCTCTTTGTGCCTTCACTGAAATTTCAGTTTATTTTAGATCTCACCCCACCTTCAACCACCATGCTATGGCTCGGAAAGCCATTAATTTCTCCCATTTCTTTTCTGCTTCACAACAGATGTGTTGGTGATTAGCTGTTCCTTATTTAAGTCAAGAAAAAGGATGAGTGTCACTTTTGGAGTTACTTTCCTTGTGTTTTCTTTACTTTAAGTGTCTTTTCCTCACTCAGAATAAAAAGCAAGTAAGCAGGCAGGCAAGCAAGCAAGACACCCAGATGCCAGCTGAGTATCTCTGGGGTTTTTGTTTTCATCTTCTGGTATGCACAATTGAAAACAATGTTCACTACAAGTCTCAGTGAAGCAAGTCTATGTGCTTGGTTTTGCCCAAGCCTGATGTACCATGCCAATAACATTTGTCTTTTCATTTCATTGCCATTATTGCAACATCTTATGCCTTTCACATATTTTTGTTTTTAAAACATTGAATTTTAGGACACAGACTCTTCTACAAGAAAAACAAGCAGATAAGACAGCAAAATACAAACTCTGAAAGTAGAATAAGTGGGAGACAGGCAACAGGTGACATGTTTCCAAGTATACGGATATGTTGGGTTTTTGTTTGCATTTGGAGAAGAAATAGGAAACTAGCCTTCTCATCCTATTTGTCAAGCAACTTTCTGTTGATAGGTTTTATTTTGCACTCATCAGTGTAATTCAGAGCATGTATTTTTACTCAACCCAGGGCATTATTATTGCAGATGACTCCACTCACTTTCATGAAAATACTTCCAGATGATTCTCCTGTCTGAAAATTTTGTAAACCAGCTGTTCTAAAAGCCTCCCTTGTGAACTTCCTCACTCAATTTATTGTTGGAGTCAATCTCAAACTATCATCTATGAACAATCTTCCTCCATAGCTTGTAAAAATAGGATTATCCATTACATTAACATTTAATTACCTCACAAAACTGGATGCTTTGAATCTGTCCTCTGGGCTATACACAACATCTGGGAGACTCACTAAGTAATACGTCTGAATGACCAGGAAGATTAATACAGGAACATAAAAAGGACTCTTAGGTGCTTTGCTTTCCTTATTATGGAATATTATAAATAGGACTTTTGCTGCTTGAAAAAAGAAAAAAAAGACAGAAATTTAACTTGAAAATATCTGTAATCTTGCTGTCTTTGCAATAAATATAGTTTGCTATTCTCCCAGGCTGCAGCAAATGGTACTTTATTGTCACTCAAGCTGACAGTTAGCAGAGGGATGCTGTCACCGGTAATCACAATTGCCACTGGCCAGGCAGCAATGGTACAACCATTACCATCCACTGCTATAACTGTGTGAGGATGGATGGCTTGAGGTTTTCTTGATAAAATTTCAGGCTTTAAGATAACTATGATGATTGATTTTATTTTTTTTTCTATAGGAAGGAAATAATGCACCCAGTAGAAAGACTTTTTTCCCCTCCCGAAGAAGACAATGCCATGAGGACAAAAGGATATTATTTTTTGCCAATCTGTAAAATTAGTAGCCTAAGTTACGAAAGAGGCCAAGTAGCAAAAGATGAAGAACCTGTGGTAGACATGGTAAGAAAATAAAGGACTACTCTGAACCATATAGCTCTACAAGCTCAGGTACACAGAGCTGTGTTTGCCATAGCAGTGTGATCCCTTCCTCAGTTTTCTTAGCACATTGATATTTTTTAGCTAATGGTCCTAAATGCCCCTATCTTTTAAAGTAAATAGAAGCCTGAAACAGAAAAAATATCAGATATTGAAAGAAAAGATCAAATAAACTGATTGTTCCTGCTTGATTTTTTTCCTTTAAAATCATGTCTAAATTCAGTAATAACGAAAAAAATAGTCCAAACAGGTATCAGTCTGCGTACAGTCTGCAGCCACTCTGGTCTTCTGCCAGTGTCTCTAACGAACTCCCGTTTTTCATCTGCTAGAAGACAAAGGATGAGGAGATTTTACCCAACCTTTGTTACTTAGGTGTGTAAATGCGAGCAGATATTCTTTCAAAGTTTCTCCGTTTAAGGGTCACTTTGTCTTAAACTTTTTCTGTCTCTAGAAGAAAACATCAAAAACCCGAGAATGGCTTTTTTTTGCAGAGGTTTTACATTTCCACCTTACTGCGGTAATGGTGGAACTCCCAATCCCAAGCCCTCTTGAGAGACTCTCATGAGTTCTCTCATGCTCTCTCCCTTTCTTCATAGCTCCGAAGTGATATTCCCTCCTAGTTTGATTTGCAGTGGCCATACATAATCCACAGATATTCCCTCAGGCATGTACCAAAAGCCTTTGGTTACGAAACGAGGCAGCACTATGTCCTAAGCTAGCCTCCAAGTTCTTACAGCAACTGGTAGCAGAGAGGCACCATCCTCAAAGCTGTGACTTAATTCAAGGCTTTCAAACTTGTTGAAGTAAGGTTTTTTTTTTTTTTTTTTTTTTTGTCACTTCAAGGAGCTCTATAACAACTTGAAGACTGACTTTTTTTTTTTTTTTTTTTGCCTCTGCCAGTTGAGTTGAATGGCTGTAAATTGAAAACAATCTACTGATCATACTAGGTGTTACCAAACCTCTTCCCTGTCCTGCTCAGGAAGTTACATGAAAGTGTGGAGGAACTGGACTTTCAGCAGAATCACTGCAAAGTTAACAGGATTACCTCGACCTCCTGTGTACACTTTCTCTCTTTCACTCTGTTTTTTACCTTAGCACACTGTCTTGCACATAAACCGGTCTCTGGCATACTCTCCACTGCATGACGAACCATGATTCTCCTATCTGGTCAGTCTGGACATGTAGAGTCTGGCTTAAGACCAGCAAATTAATTTATACTCTTGTTTTGGGAATACAACCGCTTACCTATCCCAGGGGAGGGAATGTCTCATGAGGGCTGAAATCTCCTCCCCTGGGTGCCTTTCAGCTAGTAAGCACACAGCTTCTGTGGCTGCCTGCCTGGCAATGACTTTCTGCGTAGCCTGAAGGTGGACATAAATGATATCTATGAACTATGTCACCCAGAAGAAAATAAAACTAATTTAGTTTATGTTTCTCCTGTAGATTCATTCCTCTTCCTGGTTTATGTCTGAACAAAGTGAAGGTCAGTGTCTGAGTGGGATCGATTCACAGCTCTGCAAGAGATTCCTGTGCCAAATAACAAACAACGCAGCTTCGGAAGTGAGAAAAGCTAAAGGCTTTGCTCTTCAAGGTGATATGTGCATCTGCTGCATTGCTTAACAATTTCAATAGGAGCTGAGGATTTTGCGAAATGAGATCATGACACAAACACAAATGGGTGGACATGAGATGGTTTAGTAATCCAGATATTTTCATGCTGTAATCACTGGGGTTCTGATTATTCCTAATCTCTTCTGACAATGTATATAATAAGAGGTGTTTCAGATCATGGTCGAACAGGCACTAATTCATATCTGAAATGCCTGTATGTGAAAACCTGAAATGTGGCATTTTCAGAAGCACGTCCTCCCTGTTTCCTGCTACTTTCTAAGACTGAAAATGTGAAAACATTATGAATATGGTTTTTCTGTACTTCTGCCTTTGTCCATCAGCATCTAAAAAATGGAAAGCTGTGGGAAATAAATGAAAACCAATAAAAGATAAATAAAATTTAGTTAGGCCCTAAAAAGGCTTTGTTTAGATGTGGGCAATCAGTTTGTTGATGCCAGCTTTTGACTGACATGACAATGTTGTTTTCCGGTTTTCAAACTGTTTACTGTTGCACAAACAGATCAGAAATCTCCTAGCAGTCCTGGGGAGGAACTGATAATTGACTCCTTTCATTGGAAGAGCGGGAGGACTGCAGCCTCCTTGCAAACGTGTGCCACTGCCTGGCTTTTTTTAATAGGCTGCAGCTTTTTAAAGAAGACTGGAGATGAAACTGGATTTGCTCCAAAGCTTTGCCTTTGCCTGATGTGGCACTGCTGAGGCTGGGGACACACGTCTTGTTTCAGCAATGCTACTTGAGAGATTGTCATAACCAGAAGGTGGAGAGCTCCTTGTCACCACTCTCCCACCAGGTGGAGAGTCCTTGGATCCTCCTCAGATCTGCCTGCTGTACTCCTCACATAGTTGGTTCCTAATTCATCCTAGACATGATAAACCAGACAGCTTAAGGAAATTAACTGCTAGGTCTTTGCTAGGCCATCTCATTTTTTCATAGGGAGTAAACTGGCTCAGCTGGCTACCTGATCAGCATAATGTCCTCCATCAAAGAGTAACGACAAGCAACTGAGTGTGAGCAAGAGAAGGTGAGCTCTTCAGTGAGCACAGCTGGGACCTGCTGAGGATGTATCCACAGGCAAACACAGACTCCTCTGGTGGTACAGGGAAAATATTTCTAGTGTTCCAGAATGAAGATTTCTATTCCTTGGAGGGTAAAACCAACCCACAAAACGTATTTGGAAATAGTGGAGAAAGAAGTTCCAGAAATAAGGAACTCTGCTCCAAAACTCTACCAGATCCTTCATATTGCTCCTCAGCTCCTTCAGGATCAAAGTCAGCATTGCTGAAGTTGCTTGGGTGTGAACTCTCTCTGTCTCTCTTAGGCCAGCCACAGCTACAGGGATCCAGCTTATAGCTGTGGATAGGGCAGGGGTGTGTGTGTGGATTTTTCAGAGGTCTGAAACAAATAGGAAAAACCTCTTTGTGACATTAATGCACTGAAAAGATAAGGAAGGTAACACAGCAGAATAGCCAAAGTTTCAGTTTGGAAGCTCTGGGGCTGGGTTAATAACTTTTCACAGCGGGTTTCCAAATCTTTCTTATCACAGTTTGTAAAGTAAGTTGAACTGTACGACATGTGCAAAAGGAATACAAAGGACGCTAAGGATGTGTTTGAGTGGTGAGAATAAACTTACAAGTCCTAGTGAAGGGTAGCAAACATTTGCAAGAATAACTATAAGAAGGCAAAGTCAGACCACCAAGGAAAGTATGTACATCAAGAGGCAGATAGAGGTAAGCCTATGTCAGAGGACAAGCTTCAGGTATACCAGGAGTAAATCCACAGCATACAGAGAGAAGGACGAGAGCATAAACATGCCAAGGAAAGACAGTACCCAATAGAGAATGACAACGGGAGAAGCAAAAAGTTGTGATTTTCACAATCAGGGAGAGTCCATTGTACAAGTGTGACAGAGAGAAACGCTAGCTTATTCTGAAAATAGAGGCAATATTGCCTCGCTTTAGGCAGCAGTTTGCTGGGTTTCATGGTACTTCTAGATGAAGCTCTTCCTCTGCTTAATTGTGTTGCATCGTATGCATCCCTGTGGCCAGCATGAGAAAATTCTGGATGCCTGCATGGATGCTGTGGATACTCAGCAGCTCTGGAAAAGCAGGAGGACAGGAAACGCCAAGCCTGGTCAGACCTGGAATCCACCTAACTCATGGTGGTACGTTTCTGTATTGTCAGCACTGGATGCTTCAAAAGGTGACTTGAGAAGTGGGGAGCTGGCAGACAGAGGGTAATCTCTCCTTCACAATATTGTTGTGAAGGATGACATTGTTGTCCTTCCTTTACCAGCAGTAAGAGATTCCAAAATATCATTCCAAGGAAATATAATATGACTTGTGCCATCCACATTTTAAATGCTGGCATGAATCTGTTGGTATCTCCCAATGGGGACAAGAATCCTCAGTGACCTGTCAGGCGAATTGCAATACTAAGCCATGTAGATATACAGTACACCAAAATTTTGCTATATACTGATTAACATCTGCATTTAGGACAGCAGTCACCAGGATGGGGCTGAGGACAGACATCACTGGTGGCTGAAGAAAAGAGGAAAAGGGACATGAACACGTCACGGGGGCTGTTCTTGCCTGTGTAACTGCAGGAATACAAGTTAGTGTCTCTGGCCCTGGGCCTGCAGACGCCAAGCTCGGGATGGTGGAAGTATCCCAGGACAGGGCTGAGTCCTGGAGAAGAGCCAAATTTGATTTTCTTTTTATTTGCACTGGGGCTACTGAAAACATTATTATTTAGCAGCAGAGGATTGAGCAGATCCTTGGGATGAGTGGAAGAATCCAAGTCATGGTTAAGTGTCGATGTAAGTATTTCGTCCTCTCTTTCCCTTGCCGGCCTTTGGTAGTTGTCCTTTTAAAGAGCAGAGAAGCCAAAAGAAACTGATAACAAGAAAGCAAAACTAGGATGCTTAACTCTGAAGGGCTGCGCTGCCATCCTCTGAGTGAGATGAACGGCAGCCAGCTATAGATGTGAGCATCTGAAAACATATCCTGTAAACTCAAAGAGCTAAATCTAAGAACTGTGAATTTAATAATTTACAAAGAGAGCTCATGAATAATTTAAAGGTTGCAAGAGAGCCGTTCCCTGGCCTGAAATTAGTTAGTCTGGTTACCTTCTTGTACTTGTCAGGCTGGCAGGTCTTCCAGGGAGGGGGGTTGGCTGTTGTCTGTGCTTGTTCAGCACCCAGTGGAACGCTAATGTTGGGAGGAAATAATAATAATAAATCAATGGGGCCAGCAGCTAACAAATAGCAACCCCAAAATACAAAGAGGGGCACTTCTTGAGGATTCAGGGGAGTGTAAGCCCATTTGAAGGGAACCATCAAGGCAAGACTAGATTTCTCCACTCATTACATGGCCAGATATGGGGCAGTTCTCAGAAAGCACATATGTCACATCACTCCCAGCAAGATGGTTTCCCTGATAATACCAAGCCCTCTTCCAAAGGATGGGGCACTACACACCCTCAGTACCACAACCATGGATTCCTTATAGTAAGAATTTTGAGGTGGTGTCATCCTTTCTGTCCACCTGGCTCTTGAGACAGATGGGTGTGATGGGCACTGCATGGGGCATGATGGTACGTCAACAGAAGTAGACGCTGGATAGCAAAAAGGCCAGCCCAAAAAGTTTGAGTCTGGCAAAGTTATAAGCAACCAAATAGTGCAGGAATAAATAAATAAATATCAGGAAGTCTTAAGGTTTTGCTACCTGCATTGCCTGCAGTCCCATTTCTCTTTCCTCAGAATATCAGAGGTCATTTTTCTCAAAAACAAGCATGCCTTTTTTCTTATAGTTACAGGGGCACAGCAGTCATCAGACCAAGCCCTCTTTCTTCTTTTCCCCTGATCCCAGCAGTCAGAGCATCACAAAATACAAGTTTTTGCCTCTCTCTCTAGGTATATCTACTTCTAAGTCAGCAGTGAAAAGATATCCCAGCATGAGAAGAGTAAGCCTTCTT
The DNA here is from genome assembly GCF_011004875.1 of Balearica regulorum gibbericeps. Classification (NCBI taxonomy): domain Eukaryota; kingdom Metazoa; phylum Chordata; class Aves; order Gruiformes; family Gruidae; genus Balearica; species Balearica regulorum. Next base: position 159,041,230 of record NC_046184.1, on the reverse strand, counting down.
TTGTACAAAATGTCATCTTTTGAATCAAAAATAAAACCAAAGTTTAAACAGTTGTGTTTGGTAAAGAAGCACAAGCATGCAATTTGGAAGTACACTCGATGTGACCTGACTTCACTACTTACACTTTGCCTCAGTTTCAGAGTTTTGTGCAAGGCTGTCAAATCTTTGTGTGTGAGCCCATTCGGTTGCCTGTTTTCCCTGTTAATTATTTCTGGATGCCTTCGACAGCGTCAGTTGCTTTGCAAAAGGATAGACATCCCAAAGGTCATTGCATTTCTTTGAACTTGGTGAGGGTGGGTGCTGGCGAGACAAGTCCTGTTGAGGCCCTGACAGTGTGACATTGTCCTTTGCTGACACCATAAAAATTCAACAGAAGAGCTGAACTGTAAATGTCCCAATTCTGACAATAGTTTCACTGGTACTCGCAGCTTCTTAGGGACCAAAGTCAGTCAGCTACAATATTCAAGTCTGACAGTAATCAGACTTTATTAGCATCTCACAGAACCACTTGTTCCTTCCTAACATCTCCTGAAATTGGAACCTGAAATATTTTCCAGTTGCTGTCCTGAATATTTATGCGCTGCTGCTGCTGCCCATGTGTGCATTCAAATAGTCTCTGTAAAAAATGGCTGCCCTACTATGTAGATAGAAAGACATCTTTATCACATATCTAAAAACATCATGTGGTTTTGGTATTGTTTATTATATAAATGTCACACAAGGTCGCTATTATTATGGACAGATGAATAAAACATGTAGGATTTGTTCATCAGCTGTTGGCAGATAAAAATCGGAGTGGGTGGACATGAAATAGCACCTTCAGATGTTGCCTGCTTGATAAATATTGGGATTGTAATTGCACCTCCAGAAATCAGCTCTAAAAATAGAGTGAGACAAAAGAAAATGAGATGTGAATAAGAATTTATAATAGTGTTTTGTATAATGTCTCCTTCATTAGCATCCATCTGGATAGAACTGATTAAGTCTCAGCACACGTCACTAGGCAGGAGAGACAAAGATGAAAGGATATTCAAGAGCAGACAACCAATAAGTTGTACCATGGGTAGAATGAATGGCTAAACACTGACATCCTGCAGGCTGCACTACATTTTCCCTGCTTTACTTCTAACTGGTGCTGTGACACACGTGATTCAAAAGCGTGCTGCTTTCAATCCAGACTTATCTCGCCTGCAATTCCCCTTGCTGTGTAATGAAGGCACTCAGAGGGCAATGCACAACCTTGTCAGAGGCTCAATCCAGACAGAAGGGCCAGAGTTGACAGAGGAACTTCTAAAAGACCAGGGGAAAATGCATTCTGTACAGACAATTAATTAGAAAAATTGGGTGTAGTATTCAGGCTGCTGTACTGAGCTGAAAAAAACCCCAAACATCACAGGATAGATTTTCAGGTAACAGGCAATTCATTATCAAACAAACATATTTATGTAGAAAAGATTTACTGTCCATAATAATCTTTTTAGATTAATGGTTTTAATTAGCAGAAAAATAGCAGATTCAAACTGTTGAAGCATTCTCCAAATATATCTCACAGTCTTTGTTAACGCAGATGTTACTAACTTTGAGAAGAAATCAGGCATGGAAATACTTTTTTTTTTTTCTTTTTTACGTTGCAAAATCTTCCCCTAAAACATCAAAATGAAAATCAAGCCATTCTAAACAAAAACTCATACAGATTATGCATTCTGAGTTATATAGGCTTATTCTGAAATCAGATTAATTATCTGAAATTTGTCAGGCTTTTAGTAGGAAGCATCAGGAGAGTCACTAAACTATCTAAATCAGAGGAGATTTCTACATTTTTTAGCTTTACTTTCTAAAAAAGCAAGGTCTATGTAAACTCTCTGTGGCTGAACCCGACCCAGTATGAAGCCTAAAAGTCTCAAAAATAGTTAAGTTCCTGAGTTTTCTCTAAAAGAAAGCTTTAACGTAATTTCTTCTCTTACTGGATACCCGAGGCACCACCTGGGAGAGATGTCTGTTTAGACCCCTAAGAGAGGGAAAAGCTTTGTTTAGACCTTCCACTTTCTTGGAGGCTACAAAGCGTGCATGAAGAGAAACGCTGCCTATGAGGAGGCATCCGTCTGTGCCCTGTGGAGAGTACCTGCACAGCTACACAGGGAAAAGTCATTCTGAAGATCAGTGATAAGGCTACCGAGTGCTTGGGGACCACTGAGCGGGAGGAGGATGGCGCAGGCGCTGCTGCCCCTTCCCGTTTCCCTTTCGGGATGGAGAGCGCCTTGCTGAGCACGGCTGATTTCCAGGGCTTCTGTTGGGGGCGGCCGAGCCGAGCCAGGAGGTTTTGGAGTCTGTCTCTGTCAGGCCAGCAACCGGTGTGAAGGGTTTTATTAGTCGGGGCAGTGTAGCAGAGTTCAGCTGCAAATAGCTGATCCTCTTCTGGGAACTCCAGTAGTTCTCCTTCTCCTGGCCGACCCTGGGCATCTCCCCAGCGCCGTTCCCTTCCTTGGCAGCCTTGACAGCTTTCCCGTTGGAGTGAGGCTGGCTTGCTCCCAGCTCTTCTCATGCAGGCTGTGGACTGTGCTAAAACTCGCTTTTTTTCTGAACATTTGTATCTTGATTTCCCATGGAAACAAGCCTGGGATGATCCCTTTTCCAGCCCGTGGGTCTCTCTCCTCACTCTTAATAACTCTTGAACTCAGTAGCTGTTTCCAGCCAGTTTTGACAGAGGCAGAGGTCTCAAAAGTAATTATGTTTTTACCAGTTTTACAAAAACAGGCAGTTGGGTAGATGAGAAATGGGAGTATGAACATTTGCAAATTCACCCCTGGCTTATGTCTGATCCCTCTGGCTTATTGGCATCGCAGAACGTGCCAGCCCAAGGATCACTGCCAATATATTCTGTGGGAACGCATTGCATGTATTTGTGGCGTTAATGGAAAGTTGTTGTGTAATTTGGCAAACAAAGATAATATCAGAGGACACAAATGGCAAGAAACGGAGGCTTTGTCACATCTGATGCTCGTGGAATTACTTATTCTGCATGAGTGAAAGACCACTTTGCAGCCAGCGTTAGAAAATATATATTTACCAGTTCATCTCTAGCCTGCAAAGCTGTTAGTCAAATTGTAGGCCAAGGGAAATGTTTCTTAACCAAAGTACTATACCAGTAACACGATCTGCTCGGTGCCGAAATACTAGGCAGGCCAAAATTACAGTGAGGTGTAAAATAAGGGGCCTCTGCATTGCTAACAGTAGGTGTAAAAACAAGGGGGAACAACTGGCATGTCCTGTACTGGGAAATGTCACTGTTCCATTGCTCCTCCGTCTGCTGTGTATAATTATAAGGATTGATGCTCAAATGATGTATTTTACAGATGGGTTGTTTATGCCACCGTACATCAAGAGAATGAAACCCTTTAGATGATCTCCCTGTAAATATCTCCCAAGCAGCGGCATTCTGCTGATATTTATTAGAAGATTTGATTGTGCTCAGGATGGGGACTGGCCATTTCTGTGAGCAATGAGTGCTCTGAAGCTATCTTTTTCTACACAGAGACCCAAAATTGCTTAGAGAGAGGTCCATAAAGAAGCAGCCCCTCTATTATCCCCACAGCGAGGCATGTAGGCAAAATTGTGTTACTGTGTAGTGAGGTATTTATGATTACAATTTGAAAGAAAGGTCCCTGAGCTTCCCTAAATGAGCTCCAAACCTGTTTAAATGGTGGTTACTAGCTTGCAAGTTGTTTTTTGCCCACAGTTCTTGTTGAAAATCATGTCTGCTATGAAATACAGGTATACTTCTGGCTCTCCCTTCTTTCCCTACAAATCTCCAAAGCCGTGAAACTGGGAAAGTTGGAAGAGAAATGCTTTATAACATTATGAATTTGCTGACATAAATACTTACTAATCAGAGTGATAAATTTCTGTCTGATCCAAGCAGCAAAATAAAATAAAAAGGACATATTTGTGCCAGCATATATCAAAACCCCTTGAGCTGTGCTCCTCTGTCAGACTTCATAAATACGGGATCTGTCATCCCGATTCAGCTGCAGCACTACAGACAAGACAGTAGAAAAGTATTTATTTGATATGATTATGATATAAACTTTGTGTCTGATTCTTCTCTCTGTCATAAAGTGGAATATTAGATTATATGCTATCACGTGTGCATTGTAATCAGCCTTCTTTTCACCGACTTCTTTTTGATCGATGAGAGAACAATTTTGCTTATTTTACTTCAGCCAAGAAAAAGCTAATTATGTTCATTTCTGAAAATGTGATGTTATTAAAATTGAGAGAAATGGCTCCAAATAAAATGCAGTACTTGGAAAAACGATTATTTCTATTATTAGCAACAGGGCACATTCTCACTGCTGTAATTGTGGGGGTACTTGAAATAATCTGACTTCTTGTCACCATTGTGGAAGGCGAAGAGAAAGCGAAATGTGCCACATAACTGCACTTGAGACAGATGCACTGCCTCTCTACCAGCGCTACAACCCGTGTGTCAGCAACTTGACTTAAGGTAGTTTGGGAGGGAGATCCTCAGAGAGAAGAGAGACAGACAGTTAAAAGGCCTTTCCCCCCCATTCACCTCCTTTTATCTCTTCTCTCGTGACTGTTTTTGTCTCATCCGTCCTCCGGCGGTAGGGCGGCATGCTAATGAGCAAATACCTGGTGCGGCTGAGGCTGTGGTTGGGGAGTAATTAATGCTGGTGCCAAACGCCCGTTCTGTGGTTTCTCAGGCAGTGTATGGTTCTGTGTAAGTTTGTAGGAACTCATATACATGTGTGGGTCAAGAAAAGCGACTACAGATACTTTTAATTCCAAGACAGTAAACATCTGACATATTCCTGTTGCTCTGGTTCAGCCATTTATCCCTTCCAAAGTGCTGCTGTTATGCTAGGATTCTTATAACTACTTCTTTACATGGGTTTCTACTGAATATAATTTGATATTTGTAATGGGGTTGCATATTAGAGTCAAAATGTTTTTTATTTGGTCTCTTTTTATAAGTTTTTTGAATCCCTCCTTCTGGAGAAAGGCAATGGCATTGTACTGAAAAAACCAGTCAAAGATATTTAAACAGGCTTCTAGATGAATGCAAGTAAATGTCAAGGTGATAGCTTGCTGGTGTTTACAGTGCCATCTTCAAATGTTGAACTATGCATTAAATCTATTTATTATGTGCTCCTGTGACAGCTTTTAATTTATTACCAGCAATGCAAACGGTGCTTTCTCAAATGTGTAAGCAATAGATGTCCTGTTGAACAGCAAACTGAAGTTAGAGGAACAATAAGAAAACAGTTGTATGTGTGTAAGAAGTAGATGCTAGAGACCAAAAGACAAGGTCAGTGTTTGTTCAGGGAAAAAACATGCTGTGGACATTTTGTTGAATGTGAAAATTGTAGAGAGCAAAGGTGATTTGCGTCACAGTTTTCCTGTTAGTAGGAGTGTCCCCTCTAAAGCTGTGGTCTAGGTTCTACACCATCAAACTACTTTACAATGTTACTTTGCTGTCACCAAGAAATTTTCTTAAAAAAGATCTCACAAAATAAAACACGAATAATATAAATACTTGTTTTCCGTATTTGTTGAGAGGAATATTTGGCTTTATGTATTTTAAATACAGTTTGTTTAGAAAATTGCCCTGATTTCATTTTCTAGAAATGAATTTAGACCTCCAAGCAGAAACATTTAAAAATACATTTGTTTGCAGCAAAATTTATTTTTGATTTGCTAAAAATATTTTGAAAATGGTTACTTGAAAATATGTACATGCAAGCTCTTTTTTACCATGTTGTATAACAGCATTTCTGATCATACTTTGTACAAAAATATCTGTAGTGGAAACAAAGTCCATGTACTGTGATGCATTTGTACCACAAAGAGTATCCAGCGGCAACATGCACAGTCTGGACGATGTCACAGCTAGAACACCACATTTTTCCAATTTACATAAATGAAAATTACATGTGTCCTGGTACAGTATAATTGTTTTATATTATATAAATAAAACTTTATTCAAATAGGTTTAAGGGCAAGTATGCATGACAGCCTCCCACAATTTAATTCCTAAAAACAACTAAGTACTGAATTACCGTACTCTTACTGGCTATAATCTAATGTTCATTAAAGATGTTTTAAAAGGGAAGAAACAACAAAATGATTATTTTTTTTTCTTCTGAAGGATGATTCAAATACACATCACACAGAGCACATCATCTTCTCCACAATAAGTGCAGGACTTTCATTAGGGAGTCAATGTCAGTGGCCACAGCCACGGTGCACCCTGATTTGGTCAGTGACATGTTGGGTGTTCGGAGCTTGTCAGAGAAGTCAAGTAAACCATTGTCACGGTCTCTCATTTGTTTCAAAGTGACCCTGCTGACTGGGTGTAGAGAAGGTGAAAGATAAACTGAACAGAGTGGTAATTGTCAGACATGCAGGTGCCCTGGCAGGGGGGAAGGCAAAGAGGGGCGCGTGGGATTTTGGACACACGGCATACACGGCAGAGCAGGGCTGCGCTGCTTGGTGCTCCTGCCTTTTCTACCAGGGTTCAGACGGAGGGAGAGTCTTTACGAGGATAAAATAAAACTGATACGTGAGAATTAGACTGAAGCAATTGTGCTTTCTTTTCTTTGTGAGTAAATTGGCCAACATAATGTCTTACAGTCAAAGCAGAGTTTGTATGAATGCGTTAAGAAGAAACATTTGAAGTAGGTTGCAAGAGAGTGGGAAACGCCTCTCTTCTGCTCTTTTGGGTGACAGCTGTGTGGAGGCAGAGCGTGCGTGCAAACCTCTGTGTCAGGAAGAGCTAGCAAGTGATGCCGATTCGGTGGTTTAGAGGAATGAACTATGGACAGAAGGAGGCAGGCATCTGTAGCTGTGGCAGGGTTTGCTGGCATGTCTGGCAGTGCTGATACTGCAGTGCTGCTCCCCAAACCGTGGCCAGCAGATGCCTGAGGCCACTTGCCCTGCACCTTGCCTGTTGGCTCCTGTGCCAGACTGCTGGTGCCACCTCCTGCCCGTGCCCCAGCTCCCCAGCTGGCTGTGGGACAACAGCTCTGCTGCAGGGTAATGCAGCACAGCCCGGGGTGCTGGCACCCCAAGATCTCACTTTTTAACCTTGTGTGCCTCTGAGCTGGCATTGCAATGCTTCTGCAAAAGGCCACAGGTGGAGAAGCTTGAAACGCAATATGAGATAGAGAAATGGACAACGAGCATGAGGATGAGGATGATGAGGAGAGAGTGTTCCTGGGAAAGCTGAACCAGTGGAGGGGGCTCACAGCTGACCCTCAGGAGAGGGCTCACAGCTGACCATCCTGAAAGGAGGAAAGGGCTTGTCTCTCTGGTCAGCCAGGACCACCCAATCTGGCATCCAAGCACTTGGGCTCTCTGGGCTGATTTTCTCTTGTCACCTCATGACTGCCTTCAAGGCAACATACCTGTGTATTTGCAGGAGCTGTGTTTCCTCCAACCTGAGCTCGGACTGAACTCCTGACTCAGCTTGTGACCAGTGCCTGGGACCTCCCCGCCTTTTGGTATTTCGGAGGTGCCCTGTTGGGGTCTGTTCTACTTCCCGGCTGGCTTAGCTGCCTACCTGTGCAGATGACAGGTCTGTGCAAATCCCTTGTTTAGATGCTCCACTATCTCTGACTTATCTCTCTTTTGGGAGAAATAAGGCAAAATGGTGGATTACAGAAGGTGCAGATTTCACAGTTGGTTTCACCTACCCAAAAAACCTTGCTTCGGTCCATTGTGAAAATCCAGCCACAGTGGGTCTCTCAGTTGAGGCATCTTTTCTTCCCATGCGTGATGCTCTAACCCTTTGCCAGGAAGGCAGAAACTTTTGAGTTAGGTAGCAGCTAATCCTGCTAATAGCAAATTCCTGGCCGTTGAGGCACCATCTCACCAGCCAAATTGGGAAAGTAGCAGGACCCTCTAACTCAGTCAGAAGAAAGAGAGCTAGCTTTCCCTCACTTCCTTTTATTTCAACTCCTGCCAGGTGGAAGGAGATAAAGAAGAGCAAAATTCAAATATTTCCTTCTTCCCCTGTCCTTAGCGCTAAAATAAATAGAAAAATAAATTCTTGATAACTAAGCAGAGCTCCAAACTGGCTCTGGCAAGTCATTATAGTATGTAGATTTGTTTTCTTTATACACAAAACCAGAATCAAAATTCCATATAAGCTTCTTTTGGCGGTATCTGAAATTGCGTGCCTGATCTTTTTATGGAGCAATCCCTCACTGGAAATGCTCCCGCAATTTAAATGCTGTGTGAAGCATTTACTGTTCATACTCTATGCAAAGGTCTACAGGAGGAAACAGGAATTTATCTTATTGCAGTCATTAATGTGACTGTCTTCAGCTAAGCAGAATAGTACAGTGTTCCCGGTTATACAAGGGCCTCAAACTGTATTTTTTTATGGTCACATATAAACTGGCCCATAATAGCTTATCAATAAACCTCAATTACACTCAGGAAAATACTAGAAGCAAAGCTCAAGTGAAGCTCAATAAAGTCTACCAGCATATTAGAGCTGTGTGGAATAGTGACATCCATCTGGTATTTTTCAGTGACTTCTAGTCAATTACTACATTTCATCGTATGTAATCCTCTTTTATCTTCTGTTCCTGCTGCTTCAGTAATTCTCACTCTGCTACATCTGTGGCTTTACTGTGAATTTTTATCACCTATGAGTAAGTGGATCTTTTTTTTTTCCCCTAGCAGTCGTGCTGTACCTGCTTGGAAAAAAACCCGCCCAAAAATGAAGAAAAAAAGAAAGATTTAATTGCAAGAGAAATTGAACACAAACCTAAAGACTGCCAGGTAAGGATGCAAAGTAAACCTATTGAGACAGGGGCAGCTAATAGTGATCATTGCAAAGGTAGCTTTCCAATCAGAACATGAATTGTTGAAAACGTGGTGTAGGTTGAAGTATCTAGAGTGACATGTGTTTTTAACAACCTCCTATGGTTTGATCATATCTGTGAAAACCCATTACGAAGAGCATTCTAAAATAAGTTGTAATTGTATTTTTCTTGGAGAAGGCGGCTTTGGCTGTCATGTCCTTATGATGAACATTAAATCCAGAGCTATATTCTCTCTGTATGTTGAAAAATACAAGGTTAAAACCTGCAGCAGAAGAGTTCATCTTACAGCACTAGTACTCTGTGCCAGTCTAATCACGTGCTAAAGCCTACAAAGGCTCTCACTGATTTGTGTGCTGATGGAGAGGGTGCAAGGACAAACCTGCTCATTTCCCAGTCTTGTGCAAAGGGCAGGCATCACACAAACCTTTATAGTGGAAGAAGCAGAGGGACTATTCTCTTGGGGCTTCAGGCAGAAAGACCTGATTTGGTCTCTATGGGAATATTGACTGATGCACGCAGCCATCTTCACGGTTACCCCAAATGCAGGGGACACTTCTAGATAGGTAATGAGCTGAAAGAGCCAAAATGAGAATAGAGCTATGGAGGAAAAAGAAAGAGTAGTGAGAAATGCGTGGGATGAACCTGCACCCCTGCTCTTCTGCACTCCTGCAAGAACTCATTTTCATGGTTTTCAGGTGATCGACACCCCTCCCATGGACAAATGAAAATGTCACCCTGTGGTATGGTCTTTTTCTACAAAGATGGCTTTCCTCCCCAAGTACAAATTCCCAAAGGGCATGGAACAGAATTGCTTGGACATTTTTTGGTTGGAAGTGATTTTGCTGAAGATGAGATAAACAAGAAACTAGGGCTCAGCTTGTTTAGCCAAGTGAAACAAGGACTGATTGCTCCCTCAAAGCACCTCAGGGAAGCAGGACTCTCCAAGGCAGAAGACAAGGCAGAGAGCAGAACTAAGTAATATAAACAGGCTAATACTATACATCATCTGCAAATTAATAGGTTTCTAAGCAGAGGAAGAATAAGGCTCTGGATCTGCTTCCCAGCAGGAACAGGGGCTGCGAGAGGCCTGAGTAGATTCAAGATAGAGCATGATCGGCTGAAGAAAGGGATAGAGTAATGTGATTGAAAGAAGCAGCAGGAAACAGGATTTGATGGTGTGGGAGGTTCCTTCCAGATCTGTACTCCTATGAAAAATGGTTTTTTTCTTTTTTTGCTTTAAAACCAAACAAACCCGAGTGAACTATTTGCCCTTGTCTACTTTCTCCAGTTTGAATGAAAATACCACGGATATTCTCAGTGAGAACTACAAATGAGAACTGGTTCAAAAAGCACGTATTACCTCTACTTTTGTAACTCTTACCAGTTCCAGAGTGGTGGATTCAGGGACAGGCCAGCCTCCTCTCCCCTCCCCATGCCAGCCAAACCTGGCAAAGGGACACCGCTGCCCCAAGAACAATGGTGCAGCAGTACCTTTGGGGTATTCAGAGCTGTTAAAGCTCTAGAAAAGCAGCTTCTCCTACATCCCTAGAAATCCCTCCAAAGAGGCAAATCTATGCCTCTGTTGTGATTTGCTTGGAGATGGAACCAAATGTCACCCCTACGTCGTGGATCGGATGCTAGAACCAGGAGCTGGTGGGAAGGATGACGTAGCTTCCCAGACCGACTAGCTGCCTGGATGCATATGTTCAAATAGCATTCAGTTCCCACAGTAAGCAAATATGCAGCTGCCCTGAGAGAACTGTTAGACACTTTAAGTCCTGGTTATAAAACTTGTTATATATTATTTACTCAGCACTGACAGCTTGTTCTGTGCTGTGCACTCAAAGCAGCCCGCTCTCTGCCTGCGAGGGATTTTGATATCCGGGATTAAAAATCAGGCATAATCCAAAGATTTAGGAGACACAGTCTAAATCTGGATTACTGGCTGGGGGCACCCAGTATCCTGGCCCACTCTTGTCTGGACTGTGCATTTTCTTTCCAATGCACAGTTATTAATTTCCTTTCTATAGCAACCAAGATGCATCAAGGGGTCTTGACCTTTCTGGAATTGGGATACTGCTGAAACATGTACCTAAGAACCAGATTGTCCAGCCTCTTAATCTACACATAGTCCTAAGCATCTTTATTTCCAGAAAAGGCAGAAATTCCTGGAAGAACTGAATCAGTAACTCAGCACTTGCATATAACTTTTTAAACACATATTCCAGTGCTCCTGTGTATTTTTCTTTCAGCAGATCTAGTTACCTGAGAAGAGAATTACAGTGATGCGCGCTTAAACTACCTGGCTCAAAGATTGTTCAGGTACCTTCACAACATGGTATCATGCCATTTGAATATATCCAAGTTCAGTGTCTCCAAATGGCATCAAAACCAGCTGGCACAGAGCATGGGGAGTGCCTAGAATTAGCTGACAGTAAATGCTAAGAGCAGGGATATCTGAATCCCATCATTCTTCAAAATCTTGGTTGCTACTTTTTATCTTGTTTGGCACCCTGTTTAGTACAAGAGCATTTGACCAGTGCTTAACCTGGACTAAGGTTGAAGGTGTTCCTCAACCTGGGGAATGTCAGGCCTATACCACCCAGCTGGCAAAACAAGGACCTTAGCGCTGTGGAAGTTGCTCTCTGCAGTGGTCCTTGATGGAATGCATTACTATGTCGCAGGGACCAGGCAGACTTGATAATTTCTGAAGACTGTGACAGGATTCAGGACTCAGGGGCTGAAGGAGGATGGCCGTTCTGTGTACAGATAGCAGTGGATAAAAGATGTGGAAGTGGAAGAAAGAAAGAGGTTGAAAAATCTGATGGAACATGGGAAGCAGAGGACAGAGAAAAAAGGAAAACAAAAGGAGCTACAAGCAGCTTCCTGAGTATGTTGAATCTGAAAAGCCCTCACAAAAGTGAGAAAAAGCCAGTAAGCACTAATCTTTTACTGGATGTGTGTTTTGGGCATGATAGATGAAGGTTACTGTGTCAGCAGGAATGGGATTCAGCTCAGTGATAAAGACCCCCAAATTCAGGTGTCTGTATGTCAGTCTCTACATGTGAGCTGTGAGTATGAGCTCCTGCTATAGTCAGTGGAGGTCTAGGAGGAGGTTAATTGCCTATGTGTAGGTGATTAGTGCTTTCTGAGATCCCACAGAGTATCCAAGATACTTCTCTGCAGATATCAGGTGTGTCATACAACTTACTGCATCTTGCGAGTCTGCTCAATGACAAACAGGATATCCCACAGTACCTCAAAATGATACCAGATGCCCAAGTATAAAGCAACTAAACCATGTACCTGGTTGGTAGAGTCTGAGATATTCAAAGAGCTATTCATCTAACCCTTGCAAATGATGCTGAATGGCTGTCTGGACACCACTGGCTCAGTTGAAGAGGAACTCAATCCATTGCATGAACATAAGCATCCCCAGTACCCTGGGGAATCTCTGAGATCACTGCTGTTGCTCAGCAGGCTGTCTCACGTCTCTCCCTGCTGCGGTTACTCTCCAAGTCCTGGGTACAGAACAATCTCCAGGTCTTGCTACTTTCACCGCTGTCAGGCAATATTTCCAAAAATTATGCAATTGTAACCCTCTGCCATGCAACACAATTAATCTTCATGAAATTGTGGTTTCACTGAAATGGAAGATTCACTGGTGTCCATTAACAGCTGCTGATTGATGTAATTCTCTTTATTTTGGCCACCCTTGAACTTTAATTATGAAATTAGAGGTTCAAAATGCTGCAGTCAGACAGCCCACTGTGCCAGGTTTAAGTGATGAAATGCTCCCTGGCCTTCACTTTCTCAGCTGGCTTCCCAACCAGTGTCAGGTCAGGTCAAATGAACAGGGGTATAAAGCAGTACAAAATTTCGTGCTCTGATTTCACAGTTCTGGCTTTATTATTTTAGACTCTCATTCTTCCTTGTAATGTATTAGGGACCACAAAACAAGAAAACTCAGCTACTTTTTAAAAAGATAGCTCATTTTAGTGAAGATCCCCATTCTCCTGACCTTTTGCACACTTGATGTCCATGCCACGTATGTGCTTTCCTTCTATGAAGTGGAGCTGGATGTGGTTCTAGCTGAAGAGGACCCTTCTCTCTTTATCAAAGGAGAGTACAACAAGCAAATGCCTCAAGTCCTCCACTGAAATCAAACTTCTGGAGACATAATTGAGAAAAATATGGAGTGACTTGAGACAGGCTGTGAGTGAAAGCTAAAGGCAGAGGATGGGGATTGAAGGCATCTAAGTTGCAGAGTCCATGCTTGCTCCTACCACTGTTTCAGTCTTAGAAACACTGCAGCAGCCAGACTATGCTGACTATAGTTTTGATTTTGCAAACCCTTTTGACTCAGCTTTTGCAAAATCAAGCCAGAATAGTGTGAACCTGGGTTTACATTTATCCAAGATAGCAACGTCTGGGTCAGAAAGGGAGAGGAGTACTTGGGAAGAAAAAGTTAATGGTTTTTTTTGTTGATCTCCATACTAAACCTCACAAAATATAAGTAACCTTTCTAATGCCTCTGCCTGATTTTCAGACTATTCAGAAGCCCAGACACCTTGTTTTACTCAGTTTTGCATTTAATAAAACTGGTGTGCATGTGTTAGAGGGCTCTATTTAGTCAAACTTGAACATATGGCTAAGCAAAGTCAAAGACACTATTTGCAGGCTTACAGTTAAGTGTGTGGTTGGGAACTTTGCTGAGTCAGGGCCATAGTGACTCGCAAGGCAAGGTGGCACATAGATTGACATTTAGTTGTTAGAGGCAGAAATAATTGTCTGATTCTTTCTGACTTTTTAATTTTTTCTTTTAATATATCTCTTTTATTGGCAATATGCAAAACTATACTAAAAACATAAATAAAAAAAAAAAAAGAAAAAAAAGGGAGAGAGCAGATCCTGACAAGTAATACCAAGAGGGGAATAAAACCAGGGCAATTTTATCTACTGAAATGCCATTTGTTCTCAGTTTCCTCTGCAGCTTTCCATATCATACCCTCCAGAGTGTAACAATCAAAAAGGTGATGTCTTATAATACATATAATAAGAGATCTTTTTAAGTTCGCCCAATGTATGCATACTGAATCAGCACAGCGTGGCTGACTCGACGTGAACCAACAGCCATTTGGTTGTTGTTTTCATAACTCATGCTGAACATGAAGACAAATATTTATTCTCAAAGACATAAGGAGCTGTGAAAAAAAGGCATGGAAAAAAACCCAAGAGAAGCAAAGGATAAACAACTGGTCAATTTTCAAGTGAGCATATTGGGATAAAAATGTTAGCTGAGCTAAAATAAAGAAAGCAAGAGTTGGGAGAAAGTGATAGTGGAATACAGAGTTAAGACTGTGAGCCTTCAGATGCAGCATTTCTGTCAGAAGAGAGACTGCTACAGGAGAACAAATTGAAGAGCCTTTGAAGTGTGGGCATGAAACTGTGACAAGAGAGAGTACTGATTGTCTGTATAGCTCTTAAGGCTGTCCACGGTGCAATAATCCTCTATAAGAAGGGTGCAGGGTGCAGCCCTAAGGGCTGGCTGGGGGGGAAGGGTTGGTGCCCCTCTGCACCCCTTCCCGCTGCAGAGGCACCTGGGGAGGTCAGGCGCGGTGACTGGTCTTGGCCAGTCTGAAGGAGTCTGCTGCCCACCACTTCGTGTGCCTCGTTCAAACACCGACTTCAAAATCTCTAACCACATCTCAGAGGGGTCACGTGTGCCTGATGGATGGAGAAGGAAGGGATTGCATTCTGGGCAACGGAGGCTTTGAAGAGGACCAAAGGCGCAGTGATAGGCCTGTTCATGAATTGGGGAAGGTTTTGGTGGGAGTGTCTGACTCTGCACAACACAAACTGCTGTAATTTAAAATGGAAAAGCCCAGTACTCAGACCTGGCTGTAGAGGACCATGGCATTTGGGTTTTGGATAACTTACGCTGCTGTGCCAGTCTGTACATTGGGTCTGACAGCGCCGTGCTGTGCCACTGCTATGGCTCTTGGCACCAGGACACGCGCATGGCAGGAGAAGCATGGTGCTGGTGCCTTGCTGGGGAGAAGGCTCTGTCCCTCGCCATTCTGGTTCCTGTCACCGCTCTTCTCTCTTCTCCTCAGCTCGTAGCCTGACCGGGAAGCCTCACCCGCTGAGGAGATGAGGGAGAAAGCAAGCTGTTGTACCCCAGGGGCAGCAAGTCTTGATTGAAGCGTTTTATTTGCTGGGGTCTTTTATAAATGTGAGTGTGTTGGAGCATGACAGAAAGCAGGAAAAGTAGTCTTAAAATTTTCTATTGAAAAGCAGTTACATTTTAAGGTTGGTTTTGTTTTTTTTTTTTTCCCCAGTCTCATTGGTTAACAAACTGAACATGAGCTCCCACTGAGATGTGCTGGCTGAGAGCGTGGATGAGAGCCAAGGAGGTGTAAACAGCAGGGCGTCAGGCAGGAGCGGGAGGTTGTATTGCCTCCCTGTACAGCACCAGCAGGATCGTTTGCAGAATACTGTGCCCCATACTCGTGCCAGGCTTTAAAAGGGGGGGGCGGGGAAAAACGTGATGAAAACTGGAGTGATTTTAGAAAGGATGGTTTTAGAAATCTAAAAGGATTTTAGAAAGGAACAACAATGACTACAAGTATGGAAGATATGCTCTGCCATAGGGGTCTTGTGGAAGAAGCCCCTTTAGCCTGTCGTTAAAAAAAAAAAAAAGGAGAAGATCCTGAGCTGAGCTGAGCTGAGAGCAGCCTTTGAACACCCTGAGAGAGGGTGGGAGTATCTGACACTAGAGAAGTTGTTAACCCCGTGGAAGAAGAAACAGCTCACGTATGTGTTTGGACTACCAACTGAAGCTTGACATTTCAAGGGGGGGTTCGTAATTTTAAATAGCAAAGGTAATTAAACATTGGAGCAATTTGCCAAGGGATGTATCTTTAATTCAAAACTGAATTGGCTTCAAAAATATATTATTTAACTCAGCCAGGAATTAGCCTACTGTTTTGTAGGAATTTAACCCATATAATCACAGCAGCCCCTATGGCCTTAAATCTATTAAACTATTATTTTTTTAAATCAACCCAGGTTACCTTCCCTCAAATAGTTTAGCCGCTAACACAATCGCATCAGCCATCTTAGGGGGATTATTCATAATTATGGAGCAGAGTGTCATCTCAAGGGACGAAAGGTAGAGGCAGTGATTTCTTTCCGTTGTTTAAATAAGTCTGAGATCTAGTAGAGGATAATGCATAAGAAATGGCAGCTGTATTCAGTGAGGTCAGTCTAAAAGGAGGCATGGTATAGCAGCAGCTTTAGGGATACTGAAATTAAATTCAGAGGAGACTCTAGGTTAATAAAGCTTGTTTCAGAGGAAGGGCAGCGAGAGCATTTATCGCCCCGGTCAAAAGGCACATTGCATGTTCTGACTTAAAAAAACATGAAAGCAAAAATACAAACCAAGTCAAGTCAAGTCAAAACAAACCAAAACCAATTTCTTCGCACTTTATGTTTAACAGACGCTATGGAAAAAGATGAGAGATATGCGACAGTCATGGCAAAAATGACACACTTTATAGGTATGAACTCACAAAGTCATTTCGGTCATAGAAAATATAGTTCAAAATAATTTGAGGTATTTCTGAAGTGGATATAAGTAATGAGAAAAATGTCAACCTATGAACTCTCAGTTAGAGAGCAGGGAATAGCATAATGTGAATATGTGAATAATTAAGCTACTACAGACACTTGTGGAAGCAGGGGAAAGCTGAAAGGTGTCTTTAGGTGTGAGTCTGAATTTGACTGACTTTTTAACAACATACACAAAACCTACCATTTTCATGGCATGCTTAACATTCCATGCTGAATTTTACACTGAGATTAATATTAACAATAATATGCATATGAACTGGAGGAATGAGACAAACTATGTGAAGATCACATCTACTTGACATTTACTTGTCTCATGATTACTTGGCCCAGCGTCTGCACTCAGACCCTTGTTCACCATTCCCCAACAAGTTCATGTTTTCTGTTTGAACCATGCAAATCTTTTAGGAAAAACCAAACCAAAACAATCCCTCCTCCCCCACCTCAGCCAACTGTAAGGCAAGGGTCTCAGGTGAGCCAACTCATTCCTTCTGCAAAGTAATACACAGCCTTTGCATTACTTCTTTGCAATGCATTTGCAAAGAAATACTAATTTATCTAGTAGGTCACGTAGCTTATTGATGCTGTGAGTTGCACTCACACAGTTAGTCATTTTGGTATCAGTGAGATTCCTTGAATGTATAATATCTACTCAGTGGGACTGAGGCTTCCAAAATGGCACTTGGAGAATATAAATGGCTTGTGCCCTAAAGCAATAGCTGCAATGCCCTGGTGTGGGTTTGCAAAGTGTGACAGAGACTCCAAATGAGGGACACAAAAAAAATTAATTATGCAGACAACTGAAATTGCTGAGGATTCCTTCCTTTAGGGGACATTATTCTTTCTGCTACCACAGGCTCATGATTATTTATTTCAGCTCATAATTTTCCATCACAAAAGTGTAGAGACACAAATCTGTGCCAAAGGGAGATGGCTTTTGAATTAGAATTGGAAGCATCCTCAGAAGGCGGGGGGATACCTGCTTAAAGTGTGACTTGAGGGACAAGGATAGAAGAGACTGCTTGGGGGATCAAGTCTAGTCCCTTATGGGGGGACGGGGTGGCCAATGCTGAACAGAGTCTGGATATGTTTAAACAGCAGTGCAAGGGGGACCTGCACCATGTCCTGCTTCCCCAGTCACCCACACTGGGAAAGCTGCATGTAACCCTTTCTGGTTTCAAGGAGGCAGCTTCCCTTCCCGTAGAAACCAGGTACACGGACAGGAGAGATGGTGTTTACTTGGGTTGTGGTTGCAACCTGCAGCATGGAGCATGCCCAGCGTGCACACCTTGAGCAGGGCATTGAAATGGGCTTCCCCATCCCAGGAGGAAGATGCATCAGTCGGCTCCTTGCCATAGGTGCACGAGTCCAGAACGGTCTGCAGAATGCCATGTGCCCAAAGCATTCCCATTTCCATATCAAAGGTGCATATATGCAAAATGAAGAGACGCCTCACATGAACATTACACATATATACAAACTTAATTTGTTCATGCAGTGTTTAAACCAAGAATCCAAAGGATGCTATCAAAAAGGTTTTAATATTTCAAGAACAAGGGAGGCGAGAGCAGGCAGGAGTCAGGCTATTTATGGATTCAGCGGTAGCGTGAGCGTTATATAATTCTCTGAATCAGAATATGAAATTGCACTAATTCTTTGATTTTGGTTCCACTTTGAAAAAGAAAAGGCTTACTTGTAGTTTGTTCATGCTATGAGTTGATGTAGAAGCTTTTTGAAGATAGTTTTGACCCACCTGAATATATTATCAAGTTTATTCATGTAAATGAGACGGTTTGGACAGAATTGGCAATACCGTGTCTTCTGAGTTCAGAAATATCAGTCTGGCTTAGCAAGAGTTGCTTTCCCTGCCTCCCGTGAGAGAGGTAGGCTTTCTGTCTCCTTCACAGAAGTAGAGAATCAAAATGATTCTCATCCTGGGATTCTCCCCCCTTCACCCTTTGCTGGGTAAACTTGTGCAAAAGCAGGAAAAAACTAGATGATGTTGCTTTTCATGGGTGCTTTAAAGCCTGAAGTGGGAGCTGAAAGGGTAGTGCTGGAGAGCAGGCACACGTGCAGCAGCTCTCAGCTTTCTGCTCGACATCCAGATATCGGGATCAACTTTAGATACCTGTTCTTACAGAACATGGTTTGGCTATAAATATTCCCGTGAGAAACAGAGGTAGGGCTGATTTGTCACAGCTTTGATCTTCGCTGGGTGTGCTAAGGAGGGCGGTGTGACTCTGCGCCTGGGCACTGACCCACTGGAGACACACTTTGCTGATGCGAGCAAAACTCACCTAGTCAAACTTTCCAGATTTCACTGAGTAAAAAAGAGCAGATATATAAAAGATTTTTTTTCCAAATACAAATTAAAGAAATATTAGTCTTTACAAAGAATTGTTCCAGGATTGACAAGTCTCTGTTGGACTCTCTTGCTATGGATTTGGAGAGCTGGACTGCAGGGAAGCGAGACCTTTCACAGCCAATGTACTGGTGCAAACTATTATTTGTTATTATCCCCAGTGTTATTGCATTAATACTCAAGGATGCATTACAAAAGATTGTCCCTCTCCCCAGTGAAATGCTGATGTCACATAGCCGGAGCAGAGATGCAGGCGGGGAGGATGACATGAGTGGTACAAGGCTACACAGCAGGTCCGTGGTGGAGGGGCGCAGATCTTCAGCGTCTGACCCGGATTGTGCTTCCTCTCCAACACTCAGCCTCACACCACCAAGAGGCTTTCCACCCTTAGTGTTAGGCCTTAAAATAAACAACATGATAGCATCCCATATGTGGTCCCTGAATTAGTGCAGAATGGAAACTGGTTTTACAATCTCTTACATCGTTTCCCTGCTGCTGCTGTCACTTTTCAGCAAGATACCCCAGACAGCAGTCTGGCTCAGCAATGACAATTTCAATTAAAAACATTTGTTTTCACATCCTCTTAACAGTTTCCACATGGTGAGAAGTGCCTCCTCTCCCCGTGTGAATTTTGGGCGTAGGACAGTGAACAAAGTATGTATGCTTCTCTCTATGTGGAAAAACTTAATTCCATCATGGCTTCATTTGGTGTTGTGCTGTAGCAGAGCCAGGGTGCTTGCACTGTTGTATATCTCACAGTGCTAATGAGGTTTTATTAGAGAAGATTAGCCTTTTTCCAACTTAGAAACAAAAGCAACTAACATACAAACAAAAAAAAAGAACTTGCATGGAAAGGAAAAAGTTTGTTTGCTACAATATCTAGCCTCTAAATATGCTGTTACTAGCTTGCAGATCACATTTCTACTAGATCTTTATGTTGGTGTATGCAGATTTAAATAAGTAAGTTGAGGCATTCCATAGTTTAACGTCCTGACATTGCATTTTTCCAGCTATTCAAGCATGTTTTCATGTCAATATGCAAGGGTTAAGGAACCATTTGTAATGTGCTGCAAATGTGTCCATTGACCAGCCTTGGGGCTGGGACAAAGAGTTTTTAGGAAAATGATGTTTTCTGTCTACAAGCAACATAATCCTTCTTCCTCCGAAAAGCATTATTTCCCCCTCAGTACCTGAATCCACCACATTTTACAAAAGTCACAGCAAACAGCAAGTAGTCAAGGGGTCAGGACCTGCCCTGTGTTTGAAAATGATATGCAGATATGTTCGCGTTTGACGGGAGAGGCAGGCACGAATAAAACTCTATCCTGGCATTTTTGACCTTTCAGGAAACAATACTCACTAGTGGTGATTAAAACCTATCCTAGGGTGAGAGAGAAACTTGGTCCCCTCACTTGACAGGATTGTTTGACACTTTTTATGTACCTCAGCTCTCTAGATACCTCCCTACTTAATTTGAAAGACCCTCTGGTGCTTATTATTAATTGCCTGTGAACAGTTACCCTGAAATGCCTATTTTTTGGGAGATGGGTGCCTACTTTTTTCCTAAAGCTATATAGCTTCTAGTTTTTGGACAGGCATTTGCTTAAATTCCTGGAGAATGACAAAAAGCTGGATACATTCAGGTATAGCTTAACCTGTGTCAGAACACCTCTCACCTCGTTGTGGTGGGTTGACCCTGGCTGAGGGCCAGGTGCCCACCAGAGCCGCTCTATCACTCCCCTCTTTCATTAGACAGGGGAGAAAAGGTACAACGAAAAAAAACTTACGGGTCGAGATAAGGACAGGGAGAGATCATTCTCTAATTATCATCACGAGCAAAACAGACCGAACTTAGAGAGGGAATTCATCTTATTTATTACTAAGCAAAACAGAATAGAGGAATGACAAATAAAACCAAATCTTAAAACACCTCCCCCCACCCCTCCCATCTTCCCAGGCTCAACTTCACTCCCAGCTTCAACCTCTGCCCCCCCCAGCAGCACAGGGGGACGGGGAGTGGGGGTTACGGTCAGTTCATCACATGGTGTTTCTGCCGCTTCTTCATCCTCAGGGGGAGGACTCCTCTCATCGTTCCCCCGCTCCAGCGTGGGGTCCCTCTCACGGGAGACAGTCCTTCACGACCTTCTCCAACGTGAGTCTCCTCCACGGGGTGCAGACCTTCAGGAGCAAACTGCTCCAGCGTGGGTCCCCCACAGGGTCACAAGTCCTGCCAGCAAACCTGCTCTGGCGTGGGCTCCTCTCTCCACGGATCCACAGGTCCTGCCAGGAGCCTGCTCCAGCGCGGGCTTCCCACGGGGTCACAGCCTCCTTCAGGTGTCTCCACCTGCTCCGGCGTGGGGTCCTCCACGGGCTGCAGGTGGAATCGCTACACCCCCTCATCCTCCCTCCATGGGTTGCAGGGGGACAGCCTGCTTCACCATGGTCTTCACCACGGGCTGCAGGGGAATCTTGCTCCGGCGCCTGGAGCACCTCCTGCCCCTCCTTCTGCACTGACCTGGGTGTCTGCAGATGTTCTTACATCTTCTCACTCCTCTCTCTGGCTGCAAAAGCGCTCCCTAACTGTTTTTTCTCTTTCTTAAATATGGTATCACAGAGGCGCTGATTGGCTTGGCCTTGGCCAGCGGCGGGTCCGTCTTGGAGCCGGCTGGCATTGGCTCTATCAGACACAGGGGAAGCTTCTAGCACCTTCTCACAGAAGCCACCCCTGTAGCTCCCCCCGCTACCAAAACCTTGCCACGCAAAACCAACACACTCGTGCACAGGGTTCTAGCAGCTGGACCACTCATCCAGATGGGAGAAACTCAAAAAGAACAATCAAAAGGCTCAAGGCAAGCTCAGCTGAGGACGTGCCCCTTTCCCGCCATCACTAGGGCAGACAGACAGCTCCTGCATCCCTGGCTGTAAAATGGCCGACCATTGCTCAGATCATCCCAGTGCAGCACTGGTAGGTGCTTATTCTCAAGTGGGGCACAGGTGGACACAGCTGTGACCTGATAGAGAAGCTCAGTAATCCTGTTGTTTTCCTGTACTCTCAATGGAAGCATTAAATATTTACCATAAATGGAATTCAAGTGCTTTATTTCCTTGCATGAGAAATGCATGAGAGGTGCTTTCCAAGTGTTTTGACAGCTATGTTGGGTAGAAAGAGCATCCCCTCTCACTGAGCGCTAGGAGCCTCAGCTACTTCTGAGAGATACCTAAGTCAGGCACCGAAAATACGACGACACTGGGAAATCATGTTCTTTTTCTCTATTGCATCAACAAGGGGCACAGGCGTTATGTTGCTGGTCTGTGTGAGTTCAGCAACTGTTGTTGCATGACTGAAGTCAAGGACTTCCCGGGTAATATGCAGAGATCATATTGTTCCATAAGGATCCAAGTTTTTTGTGTTCAGGGGAAAATAGCCTATATACAGAGAAAGTGATGCAGAGAGGTGGTGAGTTGACTCTCATTTAAACTAGACACTTGTTTTTAGACTTTACAGTTGTATTACTGGACTGCCTTCCTGTTTCAGGAGAACACTGTGCTCTGAGCGAAGAGAGGGTAGACGTGGTGGCTGGGAAAGGGCATAAACTGGGGAGAGGAACAGGACAAGCAAGTAGGATACAGCAGATGACAGAGGATGGTCATACCTCAAGGAAGGCTGAAGAGCAGAACCTGATGGCAGAAAGTGGTAGATGTGAAAAAGGGAAGAGACGAAGAGATTTCCTCAAAAGAGAACTCTAGACAACCAGAAAAGTGAATGCAGCAAGACAAGGAGGCAAAATGGATTCTTATGTTATATGAAAATTAAAACAACAATATTCAAAATTTTAGAAAAATCACTTACAAACAAAATACAAACTATCTTACAAGATCTAGCAAATGCAGTGGGGTTTGCTAATCTCTATGGGACTACCATCCTGAGGAAACGCTGTTGAACTCTGACCAAGTCCAGATTTCATGGCACATGCAAAAGTAAAAGATATTTTCCTAAGCAGGAAAGATAAATCAAATAAATAGTAAATTTATTTTTGAACTATTTTTGAAGTCCAGTAAATAGTTCTGGAGTTTTCATGCCCAGATATAGTACCTGAAACATGTATCCTATAGACCTGTGTTATTACTATCTGGATGTTTCTCATGTTATTTCTCTCTTTCTTCCACTGCAAAGAACATGACCTTAAAGAGATACATATATTACAGAACTTGCCATTTTATAGAACTCACCCTAAATGGGAGGCTTCCAGAAGCAAGAATAGACATAAGCATCTTTTTGACCAGCTAAATAATATCTTCTGAATTCATTAGCATTGGAATTAGGATATGGTAAAACTGGGCCTATATGTATGACTAAAGTTTTACTGTATGTGGGGAATGTAAGGCACAGCTGTGCAAGACTTGATGCAAGCCTGCTGATTTGACTTTTCATTGACTTCAGTGGCCCCTTGTGAACATCCGCCAATCAATAATTGAATAGATTAAAACAAGAGGTCTCTAGAAGCAAATACCAGAGAAGGCTGTTCCAGTGTATTGATATTATAGCAATTTAATCCTGGCACAAGAACAAATATATCTACCAACTGTCTGAGTAAATAAATTGGCTTGCTAGAATTGTTGTTAATTTAACAGGGCTGGGGTCATGCTAAAATCACCTTATTTATCCAAGGATAATGTGTGGACTAAACCACTTGTCTCTCTTCATTGTTTCTGGAGAGAGAGACGGACACTTCCAGAATTGTATTCATCTCAGGTAAGGTAGATACTGAAAATACCTGAGCTAAGTGACAATGCCTGGCCTTTGAAGGTGCCTGTCCCCTCCACTGATTAGATGGTTATAATAGTCTAGATATCTAATCACTAGGCAGTTAAAATTAACTAATGATCTTCACCACTGATGTTGTTGTTATTACGCAAAGTTCAAGAGGTTTAGGAGAGATGCAGATCACCCATGACTGGGAGAAATCTGGATTAAGGAAGGACCTAGAAAGGAGATGTCACTCTGTGCAAGGTTGAGATCTCTGTTTTCCTGGTAAATGAGGAATGCCCGTAACTGAAGTTGGTAATCTATAGAATTCTGATCAATTTGAATTCTTTCATAGAAACCTGTGTAGTTCTCTTCGAGTGTTGATTAGGCTTTGTGGTAGAGAAGATAATTCTCTGGAAACTGGTGGTGGTAACAAATCAGGCTTTTTCAGGTTGTTCATACCTACTTCC
Organism: Balearica regulorum gibbericeps; assembly: GCF_011004875.1. Lineage (NCBI taxonomy): Eukaryota > Metazoa > Chordata > Aves > Gruiformes > Gruidae > Balearica > Balearica regulorum. The sequence goes on along the minus strand of NC_046184.1, from coordinate 159,017,164 downwards.
TTTTCACTCTTGTTAACCGAGAGTGCACTGATACTGTTAGCTCTGCAGAACCAAAGAAAGCATGTAAGCCGGAGCTCATGTCCCCCAGGGCATGTCCATCTCCACCAGCATCACCGGCTGTACTTCATAATGTTTGTCTTGCTGTGGCCGCACAAGTTAGAAAGAGGCTGGCTTGCCTGGCAAGATTTGAACAGAATTTTAATAGCGAGCAAAACCAACATTAGCTGTTTGTGTATTGACAGAAAAATGTGGAAACCAATGCTACAGTTCCTATAAGAAGACAGTAGCAAAGGCAGGAAAGGGGAGCAACTATGAATGTACTCTAGGACCCTAAGAAACTAGTCTTACCCTCATAGTGTGTCACAGAACTAATGATTTTTCCTTAGATTTCAAGAGTGATTCAGGCTGGAAAAGCCAGAAAATAAGATACTCTGTAATCTTTTATGAGGATTGCCTCCTTACCACTCTCTGGTACATAATGGTATTTGCTGCTGGTTTTCCCTTTGTAGTTTGATTTGTGGGGGTTTTAAAATGTCAAAACACAGTTTACCCACTTTTTATATACTCATAAATCCAAATAAATAAAAAAATAAAAATTGGGCCATTTATTCAGTCACTTTTCGGTGTATAACCTCATTTTAAAAATACAGGCTTAGCTGCCGGGTAAGCAATCTTTCAGCATTATGTTTCCAATCTGTCAATCTGATCTGAGCTTAAAGGACTCACATTCTGTTTTTTCCATAGAAACAAAACACTTATTCGACAGTAAGTATAGCTTACGCTGCCTTACAGACAATAGGCATCCCTACGTCTCCATTGTCATTACCTTTGAAAATTGGGCAGTTGTCAGCTGAGTGGACCTCGATACCAGGCACTTTGAAGGTCATTGAGTGGCTCTGCACAGAGGATTTGCCAACACAAACATTGACAGACTCTGGACAAAATATGTGTCAGAGATGAATCTCAGTTCACCTTTGTGATCATGAAAATCGTCCCTGTGTTGGTTTTGCATGGCAAGGTTTTGGTAGCGGGGGGAGCTACAGGGGTGGCTTCTGTGAGAAGGTGCTAGAAGCTTCCCCTGTGTCTGATAGAGCCAATGCCAGCCGGCTCCAAGACGGACCCGCCGCTGGCCAAGGCCAAGCCAATCAGCGCCTCTGTGATACCATATTTAAGAAAGAGAAAAAACAGTTAGGGAGCGCTTTTGCAGCCAGAGAGAGGAGTGAGAAGATGTAAGAACATCTGCAGACACCCAGGTCAGTGCAGAAGGAGGGGCAGGAGGTGCTCCAGGCGCCGGAGCAAGATTCCCCTGCAGCCCGTGGTGAAGACCATGGTGAAGCAGGCTGTCCCCCTGCAACCCATGGAGGGAGGATGAGGGGGTGTAGCGATTCCACCTGCAGCCCGTGGAGGACCCCACGCCGGAGCAGGTGGAGACACCTGAAGGAGGCTGTGACCCCGTGGGAAGCCCGCGCTGGAGCAGGCTCCTGGCAGGACCTGTGGATCCGTGGAGAGAGGAGTCCATGCCAGAGCAGGTTTGCTGGCAGGACTTGTGACCCTGTGGGGGACCCACGCTGGAGCAGTTTGCTCCCGAAGGTCTGCACCCCGTGGAGGAGACTCACGTTGGAGAAGGTCGTGAAGGACTGTCTCCCGTAAGAGGGACCCCACGCTGGAGCAGGGGAACGATGAGAGGAGTCCTCCCCCTGAGGATGAAGAAGCTGCAGAAGCACTGTGTGATGAACTGATCGTAACCCCCACTCCCCGTCCCCCTGTGCCGCTGGGGGGGGCGGAGGTTGAAGCCAGGAGTGAAGTTGAGCCCGGGAAGATGGGAGGGGTGGGGGGAGGTGTTTTAAGATTTGGTTTTATTTGTCATTCCTCTATTCTGTTTTGCTTAGTAATAAATAAGATGAATTCCCTCTCTAAGTTCGGTCTGTTTTGCTCGTGATGATAATTAGAGAATGATCTCTCCCTGTCCTTATCTCGACCCGTAAGTTTTTTTTCGTTGTACCTTTTCTCCCCTGTCTAATGAAAGAGGGGAGCGATAGAGAGGCTCTGGTGGGCACCTGGCCTTCAGCCAGGGTCAACCCACCACAGTCCTACATTTATGTTTACGTGTAAACCAAAGATTGTATATCCTTAATTATGACTTATGCCTTGCCTTGTCTTACCCTCATAGCCTTGCCTTGTCTTACCCTCATATTGATCAAAGGAGATCAATAAATGTAAACTTCCTCACTTTATCTTCAAGACTAGGACAGCTCTGCCCTGTTCTACTTTTTGGACTTCATCACATTATTCTCAAAGCTAGTTCTTTATTTCACCAGTGCTAACTACATTGATGTTCTATTAATTCTCTTTTTGCTATCACAGTTTACCATAACAAACCTCTAAGAGGAAAACCACACTGGATCCAGTTCCCTGAACACTGTGGAAGAAAAATGAATAACGATGATACAGGTTGCAAGGTCTTAAGTTATCATTATTAGAAATGCATTATAGACAATCTTTAGTAGGTAGAGCTCTATGAAGTAGCAGACTACTGAGTTGCTTACTGACCAAAACAAAATCTCATTTCTTAAATCATACCAGTTGAACCAAACCTAAAAAACTGCAAATATTCAAGCCACCTACTTTCATTTGTTCAACTGTTTTAGTCTTTTTTTTGTGTGCAGGAGACAGAAAAAAAATAAAAATCCAACTCTTTCTTGAAGATTAAAACTGCGTGCAGTAGATATTTCAGCAGAAAGACCTAGAGCAAGTATTTGCCCTGGTAGATCTAAGTGGGAACCCTGGAGACTGGAGAAATAAATATCCTAGCAATATTCCTAAAAGTAAAGAAATGGAAGATTTTGTATATTTTCTGAGTTTGGTATAAGCAATCCATCTGTTATTTCTGGGTGGTCAAAAAGTTTAAACTGGAAAGATTATCCTATAACCGCAAAACAAAGCCAAACCACAAATATTTAAACAGCTATGAAGATGTTATAATAAGAGCCACTGGAAAAACTCTTTTTGGAAAAGTATCCCAATGAATGAGACAGATGAAGAAGTTTTGAAAATTCCTTCAGAAAGAGTTTCAACAAAGACAATGGGAAGTTGTCTGCCATCTAATGTCCTCAAGGTAACATTTGTAAATGCTGAGTTAAAAATATTGATTATAGTTTTATGAGTTTACAATTTTATCTCAAACATACTTTTCCTAAAACAGTAAGGAGGGCTGGACAAACACATATGAAATTAGCTGGTGTTTTGGTATATTTTTCCAGCAAAGTGACCATTTTTAATGATTGGGATTTCTCCTTCCATAGTTATTACTGAAGTCGACCAGGGAACATAATCATACTGGCCTTACTTGTTCCAAGTAGTACCTAGTAGCACCCAGTACATCTATGTTGGAAACAGCAGAAATTAACTTAGAACCAGAAATGCATTTGAGCATCTAAGAGTGTATTTGCACAGCTCACTGTGGTGTGGTGAACAAATCCTTCAGCTGATTTTGGCTGAGCTATCTCCACACCCCAGCATTGCGATGACCAAGAGGCACGGTGTGAGCTGGGCCTGGCTCTGTGCTCTTCTTGGGACCTAAGTGATATTAGTGCTGCGCTGTCATATGGATATAACGGTTTGGCTAGAGCTTGACGGAAGATGTCTGTATTACGTCCCACAGTAGAAACATACTCTTGCCCTCCACAGTAGGAAAGCACCTGTGATGACCACAGCCGGGCTACAAAATTTCTGCTATTTCCTCAGCAAGCCTCCAGAAGCAGGACCAAACTTATTCAGACTTAGATCATAGAATCATAGACTGGTTTGGGTTGGAAGGCACCTCAAAGATCATCTAGTTCCAACCCCCCTGCCATGGGCAGGGACACCCTCCACTAGACCAGGTTACCCAAAGCCTCATCCAACCTGACATTGAACACTGCCATGGAGGGGACATCCACAAACTCTCTGGACAACATCTTCCAGTGCCTCACCACCCTCACAGTAAAGAATTTCTTCCTTATATCTAATCTAAATCTACCCTCCTTCAGTTTAAAGCCATTACACCTTGTTAAAGGATAATTACATGCCCTTGTAAACAGTCCCTCTCCAGCTTTCCTGTAGGCCCCTTCAGGTACTGGAAGGCCGCAATTACATCTCCCCGGAGCCTTCTCTTCTCCAGGCTGAACAACCCCAACTCTCTCAGCCTTCATAGGAGAGGTGCTCAAGCCCTCTGATCAGCTTCGTGGCCCTCCTCTGGACTCGCTCCAACAGCTCCATGTCTCTCCTTGTACTAGGGACCCCAGAGCTGGATACAGTACTCCAGGTGGGGTCTCACCAGAGCAGAGTAGAGGGGCAGGATCACCTCCCTCGACCTGCTGGTCACACCTCTTTTGATGCAGCCCAGATGATACCTAGAAGCGAGTATGAAAAAAAAAATGTGGATAGAAGTTTCTAGACATATTGGGTGGCTTGTTTTTCAGAAAATTAGAATATCTTCAAACTGTGCTGATTCCAGGGGACGCAAGACTTGAGAACACATTCTGGAAACAGGGCTTCATGTAACTGAGATTAAGTGTGACCGAAATATGTTTTTGTATCTAGCATTCTTTTCAAGAAAAACTATAAGAAAGACAAGAATAAACAACAAAACAATTTAAGATCTGCTGGATCTGTAAATAGGAAAGCTAACTCATGAGGAACCAGCAGAGGCTTCCATAAATATCAATCCATGACACATGTTTACATTTGGGCACCTAAGCTTAAAGGATATAATTTTAAATATCGCTGGGGCTGTTGGTAAAAAGCATGAAACAGTGTTGCATGTAGAATTTATCTCATTTACCAGGAGCCATAGAAAAGGCAGACATCTGCCAAGTGCTAATAATTTAGACTGATGCTGTAACTAGCAAAGACAGACCTTCCAGGAGACTCCTTATGCTCCACGTCTTAGGTACCTACCTTTATGTGGGGTAAGCTTCTGTCTGAAAGTGTCTTTATTTCCTCTCTGACTATAAGGCAGCCTGCTTTTTACCATAGATAGACAAAATAAAACAAAAAAATAAGGAACTTGGAATATATGTAAACACATAGAGAATAAAAAGTACAGAAACACAGGACAGTTAGACCAAATGAACCCTATGTAAAGGGTCTTTGTAGAAATACAGTTCTTAATTATACTTAAATTTGAAAATGAAGCTGTGAAGCACTGACTGAATTATTAAAAAAGAATGATTTTTAGAATATCCATTCAGCAAACAAGAATCTTACATTTAAGCAATCCACTGACCTTTCCTTTTACGACCTTATTCTTGCATAAAGAATTAGATAGCCAACAAATTTTAACTATGGCTTTGGATTATAGTTTTGGGTTTTTTTTTTTTCATCTTTTTTTGTAGACCTGAGTCAGTAATTGCACAGCAAAGACAAACTCAAAGCAATCTGCAGCTTGATCTAAGCAGCATTTTTTCGCAGTGGTATTTTTGTGACAACCAAAACCTCTCCCTGTTCTTTAGAAGAAAGAAAATTGAACTATCCAACAACACCAGAGCATTCAAAGTAACCATCAAAATACTCTTCTGCTGATCAGCTGAAGTGCTCTAACATAATCTCTGTGACTTGCCCTTCAGTAGATGGTCATTCACTTAGTGATGCAGTGACATTAAACATTTGCATGGCATCTTGGTCTTGCCTTGGTACAAAGGTGCCCTGGTTCTGCATGTGCAATACAATTTAGCAAGATACCAGGAAAACAATAATTTAACTAGCTTGTATCTCTGCCTTCCATGAATCTAAAGAGCAATCTTTTCAGTAAATTCTGCAGAAATAAGATTAAAACAAACCAGGTGGTAGTCAAGCTCCTATAGCCCCTTTATGAAAAATGTTTTTTGCAATGAATCAAAGACATGGAAGCCATATCGACCAAGAGAGAAGAATTTCATATAAATATATGAATGTTAGGTAGTCTAAGAGGGAAAAGCTTGTATTTAAGAACCTGATGTAAAGAAAAAACATCTGGAGACTTCTGATTCCTGAATGGTACATGGATTCTAGCTAACTGTAAATAACCATGAACAACGAATATCTCAGTAGCCAATATTTTTCTCTGCTGGTATCAAATGAAATTCATTTGGTATCAGCTGGAGTTTTTATAGTGCTAATGGAAGTTATTTTCAGTTATCACGTCAGCCCATAAGTATACAAAGGCAGCAATTTTGCTAGTAATCTGGAGATCAGTTTGTATGTAGGGGGTATACTTTAGGCTGTTTCTGCAGTGCAAGCTTTTATCTTAATAAATGTGGTGAATCATAAATAAAAAGGAAATGATAAAAAAAGGAACATTCAGCTGGGGCTATGGTTGGGTTTGGAAACATTTCATAGTGTGAATATCTGAACTCTAAACCATGATGATGTCCAGCAAGCCCTGTGCTCAATGGGGAACCAATGTACCTGAGAACTAAAAATGATGGATATTTTCCTTACAATAATTCCTCTGATATTCCTTTAACGTATGATGCAAGATTTAAACTAGTCAAATTCTGCTGGGCTGCACAGAATCCATGTAATTACAATTCTTTTTAATAAACTCATGAATTTTAGAATATATAAGACTGCCAAAGGATAAAGTAGCCCAATAAATGAGAAAGAGTTTAACTCTGCTTTTAATAGCTCTCTAAACTCTAACAGCAATGCCAATCTCTAATTGTGGTATGTTGATTAGTATTTCAACACACTTTGGTAAGGGGCAAAATCACTCTCCAAATTTGCTTGCTTAGAAGAGCTTTTATATCTCAAAACTCCGTTACTAATTTTCTCTAATGACAAATTTAACATTAGCTAGTTCAAATTTATCTAGCGCAATGCATGCATAGTGCTTAGAAGTTACACAACACGGTGTGTAACAGCATGAGTAGACAATTTGGCTGTCTATGAGAGTAGGGCCGGGCTCTCAAAAGGCCACGCAGCTGAATTTTCTTATACTGCTGAAAAACGTCAGTGACTGTTAATGATAATGGCCCTTAAAGATGAACTGAGCATTTCATAATACTCATCAGTCATTATATCCTTGTGAGATACAGATTGCTGTAGTTCATAGTGTTCCCTGGGATCCTGGTGCCCCAGTTGTCAGACTGGGAGATCTATCAGGGTACACAACAGCTCCATCCCTGCTTGACCACTAACATGCCTTCCCATTGAAAACAGAGTGCAGTGTGGAGGTTGGTGACATGGACCAAAGTTTAATCTTGTTGTATGGTTGGGACCCAACTGGAGTTTCATCAGACTTGGAGGTGGTCCCATATGCCCTGCTCTGGCTGGAGTCCTGTGGTGCTTACTGCTGCAGCTACATGCTTGTTTCTCGTATGTTTGTAAAGGAGCTCTATTTTAACTCACCATATCATTATGTACAATATTTCTACATTAGGATGCCTGCTATTAATGCTGATAACGTAACCAGACTGTCAAACTGTGTATTGTATTTCAGGTAAGATAAACAAAACCAACCAACTCAATTTTTTTAACAATGCTTAATTTCAACACTTAGCACTTTTTTTTTACCAATTCTGGTAAAATTTGAGTTATATTAAAGGCACATCCTCTAATTTTGTGAAGAATTAAAAGAAAAGACCAAAGCAATATGATTCAAATGTTTTCTTTATTCAGTGAGTAAAACTCATTACTGTTTTAAGATGAAATGCAGCTAAACAAAAAATTGGAGAATCCTAAGCTGTCACAGATTTTCAGTCCTGTAGGTCTGAACCTTGAAGAATTAATCTATTTTTAAGTAGTATTCACAAGAGTTACAGGGACATAGATTGAAAACAACACTAGATCTGTCATTTTCCATTTAGGTAACAAAGCGTTGTGATACAACTGTTTAGTTATACTTCTTTAACTATAATTTTCTTTACCTGTACAAATGGTTAAACATCAGCCCACATTCTTTTTGCTATTCTAGTAAAACAACTGAGTCATGAAACCTACCTGAACTGACAGGCACAGGCAAACTTACAACTGCTTTATGTAACCAAGATGACAAAAGCATTTCCCCCAGCGCTACTGAGATCTGGATCTGCGTTGCCTTTCCCTTTGTGCAATCAGTTCCACTTTAGCAAAGAGAGTTCCAAGGCTGTTAAAAAAACACCTGTCACCATGACATCCGCACTCACTTTGCATTCATGACTGCAAGGCACGACAGAATTAGGATTCTTCTAGTGAGTACAGGTGCTCTCATTTTCACGCTTAAGACCAAGGTGGTAAAGATCAATGACTACATTGATATTAAAGCAAAGCCATTGAAGTGACATCCTGAACTACCTTAACTACCAAGTTCTTTGGCTGGAGGGTGGTCTGATCTAGTCTTAGTCTAGCCTAGTCTAGTCTATTCTTGTTCTATCCTGTCCTGTCCTGTTCTTTATACCAGCCTCACTACCAAAAAGGTCCAACATTTTTCAGGAGTGTATTAAGCAGCATATTTAACATCTGTCATACCGAGATTATTTTTTGTTGCATTTTCTTTCTGGGAAAAGAATCACATATGCAGTGGTATGTTTATGTTGGGCACAACACTTTTGGAGACTTTCTTCTCCTGTGCAAATCACCCTCTATTTGCATTAAAGAGACATCCAAGCAGCAGAAGATGCTGAGTTTTGTGACAGTCCTTAGTTTCCACGTGAGATCAGTCTATAGTCCTGCATCATCCAGTCCCTTGAGAAAGCTGCTTGTCTGAAACAGGAAAGCTATACACTTATAATAGAAAAGCGCATTATGCCAGCAGAACAGAATTGTCAAGTACGTAGTCAGCCTGCAGCAGGCTTAAAGAGGGGAAGCCTTGAAGAGGAAGTGCAAGACTTTGAGCCTCATTTGATATTTTCTGCAAAGCCAATGCAGAAAGCAGAGAAATGGATTTATATGCTCCTAGGATGCTGTTTTGCTGAAGATTCATGCTGAATATTCTGTACTGGTTGAAGTCTAGGTTATTTCATTGCTTTTGTCCATGTGGAAGTGATAAAGGCATATATAGGCAAGGAAAAATCAATAGACAGAAGATAGGATGCAATCTCCTAACCCCGCAGAACTATTTGATTGCTTAGGAATGCTACTACGGGAGAGCCTAGTGTCGGTAAAGAAAACAGGGTGGTGACTTGAATTTACCTCTGTGGATGTGAGTCTCCCTCTCTGCAAACCTTTCAGAGTGTTCTCCTTTGCTTTTCTGTCAACTTGCTTATTTGGTTAGTAGTTGTAAGTAAATGCTGAATACAAAAAGAGTAAAAGTAAACATTAGGAGACATCACAAAGAGAGGTGGAATCTCCTTTTACTATTCTTCAGGACAGATTTAAACTGTTTTAGCGAACTTCTTGAGCCCTACTTTCATCTGGCACTACTAAAGCTCATACTTGAGACTGCCAAATGCTGCAGAGACATCCCAGCAGATGGGAATAGTATTGAGAGCAGCCGATCAATCATAGGCAGTGTTATAGCTGTTCCCGTTATACCTCATAGTCTATATCCACAACTGACTGTTTTCAGGTTATAAGTTACACTGAGTGTGTAGTTAGCCTTTGGCTCATTTCTGTTTCTGCTTCCTTAGGACTGAGAAGCTGGATGTTGGGCTGACAACAGGTTGAATCAATACCAACTTCTTCAAGGATCAGCAGACAATTGGATGTGTCAACGAAAAAGATGAGGTTCCTTTCCAGAGTGAGTGTTTTGGTCTGAGACGGCACAGGCTGGTTGCGGCTCTTTTTCAGCAGCCAAGAGATGGGTCAGGGGTGCTCAGTGAAGCTTCTTTCTCAGCCCTGGGTTGTGTCATGAGTGAATATGCTGAGCACTGGCAATGCAGTGCTGGATTTGTAGTAAGTAAAAGTGATGTGAGGAAAAGATGACAGCTGCATCATGCTCACTATCCCTTTTCCTCTATAAAAAGGCAAGAAAACATTTTTTTTTCTTCTTCACATAACACGCCTACATAAGAATTTACTGTAGTTGAATCAGGGCTGTTATGTGATCACCGCTGAGTAAAAAAGGCAGGTGGTGAACAAAAGTAGGAAGGGACAGCCTCAATTATACCAGCAACAATGGCTTTTAAAACTGTATTCCAAATCCTAAAAGACCATGTACAATTCAATACCGTGCTGAAAAACAGAGTTTCAAGTGAGTAATTAGTGGCCCCAGGCTACCTTTCAAAGAGAGCTTCATTTACAGGTATCCTTTTGCTTTCTGTGAAACTGTATTTTACACAGCATTTGTAAGAAATACACAAATGATTCAGAAGTGATTGAGGAGGTCCTTCTTGTCCCCAGCTTTCTTATGATGACTGACTCGAATGTCTTTTAAGCCAATAGGAAGTTTGCTGTGATGCCACTGAGTATCCTGTAAATCTTACTTGTCAATTCCTCTGAGATTACTTGCAGATATTAAGGCTGAGTGGGTATTTGCAGATTTGAGCTCATATTTAGCAAATATAAAACTGCAGTCATGGTAGGAGAAATAAAGAAATTGTGATTGTTTCATTTTCTAATGATGAAGAAAAAGAATATTTTTTATAGGTGATGCAAACCTTGCATTGCTCAAATTAAAGGAATCCCAAACCTGTGATAAAGATGCTGAACATGTTCTAAACCTGTTAAAACAAGCATAGTAAACCAGTAAAACCATGAATATTGTAATTAAATCTAGGTCAATAATAAAATTTAAATATTTACAGTGCTACTATGCTGAAAATACAGTTTGAATTTTTAGGAAGTTGCCTTATTTTTCTAAGGGAATACATTGCTGCCTCTGCCTCCACCTCCTTCAAATTCTACAAAGCCACAGGACTTAAGGAGGGGAAAACCTAAATCTTTTCTTAAAAAAGGCTTTCCATGCTTTGGCTGTAGCCATCTGTCATGGTTGACTGTTGCTAATACTGAAAAAGGTACAACGACCATACCCAGATATCAGACTTTTATAAATACCAAATCCTGAAAGCTTGGTAAGAATGTGAATTTATCAGGTTTCCAAAATGACATTTGGGTTTCCTGTCCTGTCCTGTCCTGTCCCCCAATGTGGAAGTTCAAACTCACTTTCTGTTAACTTAGTTATTGTTTTACATTATCTGTGTCAACTGCCTTTTCTCTCTTCTGGATTAGCTAAGTTTTCTTTAATTTGTATTTTATCTGATGTTCACAGTGTATTTTCATATTAAAAGTGGGTAAAGAGTCAAATTTCACTGATTTATCAGAGTTGGCTCCTTACTTCTTTTCTTTTCCTTAATAAAGGGACCATTGTGTTCATAGAGTAGGGAAAATTACCTTTTCTTAAAACACAAATAATGCCCTTCTCTATTCCTGAAGTTGCTTAAAAACAAAAAATCAAAATAATGCATGATAAAATGATAGTCAGCATCATTATATTATTCAGATGGCTTGGAAAGAATACCTTTACTGTTGGGCTGAACTGGCACACAAAGTGTCCCTACAATGGAACTCAATGGAGGTACATCAGGGTCCTGTATTTTTTTTTTTTTTGATTGACCCTATCCTGCCATGAAAATGCAGAGAACATTTGAACTTCGTTTTATTTTATTTTTCCTTTCCCCCCCCATTTCCTCATATAAAAAAGGAAGAAACAAACAACTGACATTTGCTTTGACATTTGAATGTTTGGTATACAGAGAACAAACTCCATGATCTTTTCTTTGAAGTTCATTTCTGAGCATTTTGGAGCAAATGACTCCTTCGTTCTGCATTCCAGAAGGAATGTTTATAATAGCCTACTCTGAATAGCTTTTTACACACTATTTCAGAAGGAAACCCCCTATAGCTCTGCTAAAACCACAGTAAATCAATACATTGCCAATAGTGTTTTGTCTATTGGTTGTCACTTAGTGTTTCCTGATTGAACTAATGCATCAACAACCTCTCTATAACTGATCTTCTAAACTTCTTGATAACATTAGACACAGTGGGGATATAGGTCTCTAACATACAGACACAAAATCTTAAGACTGTTTTCTTCACCTTCCCTTCAGGTGAGAAGCTGGACTGAAGGAGCCTAGAAGGGATTCCTGTTGCCTCCCTTTGGCTCCTTTCCAAAAATGAGACATATGATTAAAATTAGTCCTCTGGGAGCCCACTGAGTCTGTAAAGAGAAAGAGGCAGCTCCAGAAGGTGATTTTTTTTGTTCTCAGGTCAGTATCAGATAGGTAGAATGAGCTGCCCTGGAAAGGAACCTCTTTCTGTCCATTGCCTAGTGGGTTTGTGAGGAAGCACTTGTACCATCTTAGCTGAACCTTTACAGGAAAAAATGCCAGAAGCAGATTCCAGCATATGAAATCTCCCTGGAAAAGGATCAGCTGCTGTCAGGTTAATTCAATGATGGCAAAAGTACAAGCTTAAAGAAGCCTCTCAAAATGTTTTTGTAGATCTGCTGTGTTAATAGCCAATTACAGAACCAAGGGGGGAAGGAAAGGCTGTCAAACACTGTAAATATTTGTATATTTTTTTATCAGAGTCAACCCGATGTCTTCTCCAAGTGAGAGATCCAAAAGACAAAGAGAGTGTTTACTACCAATTGCCCAGACAGAATGTAAGCACTGATGAGTTATTCTATAGGCAATTGGAGAAATTTCTGGATTGGTATCCAGAATTGGTATTTATGGGAGATTTCAACTTCCCAGACATCAACTGGGAATATCATACTGCTGTGATGAGCAGATCTTGGAAACTCTTGAAGTTTATAGGAGATATAACTTCTTGTCACAGGTACTCAGTGAGCCAACTCGGAAAGATGGCCTCCTAGACTTGTTATTTGTGAATAAAGAAGGGCTCATGGGGTATGTGATGGTAGGCCACAATGATCGTGAAATGGCTGAGTTTAAAATTTTCGGTGTAATAAGAAAAAAGGACAGCAGAGTTGCTACCCTGGAATTCAGGAGAGCAAACTTTAAGCTGTTCAGGGAGCTATTTAGCAGAGTACCCTGGGAATCTGTTTTTGAGGGCTTAGGAGTCCATGAGTGCTGGTCAGTCTTTAAGAACCACCCTTTAGAAGCACAGGAGCAGGCAATCTGACTGTGTCGTAAGTCAAGAAGTTGGGCAGAAGACCAGCTTGGCTGAACAGGGAACGCCTTGTGGATCTCAAGAGGAAAAAGAAATTGTATGATCTCTGGAAATGATGTCAGGCGTCACAGGCAGAGTACGGAGCTGTGGTTCGTATATGCAGCACACGAAAGGCCAAAGCTCAATTAGAGTTGAAACTGGCCAGTGTTGTTTCAGATAACAAGAAGGGCTTTTTTAAGTATGTTAACAGCAAGAAGAGGTCTAAAGAAAACATTGGACAGATGGTCATCTGACTAAAAGATGAAGAAAAAGCAGAGACATTCAATGCATTTTTTTGCCTCAGTCTTTAATAATACTGATAGACCTTGGGCTGTCTGGTCCTCTGAGTTGGAGGACCACAAGTGTGGAAATGGTGACTTTCCATTTGTGGACACTAAAATTGTAAGGAACCAGCTGTATCAGCTGAGTATTCACAAGTCCATGGGGCCAGATGGGATTCATCCCAGAGTACTGAAGGAGCTGGGAGATGTTATGGCAGGACCCCTCTCAATCATCTACTAAAGGTCTTGGGAGTCTGGGGAGGTCCCTGCTGACTGGAAGCTCACCAATGTTACTCCAACTTACAAAAGGGACGTGAAGGAAGACCCAGGAAACTGCAGACCTGCTTGTCTAACCTCAGTTCCTGGAAAAAATATGGAGAAGATTATACCGGGTACTATTGAAAGGCATTTAAAGAATAATGTAATCAATCAGGCACAGTCAGCATTGGTTTACAAAAGGAAAGTCCTGTTTAACTAATTTGACATCCTTCTATGACAAGGTCACCCGTCTAGTGGATGAAGGGAAGGCAGTGGGTGTAGTTCTTCTGGATTTTAGTAAGGTTTTTGGGTTTGTCTAGTTTGGAGAAAAGACGACTGAGGGGCAACCTCATTGCTCTCTACAGCTTTCTGAGGAGGGGACGTGCAGAGGGAGGTGCTGAGCTCTTCTCCCTGGGATCCAGTGCCAAGATGTGTGGGAATGGTTCAAAGCTGTGCCAGGGGAGGTTTAGCAAGGACATTAGGAAGCATTTCTTTATGGAGAGGGTGGTCAAACACTGGAACAAGCTCCCTAGAAAGGTGGTCAATGCACCAAGCCTGTGCATTGGGCAATGCATGTAACAACATACTTTAACTTCTGGTCAGCCCTGAAGTGGTCAGGCAGTCGGACCAGATGATCATTGTAGATCCCTTCCAACTGAAATAATCTATTCTATTCTAAACTCCAACTCAGCATACGTTGTTTTTCGGCAACAAGAGGAGATTACCTTGCCTTTGTTTTGGGAGACGTGGACAAAAATAGTTAGTAATACTCTAATAGATGCCCATCATTTTTCATGAAACCAGAAGACATCTGTGGCTACCCCTTGGACTGTTATGCAGTCTGATGCCACTAACTCCAGACCTTTTTTGACTGCTGCAAACATGATGTATTCCCAGGTGGTTACTCTGTACTCTCAGGCATCAAGAAGACACGTGGTTATTTCACTGAAATCAATGCAGTCTTCAAGATTATATTTCATAACAGACACTAGCCTATTGATCATGACATCAGTTTTAATCAATTTTTATGAAGGTTTTAGTTCACATTTAAGGCACTTGTATGGAGGCAGAAAACTTCCTGGAGTTTCAGAAAGAGTTACTTGATCATGCAGTAAAAATGTCAAAATATTAATAATAAAAAATATCTATCTTTACTCCTATTAATACTTGTTGTATTTTAAAGAAGATAGCTGGTTTTAAAGGAACTCAGGGCTCAGTCTTCACTGCAGTCCTCTGAGACAGGAGGAACATGAAATAGTCACTTCCTGTATTTGATAGTTACTACAGATGCCTTACGTGTCTTTTAAGTTCATTAACCATGCCTTCACTGAAATCTCTTCTGAAATGCAGAGAGTACCAGTCATATGTCCTGAAATTCTGAATATTTGCTTTTGTCTTTGGAGGCAGAACATGCTCTGTGATCTAATCATTGAATGCTTTATCAACATAATTGCAGAAAACTACAGGAAGGCTACCTTTAAGCGATGTCCACAGTCATGAACATACACATTGTTTACTGCACTTCCACAAACAGTAAGCTTGAGACAAAAATTCAGCTTACATCAAGTAATTCTAAAATCACACCCTTTGCATAGAGAAGAACTGATGTTTAAGGAAATACCAGTGGGAAAGGTGAAGAGCTGTGCAGAAAAGGAGATTTTAAAATATCTTTATATTCTTTTTGCTCTTATGGTGAACTCTCGGGCAACCCAATATCAGCATCTCTCTTAACTCACATATGAGTCAACAATATTTTTGGGTCCCGATCTTGCATAATAAAGATAAACATGTAACTTTCTGCAGACGTAGAATTGCCTTGCCTTCTCCTGGGAGTCATTCAGAAGTAGGTATGTTATCTTTCCATACAACACATCCACTTTTTTGTTACAGTTTTACATTAAAACCTACCTTACTGAAAGAAACACCAATTTTATTCAGTGAGTCCAAGATATTATTCCTACTTCAGCCTGCAACAGGCTGTACAGAGTTTCAGTTATCATTACAGATCTATGAAGTGCAAACCTAATTGTCCAAGAGGTTACAAAAGTGAGAAAATCATATCTTAAATTTTAATTATGGTCTTTGCTTTATTACAAGTTATTTTATCTGAGGAGAAAAATCATAGTAAAGGTTTTTCTTCTGAAATAATATCTTAGATGATTAGGCCCCCTAATGTCATCTGATGATTCACAGTGATAGTTCTCATTTATGGCTAATTGACACCAAATGGCAAGAACAGACCTGAGGGCAGACTGAGCAGATTATTTTTTTACAGCTGAACTCAGTCAGCACACAAGCTGTGTAATTCCAACACACGTTACTACTTTCAAGGCAAACGTGAACATTATTTCTCTCAGGGAACACAATGTAGCACTATCAGGCTTTTGGACCTTGGCCTTTGAACTAAGCTTTTGTGAAGCTTCAGTACTCTGATCATACTTTTAATAGACTTTTAACAGACTTTTAACAGGGTATCTAATAGACAGGACACTCCTCTGTACCAGCCTTCACACTACAGAAACAACTGATGTCACGGCTTGCTTTACTTTTCTCTGATTGCATTCTAAAGAAAATATGACTAAAATGGAAATTTTCATACAGAAGCCTTAAATAAAAGAAGAATAAATTGTCAGTTATCTATCAATCAAGGTAACTATTCTCAATTAAGATTTAGTCCTTTATATGTGATTAGTTATGCCAGGCTCAGTAAGTCCTATCGTCTTTAAAAGATTTTCCTCTGTATAAATTGGAGTACTACATCCCTAGTGGTAGATTTCAGCCCGGCCCTGCATGCATGGAGATAATCATTGTGCATTTGCAGAGGTGGCCATCCAGCCTAGGTCTTTCTCTTCCCAGGCCACAGATGCTTCATCAGCCAGTTTTTAATAACTTCTTATTCAGAATGGTGACCATGAATTCCCAGTCATCTTGCACTTTGCTCACACTTACTCCCCAGACAAAGCTCCCAGACACTTCCTTCCCCGTCCCCTCGCAGCCTGTCAATGCAGCCGTTCATTAGGGCTTGTTTGCAGCTCAGGGACTGTTTTTCCTTTCCAGGCTTATTCTCAGAGCTTCAGAGCTTTCTGTAATGTAGTAAATATGCTATTGATTTAAGACCTAATTTCAGAGGGATCATTCACATGATTGAAATTACCATGTGCGAAATTGTCTACAGCATCAACCCCCTCTGAGTAATTTTCCACGGCAGTCTGGAGTTACAGACTCCCTCGGAAAGAATATAGGACACACGGGTCTGTTCACTCCCTGCACACGGTCCTGTGCAGGTATCTGTCCTGACTCTCACTGTGGTGAAAACCGTATTTCCAGGTAGAGTATAGGAACAGGACAAGGTGTATGATACTTCTGAATACCAGCCTCTGACTTTTAGGAGCTTGGGGGAGAATTTAAGTGGGTTGTGGTTACTATGAATTTAGTGGATTTCCCTTCCGTGAACTTAAACAGTGTCCTCCTGAGCTTTTAGTAAGTGCACCATCCTGGGACAATGACTCCCACAGCTCAGTTAGGATTTCTCTTTTGTACCTGCTCTGTATTACTGTTGTTCATCACATTTTCTGTAATATAAATGTATTTGAAGTAATATTCTAACTTTTAGAATTTCTATATGTTATACATATAACATATCTATAATTATAATTGTTATTATTCTAGTCTATTGTAGTTATTACATTACATACGTTATGTTGTAGTATATTGCTTTGCTTTGCTTTGTGTTGCTTTGCTTTGGATTGAATATTTGGGGGTTTTATAATCTAAATAGCTGCATGAAAAAGAGTCAAGCCAATTAATTCCTAGACAGACAATGTGTAGTTTGGGCCAAGATGGAGTCAAGGACCACAACCTGGCTTCATGAGGTCCCTTCACGCATCTGCATTAAATTAACAGCTTACAGTGCCTCAGGGCCTCACATTTTACCGCTTTAGCTATTTTACCACTGAAAGTTTTGAGCGATTTGTCACTGGCTTCCATGGGAGCAAGACTGAGCCACATATGAACAACTCAAGGTCACCCACCTATAAAGTATCAGGTCCAGGAAATGAACCTTTGTCTCCTGACTCCTTATATATTGCTTTAATCTCAAGGTGACCCTTTGTTTCTCTGTTTTCCTTTAAAAAATATTTTGGCTGAAACATATTATTTTCTCTGTGATGTTACATGAATAATTCCTCCAATAGTATGTCTCAGTTGTATTTCTCATAGCTTTTTGATCTAGAAAGAAAGATAATACGCAGTATCTTCCAGTTAAGTAAGTTCTCTGTTGAAAAATTAATGGAGCAATTTTATACTTCCTATCGATCAGACCTTCCAAATAGGCTTGTAAACCAACATCTAGTCTTCCTCAGAGGAAACAAAACCTAAAGTCTCATTCCATGCTTGAAAACATTTTTGGCCAACTTTGTATAAGCTAACCGTAATGTGAGGACTTCTCCAGGGTCCAGAGGTGTTGAACACAGGCAGAAAACCCACTGGACAGTTTGTGACCAACCCATCCGTGACCAAGACTTTTGCCCTCCGATACATGCCCTGGAACATGTGGAAAGACATGTGACTGTGGCTCTGATCTCCTGTTAGGGTTGATGAAGTGTGAGCAAAGGAGTTGTGAAAAATATGTTTCAGTACTTAGATACTTCCAAAATGCTCCCCCCCCCCCCCCCCCCCAACACTTCCCAAAACAACCTCAGCCTTTTGGAAAGTTTTTGCCCATATTGTTTTTGTCAGTTATTTTATAGTAAGGACCATAAGGGACAGCCAACCGGAAATGTGAAAGTCTTCTAAGTAATATTATTTACTAATGGCACGTTCCCATGCTGCCAAAGAGACCAGATGCTATGGTGAAAGAAAAACAACTCAGAAACAGAAAAGCACTAAGCCCCATTATGATGTTCATTTCTAAACATTCTCCGAAGGCATTTTATGAACCCGTTTGCAGGAAATGAATCCATACAAGATATGGGCTTAGGAGGGAAAAAACAGTGTAAGCTGCTATTTGTGTACTCTGACCTCAGAAATTATATCAGATTGACTGTCAGTCTCTGTAGAACGAATCAACAACAGCCCCTGACATCCGGGATTTATTCCCTTACTGGTGTCATTTGGTTCCCAGAGATAGCTGTGGAATTACTGCTGTTTGCTGACAGGCAAAAGTGAGCCTATCACCTCAGACAAATCAAGAAAATATGATAGGGAGTAGTTTTAATTAAAAGAGAAAAGCAAACGGGAATTGCAAGTTTCATTGAGGAGCACTGCTTGCTAATCATCTAACATATGTTAGATACGATGTAGGCTACTGCAATTAGCACTTGGGAGAGATGGGATGCAGGGCAGGATTTGCATCACTAGCCAAGGCGGTTCCCAGGTTTGGGCTGTCCCAGGGCTGAGAGCACAGGTCCGGCACTTCTCTTTGTCACTGCCTTTGCTGTGTGGTATCGGTGGAAGGGGAAGAGCAGGGCAATGGGGAGGTTTTGTCCTGTTGTATCAGGTACTGGGCGAAGCATGTGTTTTGTAGGTTGCTTCTTTGCAGTCTTCCATGCAACAAATAAATACAGACAAACCATTTTGTGTTCTGTCTTTTACTCAGAATGTGTTAAGAATGTTAAAATGTCATGGGTTTACATTTTGTTAATGTCTCAATTAGACCAATTACCATCTGTAAATTTAAGATAATAATAACAGAAATCAGCAAAATGTATATGAAATATAAAAAAAAAATCAGAAAACTAAACAGGGAAGAAAAAAATATTACTAAATCAACTGCCAGTCTTCTGGTATAAGTGATTTAGCTCTTTTGATATGTTCGATGTCATCTGGTCTAAAAATGCTATATATTTGTTTCTAGAAATTTGAAGACCTTATAAGTGAAAGACTTCACATAAACGTGCAGCTTACAACAGTAAATAAAGGCACTTGGCTTTGCAGATGTGACTTGGCCACAAGATCTTTCAAATTCTTTCTCAATATATACAAAAACTCCTTAACCTGAGGGAAATAATTCATACATTATAAATTTCATTTTATACTTCTGCAAGGAATAATTTATAAGATACACCTAGAACAAGTTTTGAAATGGTCAACAGCTCCAAGCAAGGAGCGAATGTTTCATGTACCCAAGTTCTTTATAGAAATGGGATAATGTTACTGGAAAAAAAAAAGAAATGTTGGTTTTGGTGTTTTTTTTTTTTTTTCCTTCAAGAATTAATCTTGTGAATACTCCTCTCTGTTATTTTCATTCGTGACCTTGGCAAAAAAGGTTGGCATTTCACAGATGAATTTTCTAGTCCTGATGCCATAAAGCTGGCTGGCACTATTAATATCAAAGAGAGTAAGAATATTATGTACAAAGTAGATGACCCAGCAGGTTAGAGGGTTAGAGCCTGGATGAAATTTAATAGCATGAAGTGAAACTTCAGGCATTTAAGGATGAATAACAAGTATTCCTGTAGCAATTACTGCTGTGGGTTCATGAACTGAAAACAGCAGGAGGAGGAGAAAGAGCTGGGTGTGGTGATACGTTATGGGATGGACATTGCCTAGTGACCTTGCAAAATCGTGTACGAGGCAAGGATATATGAACAAGGATGTGGTTAGCATCTGGCTGGAGGACTAGGCAATGTCCTGGTGACTCGAGTTGTCACTGTCTAATACTGGTTTAGTCATGTTGTAAGAGCAGCCAGGTGTCTGCCAACCTACCTATACGTGGAAAAAAACCTGTGTGAGAGATCTTGCATATGTCTTCCTGTGGCCTGATCATGGCAACTCACACTAAAATACCTACTGTTTCAATTTGAAATGAGCCACCCTGTCAAAGGGCCACGTGGACTCGGCGCTCCATTGCTCTTGTGGAAGAGCTGAAGGGCCTCCTGCATCAGTTCCCGGTCTCCACTCCTTGCTGATCACCTCACAGGACCTGCCAAGATGATAAGTGATGTGATCCTGGATCGTAACCCACTCTCTGCTTTTTCATGGTGGTTATAGGAATTCACATGTTGTCTGCTTTTAACTTCAGTAGCTAGTAAGCAGATGAAATTCCAAGCTTTATATTAGAGTCCCCTGGAAGCAGGGACTGCCCTATAACCGAGTGGTGCCAAATTCAAAGCCGTTTGAATTTAGTTCCTTTGCCTCTAACAATAACTTTGAAACAGGTTTCACACCACTTCCACAAGCAGGCAAGATTATTGCTACATAGAATGTGAAAAAATGTGTTTGAAATCATTCAGGGTTTTTTGAGCATTCAACCTCCAGACAGTAAGATTGTAGTCTGTTATCTATTACACCAAATTTAATGAACATTGAAGCATTGATTAAAACAGTTAATTTTCAGCAGAAATGAACCCTGAATCCTACCAAATGTTTACAATGAATAATTATATTTGGATAATAATTTGCTAACAATTATAGGTTAATACATTAATATTTTATTGTACTTCTGGATGCAGCTGTATCTTAAACAGTTGGCAGAACAAATCCTCTTGATTTCCTGCTTGCAAAATTCTTGACTATTGGTGAAACCTTGTTAACAACACTATAGATTATTATAGCACTTTCACTTTGTTTCTTTTTCAGTAGTCAGTCCATGTCTCCAGACTTTCATAAAATGATTTTTCTTCTTAAAAACACAAAAGCTGTCTGAAGACTGAACATTTGTAATGTCTATGCTTCTACCCTTTGAACAATTTTCATGCTGTTTTTTACAAACTCCCTCTGACCGCATTTTTTTAGGCTTTTGACTGGAAGTTTTGTCCTAGCTCTATATCATCTTAATGGTTTATGATCTCATAGTTCAG
This sequence comes from Balearica regulorum gibbericeps, assembly GCF_011004875.1. NCBI lineage: Eukaryota > Metazoa > Chordata > Aves > Gruiformes > Gruidae > Balearica > Balearica regulorum. The sequence goes on along the minus strand of NC_046184.1, from coordinate 158,995,773 downwards.
TGAACTTCTGTATTGTCTTGATTTTACTTCCGAGCCTTGAATTCTGATCTGAGGCTGTCTCCTCTGCTCTGGTTCTTCTAATTGTCCTTTTTTCTAATCCCTATTATACTCTCCTTGGGAACTCCACAAGCCTACCAAGATGGTACCTCTAACACTGGAGACTTAGCTTGGTTATTGTTTCACAAAAGATGTCGAGCCAGGCTCACGTGCTCAAAGATTTCTTTGCAGGGTCTATAGCTGCTAACATACATTGACTGTAATTATGAAATTTACTTTCAAGGAAAAATACCAACAAAAGGAGGGAGCAAGCATGGAAAGAAAAGGCTGAGAGACTTTCCTCTGGGCCAACCAGGAGAAATGATGGGGGTCCCCAGTCAAACATCCTCTGCAGGTGCCCTCTCCAGAGCAGTAGGTTACCACCACCCAAAAAAACCCCCAAACCCCACAACAAAAACCCAGTTACAAACACTCTCTGCTGTTCTTGCTTCTGGTGCTATTAGTACCGATGGTGTAACTGATGTGTTTAACTTTTTTTTAACCATGGTGATGGGATAGGTTGTGTATAGTGTTTGTAACCAGGGTGATGCGATCAAGGTGATGAGATTATTAACAATAGTAAGGTAATGGTTGAATGGTTGTGTTGTTAGTAACCAGTCTTGCTGCTATGGCCCCTGTACAGCCCCAACCTAACAGGTAACCAATAAGAAATGAGAAAAACATTTTAAGAATGAGAACCTGGGAGCTTGGTGGTACCATGGAGCTGATAAATTGCATGGTTGGTACATGAGCCAAGTAATATACCATTTTCTGTCAAAATCATGTCCTTTGAGTGAACTTTGTTCATTATAGTCTAATTATAATACCAAAACACACCTCCATTCTAAGAGCTACCTGCCTCCAAGGTACGACCAGCCCTCACTGGGCATGCTGGCTGAATTTCTTTAAGTCTATAGCTTTAAAAGCAAAGCAAGAAAGTTTTACACCAATCATAATGAAGTAACTATGTAACTAAGTGATGTAATTGTAACTTTGTGTGTGTTGAGAACGTAAATATGTGTATGTTTGTAGGCTAGGTGTGCATGTTAGGAGGAAAGATCCCCCATGCACCCAGCACTGAATAAACCAATGTTGGCTTTCTAAACTGTATTTCTGTTTGGAAAGGTTTTATTGCTGTTTGAGCGGTAACAATGGGAGCATGCTTTGATGAGGGGTAGGTGCTGCTCCTGGTTGTTAAGTTCTGTGCATACATATTATTGGCTCCCATAATGTAAACCAATACCTGCAACCAAGGATAGGAAAAAGAGGGAAAGGAAGGTGGGATTCTCATGCCAATGGTAAAAATGAGGATCTGCTATAATGACACTAACAGGGTTTTGTTGGGCCCTGAGAATCACAACACGAGAGCAATAGCATTAGAGCAACAAAGGAAAAATACAGCCTGGCTGGCTTTGGAAAATGAGTGAGAGGGTGCGGAGCTGGCGGTGAAAGGCAGGCTGTGGAGTTGTGACTGCAAGGTCGCCCAGCAAGGTAAAAGGTACCTCGGGCACTGAGCAACACTATGCAGTCCAAGAGTTTCCCTCACCGTTTCACTTCTTATACAAAAATATATTTCAAATTGCATTCTTTATAGGATTATGATACAGTTCAAATTTCTTTAATACACCCCGATAACTACCTCGCTCTTTCTCCCTTAACTGCAAGAGCGCTAAACAAATCTTGAGCCTCTGATGGGCAGTATTAAAGAATAGCTTCTGAAGTGGGAGGGGAAGATGGGTTGTTTTCTGTTCTTGATGTGCTCTGAAAAGTTAATTAAGAGATAAATGAAGAAAATGGCTGTGAAGGCAGGAGGAGAGCTTGTATTCCCTTCTACTAGCATCAACTAAGTCTAACAGATCCCATTCACACTAGAATGATTGATTTTCTAATAAGCAAAGCCAGGATGTAGCCTGTTTTTATGTTTCCCATCTTTCTTTGACTATTCTGCCTGGGGCCCCAGAGAGGAACTGGCTTTTATTTAAATGAAATCTAAGTAATCTTAGATGTCTCAAAAAGTACAAGTCTATGTGTGTGCTCTGCATGGCTTCTTGATCTCTGAGGAGAAAAAGAAAAAATTGTGTCATTTCTAGGCTGGCTGTTAGGGCTTACTTCATGCCAAACCCACTTTTTTGTAAGAAACAGTCTTTTCCCTTCAAACCTTGCCAGTCTTGATTCAGTAGCTTTAAGAAGGCCCTTAGGTCTATCTCCTGTCTTCATTGCCCCCACTTCCTTGGTGCACAGGGTGGAAATTCCCTTCTCTGGGTCCTGTACCCAGCCATTACACGCTCTGGCCATTGGGAGATTGGGCTGTTGCTTCCCTCAGGAAACAGGGCAGTTAGCAGATCTTTGTTGACATCGCAGGGAGATAACAGAAATAAACCAGTGGGTGTGACATACGAGGTGGTATCCAAGAATCTTCAAACAAATATTGAGGACTACTGTAACTCCAGGGTACCACTTTCCCTGACCTTATGACAACCATATGGAACAGGCCCCAACAATGCCTGAGGGAGCAGTGTTAAGGTTAAAAGCTGACACTTTTTGGGCCGTGGCCTGTATATTTATCCCATGGGGCAAAGAGCTCTGGTGGAAGAGTAGTGACAGCCATGTGAGAATATCGAGAAATAATACAGACAGTCAACATAGAGGAAGACATTTGTCCTCATGACCTTAAGCATACATCAGGAATGATCAGGTGTGATGACCTTCTTCTACATGCTGTATTGGGAAACAGAGCTTCTTTCCCACTGGGAGAAGGACAGAGAGCAGCCTGAGAACACCCTGTTCTACCACCTGGTTGAGCTTCAAGGGTGAATATGGATGGTAGAGAACGCAACTTAAAAGGAAAGGTATCCAAGAATGAGAAGGTCAGCCCAGAATCCTAAGTCCAGGTGTAGACACATATATTGGTCATGATTGTCCCTTGAGGGTGGTGGATCTGGCAATACCAGTGGGCCTTGTGTCACACACAACCACATAGCCACCAAGACTGTGAAAAGTTAGTGTTAGAACAGGTGATAATCTGCAAAAGCACCTGGTTCTCCTCAAATCCCCCCGGATAAAGTTGCCTCCATTCCCACCAGTGGTGCTGAACTCCATTAAAATTCAACAGGAGGTAGAGACAGAGGTAAGCTATTTACTTGTGCTCTGCTGCTTAGTATAGCTGCAGTACACTGGGATGACAAGATTGTGCTTCTAACAAAGCAGATATGTCCTTTCATAATATTTTGTGTAACCAGGCAGAGAGAGAGGAAGCTGGCCTGACCCAGAAGGCTGAGGATGGCATTTCAAAATGTGAGAAGATTGTGTACACCTCTGCTGTGTCCAGTGTGCAATAAACACTCATAATGTTGGCCAGTCCCTTAGATCACTTTGGTTATATCATCCAAAAACTGTCCTAGAGAAACCTTGATTAGGACATTGGTTATGTTGATGAGCCCAGTGCAGTATCTCTCCTCCTAAATTACACAATGATGTATGTGTGACCAGTAGCCTAAATGATGGATGGCCTTCACGACAACAAAGACTGCCATGGATTTACCGATGTCACAGTGATACATGTGACTGATACATGTGTGGCCTGATGAGCATCCAAGGGTCATTGCTGTTTCTTTTGGGGCCCCAAAATAGGTATGCTGTTTCTCTCAGGCCAGGGAGGGCATTGCTCTCATTGAAGGGGGCCAGGAATATAGCCTTGATCATTGGCTGGGCTGAATGCAAAGGTAACATTGTGAAATTCAACAGCCTGTGATATATATTTAACTTGAGAGAACATAATCTAGTAGTCCCTGTGGCCCTATTATCTATGAAAATTATGAGCCTCTCAATTAGTCCTAACAATCATTGAAGCAGGCTCACAGTCACCTAACAGCAGACAAGCTGCGGTCTCTTTAGGTGCAGCTTGGAGATTATTTGAAAATTCTACCTGGGAGATCAAAAATACAGAAACCACCTGGCAGTGGTCAAGATTTCAGCTGATATAATCTACATAGTAAGGATTGATGTCAGAGGATCCGTCATAGTACTAGAGCTTAATTAGGTAAGTGTTGCAGCAGGTTTGGGTTGAGATAACTTTATGGGCCACAAAGCCGTTATGCAGCTTCATGTCAAGTGGAAAACTGCAGAGCTGAAAAAGAAGTGCGATAGCAATGAATGCAACCATAACTTTTTTTAAAAAGCTAAGTCATTGCCAATATCTTTTAATAAAAAATAATAATAAAAAAGACTGAGCATGACACTTTTTTCATTAGCTTCATGAATACATTGAAAATTCACAAAAGGGAGAGAATAGTAGCAGTGTCTCCTGCTGCAAAATATTGAGGCAGATGCAGTACAGTCTAGCCCTGGCAATGCACCTGAAGGAAAGCCAACACCACTCTCATTGCCTTGCACTCTGAGCAGTGTCTGACAGTGAGCGGACTATGATTTTCCTTTTTGTCTAAAATTCAACTTCTGCAAACAGGCTCACATGCATTAAAAGCAGAGTTTGAAAAAGTTACAGAAAGAAAATGAAGAGACAGTGAAATCCCTGCCGTGAAGAGTTTTTGGTCTACCGTAACAGTTGTCTTTTCTGCAGATTGCAGAAGGCTGCAGATGACCACCATAAGCCCTCCCCTTTACCACTCCATACAAATCACACTGCCGATACTGGTGAATTTAAACTAATACAATTATACCATCTTAAAAATGTCATGGACCCTCTTGTTTTCATAGAGGTGTTTTGTTTCCCCCCCCCCCCCCCCGAACCTGGTGCATAAGCAAATGTCAGTTTCCAGCTACAGCTCAGCCAAGGAAAGAAGATACAACCCCTGGATGCACATTATCCCATCCCACTGGAGGTTACTGACTTGCTAGACCTGGTATCCCTAATTACAAGTTCAGATGTACCACTTTGGCTTCAGCAGAGGCCAAACTGCATGTCTGTCAAAGCTGAGATTCATTTAATGGAGGTACACAAGATCTGAGCAATCAATATCATAATTGTCCGAATGATCTCCTTACTATCTCCAAGCAGTTCATTTGGCCTTTCTCTGGTGATCATGGATTTAGGGGTGCTTTTATTTGTACAGGTATCTTCCTGGTTGGGTTTGAACAGCTCACAAGATTTTAGCTTATACATTTTCAGTTACAGCCCTTGTTGCACAGCTGGGTGGATGCACTAGTCCTCTCTTGCTATGGATGTGCTGATCCACACGCTTGATTTTGGAAGCTGTTAAATGTATGTGTGGAGACCTGAGTGAGCCACAGCTTTCCCAGTCCCTTCTGCCCCCTGGGTAACTCTTCCCATCCCCTCTCAGGCCTGGCCACTAGCTTTCTGGACCCCATGAAAAATTCTCAGGCTTTCTGGAAGAGGTACAATCTCCTAGCTCTCTGCTGTCTGTGACCCTCTTCTCTGCCATCCCCTGCAGAAGAAACTTCTCCCCATTTAACTTGCTTCAAAACTTTGCCGAGGAACGCAGCAAATAACTGACAATACAGAAATAAAATAAATACCATCTGTTAATTAAAAATTAACATAAACAGTGACAATCTAAACATGTAACTGAAATAACAGGGAAACACCTGATTATTCAATACCTTATTTCACATTCTAACAGATAAAAGCAGACACATCCATTTTATATGTATAGATATATAACTATTTGGCAGGCTTTAAATTAAACAACTAAGGCAGGCATTTATGTTCTCAAATACAGGGTCTGGGCCTGTAGACCTGCAAAGTGACGCATACATGTGCTTCCTAATTTGCTATAGGCAAAATCAGTCAGGTAATCTTTGCCCAAAGATTTAAACTGTCTAAGACAATCAGCCTGAGTTTGCCTGAGAAGAATTAAGGAGTTGTTCCACTGTCAGATTGGGCAATGGTTTCTGACAAGGAGTAGTCCACCACTCTAGAGCTAGATGGGGAAAAGCAAAACATCTCTGTGGCCTAAAAATGCTTGCATGATTCAGCCTGTAGGAGGTACCGTCACTTCCAGCTAAGCTTCATTCATAACCGAGTCTTCAGCTGCAGCAAGAGAAGGAAGTTGATGTTAGACATGCCGGCGGGAAAACGTACGTGGCTGCGTGTAGGTTTCATGGGGTTATTTTTGCTGTGTGTCTTCACTTATTTGTACTCAGCTCCCTAGTAGATCTTGGACACTAAAGGGATTCAATAGGGAAACTTTTAGCATTATTAAAGATTTCCTCTGAGATCTGGTGCATGGCCCTGTGGTCCTCAATGGGACTCACCTGGGATCACCCACCCAGGACTCCAGGACCCATTTTGGCTCAGCCATGCCCCATCCCAGCTCCAGCAATGCTGCGGGAGTGCCTGTGCTCAGTCCCATCACTGTGCTGCCTCTTCCAGGCTAGGACCCCAGCTTGCCGCTCCCCAAAAGTGTCAGGGACTGTTGGTGGCCCCATTATTGGCCCCAGCTCTGCCAGCAACACTCATCCCTGAGGTCCCCACAGCATCCTGCTCCCCAACCCCAAGGAAGCAGCCAGTCAGTGCTGATTTTGGAATTCACAATGTTTATTGTAATTTATACATAAATAAAATAACCATATATGCCAACATCAGCTAGTAGGTCTGAAGGAGTTTTTCCAAACCAAAAGCATCTGTGCTATGCGCTGCCTGTACTGACTTCTTGCCATCTTGCCTGCTCTGCCATCGTGGATATGAGTCTTATGGTTTTTCCTCTTTATGTGGGAGGACTCGCTCTTTCAGCCATCGCCTCTGGTGTCCTCTGTTACGTCTCTCGGTCATGGCACCATCCTCTTCCTACAGCTGGATTCTTTTGATGGAGGAAAGGGCTACTGAGGACTCAGTATCTGCTTCTCTGCTAGGGAGGACTGTAGGAGCTGCTGAGCATGAGATGGAGTGGACTGTCTTGGGGAAAGAGTGGCATCTGGGGGATGACATTCACCCATAGTTTAAGACACCTAATTTTAGGATTTCACTTTTAGGGATCTAGAAATGAGCTGTGTTTCTAAGACTCATGTTGGTCAATATAGCTCTCCAGTGAGAAAAAAGGGCACTGAAACATCAGCTCCTGTTGGGTCACCAACATTTAGAAACCTGCTTTCAGATACCTACCTTCTGAAGCTCAATTGCAGGCAGGGAGCTGGATTCAGTTGCCTGCAGAAGGGCAGTTTTGGAGAAGCCCTAGGCTGCAAGACATTTGGACGAGGTTCAACAAGGCCAAGTGCAAAGTTCTGCACCTGGTGGGGAGTGCAGTATCAATGTAGACTGAGTGATGAAAGGATTGAGGGCAGCCTTGCAGAGAAGGACTTGGCGATACTGGTGGACAAAAAATTGACACGAGCCAGCAATATGTGCTTGCAGCCCAGAAAGCCAATTGTATCCTGGACTGCATAAAACCCCCCGTGTGGTCAGTGGGTCAATGAGGTGATTCTCCCCCATTGCTCTGCTCTCATGAGACCCTGCCTGGAGTACTGCGTCCAGCTCTGGGGTCCACAGTACAAGACAGACATGGACCTGTTACAGCGTGTCCAGAGGAGGGCCATGAAAATGGTCAGAGGGCTGGAACACTTCTCCTACGAAGAAAGGCTGAGTGAGCCAGGTGGTTCAGCATGGAGAAGAGAAAGCTTCAGGGAGACCTTATTGCATCCTTTCAATTTATAAATGGGGCTTTATAAGAAAGATGAGGGCAGAGTGCCACTAAGAACCTTAGTGACAGGACAAGGGCTGATGGTTTTAAACTAACATAGGGTAGATTCAGATTGGACATAAGGAAGAAATTCTGTACTCTGACGGTGGTGAGGCACTTGAACAGGTTTCCCAGAGAAACTGCGGATGCCCCATCCCTGGAAGTGTTCAACGCCAGGCTGGATGGGGCTTTGGGCAACCTGGTCTAGTGGAGGGTGTCCCTGCCCATGGCAGGGGGGTTGGAACTAGATGATCTTTGAGGTCCCTTCCAACCCAAACCATTCTGTGATTCTGTGATTCTATGGGGTTAACAGATACAATGCAGGACTTTGGGGGTGACTCACATGCTTGAAGGCTGGGCAGGATGCCATATGGCATCTCAAATACACTGAGTGCCTTTGCTTAGGCAAAATTTGCTCCCTAATCAGCACTGTCACCGTGTTCTAAAGAGTCATTCAGTTCACTTTTCATCAGCTGAATATATCTCTTTGCTACTTTGACAGTATTAACGAGATCTCCATTGACTGGAACAGGATCCATTTGAATTCCTGTACAGAGGCACCTACATTTAATCTGTGAGTTGAATCACGCTCTTGATCTCTTTAGCAGTTTAACAGTGACACTATAAATCTTTAGTGTAACTGGAGATCTAAAAACAAACAAGCAAGCTACATTCAATCCAAAACACCTTAAAACAGCAAACCTTCCACTGCAAGAAGTTAAAATATCTTATGTTTTTTAAATGAAAGGTGATATTCTCATAGATTTCTGATTCCTTTATACATACACGGGGCTGAACATTTCAGAAAAATTCCAAATATATTCAGATTTTTAATGACTTTGTGAGACCTGACACAATAGCTATGTACAAATGCCCCTTGCTATTTGTAAAATAAAGTCCTGATCCTGTTGTCAGTTACACTGTAGGCATCCTTTAGATGCCTTAATGCAAATAAGGAATGCTTCCATAAATAATGATGTGCAGTCCCTCCTTCAAAGTCCTGACAAGCCTGATAGTCCATCACGGTAATACAGGACAGCTGTCGTAAGAACAACCTTAGGAATGTCAGTGCCATGCTTTGCCTGCACAAGCTCTCCTGTAATAAACACACATTTATTTCCTTGTTTAGACATCAGCAGAGAGATGTGTTTTTGCATTTCGGTAAGTGTATGTAATTTCATTAACAGTAAGAGAGATTGGAATGTGCAGCAAGAGAGTCTATATCCTAAGGCATTCATCTCATCTCTGCCGCAGAATTGCACCGTGTTTATCTAGGAGTACAGAAATTTCATCCCGGTCTCTTCCTGTACATTCTGTATAAACTAACAAGTGCCTGTTTTCTCAGATATACTTCAATGATAATTTTCTCCGTTTGCCAGTTGTGGAATATCAGAAGGTCATAGATTACCAAAAGTCTTTCTGTAACCCCCAAAACATTTATTACATATGAGATAAAGAGAAGAAAAATATGTGATTATGACAGAAAGGATATTTTGTCTCCTTGATAGATGCAAGATTAGATGATCCCACTTTACCTGGGTGTGCTTAAAAGTGCTTTATTCTGCAAATTGTAAGAACTTATAAAACTATGAAGAGAAGAAATCTCTGTTAAAAAAGGAAAAATGTATTTTATCTCTGCATTTCCACCAAGGTTTTGAAACTTGCAAGCCAGCCTAAAGCTAGGCCTGTAACCAAGAGTAGGCACTGATGTCTGGATCTGCTTTTCAAAGGCAAGTTCTATATACACAGGATTGAAGTCTGTGGCTTTTAAGCAAATGCACCTTCTTCTCTTACGAAGTTGGAGAGAGTTACAGAAAGTGGGATTTTTAAAAATTGACCACAATCTCTCTTTTCACGTCTATAATCTATGAATGAAATTTCTCAGGAAATATTGTTGGCAACTCTTTATGTGGGTTTTATTCCACTGAGAGAGATTAGAGAAAATGAGAAACTGAAATAGGGCTGCAGTTAAGCAGGGCTGGCCATTTGTCACTGCTGTGGGACTAGGAGAGCAGAGGGAATGACGCTGAGGCTGAAGCACTGGAGGATGTCTTCAGAGTGAAATTAGCAGCAGTGTATTTGATGGAAATGAATTTTCTTCCTTTATTCAATGTTTTTGTGTCAGAAATTGGAAAGTGCAATGACCTAATTATTTCTTTATTGTACTGGCATGGCTTCAAGTGACTGCCATTTCATCCTGATTGAAGACTATAGTTGCTAACTATGTTGTTGTAGCAATTGCACATGCTCTTTCACTTTCATTTGAAAGTGTTATATTCAATGAAAATAGTCACTCTGTGCTAAGACTGGCAGCTCAGAAGTTTGTCCCACAGGTTTTCCCATTATACTAAAGCAGTGAGATCCAGGGGAAAAAAAAAGAAGAATGAAGATTTAGAAGAAAACTTTTCTAGTCCTAACTCTGCGACTCAAACACTGGAAGACCTTGTTCAAGTGCTCTCTATGCATCTTTGAAAGGAAAGAACTCTCCCATCGTTTCTCAGTGAAGCCCTTTAGAGTTTACAATGTTTTAATTGGCAAGAATGACCTAGATGCAGTCCAGAGATTCAGTGATGGTGAATATGAGCAACAAAAGTGTTCATCCTTAAAGGTCAAAGACTGAAGTAAAACTTATATCATCATCTCACTTTTTTTTTTTTTTATTATGTGTTAGGATGTTACAGTCTACGAGACTTCCTAAAGCACTGATTCAGCTGTGAAGTAAAATGTAATAGTTTATTGACTTGTCATTTTATCAAACTGCCCACGCATTGTTAAAAGGACTGGTGGGGGATGGCAGAACTTACATTAATTTGTACATTCGTTGGTCACATAGATCTGAACCCCTCTGTACTTCTGCTATAAGAGAATTCACATATGTGTTTAATTAATGCTAGGTTTTAGTGATATTCATTACAATTTACTGTGTCATTATGGCTTATTGTAGATGCTCAATTTGAAAGGAGATGACAAATTTGTGCCTGGAAGAGATCGCATTTTTTAATTTTGCAGGTGATTAAAAAGTATAGGCCAAATTCTGTCCCTAGATTTTACTGAATTCCTCTGAGACAGAATCTGGCCTTAGTTTACAATAGACTTGTGCAAGGCTGCAAAGAAAGCTCATTTGCACAATGTTGAAAGGACGATGTTCTACAGGGTATATAAAACAGCTCAGCTTGTCTTTAACTGCTAGCGAGCTCATGTAGGTTCAACCTAATTACTTTTTGGCACAGAGAGACCTGAAGTCTTAGTTGCTTGTTCTGGGCTGTCACTTATAAATTAACTGTCAGGATCCCCCAAACTTGTGTGAGTTCAGTGGCTTGTTACTTCAACCAAGGGTAGCATATCAGCTCTATATAACAATTTATAAGATACATAGGTTTTGCTACTTGAACTGTTGGAAAGACCATTGTTTGTCTTGATTCCAGTTAATTTTACCCACTTAGATTTTTTTAAAGTTTAGGCAATTAGCTGCCTAAGCCTAGGCACCTAGTGAAAAAACTCCACAGGTATGCATCTCTCACAAGTGTTACAAATAGCTTAATTGAGACAATATAAAATCTTGTGAAACAGCTCTCCTATTGACATGAGAATGTGTAGGATTAGACCTTATGTGAGTAGTATTTGAGTTCTTAAAGACTTTCACCTTTTTTTCAATATATTTCTGAACTGTGTTTTCTATGTTAGGAAGGGCCTGACTGTAAAAGCAGAGTAGACCCAGAACATGTTTCACTTGAATCTTCATATGAAATGGTTTATGTTGCATCCCAGTATGCCATAAATTAAAAGTATTTCATTTTGTAGTCTGTTTTTTGTTTCTCTTGTTGCTTTCTGTCCAAATGTTAATATCTGAATCTATATGTAGACTAAAAGGGAAAGTTTCAGAACTGAGTGGCTGGAACTGATTTCAGAAGTCTGATCATAGTCAAATTTGAAAATATTGGCCTGAGATTCCATGTACTTTGTAAGATTTCTCATTTAATATCTCTTTGAAACCTATTCATGCTTTATTGCAAACAGTCGTATTGAGCTGTGTATGGGAAAGACTTTTCTTCAGCAAATTTTCATTGCATATGTTTCTCCTCTCCTGTTTGGGTTTGTTTGTTTGTTTTTGGTTTTTTTTTATGTCTTCAGGGATTTTCTGAACTGGTCAGTAACTAGGAAAATATTCCTGTGTCTTCTCATGTATAAACCACCTAAATGTCCCACAGCTTGCTATTATTTGGAATACAGCCAAATGAATTACTAGTAGCAATTCTTCATTTGATGACTAATGTTTCACCCTTCAGAAATGGTGGGAGAAAGCCACTAATCATTAAAGTTATAAAAGGCATTTCACAAGGCTATATATGCAGCCCTACAGGAAAGCGTTTACTCTTTTCTCTTCTGCTTTAGATCTGTTTCTGCTTTTCTTTTATCTGCAAGGAGAAAATTGAAAGCAGTTTCTTTATTTTATTCTCTATTTTTCCAGAGCTTTACTACTTGATCCGGTGTCAGTATCTCTGCAACTACCAGTCAAATTTGTCTATAAAGATAAACATCTTTTTCAGAAAACACAAACCAAACATGAATGGAGATTTTTCCCTAACTTTCCTTTCTTCACCACCCCAGGTTCTGGGTGTGACTGGCAGCAAATACTGCAAAACTCTGATTTGGCAAAATTTCAGCAGCTTTGTGTGCACACACAAAGCTTGACCCACATGAGCACCCTGTCAGATCATGTGGGACAAAGTCTAGTTAAGAGACTTAGCTGTTTTAGCTAAGGCTCACATACTCTTCTCAACTTTTGTACCTCTAATCTAAACTTCAACCTCCCATAGTAAGGATAACTATCAGTTTGGATTTTCCTATTTCTTTCCTGTAATTATAGGAAATGTAGATAGCTAGTGCTTAGAGACTTGAAGCTGGGGGAGATGAATCTACCCCTTTGACTGGGAAAGTAAGACTAACTTACTAAGAAAGTACTGCAATGTTTGGCTCAATTTTTGTGCAGAAAAAAACATCCAAACTACAGTCATATTTGCTGCCAGAAATAGTTAACAGTGATAGAGATTGTTTTGGGAAGCTATGACTAGCTGCTATGCATTTGTTTGGAATTTATCCAATATTTGTTTCCAAACATAAATAGGCTTTTCTGGAAGTAAATTAAAATAAATATTTATTCTTTTGCATGAGCTTTGTCTCTCTCTTACAGTCTTTATTGTTTCATTCACTTCTCGTTCTTTATTTTCATAATCTCTAGCCAATACTCTGTAAGATTTTGAGTAACAATGTTGTCTTCAGGTAAGACTATCCAGGTAACCCGAGAGCTCAGCATCTGAACCATCCTTTCCTTATACTTTTCCTGAGGGAGAGAAAAACTAACAGCTTCTTTTCTAAGGGGAATTGATGAAATTAGTGGTAAGATCTAGTCTGCCTAACTTAGAGATCAAGCTGGTTCTTAAAGTTTAGGCAAATAGTGGGACAGTGCATCTGAGGTAAATGCCTCAGGTCACCACATAATTAATGACACTTTATTTAGGTGGATGGTATTTTCCTCTCTAATCCTTTGAAGGCATCTTCCACTTTCCGCTACTTACATAGGAGAGGTAGGCATTAGTTTTAAGACACTAGGAGGGAATTCATCATACCAAATGAATATCTAAGATAGTCATCCAAAAATCCTTTATTATCCATGGACAGGGATACATTGAGAGTGCAATTCTCAGCTTCATTTAGACATCTAAAATGGGTCAGATGAACAGGATTCTGAATGTCTTTATTTCTCTACATGAAAAAAAGGAGTTTCAGGTGATTAGTTCAGGTGCAGACATCCATATTGTAAAGCTATCTCTTCCAAGGCTAAGCTTACTCTCACCTTAATTATCAAAGATTTACATTCATGACAGATGCCCAATTTAGGGGACTAGTTGTCCCTGGGACTTTTGCCAGATCACATCTACGTGGCTTCTCTGATGTCTGCAAATGGAGGACCTTCAGCTATAACCTTTCCCTTAGTTTGGATAGTTACAGGGTCTGACCTCTTCACTAAGCTGCCCGATTTCACAGAAATTATAACCAATTTTAAGACAGATCTGTGTCTAAGAATACCTAGAGATAAACACCTGTAGATATCTGAAGTTAGGTAGGTTGAATCCCATCCAGACTGGTCATGCAAGACTGCTTACACAGAAAACCAGGCTGAAATGGGTCAGGAATTTAAAATAATTGTTTCTCCCTTCATTAGTCTAAATGAGCATTAAAAACAAATTGTTGGAGTTAACTCTACAGCAACACAAAGTGCATTTACTGTGTGAGGGGAATACACATTTGAAAATTTCAATTAAACTTCATTGAAGGGTACCCAGGGTGCAGTGCGAATCGAAGCCCTAATATTGCAACTGGGCTTTCATCTTCACTTCAGCAGCACAGAATGAAGTTAATAGTGAAGAGGAGGTTATCAATTAACGTGTATAATAAGTGACTCTTCGACTTAATTACCTGCAGTGTTATCCTAGTTGTAAGAGATGTGTTAGCAGTGCATTTACAGTACACACTTGTGTTCAAAGCAGACTATTCAATTTCTCCAGAATCACATGGAAACTGAGGTTAAAATACCTTTGTGACACTTTTTCAGAGCTCAGAAAACATAGTATAAAAATAAACTTAGCTTTCACCAATCTAAGCTTTTCACTTAGATTTTGCCAATATCTGAGTGATGCCAAACGACCAAGAATGTCAAGTCACCTCTTCGAACAGAAACGGAACAGGCTGCGTTTGTCACGCTCCTGACAAGGCACGACCGAATTTAGCTGTGACTAACAAAAAACCATGGCTGGTAAAAACACTTTGTAATTAAAAAGGCAGGTTCTCTTTTGTTCACTTCTTCCAGCATAGTTATTAATACACATCAATTTCTCAGTTCCTTCTTGGGAAGAAAAGAGCAGTTTAAACAAAACTAGCTCCTTTATATTTCTGTATTGCTTTGTCTTTATTCTGTTCTGGGGAGAAGTTCACTTGGAGGTTAAAGCAGTCTAATCGCGTTAACTCTAAGCTCTAACACTAAGGAGTGGTTGGATGCTATGATTGTTCTGGCGATAAAGCTGACTGAAGAAGTTCCTACCTCCTCTCAAACCCAGCTACACCTGCCTATCCTCCGCAGGCAAGCCAGTTTCCCCTTCTGATTCTCTCTCAGATAGCTCAGATATATGTACGTTTGTGCTCTAAATTGGATCAAGAAAGTGATCCAGATTCTGAAAAATTATTAAAAAATGTGGGGTTTTTTAATGTTCACTAATTACATGTTTATTGTCTAATAAGCAATGTGTATGTTCAGACCAACACCAGGCAATTAAAGATCATATATGTTCAACGAAATAAAAAACAAGATAAAAACCAAACCCGTAAAAACTGGGTATACTTTTGCTTTTCATTAGCTAGGCCAGCCCTGGGTTTCATTCATTCTATTTTTAAAGAGACCATCAATGACTTTTCCCAGCAAAAAAAGCTATCATCGTTTCTCCCATTTACTCATGATAGGTGTGGAAGGTGGTATGAGTTACATCTCTTCAATGCCTCTGTATATTCCTGTTTGATGCCGAGATTCAGATGATCTTTAGACAGCTGCTTGCTGAGAACTTGCTGGGATTAGCAACCCAGTAGAGATGAGGTACTTTTATTAGTTAATAAAAAAAAAGAACAAGAGTGTGTTTTCTTTTGGGAACAGTTAGTTTCATTTGTGCTGCTGGATATGCAACACAGCGGTGAGGGTCATATACAACTTGCTGACATTTGATTGCAAGGCTTTTCTCAGTGCACATCCATCTTCTCTGATCGAAGGTCCCCTCTGGTTTTTCATTCTCTGTCTAGACAGCCGTACTAGACTGCAAAGTCTGGCATAAAGAACACACTGTGCACCTCACATTGCCTAATCTTCAGCTTCAAGATTCCTCAGCACCTTCAAAGCAACTTCACTAGTAGCAAACTTCTGCTTGCTTTTCATCCAGCTTCTATCTTAGCAAGGATGTTGCGGTAGGTGGAGTAGTCATTTGAGCTGAGACTGGAAAGCAGGACATGTGCAATAGCTTTCCTGCACATAGGCTTTTGATTTATCTATGGTTGGACAGTCCCTATCTTTTCCATTCTTGAGACAACTTTTCAGGCAGCTTTTGCTATGAACAAAATGTCAGAACATATTTCATCTAGATGAGGTGCTTGATTAGAAAAATCTTGTGTAAGGGGAAGAACCATTTCTTTCTCTAGGGCAGTGGTGTCCTGCTTTGTTTTCCTAGGGTGAATAGAATTACAAAGAGGTTTTTATTCAAACTATGTTATGGGCCAGCCAGGTTCAATTCATTTGAATTATGCAGCAAGAAAGATACAGAGACAATAGTTCAGATCTGCAGCCATTTTAAACTGTGATGGCTCCAAGGCTTCATAGCCACAAGACTTGGCTTAACCAGAATCCTCTCCCTTGAGGAGGCACACTTTGAGTTTTATCTTCCATCTGTGGTACTGTGCTACACAAGCTTCCCAAAACATATAGACCTTCAGGAGAAAGATAGAACTTATCAGTTCATCTATCTTTGTTTACAATGTAGCAAATTTATGTTTTCTGCCCTCTCCTAATGACATTTGAAAAGCCATCTTTGTCAATGATCAGTAGAAAAGCCTATACAACTCATAATAGCCTTCATTGCCTGCCATTGTTCATCTCCCAGCCAAACTGGGAATATTAAATTGCATCTCAATTTAGTTTTAAATAAAAAGTGAAATTTTAAACCAGTTTTGTTAATAAGTAAATTAGCTAACTGGGTCCGCAGTCACAGGAACATGAAGTAGGACACGATTCCACAAGTTTCCCTTCCCTGTTTTGCTGATAAATCTTAATCATAGCCCAAAAAGCCCATGTCCACTAATGAAGAGAAACTTCAACCCTAGTTTTATTTGGTTCCTGAAATGTCTGTTAAACTGACTAACAAGGGGCCATACAGATAGCTGTAAGTTTTAATTTCTTGCTATTATAGAGGAATATTTTTCAGTAGAAATCAACCTTAATACAAGTATTTTGCATTCTAATCAGCATGATCCAAGTGTTCCTCCCAAGCTAGCTGTGTAGCAAAATATCTCCTTGGTGGGAAAAAGCTATTAAGCTGTTAAGAATAGTAGTTCTTATGCTATATGACTCACATACTTACTTTTCATATGCTCTCTAACTTTTCTGTAGTCGGTAGATTTGCTGAAGAGCTACATTTGCCAAATTTCATTTAAGCAATCTCAGGTTGAAGTGCTTGGAAGTTTTACTCCAATGAAGACTGCACTGTCTGCCTTACTGTTCTGCCTGAAAAATAATGAATGGCCACAATGCTTAATTATGGCCTAGATAAGGTCTAGAAATCTATGGCACAGATGGTGCTGCCTTGATCTGTCTATAGTATAGCTCTCTGACAAAGAATTAGACAAAATCAGTTTGGTATGTAATGGGCCACGGATCATTTATTTTTCCAATCTTCAAAAAATATTCTAAAACACAATGAAGATTTACAATAAGATTTATGCACATTAGGATAATACTTTGCTACAGTGTTCAGTTCAAAGCTTTCATAGTTTTGCCAGTCAATTTAATGTAACATCATAACAAAAGTATGTCTAATTTTCTTGGCTTTCAACACACCTTTACTTTGAGCAAATCAAACTTGTAATAACAAGAATTAGAGCCATAGACTAGCAGTGCCCAATAACCGGAGGGTAAGTAGTTGTCTTTCACAAAAAGTGCATTGATTTATCTTCATTAAGGAATAGAAACCAACCACAACAGATCACACTTGAGCATTTACTTGTCTAGCTTCCAATTAACATCTCTGGGTCGTTTCATCAATTAAAAGAGGTGTTAGCCTCCTTTGTTAAAGTCGCTGAAGACTTTTCATTTCATTCTTGTTTTTCAGTTACTGACAATTTTCAAATACTTCCATTTGTGGACACCCCCTTCGAGGAGCCAGTGGAGCATTGCTACGGGCTTATGCAAGTGTTGTTGTACAGAATCAGGTGAAAAGTAAAAATGAGTCAAATTATCTTTTCTGCCTTAAGGATGTGGAGGGAGAGAGACAGGCAAAATTGATGAGGCATTTTTGAGTTCGGGAAGATTTAAAAAGGGCCCATGTTTTAAGCAGCTGTATATGAAATGATATGAGATGAGTGAAAAGGCTTGGGGCTGTAAGTGGAATTTGGCAGGGAAACAGCATTTGCTGAAAAGAAGCATCTATGCTTGTTGTGCTGGGAATTGGTTTCATTTGACCAAGCTATAAGCCTTGTCAAATTATGAGCTGTAGCTGTAAAATACGCAGCTTTTAAAATGTACACTGCACACATATGCATGGCAAAGTTAGCTACATAATGATAAATCTAGTCAGGTAAATTGCTGCAATTCAGAGAAGGCTTCTTGAAAAACGTATCTAGCAAGCCTCATCAGGTGCTAAATGACTGCTTGTGCAAAAAAGGGTTCCTGCTGACTTAGTAAGAGACATTATGCCGCACTTATACCTCCCAGGGATGCATTGCTGACCATTGTCAGGGACAAGACAACGGACAAAACAGGATTTTGATCCAGTTCTGTGTGGCAATTCCTATATTTCTAAGAACCTAAATTTTATGTGAAACTGGAAAGCTAGTATCCGAACCTGGGATCCCCTAGGCAAATCTCATTGCATTACAAAATGCAAATCACACTTGATGTGTCTGGTTTCATTAGATTAAGCTGTGAGCATTGTGCCATGCCACAAGGAAGCCAGTGGGCCAAGACCACTGTTAATTTTCATATCAGTCAGTACAAAGAGACATTTTGCTTTGCAGGTCAAATTCCCAGCTGAAGGTTCAAGGATGCTCTTTTGTGTCTCTATATTCTGAGTCTATGAAAGAAGCTGCCCATACAGCTAGTCAGTATTGGTGCTGCCTACCACTGTGCATCAACTTCCACATCAATTTTGTAGTGATTTTGACATCTTTCTGCAAATTTCATCAGAAACAACAGACTGAGCTATATTCATAAGGTAGATCAACTTGTGTTTAAAAAGGATAACGGTCTATGTCAGATGAAAGAAACAAAGCTCTGTAGAAGCTGTCTGTAGGAACAGGGGTCTTGTCATCAAAAGTATTTGAGAGGTCAGTTCCAACTGAAGTTATATTTTAATATTACAAATTCCTATAAATTTCATCTGGGAAAAAAAAAGCAAGCTTTGCATAAGTTATTTTTGTGACCACTCAGCTCCTTCTGCTCTTGTTTCTTTCTTGAAATAACTCCTTAAGTGCAGTCTGCTTTGTATTACATATGCTTTCTCTTCAACATCCTTTGCTTGCCATCATATCAGGTTCAAGTTCTAGCCAAAACATGTGCAGAAGTTCATACCCCTGAGAGCACTAATCTCAATATTTACTTAGTTATGCGCTCATACTAAACATCCCCAGCTAATACAAAAAGACAATTAGTTTGCTGATTCATGGACAATTTTTCTTAGGTTTCAGCTAGGAGCAATAAAAAATAAGGTTAAATACGCCTTTGAAAAGGCAGTCTAGGTTGCAAGAAAGCTTGGAGCTGAATTATAGATGGCTATTGACAATTAGCTGCTTGGTTCAGTGCTGGTGCAAACGTCTCATCTGGGGAGCTGTTGAGTTTATTGCAGAGAGTTCTCAAAGTCCATTAAGGAGAGCTGCCCCAGGGAGCCCCACAGACACCCTGCACCCGCGGCACTATGCAGAGCTTTGCCTGAACCCAAACATCTACCACAAACCACGCCCCCCACCCCCACCCCCCACCCCCCCCAAACCAGCACAGGAGAGCTGGTCCTGGGTGGAAGGTGCCTAAAAACTGTTAGTGTAAGAATGAGCACTTAGGACTCCTGCCCTATTTAGAAAGCTGCTCATTTAAAAAAGAAAAACTTTGAAGAATTAGTCATTGGAGCCACTTTATGTTTCAGATCTGCAAAGCAAGCAGGGCACCATGCCATATTTCCCTCTCCCAGGGACTTGTTTCAGGAAGCTGATTCCCAAAGAGCTGTCAGCCAGCCGTGCTTCTTAGCAGTGATGCTGAAGTGTTCACTCAGGAAAGGAGGTAGGAGGCATTTAAATCACTGTCTCAGGCTGCCAAGATCAAAGCAGAAGTTGCACATTTTTAAAAGTGTAATGTGGCAGAACATCTAATAGCTGTAGCGTGGCAGTGCAGATGGTGTTAGGAATGCAACACATTAGTGGACTTTGCCTGGGACATGGTTGGTGGCACCAGCAGGAGCTGCCCCCAGTGGGAGAGCAAAGAGGGGAGACCCCCAAAGCCTCCTTTCAGAGGGCTGGAGCAGGACAATGAGGCTGGCACTGAGCACAGGAAAATAAGTCAAAGAAAGGGAAGAGAAACACCCCCAGGTCTCTCTAAGGGTCTGGAGAAGGAGCAGATGACTCTGGCTTTTGACTTTCACATCAGCTTTTTAAGGACCCATGCCCAGAAACTCTCTGCCATCAGAGGGCAAAAGAAGAGACTTGGTATGGTGCCCACTCTTAACTCTGTCATTACAAAATTCAACTGATTGAAACTGCTGCCAACACAGAGAAGAAAACAGAGTAATTAGGCAGCCATGTCCCTACTCTTTTTTAATTTGTATTACCAAAGCAGCTAGAAACAGGAGGCATTATCAGTGTCACTGCTATGCAAATACAGAACAGAGAGACGGTCCCTCTCCTCACAACCTGCAATCTTCACATCCACAGACAAGAGACCTTAAAGACCCAGCAAAAATGCTGAGATGCGTGAGAGGTAGCAGACTGAGCATCTCCCCAGGACCTGCCCGTGCTGAGGGAGGGAGGAGGAGGAGGGGCTGCAGAGGAGGAAGGCATACATGGCCTTTGCCTGACACAGCAGAGCCGCTGAACTGATATGCGGATGGGGTGAGAGAGCGAAGTCACAGGTTTAGGGAGAAAATCCTTGTGGTGATGTTCTGGCTGCATGTCAACAGCACAAGGTGACACTTGTCATTGCCGGAGCAAAAGCTGTCGCACCGGCTGAGACATGGGATTGTAATGCTGGGAGCAAGCCGGCAAAACAGCCGGGATGCGCGGAGGTGCATCCCAGGCAGTCTGTGTCAACTCCGAGGAGCAGAAAGCCAGGTTATAAATAACGACAGCGTACTGTCGCTGGGGCTAGGCAGTCAATTGTAGCCGTGTTTACTTAAAAAAAGAAGGGGGGAAAAAAAAAAAGGCAATTCTCCCCCTGCCCTAGGATTTAGAGCTTGTCAAAGGTGTCAGTCTGACAGTCCTGGAACCTGAAGTCCTCTCATTATCCACAGCACAGGTGCAGCACGGGAGGCAGCAGGACAGGTTTTTCAGCACCGATCTGACAAGCCTGCCTTTAGCAGTAAGATGCCAGTTTTCTGTGGCAGATAAATTGTTGATCTCCTGATAGAGTCTGCAATTTGTGGTGGTAGGAGCAGTGGGGTTCGGAGAGCGATTGCGCTCTCATTGAGAGCTGAGTTGAGGCAAACCGCCTGCTTCGGATAACTCAAGTGAGAAGTCAGTCAGTAGTGCATTACAGTCAAAACCCGTTACAGAGTAATTTAAACCAGGACCTCACAGACAAAAATCAGGGCCCCACTTCAGCACTTCAGCATTTTCTGACCAAAGTTCTGTGTCTTGGCTTTCAGACCCTTCAATCATTCAATATCTTACAAATTTCTGTCTTGGATCATGTTATCCTTCTTGATCTGGCTCAATACCTAGGGGTGTGAAGATTTTAGGAAAAATCAGTGAGAGGGGGCATGAGTCAGGTTTGATGTAGAATTGGCAGAACCACCTCAACAGATGCTTCACCCAACCACACATACTTGGAAGCTGTTTTTCATTGAGTATTTGTCATATGCTAACTGCACCAGCCACTCAGCATATCAGGACCCGCCGTTCCTGATAGCCTGGAAGCCAGAGGTTGGGAGGTAGGCTGGATGAACAATCCTGCAGACTCAGGAGGAACCAGACCTCCCATGTCCCGGTCCCTGCAGAAATGTCCTAACCACTTGGCAATCATGCAAGAGGCAAGGACAACTGCTACTGTATGTTTTGAGCTGCTTGAGCACATAAAGACCGTTCCTACAATACCTGGCAAGGGCCTTTTCTTTCTGATGTAGGTATGAGGATGCCTGGTCTTGATGCCATAATTTTCTACATCTCTAATCTCTATCTCTAGTGTCTCTATCTCCATGGATGCAGCAGGTTTTATAGGTTATTAAACCACAGGTTATTCTAAATTAAAGATTAGTTTAACCAAAACTGCAACGCATCTGGGCAACTTGGAAAAAACCCCCTCATGCCTTAGATATGTGTGATAGGAAGGCACTTAAAGTTTTTCCCAATTTTTATTCATGTCTTGAATAATTTTTGTGTCTTCTCCTCAGCCTTTAACTCCTTATTAGCAGAATCCATGGTTAGCCATAGTTTAGCTTGGGGCTTTAGTTTATTTTCTTTGTTATTCATATCAGGCAAACTGGCTTGTAAACCCCCTGTGCTCATTTAACGCTTGGAATTGTGCTGGCTGTGTTCAGCAGTTTCACTAGTTTGTATCCGGTCCTTGAACTACTATCAATATTTTGGGGATAGCAGTATAGCTTTTTGACTTGCATTCTGATATTTTGCACTGCCATTGCAAGATATCACTATTTTCCAATATCTGTTCAAAATTAAACACATGGTTTCAGAAAGCTCCTCACCTGCTTCCTTTTCAGATATAGATTATCTCTCTGTGGACGACAGAAAGTGTGAACTTTGTCACATACTTCCCCACCACCCTTTTTCATGTCAATAGTAACATTCTCCATCAGCACCAGATAGGGTGGGTACATCTTCTTGCCTGATTTAAAATATAGAATAGATATATATACTGGATATTTTTGTACTATTATTTTCTATCTTGCCATCTGCATCGACTTTATTTGAAGGGAGGCTCATTTTCTTCTGTTTTGAGTGGCTTTTAGTGTCTTTTTCAGTATTGATTGTTTGCTTTCCTTATGCATATTTTTCAGCATTTCCTTTCATCCACTCTTTAAGCATCCAACATTTATGCATTGATTTGTTTCAAATTTTTATTAAGTATTAATAATGGGGAATAAACAAGAGGAGTTGGAGATGTATGCATGCCTGCAAGGCTATGACCTTAATGGCATTACAGAGATGTGGTGGGATGGCTTCTATGACCGGAGTGTTGGGATGGAAGGGTACAGGCTCTTTAGGAAGGACGAGCAGGGGAGACGACGAGGAGATGTCGCCCTCTATGTCAATGACCATCTGGAGTGCATGGAGCTCTGCCTGGGGATGGATGAGGAGCTGACTGAGAGCCTATGAGTCAGGATTAAAGGGAGTGCTGGGGCAGTGCACATCATAGTGGGGGTCAACTACAGGCCACCTGACCAGGTAGACCAAGAAAATGAGACCCTCTATAGGCAGATGGGAGCAGCCTCACGTTCACAAGCCCTGGTACTTATGGGAGACTTCAACCACCCTGACATCTGTTGGAAGGGCAACACAGCAGGGCACAAGCAATCCAGGCGGTTCCTGGAATGCATTGATGATAACTTCCTCCTCCAAGTGATAGAGGAGCCCACGAGGAGTGGTGCCATGCTGGACCTTATTCTCACCAACAAGGAGGGCCTGGTAGGGGATGTGAAGCTCAAGGGCAGCCTTGGCTGCAGTGACCACAAAATGGTGGAATTCAGGATCCTCAGGGCAGCGAGGAGGGCGTGCAGCAAGCTCACTACCCTGGACTTCAGGAGAGCAGACTTTGGCCTCTTCAGGGATCTGCTTGGTAGAATACCATGGGACAAAGCCCTGGAAGGAAGAGAGGCCCAAGACAGCTGGCAAATATTCAAGGGTCACCTCCTCCAAGATCAGGAGTGATGCATCCCAACAAAGAGGAAGTCAGGCAAAACCACCAAGAGGCCCCCATGGATGAACAAGGAGTTCCTGGGCAAAGTCAAACAGAAAAAGGAAGCCTTCAGAGGGTGGAAGTAAGGGCAGGTAGCCTGGGAGGAATATAGAGAAACTGTCTGAGCAGCCAGGGATCAGGTTAGGAAAGCCAAAGCCCTGATAGAAATTAGTCTGGCCAGGGATGACAAGGACAACAAGAAAAGCTTCTATAGGTATGTTAGTGAGAAAAGGAGGACGAGGGAAAATGTGGGCCCCCTCTGCAATGAAACAGGTGACCTGGTTACCCAGGATATGGAGAAGGCTGAGGTACTCAACGACTTCTTTGCCTCAGTCTTCACTGGCAAATGCTCGAGCCTGACACTGCCCAGGTCACAGAAGGCAAAGGCAGGGACTGGGAGAATGCAGAACCGCCCACTGTAGGAGAAGATCAGGTTCAAGAATATCTAAGGAACCTGAAGGTGCACAAGCCCATGGGACCTGATGAGATGCATCCATGGGTCTTGAGGGAACTGGCGGGTGAAGTGGCCAGGCCACTCTCCATCATATTTGAGAAGTCCTGGCAGTCCAGCAAAGTTCCCTCTGACTGGAAGAGGAGAAACCTAACCCCCATTTTTAAGAAGGGTAAAAAGGAAGACCCAGGGAACTACAGGCCGGTCAGTCTCACCTCCATGCCTGGCAAGATTATGGAGCAGACCCTCCTGGAGACTATGCTCAGGCACATGGAAAATAAGGAGGTGATTGGTGACAGCCAACATGGCTTCACTAAGGGCAAATCGTGCCTGACAAATTTGGTGGCCTTCTATGATGGGGTTACAGCATTGATGGACAAGGGAAGGGCAACTGACATCATCTACCTGGACTTGTGCAGGGCATTTGACACTGTCCTGCATGACATCCTTGTCTCTAAATTGGAGAGACATGGATTCGATGGATGGAGCACTCGGTGGATAAGGAATTGGCTGGATGTTCACACTCAAAGAGTTGTGGTCAATGGCTCAATGTCCAAGTGGAGACCAGTGATGAGTGGTGTTCCTCAGGGGTTGGTACTGGGACCGGCACTGTTATAAGGTCTTTGGCAACATGGACAATGGGATCGAGTGCACCCTCAGCAAGTTTGCTGATGACACCAAGCTGTGTGGTGTGGTCAACACGCTGGAGGGAAGGGATGCCATGCAGAGGGACCCTGACAGGCTGGAGAGGTGGCCTATGAGAATCTTATGAAGTTCAACAAGTGCAAGTGCAAGGTCCTGCACGTGGGTCGGGGCAATCCCAAGGGCAACTACAGGCTGGGTGGAGAATGGATTGAGAGCAGCCCTGAGGAGAAGGACTTGGGGGTGTTGGTGGACGAGAAGCTCAACATGAGCCGGCAATGTGCGCTTGCAGCCCAGAAAGCCAACTGTGTTCTGGGCTGCATCAAAAGACGTGTGACCAGCAGGTCGAGGGAGGTGATCCTGCCCCTCTGCTCTGCTCTTGTGAGACCCCACCTGGAGTACTGCGTCCAGCTCTGGGGGCCCCAGTACAGGAGAGACATGGAGCTGTTGGAGCGAGTCCAGAGGAGGGCCGTGAAGCTGATCAGAGGGCTGGAGCACCTCTCCTATGAAGGCTGAGAGAGTTGGGGTGGTTCAGCCTGGAGAAGAGAAGGCTTCAGGGAGATCTAATTGTGGCTTACCAGTATCTGAAGGGGCCTACAGGAAAGCTGGAGAGGGACTGTTTATCAGGGAGTGGAGTGACAGGACAAGGGGTAATGGGTTTAAGCTGAAGGAGGGTAGGTTTCGATTAGATATTAGGAAGAAATTCTGTACTGTGAGGGTGGTGAGGCACTGGAACAGGTTAGTTCAGAGAGTTTGTGGATGTCCCCTCCCTGGAAGCGTTCAAGGCCAGGTTGGATGGGGCTTTGGGCAACCTGGTCTAGTGGAGGGTGTCCCTGCCCTCAGCAGGGGGGGTTGGAACTAGATGATCTTTGAGGTCCCTTCCAACCCAAACCATTCTATCATTCTATGATTCTATGATTAATGCTTAATCCTTTTTTTTTAATGCAATGAGCTTTTTGTCCATAAGACATATGCAAACTTTTGTTTCAGAACATTCTTGAACCACATTTAAAACTAATCAGCTATGCCTACAGTTTTTAGAAAACTGGTATTTTTAAAGGCATACGTTTATACGTCATCTGTAGGTGCATGTCTGTTTGTACAACACAAATGTAATCAGATCATGATCATTGCTACCTAGGCAACAGTTAATTTTTAGGTCATCTCGTACTGGTGATTGGATTGTAGAACACTGCATGCCCTGGAAACGGGCATTTATGGTTTTCTAGGAGAAAAAACCTCTGCTCTAAACAGCCGCTATTTACTGTCAAATGTGTACATGTCTTTTTTTGAGCAATCATTTAAAGTCATTTAAAAATGTGGAATACCTTTAAGCAATGGTGCTTAAAATTTGATGACATGGACTATTCAATTACCTGAGCAAGTTAGTCATCCAAGAAGGGATTGTCACTTCAGCAGCAGATGATCAGCCCTCCAGAGTGGGAAGACAGGTAAATATATCAGTTCAGAATTGCTTGTTTTGTGAGGGAATCAATCCATTTGATCTATATACACCCTAGGGAAGACCCATGGTTTCAGGAACAGGCTGTCATGCCTGGACTGGCAGCTTCAAAGTGTGCCCTTCTCCTCCCTCCTCTGTGAAAGTGCAGCATTGCCAGGTGTGGCTAGGAGATTAGCTCAAGACTCTGGAACGATCTGGTTGGAAACAGCATAACTTGGACTTCATGGACAATTGATCTGGTCCTGCCTGGCAATTCTTCTGTTGCTAAGGAGGGACAAAACAGGTGATTGTGACAGCTTCTTGTTCTATGGACCTCTGACTTTGCAGCTTGGAGGCTCCTGCCCAGCTGCTAATCCCTTTCTTGCTCTCTGCGGTCTGAGTTGACACCTACCCAACTGCTCATATAGTCACAGAGACTGTGTCAAGTCCTTGGAGGAACATTAATGTTGTCCAGGGTGGCAGAGTCCCCTTCTGATGTTCTGCACACAGTGACTGGAAAATCTCCCTCCACCTCCCTTTGGTCAGAAGGGAGGCATTAGTTCAGATTGTAATGCCATTTATTCGGCTTTGAGAGAGGAAGGTGGCACTCTGCATATTAATGGGTTGAAATTATACATCCATTTTCAGCGTTAACCAGGGCAAACAGTCAGGAGATATTTATAGTAAGTTCCCAACCTTACAGTAAGTTTTTATATTTGAAACACTTGGGTAACATAACCACTCAGCTTTTTAAGTGGTTGCCATAGGAGGAAAGAGAAACATTTACATGCAGCGAAGGAGAACTAAAGCAAGTCTTGCAAGGTACTGTTCTGCATTATCTCAGGCATTTCAGTGTCAGTGGGGAATTGGGCATGGCAGGCATCCAAGTGCTCAGCTTTTTACTATCAGTACTATCTAATGTTTTCTTCTTTGAGGGAAATTCATCAGATGTAAAACCTGAAGACGTATTATACTGTTCTGATCATTATCCATTACTCTTGATCCATATGTGTTTTAATACAGCTGACCTCAAATGTTCAAAATTCACAAATCACACTCCCATAAGTGTTATTAAGTTAGAAGCCAGAACTTTTTAAGGAAAAAACCCCCATAAATAATAAAAAGCTTTTTTATTTCCTCCTCTTTTATGAGCTATTAGTCTGGATGAGCCCTATCATAAGGAGTCCTTTATGAAAGTTAGGCCAGATATTCCCACTTCCCTTCCCTTCCCTTCCCTTCCCTTCCCTTCCCTTCCCTTCCCTTCCCTTCCCTTCCCTTCCCTTCCCTTCCCTTCCCTTCCCTTCCCTTCCCTTCCCTCCCTTCTCTTTCCCCTTCCCCTTCCCTCTTTCTTCCCTTCATCTTCCCTCTATCTTACCTTCCCTCTGCCTTTCCTCTACCTTCCTTTTATCTTCCCCTCTTCCCCTTTTCCCTTTATCTTCTTCTGTCCTCTCCTGTCTTTTTTTATTTTTTTTAATCGATGCTGAGATTCTCAGAAATAATATGATCCTGGACTCTAAGAAAACCTCTCTGTATCACAACCCTGCTAGTAAAAACCAAATCGTTAGCAATACTGGAATTTACCCTTGTGGACAGGGTTTCCAGGCTGCTCTTTAGTTGCCTTTTTGACCGTGTTTTTGGAGGAATGATGCTTCTTTTCTCTCTTTCTGGTTAAGAGAAGCCCTGGGTAAGAAGATGTCCTGCTCCATTTTATCTATCTTGGCTTTTTGTACATTGAAGAGAAAGATTCTGAGTTATTCTTGTGTCTGGCTGCAGCTCTTTAAAGAAGGGAGGATAATTTTTTGTGTAAGACATGGCAACTCTGCAAGATAATTTTCTAGTTTCCCGTGGGCCGTGGCTTGAAAATATGATTAAATCTGGTATGTTTTTTTAAAAGGATCACAAAAGATCTTTCACTATTTAACATGAGCTGTAGAAAAGTTATTTTACTTTTTTCTGGAGGGCTGACCATGGCGGTGGTATTCAGTGACTCGAAGTGTCTGCACGTATGTGTCTACTTATGAACTGTGTGTCAAACCTCTGTTACAAGCGATGGAGATTTCTGGAGGAACTGACTTGGCTAAACATATGGCTATAGAGTCATTTTATGCCACTCAGTCTCTAGAGTCTGTTTCAGAAAGAGCATTGTGTCATGCCTGCCCACCCTGTGTAGGTATGTGGGACGTTCTTCAGCATCTCCAGTAGTACGAGGCCTCTGTGGGACCCCTTGCCTGGCCATCTGAAATTGCTCAGCTGACGCGTGCGTGTCCGCTCTAGAGGAAGATGAATCCCTCTCTACCCACAGTATAAGGAGCGGTCTTTTAAGTTATTCTAAATACAGGTATCTCATGCATCTCTGATGCCCTAAAGTATCTGAGACATCTGCACTGGGCTGACAGAGCTGTTGTGAGGTTTGGTGCCTTGAGGTCATGGTGTGGACTGGTGGCTGGAGGTAGGGTGGGCTGCCCTGGGGCATGTCACATGGACCTATGGACCAGAGCATGGGCAAATGAACTGATTTCTGACATATTGTCTAGATTTCCATTGACTATATTGGGAATTAAGACACCTTGCTCACAGGATGACACCTTGAACTGTCTTAATCTGTGAACAGAATCCACCTTTGATTGTTATAAGGTGCAACATGTACAATTTAAAACTCACATTGATATTTCATCCAGTGGTATTTGTACTACCAGATGTTACTCATCTCCATAAACAAAGGTGAGACATCCTCCTTCATGTAAGAAAAAAATCAAAGGCAATGATTGCATATACAGTGGGATGTTTTTGGCTCCATTCCCAGATTATTACTTTTTGTCTTTGTATGTCTGCTTTTTTTTTTTTTTTTTTAGTTCAGTGATGTATTTCAAAATTTGATTTGCACAGTTTCTAAATTCCCAAATGCATTATTAGAAAAGCACACCAAATTATGGGTTTTCAGTGGCAAGATACATATCTGCCTCTTTGTATATGCATTTTATGTAAAAGGTTGAGCATGCTTCTAATTTGCTCACTACTGTGTGACTTTTGTATTATGGTTTTTCTACGAGAGTTTCAAAAATTGTTTCAGACCAGTGGATCATGTCTGAAGGAACAAACCAGCAAATATATTGTTGCTTTTTATTAAGGCTAATACATGCTAATAAATGCTAATTCCATTTTCTAAAGTACCAAATAGTGATATCAGACTCCAGTATAAGAATCAGTGGATTAGTCTCAGGTACGCGAGAGATGGATAAACCACTAAGCTCAAAGATCACAGATTACATGGGAAAATGGAAAACTCAGGGAAGAAAGGGTATAGTTTAAACCACTGCAGTCAGATTGCTTTTTGTCGCTGTGGGTCCCTGTACAGATCTTCCCTTTTCTTCCCAAGGGCTGATGTTTCCATAGGTCCTGTGCTTCTGCCAGCCCCGTGGGCACACCTTGGGCACCCACTGGTGTCTGAAATAGCAGTAGACGCTTGTGTGTGGGCAACTGACCCAAGCAGGTGAAGGGTTGAGGTTTTGCCATTTGCTGAGTTCATCAGGGCGCATTTGGCCTGGCTCTGCCACTTTTCCCCAGCAGGCAGATGTCTGGTGTCTTCCCCGTGCTGTGCTGCCTGAACATCCCCTCCCGCTACAGAAGGATTCCTCTGCTCCAGGGAGTCCTGAGGTCCCGCATTTAGGCAAGTTTAAGTTTTCCTGGTATCGCTGAAAGCAGAGATGTTGTGTGACCCCAAATGTGGCTCTGAAGGTCACTACCTTTCATGTAAGAAATGTCCAAGTCTAGTCTTCCCAGGATACATACAGGGAGATTTTACTTTGCCTTGTAAGGATAAAACAGAGATCTCCCCTGACTAAACTGGAATCCCAGAAGTTAAGTATACCTGTGAAAAAAGCAGAAGAGTGAAGGGATACTCTCAGCTTGAAGTCAGTCAGCCATGAAAAAATATTGTAAAGGATAGGGAAAAATTAATGCCAAGGACCGAGTTGTTACAGATCCTCGTTAACTGAGAAAAGAACAGGACGCCAGATTTTTCTCTGGGGGCTTGCAGCGATTTCTACCATATTTTAGGTGAACAACAGAATTTCAAGGCTTTTACACGTTCTTCTGGTTGAGACAGACAACCGGTTATCACAAGAACTCGCATTTATTATGCCCCAGGTGAGAAATGGATGATACATCAATGTAATTCTTTCTTTCTGCTGCGCTTCTGAGACCTGCCCCAGCAGGCTGTGGTAACAGCTGCCCACCCACAAACACAGAGCCACAGGAGAAGGTTATTGTGAAAAAGATTGGTTAATTGGATTAATAGCATAGCCTTTCAGGAATAGTCACAGGGAAACAGAAATCTCCTAACAGGCAAGAATTATTTTTTTAAATTGTCATTGCAACAGAGAAGAGAGCTAGATTTCCAGTGCATGGGGTTTTTTTACACTCAGAAATCAACTTTTCTAGAGAGCTGGTGTCTTGGATGAACGGGTCTGAGTCTGAGCCCTGCCCATGCCACGCAGCTTTCAAAAGCAAGTCTTTCGGTGTCCAGGGCTGGCACCGTGGCTGCAGAAAGCTCTTGTGGTGCAGCCAACACAACCACTGCGGATGCTGGAAGTGAGAACCTTTAAACGCTAAACAAAGGAGCCATCACTGTCTTTATTTCTCCCTTTATTATTTGTAAAGTATTTGGAAGACAGTTGCTGTAAGCATTTTTCAGCCCTTTCTCAGCCTTGTTGCTACTTTTCTGTCCAGTTTTAACCAGAGTACTATAACAGCACAATTGACAAGAGACAGGATATTTTCTGTTCCTTAAAATCAGAGGCTTGCTGTGCCCTGCTAGTTTTGCTACCCATTAGCCACAGGGAAATCTGATGGTTTTGCTCGTCTGGTACATTGAAAAATGCCCCATCCAAGGAATTAGAGAAAGAAAATAGTGACTGAACATACAAAATAGACAGTGAGATGACAGCTGGATGATGGCAATAATATGTAATCTTGAGAATGAATTTCGTTCATTAAGCCTGCAGGGATCCCACACTCAGCTTCTGTAAAACAAGGTCTTTAAAAATTGCACATAAAGACTAAAATGGCCATAATACTTCCTTTTGTAAGTGATGAAGCAATCACTTAAAAACATGAACCATGGCTCTGCAATGTGACTTGGGTCTGTGTGTGACAAGGACCCAAAGATCCTTTCAAAAATGGTTGTCGTTGAGAAGTTCTGGAGTAAAGCTATGAGAACAAGAAAAGTTGCATCTCTCTTCAAATAACACAAAGAAGCGGTTGCATTTTGGTGTCTCCTGTTATCAGCTGCATTTTGTATGCCATCCATGTTTTAAAATCCTGTCATGAGCTGCCCTTTTTTTCTTTTGTTGTGTTTCCATTTCTGAAGTGAAACTCTGGACCCACTGAAATCTGCACAAGTCTTGTCTTTACTTGTCTGTTGGCAAGTAGTCATATTTGGATCACCTCAGCAGCCCAAACAAAAAAAAAAAAAAAAAGTGCTTTCTCATATATCCAAGCTAATTTCTTATCACATAACCCTTTGTCCTTCCTTGCTGTCTTGCTGAAAAAATACCTTCTCATTCTTCCATCTTCTTCATGGGTGGCACTGGCAGTAGGTGCAAGCAGATGCTCAAGGAGCATAATAACTTTGGTAACAGATATTATTAGCTCTATTATTGGCACTATTAGCAGTTGTGCACTGAGGATTTATGTATACTTTGGAGTATGATGGAGCTAAATAACCATGTTTGCAAGCAGAGACAAATGACTTGATCAACCCATATATTCACTTCCTTTTTCATATTTAAATGACTTTTTCAGATTTGTCAATAAATAATAGAAACACATTGAGTAAATCAGTCATTCATTAAGTTGCTGGGGCATCATTTTATTCATGTAAGGTATCTTTGCACAAATCAGCAAGAGCTAGTCACAAAAAGCCAGTTATTTCTTTCATCCATACTTGCAGTAGTCAGAGCCCTTTTTGTAAATGTGTGTGGTAAGGAAAGCCAAGCTTCAAAGAAAATGGGTAACTGTATTTACTGCACAGAGACCTGTTAATAAATAGACTGGGAGAAGGAAAAAACAAGTTAAATGGTATGGGCAAAAATCAGTTGAGCCTGTGTAAACTCATCAATTAAATATTGGAGAGTCTGGGGCAGTCTGCATGGGAGCTGTGACCTCTGCTGTTACTGACTGAGACCAGGCTTTTCTAATTAATGCAGCTCTCCAGGGACCACTGAATTGATGATGAGTTTTGTGCAGGTACCTGATCACCATCATAAATAGAAGCCCAGAAATTCAGATTGCGGTGCTTCACTATGTGCTGCTGAGACATATTTTCTCTCTGCATGAAATGTGTGGAGTCCTACAAAAGAGTTGCCCAGGCACTGCTCTGAAAATTCAGTCCACACAAGTCAGCTGCTTTTTCATTCTCATCATTCAGCCTTACTGCGACTGAGTGTGACCTTCCATATATACGATTTTATTTAAGCGATAAATTGAATGCTCCGTAAGAGTATATTTTCTCATAATTTCAATAGTATTTAAATACACCAGAGGTTTTTGCCTCATGCACTTTTTGTAGAAGGTTGTTGCATATTGACACTTTTGCCTCAACAGAGGAGAGGAATGTCTTATTAAAATTGATGGTTTCTACTACATGACCTTTTCGAAAAGTGTTTTACATTTTACTTAAGATTCCTAAGCAGTTGAAAGTCGACTATTCACATTACATTTCTGTCCCATTTAATT
The DNA here is from genome assembly GCF_011004875.1 of Balearica regulorum gibbericeps. NCBI lineage: Eukaryota > Metazoa > Chordata > Aves > Gruiformes > Gruidae > Balearica > Balearica regulorum. The sequence continues at coordinate 158,962,894 of NC_046184.1, read as the reverse complement.
TCCTCACTCCTATTCTGTCTTGAAACAATTAGAAACCAGACAGGATTTACTCCAGCTTTGAAGGAGAGACTACTTAGTGGAATGCAAACAGGATGTCCTCAGGAACGCCATTATATCCTTACATGGATAGAGATACAGGCAATCAGTGACTAAATAATAAATCTGGGCTGCCTCTCCACTGGGAAAATTAGAAATGTCATGGCATAAGCTTAGGTGGGATGTACCTGTGATACTGGGGAGCTGTTACAATGGAAGGGTTGCCATCCAGAGGGACCTTGACAGGCTGGAGAGGTGGGCCTGTGCGAACCTCATGAAGTTCAGCAAGGCTAAGTGCAAGGTCCTGCATGTGGGTTGGCACAATCCCAAGGGCAACTACAGGCTGGGTGGAGAATGGATTGAGAGCAGCCCTGAGGAGAAGGACTTGGGGGTGTTGGTGGATGAGAAGCTCAACATGAGCCAGCAGTGTGCGCTTGCAGCCCAGAAAGCCAACCGTGTCCTGGGCTGCATCAAAAGAGGTGCGACCAGCAAGTCAAGGGGGGTGATCCTGCCCCTCTGCTCTGCTCTGCTCTTGTGAGACCCCACCTGGAGTACTGCGTCCAGCTCTGGGACCTTCAACAGAAGGACATGAACTTGTTGGACCGAGTCAAGAGGAGGGCCACGAAGCTGATCAGAGGGCTGGAGCACCTCTCCTATGAAGGCTGAGAGAGTTGGGGTGGTTCAGCCTGGAGAAGAGAAGGCTTCAGGGAGACCTTATAGCAGCCTTCCAGTACCTGAAGGGGCCTACAGGAAAGCTGGAGAGGGACTGTTTACAAGGGCATGGAATGATAGGACAAGGGGGAATGGCCTTAAGCTGAAGCAGCCTAGGTTTAGATTAGATATGAGGAAGAAATTTATCAGTATGAGGGTGGTGAGGCCCTGGCACAGGTTGCCCAGAGAAGCTGTGGATGCTCCCTCCCTGGCAACGTTCAAGACCAGGTTGGACGGGGCTTTGGGCAACCTGGTCTAGTGGAGGGTGTCCCTGCCCATGGCAGGGGGGTTGGAACTAGATGGTCTTTGAGGTCCCTTCCAACCCAAACCGGTCTAGGATTCAATGATTCTATTCTGTAACAGTGCCTGGTACGCTTTTGGACCATGCCAGACCACACAGAGGGTAACAGTTTCAATTGCATAGGTTGGCTCCACGCTTCACATTCTCCTAAGTAAACTGGCAAATATTCACATTCCTCCAAATTATGTGTCTTAAGCAAATTTCAAATACCTCTTGGGATAAAGTCACAGTTCAAGCACCTCAGCCAAGAAAGCTGTTCAGAAAAGAAAAAAGGATGTGGGAAGAAACTGGCATAAAGCTGGAAATAATTTTTCCTTTACTATGATAATGTGAAGTCAGAGATACTAGTGAGGGGATACCCTGCAGCAGCTAGGTGAAAGTCCATGGGGAGAGAGCCAGAGAAGGGCTGCAGAGAGGTCCCAGGGTTTCATCTGCCACTGAATTGATGATGAAGAATCCACAGGGCAAAAAGTTAAAAAAAAAAAAAGAAAAAAAAAAGGATGAAGCCCAAAAGCTTTGGAGATGCAAGGAGTTGGTTGCAATGTTGAGACTTCAGGAGGAGTCTCACTGAATTAGCCCTTGGTGAGAGGTGGAGATCCTCAGCAGCCAGCTCATGCTTTTCTATGCAATTTCAGCAACATAGTTGAAGTCACACCCTGGTGTTCGCATCCACAATGGCATTACCCCCATTTTCTCAGGAGAGGAATGTGTGGGCTAAAGGTAGAACAGTGACACAAGGGTTAACATCCCTGGGGACTTCATTTTAATGTTTTTTTCTCAGAAGCCCATTTCTGGTGCCATGTTGGGATGGTAACAGATGAAGCGTGTCTGGCTTGTTGTCCTATAACATTTCAAACTTTTATGATCTGGTCCAGTGAGGAAGTGGTGCAGAACTGAAATACCACCCATACTGTGACAATTCAATTGTTGTTTTATATTTTAAAAAAGTCCTGTTGTTCATGAAAATATGACACCACCAGAAAACCAATAGGAACTAACTGGAATTATTTACTTGCCTTAAACACCAGCTTTTTAGCTCCAGCAATTCCACGTTTCCTTTGTAAATATCTGCTCGTGATGGGGATAGTTGGATTAAAATAATTGGGGAGCTAAAGGATCAATGCAGGAAAAAAGCTCATTATAGGCAGTGCAAGGCCAAAAGGAAGCCATCCAAAAACGTTGTTATTGTTCCTGAATTTTTTGTTATATCTTAGAACACAAACTGAGATTGGATTTACTCTTTAAAAAAAAATCTATAGCACTTAAATGACATGCACTAATCCCAAGAGCTTGTGTCCTTGTTTTTTAAAAGTATATCAATGACATACTTTGCTCTTTTGTCACAGTTTAAGACTTTTGTGTTTCCATCTCAGCATTTAAAATATGTTTGCTGCCAGTGGAAAGGATGATGGCACTTGAACAGAACAGCTTCCGAACATATTGACCTTGAACTAGATATCCGTTGCCAGCAGCATAAGGCTGGTTACTGTCACACCTCAACCAGGGCTGGTTGACCGAGAACTTCTAAGCATGAGGGTGAGCAATAGTGGGTGACAAAATACGTGCATGTGCACGTACAAGGCTGAACCCATGTTTGCGTATAATTCAAGAAATACTTGGTTTGATGTCCTGAGTATTTGTGTAAGCTACTTGTGTCCATCTGATACTGCAAGCAACCAGCAGTGGGACCCTATGAAAACCTGCAAAACAAACTGGCAAAAGGTATTTGAAATGAACTCTCCTGTTACAAGAATAATTCCATATCCTCTTCTACACTATATAACACACAGTTGTATACCAACAATGCAAACAAGGAAAATTGTTTTTTTATAAAATAACTGATTTTGAAATTGCAGAGCAGGTAACTACAATGTAAATTTTAAAAGAAATTTGTAATTTAAGTGTTCTTCTCAATAAAAAAAGCCTGATGATAGTTATTTAATAGGCTTTTATTTCTAGTGTTGCTAAATCCTTTACTGCTACGTTGGAGTAAGAGAAAGCCAAGTGATTATTGATGTGTGCTCTAATTAATCATTTTCCTCTTTTTTCCAGATCTGTGTCAGCACTGTCATTGCTCCTATATTAATAACAGAAGATGGAAAAATAGGTATAATTTAAAACTGTTTCTTAGAATAACATGGGCGGGGGTGTAGAAAACCAGACAAAATCAAGCAGACAAGCAGAGATAAAATGATTAATGATTTGTTCAAAAACCACCATTGATTTAATAATTTGGGGCTGAATTACGTGTATTTTGGAAAGACCAATTAGCTGATGGCTAGGAGGAGATAACTGTGTGTGGAGTGTCCTTGCTGAGTGCATAAAGACAGCGGTATCTAAAGGTTAAAAAAGGATGCATGAGAACCTGCTAGGAAACAATTCAGGGCTGAACATGCATGAGGTCAAATGTGAAAACCATTTCCTGCTTATTCTGGTTTTTATGTCCAAGCAGAGAAGGAATCAATAATCCCATATAGTGCACACTTCTGAATAAGAACTAACCACCCCATTCTGGGTAGCCCATTCACATGAGCTCCATGCATTGCTAACAAAAAAAAAAAAAAAAAAAAAAAAAAAAGAGAGAAATAAAGGATCTTTTTTCTCTGTTGCCACAAATTAGGAACAGTATTTTACTTCTTCCCCTCGGTGCTGCTTTAAATACAGGTTAGCTCATGGCCACTGCACACCTGAGAAGGACAGAGAAGGTAACGTACAGCTATTTGGATATAAAATGAAAATACATTCCACAAACAGTTTTGACTTCTGCAGACTCTGCAGGCAAAGCTGAAACATCCAAGAATGGGAGGAGTATTTGCCCAAACTCGCAAAGCAGCATTTTACCATACTCCTCTCCTTTCTCTTTCCTCCTCTCTCTTTAAACAGAGGTGATTGCCTACGGGAGCTGAGGCAAGGACTCATAGACCCCATTCCATCAGTCAGTTCCTTTCATTGCAGATGATTTTCTTTTCTCCGTTAGCAAACATTGATTTTCTTAGTTTTGTTTCTTTGGAGCTTTGCTCTCCAAGGCTCCACTTGCTCTCATTGTGCTGCTGCAGATCATCAATAACAGCAAGAAAAACTCTGACAATAATGTGGGCTACTTACCTGCTGCTTTTGAGCCAGCAGAGAAAACACAAAAGCACAAAAGCAAGCAGAAGGAAGATGGTCTGGCGGTTAATCCCTTTGTAAAACCCTCCTCTACTGTGATGCCAGCAGCAAAACTTGACAGTGGTCAGGCTGCAGCTGAGCAGAGACCTCTGCGTAGCGCTGCGGCCGGCAGCATCACTTCAGTTCCCTGGTCTCTCGTGTGTCTCCGTCTGATTTACCCATCCCTCGTAAAATCTGCTAGGTAGGGACCATCCTTTCAACTCCTGTGTCACAGGGAAATACCACACTGTTCATGCTGTTTAAACCTAATCTGGATCGAAGAGGTTTAGTCACTTATTGAAATGTAGGTAACGAGCGACCACTGAAGCGTAGGCTCAGGACAAATGCAACAGGTAAACCACAACACTAGGCACAGAAAAAAATGTTAATGAACACCTACAAATTTCTGAAGACCCTTCTATAAGAAAAGCCAGGATGTTTTAATCCTATGCCATCACGCGCTCCCCTTGGCAGCGGGGATCCCCCGGGTGCACACCCTGCCTGTTGGACATGTGGGTGCCTCAGCCCCATGGGTAGCCCTGCTGCTCCCCTCAGCCTGTGGAACCACTTCCCAAACGGCATTTCAACCCAGGGGATTCAATTTCCAGAGAGCCATCTCTGCCGCCTCCTGTTTGACAGGTTCGGCCTGACTTACCCCTGCCCCTTACTTAAAATGCCAGACTGTGGGCTATGTGCTTGTCATGCTCGTGTTCCCACGCCCCGCAGCAGCGAGGCATAAGATGTGTGTTATTTGCAAGGTGTCTGCAGTCACCGCTGAGGAGCACGGAGATGCTGACGGGCCTGTGTTAATACTCGGGCTTGGCACCACAGTGGTTGGAAAGGCTCGTTTGGTCTCTTGTTTTGCACGCAGAACATAAACTGCTTGAACTTTCTTATTTTTAATGGAAGTAGCTCAGGATTTAGATACCGCTGCCACAACAAAAGGCTTTTCCAGAACCATCCTCTTCCGAGGCTTAAAAATATTTGTCTAATTTCCATCCTAAATGTATTCATGGCCACTTTCTACCCATCGGTGCTTGCACGAGCAATGTTCATTAGTCTGAATAACAGCTATTTCACAGGCTGCAGCGCTGGAGGCCTGGTAGGAAGCCCCAACAGCTAGGCAGACTTGTGGGCATCCTAAATCCATTTTTCAAGGAATTCTTCAAGGCTGGGGGAACAGCTTGGTGAGAGAGCTGCGTGGAAGCCAGACTCTCAGCTGGGGGGGAATGCTAGAAACAGTAGGAAAGATTTCTAGATGAAAACCTATAAAAGCATTATTATACAGTATTTTACATGCAGTGGGACACAGTTAGCTTCACTTGAGAGTGGAAGCCAAATTTTCCTTGGCCATTATCCTATCTCCCACACCTGATGCAAGATGGCTTCCAAGGGAAGAAAGAAACTCTCCAGAAGAAAGTTGAATCTTCATCTGGAGATTTAGCTACACTAACTTAGATTTTATTAAACAAAAGGAAAAGAAGATGATTGCTTTAGCTTGCATGCAAGAATGCTTAACTCGGCATGTAACACTTTGCCATTGTCAATTCGTTGTCCCAGGAGAGCCTCTATGACAGCTCCTAGAACTGCAAGAAATGAGGAAGTGATTTGTGGCTTTGTACCTGTGAACCGGTTGTGCTCATTTTTGGTGCTCATGGGAGGCAGTGAGCAGTTGGTAGCAGAGCTCTGCTACCAACTACATCAGAACACGACCTGCACCCCAGTGCTGTGCCCCCTTCTTCTGACCAGGGGCAACTGAGAAGCTTTCAGCTTCAAGAACCTCAAAAGACGGTTAACAAAACTCCCATGCAGGCAGGTCACCAGCTCTTTGTTCTCAGCTGATGAAAAGATCGTTTTTCCATGCATGGCCAGAATACAATTTTCAGATTCTGTTGGGATATTTTCTTCCATTTCATGATGTGTGGCTAAATCAAATCATCAAAGGCTTCCCTGACACAAACAATGTTGAAGTCAATAGCTTTTTAAACCTGATTTGATTGCCCCAGACCAGGTATAATACCTCGTCCAGGTAGCTCCAAAATTTCATGTAAGATGTCAAAGTTAAAGCACAATTTCTTACTGCCACTCCTAGAGAAGTTCTGGAGCGGCTGCTGCTCCTTCCAAACTAACATAGGCATGGAGGTGCCTCCACAGACATGACCTCTCCATATTGGATTCACTTCCAGTTTTTAAGTGTCCTGTATTTCTGCTTATAGCACCCAGTTTTGCCTGTGTTTGCCTAACAAGCAGACATTCTTCAACAGTTTTTCTACCTAAGGCTAGTGAGCCTGCTTGCTGTCTCTGAGGAGAAGGACAAAATTGTTTCCATAGTTTTCATATCATCAGCTTTCCAAACCACATCAAAAAACTATTTTGAAGGATTTTTTTTATTTTTACTGTATTTATATAAAGTGCAAACATTCACCGCTAGATTTGGTTTTAAATATTGCCTTCTCAGAGTTCACTGATGACTTTCAGATAGTTGGGAACATGTTATGCCTCTGGCAGACATCCTGGGAAATTTATGAGTGCATCAAGCCTCCAGTTCTTCAGGGGTCTTTGAACAAACTTGCATGTCAGCATAACGAGAACGAACAGCAAGCTGCTGTTGGTAGTCAGGGACCTTATAAGACTGCCCAGGGACAGGAGGTTCTGGAAATTAATAACCTTGATAATTTAAGTTCTGCTTTTAAAATGTAGATGAAAATAGTTGTCTGTAAATGTGAAACCAGATCAAAAATAATGAGCAGAAATCTGGAAATAGATTTAGATGTATGGATCATTTATCAGCTTGAGCAAGGTAAGCAAGTGAGCTGGCTGATAAATTGTTTTACTTAAGTGCATGCAGCAAAATTAGGAGATGTTCCTGCTGAAGGCTGACTCCTACCATTTCAGATTCAATGCCAGGACTTCATCTTTGAGGAATGGACCACTTGAGCTGGAAGTTTAGTTTTAAGTACAGGAAAGATTTTATGCATAGATGCAAGGCAGTTTTCTTTCTCGAGCTCAGGAGGTGATTAAGCTGTCATGTTTCAGGTTGCTGCATATCACTGAAGGACATCTTCAAGATGGCTCATGTTGTTTATGAATATTCTGCATGTGGCTGGACTTACACAGTGGAGTCATACTTCCATACGGGATCCTGTGATGAGGGTCTGCCCTTGGATTGTTGCTTAATGGGGAAGGCAACATGGTATTTGGCTGTTGTTGAGAAAGTCTGGGTCCAAACTGAGCTTCTTTTGAACATGGGGCTGTGCCAAAGACTGCAGATATTTCTGTGTGTGGGACGAGATAGAGGGAGGCAGAGCCCTAGCAGCAGAGGTGTGTGGGGCAGGAACACCTGGGTAAGTCTCCCACTCGACAGTGGCGTTGTCTGGTAAGAAGAGACCCACAATCCATTGAGCTGTGTCATGTTTAGCTCCATAAACTCCAGTCTACAAAGGGGTAATCCACAGCCACAGCCAGACACCTCCAGACTACTGTAAATGAAAACTTTTCCCAGTCTTGCCACTTTCCATAACTCAGGAGCTCAGTGCTGAGATGTCTTCTAGAGCTTCAGAGGAAGCCAATTTTGGTAAAACACCATTGTAGTTGAAAGTAGCAACAGTGGGTCTTCTGCTGGAGTGGACAGGAGCAAGGTGCCTGTGGGGCTGGGAGTGTCACCAAACATTTTGACAGAGCAGAAGCACTTCTGAGATTTGGGAAAAACAGAGAAGTTCTCCTGAAGTATCCTGAAAGCCAGTTCCTGAAGGGGTCCCAGCTCACAGGGATGCTGAGAGGCAGCTGCAGAAGTCTTAGTGCCTGGCACACGCAAGCAGAGCATGGGTGTCGCTGGGGATCTCAGTTACGGGCACACGAGATCTGCAGGAGTCCTTCACAAGCACTTTCCCCAATGACTGGGTGCACGAGGGCTATGTGCCGTGGGCTGGGCACATTCCCACAACAGCATTTTCAAAAATACCCAGTTCCTGCTGGAGTCGAGGCTCTCCATGTCCCAAAGGTGTGGCCCCAGGCTTTTCTCCACAAGACCTTAAAGATTCTGGGCCTTAAAGTCCTTCAGGCAAAGATTACCTCTTTCTGCATATTTTTAGAGCATCAAGGAGAGCTGAGCTTAGCGGGAGCCATCAAACAGAAAGCATTGCTTTCGTGTTGCTTCAGGTAAATATAGAAAAAAGGACCATTCTTGGCGAGGAGGGCTTTCTTTGAAAAGGAGGAGATGCTGAAATAATTATTTGGAGCCTGAAAGGCTTGACTCTGTAAAGTCAGAGTAATTTTAAAGTAAACCTGCTTTAAAGTTTGTTTTAACTGGAGTTTTTCATCATTTGTCTCAGCAAAAGAACAGGTGGTCGGGGCTTTCATGTTTGGCAGCTCATATTGCATTTATGCTTACATGTCCTGCAGTGCCCCACATCAGTAGGAAAGAGCACTGTAAAATAATAAAAATGAAATTAAAATCTGCATTTATGCTGTATTGTTGTGTTGTCTGTTGTTACTAATAGAGATTCACAGGAGAAGAGTAGCAATTAAAAACTGCTAGAGTGACTTCAGGTCATTTTTAATTATTTTTGACACTAGGAATGAAATGTTAATTACAAGTCAATGTAGCAAAGGCTTACTACTATTGCAGGAACTCCTGCCAGAGAAGCTCCAGCCATATTATCACTGCGATCACATACTTTCCTGCTTCTGGGAAACATCACACCCAAGGGGACGTAATCAATGCAGGGGTGCCTCAGATGAGCACATGTGTGAAAGGAGAGAAGGATTTGGACACTAACGCCAGAGGAAGAATTCAACTCGGAGGGAACCAACCATGTGTGCTTGGATAAGCCCTAGGACACGCCAGGTATGAAGATGTTTGGGAAGGATGAATCTGGGCCCATTTGTGTTGGCAGTAGCCTGGAGGGAGATGCTGTACCTAATGGACAGAAGACATCTGAGACCTTCATAGCTCAGCTAAATGCAAGGAGAGACCTGTTACTGCTCCTCTATTTGGCCAATGATGAGCCACTGGTGCCCCAAATCACTGAACTGGTTTCATGGCAACTGGCTTCTAAAACTTGCAAAGCCAGGTAAAGAAAGGGAAGGAAAAGTATGTTTCTGAAATGAGGAGGCCACACATTCAATCCCTGAATAGACCTTGTCAAAGGTCCCCGGGCATGGTGTAGTTTTTTTAGGCCTTTTGTTTTATTTTTTAGATCAGACAGATTTCTACTGGCTTGACCTGTTCTTTATTCCATCTCATCAAAGTAAAAAGGCAAAAAGCTTTCCCAATATGTACCACACAATGCGAGAGCTATTGTTCATCACAGTACAACTAACAGTATCAGAAAAAGCTTGTCTTCTACTTCATGTAATATTTCAATATATATAAATTTTACTTAAATGAAACATTATTATAATATAATGGAAAATAGAAAGCAAATACTGCCAGTGAGACTGTGCTGATCAATACTGACGCTTCTCCCTTGTATTGCTTAATACTCCAGGAGCCAAACTAAAAGGAATGAATACTATTAAAGGATTTTTTTCCACTCAAGAATTTTAAAGTTTTTCCTGTAGCTGCTGTTACAGACCTAACCATAAAACCAGAAGACTGGCTGCACTGAGCCAAGCTAAGGATCCAATATCCTGTCTTTGGCAGAGAGCAGTAACAGATGCTCGGAGAAAGAATGTAAGAAATAGCGCATTTATAGAGTGATCTTTCCCCTGGTATGCACTCGCTGTTTCCAGCAATAACCATTTAAGAGTTTCCAGCGCCAGCCGTGGCACCCAGACCATCACATTTAATGAGGGACTCCTCTTGCTGGGCTGTCACCAGGTTGTTCTAATTAGGTCCTGAATAATTCTGCGCCAGCTGGAGCTGGGCAGAGTCCAGACGGCTCCCGAAAAGGGCTCTGAGGCGCAGTCCCAGGGGCAGACCTCCCCTCCGGCACCCTCCCGCGAAAGGCGGACCTGCCACTCACCCCTTCCCTGGGTGGCGGGTCGCTGCGTGTGCCGGGTCCCCAGCCACCGGCACGGCCGCCCTCAAACCCGCCCTGGCACAGGTGCTCTGGTCACCCATGGTGTTCCACAGGATGAAGTGGCAATTAAAGAAAAACAAGAAAAAAAAAAAAAAAAGAAATTCGAAACACAAGCATTTCCAGGAGCTCTCCCAGTAACTTTTACTGCTGGAAAGCTGTAATTTTGTGTATGTTTCAGGAAAAACAGGAAAAGTCTATACATGCTTCCCTACGGTTTACTAAAATAGTTTTCCAGGAACTGAGCATCCTTCTTTATGAATGTGTTAAATGACTGAATGCCTGCTTCTTCCCTTAAGTCTAACATGTTTCTTTCTAGAATACATTTGATACATCCAATTCCGGTAAGATCCAAGTGTTTTTTCTTCTCTCTCATTATTTTTCCCTTTGTGCTCAGACCTGCTAACATCCTCCCTATATCCCCAAGTGAGAGGCCTCGCCATGCATTTGGGGGGTCTCATGGCTCCAGGTAACCACTGAAGCACCAGGTATCCGCATGGGGCATGGAGCAGCTCTGATCCAAACAGGATCAGACTGCTGGCTGTGTGTGCTTGGAGTATGCCCCTGCCCTGGTCCCCAAGAGACAAAAGTGCCCCAAAAGGCAGGGGAAAAAATAAAAAAAAAACCCAAACAATTTACAGATTTTTTTATTCTGGAGCCATGGACAAGCTGTACTTCACCTAAATGGCCCATGGTCAAACCCTGAGAAAGCACTGGTGGGCTCAGCTTCCTCCCAGGTCCTGCACCAGGGCTGCCCCGAGGCTGCCTGTTACCGAGGTGTGCGTTTTTATGCTGAATTTTTCCTCCGCCTGGGACAATGCAGCTCTGTAATGCTACTTTGCATGATGCAGGATTTGTGAACTCAACCACATCAGGACTGGGGATACAACTGAACTGATGGTCAGTGCTGCAGTGAATTAGCAAACCACAGCTTAGCTGTTTGAGAGTTAGAGGCCTTAGGGTGCTGCATTACAGTGAACAATACATTCATATACTTGCTGATGGGCCCCGTCCTTACACACTGTATTTTTGGGAATGTCTAATTGATCCAAGTTCAAGAACAAAACATCCTGTTCGCTTCAAGGCAGACACGGCTGTTGAGACCCTACTGGTCCCCCACATCCTGGGTCTCAAACAACTGGCTGGGTCAGCATAAAGGAGAAGCCCACAGCATCCAAACTGCAACAGGAGTCACTTTGGTGAAGGGTTGGATGATATGTGAGATGTCTCCGCCACCCTGGGTGAGTTTCTCTGCTGGATGCTGGATTGCCACAGAAACGGAACAGCCTTGAGGGTTATCCAGCACCCAAAGAGCAGAGCATTCAGAAACTTGATTTACCTGCAGGCATGTGCTCAGTGTCAGATCCTTTTTGGTCCCACTGTCAGAGCCAAGCAGGAAAAAGCATGGGAAGAAGCATGTATGACCCCTACAAAAGAAAGCAGTAAGCACCTTCGATTAGAAGGCTGTTGTATTAGCAAATGGCTGCTTATGCTTTTAACATCTCCTTCCACCCATTGCTCCCTCACAGAAAAACCTCATCAGAGACCACCCTCACTCTCCTTCCCGCTATCTCAACTTGTCCCAGACTTCTTTCCAGCAGCGCTTGTATATTGCCTTCTCACCCGACTAACCTCCAGCCGACAAGCCTGTAGAGCTTCAGGCATGTGTCTCTGAGGGGCAGCGCTTTTACTGTCCAGGTTCACACCTGAAATAAAGCAGGGTGTCATGGTTCTGGCTCTTGGTTTCACTAATGCCTTTGGCTTTGAAGCAGCCTAAGATACCGTGCTACACCATCATCTACAAGAGCAAATGTTTTCCCTTTGTGCTCTAAGGAATTCATTCTCCCTCTGACTATTAATTTTGCAGTGTTACACTCGCTTGCAGGTGTTAGTAAAGACAATTTTTGTGCCAATTAAAGCTGTAACTTGGCACAGACATCATATAGCTTTGCAAGTTGCTTTTCTCCTGCCTGGAGGACATATGTTTCCCTCCTATTTCCACACCTCAGCTTTGGGGACAGCACCGTGCTAAACAGTGGCACGACCCGTCTTCCTGAGCTGCTCCATATCATTTTAAACAGAAGCTACTGGAGACACATCTGAGACACCCGCTGTCCTTTGATTACGCAGCCTTGCACCGCTGATGTGGTGAACCCACCACTTCTACTGTGTCTGACAGCGGCCCCAGAGTGGTCCCACGTCCTTTGCAAATAACCCCTAAACCCTTGCTACCCTAATGCTCCTTGCATTGGGCACCCTCTTCACGGTGGCACACACCACTCCCGTGACACCCCTGGTGCCTTGCGGGCTAGCCCCGTGCCAGCTGGCTAGCAGTCAGTGGTGATGGTGGGACAGCAAACTCCTGCGAGGCCCTGCCTACTCGCTTCTTCAGATGAAAAGAAAACTAATGTCTGCAGGGAAGCTCTGTCAAGATTTCTTGAAACATGATTTTATGCATCTTACATTCTGCCTTCGCTGCCGGCCGGTGCGCAGCTTTAGCAGGACTCGCAGCCGTTGCAGGGCTCTCCCAAGGAGCGGTGCCCAGGTAAACACATCCAGACCGTCCTCAACTGCAGCTTTCTCTACTTCCTCTGTGCCCTTGCTGTCCCAATCCTCTACCCACTGCATGACTCTAACTTTGCAGCAGCCTGCTTATATTTATCAACAGGATGATCACAGAAGGTGCCAGTATTTCCTCCACATCTGCTCCTCCCAGCTCCCCAGCTAAACGTTTTGGAGAAAATGGAAAAGAGCGATGGCAGGTTTTTACTCTGACTTGGGCTCCAGATTACATTTTCTGCTGGTAGGTATCCCACTGCACTCAGGAAAGAAAAATCCCTCACCCCTTTTCTTAGCACACAGAAGCTGAGCAACGCAAGAGGCGTTTAACCACGACGCTAAATGCAATAGGCAGTCACAACAGCACAGGGCAAGGCGGCAGTACCTTGTGTGCTCACAGGTCGCATGCCAGTTCCTGAACATTACTCAGTGGTGAACTTGCAGCAAATTTCAGGTGCAGGTGTGCATTGAAGATTTTAAACAAAATTCATACACAATCCTTTGGTGAGATGGCTTACCCAGCAAATATTTCAATATGGCATAAAGTCTTGTGGTTCACGTTAGATGAGCACTTGAGGGGGAAGCCCAAAATAACTAGCGTAACCAGTAACGTTAAGCAAAGATGTGGGCATGTAACTGAATGCGGGTGAACTACAACTGGACAAGTCACTGCACACAGCTGGGTATGGTACAGATGTGTGCAGCAGTCTGAAATGGAAATAAACCACATTAGCTCAAAGTGCCCATTAAGGAGGGACACCTTGGGCTCACTGCAGCCAAAGGGAAACTTCATGCTGCTTTCAGTGGACGTTGTGCAGCATCCTGTGTTTTTTCTTCCCTCTCCCTCGTACTGTAAAAATTGTTATGAAAATATAACCCCAAGAACTTGCTTTTCATGCTAAAGCACAGAAAACAAGCTGTAGTTTCAAGTATTTCTCAAAATGATTAATGATCCACCAACAAACATCATCTGTAACGGTATTTCTCATCTAACCATAGCTTGTAAGTGAACGTATGTAGATGCTTACAGTCAGGCAAAGAAAATCCAGAAATGAAAAGTAGGCATCATAAAAAGCAGGTGTTACAGTTCAAATTATTAAGCATAATTTCTGTGTCCAAGAAATGAAATGTGCATTTATTGTGTGGTGTAAGATTTCTGATGTCTTCAGCTATTTGTTTCTTCAGCTGTAGGTGCTAGATTTTGAAAATGATGGAACTCCTGAAAGTTCCTGGGGATTGAAATGCAAATATAAGCTGCATTCCAGCTGACATGCAAATACCACAATCACTGGAGACAGAGAAAATGAAATGTTGTTGCTAATTCAATCTTCTATTACAACTTCTGTGCACATCATATACAAGTAGGAATGTAAATGTCATTAGTTTCCCAAAAAGTCATGCTTCCCCAAACAAAATCAAGCAGTTTTTCGGTAAGTACTACAAGGCTGATGAAAGGTCCCTCATCACATAATGGTGCTGGAAGTTTCTTGTCACTGGTATCTAAACACTCTACAAAGAAAAAAAAATAAATTATATTTCTACCACAAAGATGATCAACCTACTAATCTTATGTGTGTGTGCAGGAAGGCAATCTAAAGTAATGCTAGCCCTCTAGTGTTAAAAAAGAGTTTAAATTTGTCATAGTTCTGCGGTACCTTAGTAGAAGGCTCAGCTATTGAAATTTGTTGAAAAGGCCTGTCTTTGGCATTTCTGACTGTCCGTGTCAGGGGAATATAATGTTTGATTACAACTGTGGATGACAGCACATATATTAAATGCCGTAGCTAGATTGGCTCAGAAAACCAGTCTTACGGATCATACTAAGACCTTTTCCTACTGGAAAGCACTGATTTACTTGAAAGAAGAAAGGCTTTGTGAAAGCAATCCAAGTGCAAGCTGACTATTTGTGTCTAAAAGTGAGGTGAGATGGGTGTCCCTGGCTCCGAGGGCATGTCCAGGAGCTGTATGGCCACACTGCACAGGGTAAGACCTTCTGCAGAAGCCCCATCACATCCACAGGACATATCCTGGGCCCTATTTGGCCTTTATATGGGCCTAGTAAATAAACATCATATTATTTGTGTGGGTTTTTTCAGCTCAATCATCTGGAATAAGGCAAGGGTTGTGTTGCACCGCCCATAGTGTGAAACTACGAGGATGTCCTGCATGCTCTGTGGCATGGCAAGGGCACTTGTGAGGATACTTGGGGCTACAAAGCTGCTCACATCGTATCTGAGGGCTGCACAAGGCAGAGGGAGCCATACCTGGCAGAGTCTCATCCGAAATGTCTCCTTTGGGTTACCCCAAACTGCCCAGCAACTTCTTGGGGCAATGTGGTGGGAGTTGTCCCCAGCAGAGTCGGGGCTGTGCTCACACCAGGTGGCACCAGGTCGCTCAGGGCTCAGGGTGCAAGCTGCTCCTGAGACGGCTTTTATTTAGCACCTCAGCCGCTCCCAGAGAGTGTAAGAAAGGCCTCCTCTACGCAAAGGAGTTACAACCATATAATTAAAGGTGCTGTTTTAAAACCAATTAAGACAGTTGATGTGTAGACCTGTGGGAACACTCTCGCTATTAGAATAAAACCAAGGTTATTTGGGTTTTAACACAGATCAATAGAAAAAAATCTTTAAACAGAAATAAGCATTTCCACAGGTATTCAAACTGATTTAGAGAAATCAATTTGCAACAACAGGTTAAATTTAAGCTGGTGCAACTTCCTCATGTAGATAAGCCCTTACAGGTACATGCTGAATTGATGTATGCATATAAAGTTGAAATACATCTATAGGCCAAGGTCAGAGAAATGTTCTTGCTGCTGTTGATCCAATTAAGATGAAGGTTTTAATACCTGGATTTTTAAACCCGGAGTATTTTACAGAGTTCAGAAAAACAGCATTGTACTTTCCGGTGGGAGAAGAGCTGGAGCTGGCTAGAAGCAACCGTGTTTGAGACCTTCTTCCTCACAGCAGCTAGAACAGTTCACCAAATCATGTCCTCAGGAGCATCCACAGCACAGGAGTGGATAAATTGGATGCTTAACATCACCAGTTTGAAAGTTTGGGCAGAAAAGTTTAGGCCAGGCTTGCTGTGCCCATCGGCTGCTCTTGCTCCCCAAGTGCTGCAGTGTCCCTCTCCTGGCGGAGCGGCTGGATGGGCCCTGTGTCTGCTCAGCCTCTGCTGACCCTGGTAGAGCTTTAAGTCCCCTCCACAGCAGGTGCAGCTGAAAAACCAGGTTTTGCCATGGAGGACAGAAGCACAGGCACCGATTTGCATCTACCGGGTTTGATGAGGAGGTGGTTGTCTCCAACAGCGGGGCAGCTGGGGCCAGCAGTGCCTGCAGAGGCACCGCAAAACTCACCACCACGTGTCTGGTAGCAGTGGAGGACTTGACAGGCGGCTGGGGAGGAACTGGGAAAAGTGATTTTGGTTTTTTCCTTGGTGATATTTAGTTTTTGAAATATTTGAAGTGTTTGGGAAGAAGACCCGCAGTGACGTCAGCAAACCAATGTTTCTGAATCAATTTCAGAAAACCAGAATACAGGACATGAGAGGGGATGTGGAATCCAGCTTCTCTACCAATGAACTCAAGGGCAAACCCTCTTCTTTTACCTTTGGGGGTAAAATTCCTCACAAACAATCCCACCGCAGTGATTTCCATCATGCGGATGATCCAGTTAGAACTTGACTGCCCTAGTCTCTAAGACCCAGTGATGTCTATCTGGTATTAACTGGTTTGTTTCCAACCATAGCAAATGTTTTCCTGAAACAAAGCAGTACCCATTGAGACACTGGAGGCTTGTGCCACTGGTGGCTGCTGCTTGAATTCAGAAAGAAGACAAGGCTAATGTCAACAGCTCTTCAGACTGATGGATAGTGTTTTTCTTTTTCTATTTGTACTCAGACATTTAAAGGTAAGCTACCCTTTTATGAAACACACTTTTGTAGGTGCCCAAGTAATTTATCCAAATGTCCCCAGTGCAGATAAGCAAGTCAGGTAAAAGTATGAAACCAGTAAGGGTACTGGAATAAACATTTGAGACAGGAACGTGTGGAAGATAAAATGCCACTGCCTGTACACTTTGCTTACTGATGGGTTAATAACTTGGTGCTTAGAAGTTCTTCACTGAGAACAATGGGCAACAGCTGCTAATGGGGTCCGACACTAGCCCCTTGGGATGAAGAGGAAGGTTAATTGAATTCTAGTGAGGCTCCCTTTGTGTTACAGAGCAACTGAACAAGCCAGGGCTGCCAACTTCCCGGCATCAGCCTGTGCATTGTGGCAAGTTCATCCGCAGTGTGACTAAACTGCCTTCAACAGAAGGAATGAATTTAGCCTCCTAAAACTAAATTCAAGGAGACTGAGATATATCCCATTGGTAATTTTGACTGACAACTCAGGCCAGTGTTTGTTTTTACTTGTGGAAATGTTGCAGGAGAAAGGAGTGCATGTTCTTGGATGGGAGGTTTAGCATACATCTTGCTTGCCGGGGCTCGAGATGTACTGTTACAACAGTGCGAACTCTTCTGCTTCAGTTATTCATGGACATCCTTATCTGTGCAATAACAAGAGCTGTGGACATGGTGTGAATAAAAGAAGAGAACAAAAAAGATTCTTCTCATAAAGTCATTCACTTGCTTTTGGCATCTAAGTCTTCTTTGGCTTCTCAGAAGTTGTGATACTGGTCTTCAAATGCAGACAATACGGAATTTAATGTTATTTTGAAGATGTTTAAGCCTGATTGGTCCTCCTTAGTTAAAACGATGGTATTTTCACCTTGCCAAATAAAAGTGTACTTTATGCTTTTAGCTCTTCATTCAGTTGGATATCTCCAGTAGCAAATGGTTTCACGTTATTAATTTCTTCATTACAAAAGTGATTGTGTGAAATCTGACCTGACTTTGGAACGATATTGAGCTACAACTTTGCCGTGTGTTCTCAGACTTCCTACAAGCAGGTTTTTATTCGAGCGCTGGCCACATTGACTACACTTTTTGCCCACCCAAGCCATGAAGACTTTTACAACTCGCTTCCTATGGAACACGGCTCTCTTAGTGGATGAAAAGGAGTCTAAACACTTTCTTCTTTTCATTCATATAGGACAACTCTGTATTCAATTCCAGGAGACAAGAGCACTGTAGGTAGTAACATTCCCCTGGCAATTTTTTGTTTACCTTTGTCTAGGGTCTGTTCTTGTTTGAACTATTCAACTATGGGCTGTCTGGACTGACTCTGATTTCCTGATGCACTATTTCCTCTTTGTGTCTCTCCAGTGTTTGCGCAGGCTCTCAGAACTTCAGCTATTCTTCAGCTCTCCTCTCTGCTTCTTCACCTTCATGTGCAAATGTGCATTGGTTGCTCTGCTGCAGAGTAGAAGGTTATCACTTTCTTTAGTGATGTTGGGGGTGCCATACTAAGGAGGTTTTCACCTTAATCTAGTCACCTGGGTGCTCTAGTATATATTATTTTCATGCCTTGGTAACTCCATTTCACTTCCTCCATCTGCAAAAGTAAAATGGGGGAATAAACAGGTGAGCATTGCTTTCTCAGAGCCAGCTTGCCAGTTAAAGCAGATGGTCCAGGGATCTCCAGTGTTTTGGAAGATACTGGAAGGCAGTTTATGAAACCATTACAGTGTTTCCACCGCAGATTTCCTCCCTGCCAAACACACACATGCGCATGCATATATTCACATCCAGGCTCTAAAGCAAATAAAGAAAGTAAGTAAGTGGGTTAAATAAAAATAAATAATGAACAGTTCCATTTAGTCCCGTTTTTTGAGAGAGACCCCTCATGGCAGTACTGATGAGGTCGGTTGCTGGACTTCTCACCAAAAACCCCAAAGTCCCTCCAATTAGAAGAGTTTGAAAGCATCTCTTTTTAAATAATCCTGTACAAACAACACACCTAGCCACTATGCAGCATTATCACAGATGAGCCAGACATAGTGAAGGTAGTTAGAATGAAAACCAGAGGGAGGAATATTGCTTAAAGCAACTCACTTTTATTGACAGAGTACTGTAAGGCAAGGAAAAAATGTTTGCCAGATTTTTTAAAAAGAAGATTTGCAGCAAGAATGATTCAGAAAGATCTGCAGTTCAATATATTATTGAACTTTCAAAGATACTATCTTTTATAAATCCAGTATTTATCTTTTTGTCATATATACAAAAGCTCAACTTAAGCACAAAACAGAACACAAAATAATGGATTTGTAGATGAAGTTTTGTTGACGGTTCATAATCTAATAAACAAGAGAATGCACGCTTTCTGTTACTATAGAGTTACAGCTGACTAGATTTAAACCTAAGTATACTCCAAAACAGAGAAAGAAACCACAAAATACAGATGTGTTCAATAAGACTATTTTAGAAAAAAATCGAAACCATGTTCAACCATACACAGGGAACAAAACATTGATAAATGCCAAGAAAACTGTATTTTATGGCCAAAACTGATTTTGCATTTATGGTGAAGGCATCTGTGAAAACAATGCCCTATTCTGACCACTCTACAATAATCTTTTGGCCAGAAAACATTGCGAAACACTGGCTTTTGTCTGCTTTTTAAATGATATATTTTAAAGTGGTGATGTGCATTAACTGTGAGCCTCTTACAAGATCTCACATCAGGCCATGTTAGAGCAACCTATCATTTCCATAGGAAACAATGGTAACGGAAAGGTCCCAGCTATGCTAAAAAACCCAGGCGGGGGCCGAGCAACAAAATCTGCAACCTCTTAGTTCTTTCTTGAGGGAAGGGCACATTTTTACCTCACATTTTTAGACAACCTTAAATTCAGAAACTAACAAACTCTGCTGCGTTTTGTGGCTTTTCTTCTCCACCACCATCCGTATAGCGTTGGCCTTTCACTGGAAAAATGTTTATGAGAGGGATAGCTGCTTTTTCACCAGCGATAATATAGCACTACTGGTGCTTCATAAAAATAAAAAAGGCTATCACGTCAAAATATGATGCATTGGGATAAAAGGGACAAAGGTACTTACCCACAGTACTGTGTCACGCCTTAGCTTTGCAGGGCTGTAGCATGAATAGTAATGTAGGTAAGTAAGTAAAATTCACTTCTACCTATACAGGCAGAGCTGAACTGTATTTTAAAAGCCATACAATACTAGTCTGTAATTAGAACCCCCAACATGCTGATTTTTATCACACAGACAAGAAGAAAGTTATCTTACGACTACAGAAGGAAATGGGACCCAGTTAACAGGAGAATGACAACACCATACATATATGTAACCAGTATATTCTGAAAATGAAGCATAAACTATGTTTTGCACATGGAAGTCTTTTGCTAGATGCTTAAATGCACAGTTTTCATGTCTTTTTTTTTTCTCCCCCCCCCCTTTTCTCTATGAAAATCAAGCTCTTTGCATAATTAACCAAAACCCAAAGATATTTACATTTTAAAAGCCAATCCTTCACCTTCTGATTTTAAAATGAGTTATCCTGTGTCGTGCATATTTTAAAAAAAGGTCCAGAAAAAGCTTAGATTTGTATTTCAGAATCTGTACTTCGTAAAAATATTTCCCTTGAACATGAAGTCAGTGCTGACCTCTTCAGGTCATTTGTGAATAATAAAATCTTTCGAAAGAAATGTTACTAAATAAGAACTGAGGGAAAACACAAAAAGAAGCAATACATTACCCCTGTATTGTAAAGTGTTGCCACTTTAAAGTATGATATAGGTTGAAGAAAAACACAGAGGTGTGTATATCAAAATACATTTTCATTATATAGCTACAGAACATATGAAATCTTCCAACGCTCTGTCTGCTAAAGGCAATATAGTCTCTCTGGCTTTGTTAGCACTGCTATTGAGTACAGGTTTCTTGAAGAACAGTTAGTACCTATAGAGGTGAATTCTAACATATAAGTGTGTGCTATGCTTCATATGGCAGAAGGATAAGCATTTGAAAACATTTATGACATTGATTTTAAAGAAATCGTACATTACAGAGCGTCTTCAATTCTAAACACAGAAAATTAGATTGTACTTGTAGTGGTTGTTGTTGCACTAAGACTTAAATTTTCTCATATATCAAGAAGGTCCTCGCCACTCTCATCACTCTCCACAGTTAATTGTCTTGTCCACCATTTCTTGACTTCTGATCCACAAGAAGCGGCATCAGACATGGGATTCATTTTGCATACAACAGATTTCATAGTTGAACGTCCACCGAAGCGGAGGTTGACTGAAGACACTGAATGGCTTATTGGTTTGGGGGCTATGGAATTAAACAGAAAGTTCTTTATTAGAGTAGATCTGATTCTTGAACATTTTTGCTTAGAATTCAGATATACAGGACTAGCTGGACTGGGGTAGCTTTAAATTGATTTAGTGCAGACAGAGTAGGGCTCTGTTCTAATGTTGGTTTTGTGGTTTTTTTCAGCTCCAGTTGTTCATCCCACTCCCACTAATCTGCTGGTAGAGCAGTTTAACTGAGCAGTGCCTCATTTCCTTCTGCTGGGATAGCTGATGCAATAGGTCTCTTCTTACGGGGCTAATTGCAACCTGAATGGTTTAGGCAGTACTTACATGAGCTGACCTGCTGGCAAAATGGTGAAAGTGGTAGGTGCCAGAATAAAAGAGGGAAAAATGCATGTAGAGTTGGAATCTACACCTAGAAAGTGATGTTTAACTATGGCCTAGGGGTGGAAGCCAGTACAAGGTGCTGGTAAGTCTTTAGGAAAGCACTAAAACACATGTGTAAGTATATGAAAACCACAATTGATCTTAAAGGTGCTAGTCATTATCTTAAATTCATGTCTTTGTTGGATTTGGGGCAGAGTACTTATCATCTGTTGGGCTGCACTGTGCATGGAGGTGATCGTCCTTTTCTGAGACTGTCCACTGAGGAACATTCAAGACTGACATAGCCAAAATCAGTGCTAAGAAAGGAAAGCCTGAACTCATTCTCACTTGAAAAACCTATCCGGTTTGCTACAATGGTACGATTCCTCCTTAGCACGCTCCCTCTTTGACTCTTTCTCTCTGTTCCAACAAAGTGCTGATCTTTGCTGCTCAGTGACATTTAAGTGGAAAACATGGATTGAAAGCTCTCTGTTAAGCTGTTCTGTTTCTTGGAAGAGTACTCTAGTCACAAAAGTAGTGTTAACGGTACTCATAGCATGACCATCTCTTCTACTTCCACCTAGATATGATTAGGGTCTGAATAGTGGCAGCCTTTGAAGGCAGCGCTCTGACTCGGAATAGGACTGATGACAGCTGAAAGCAGGTTGATGTGCAGACACCTAACCTGCTGGTCACAAGTGTGGCAGGCAGCAGAGGTCAATACGCCCTTTAAGAGAGAATATTTCAGGTGGTGGAGAGTGCTCTTGAGATAAAGACTTCATAAGGCCTCAGATTGTACCTACGCTCCTCTCCCACCCTCCTGTAAGCACCCTCCTATAAGGCATATTCTAGCCTTCCTTTTCTAGTGGACTGTAGTTACTAGAATAGCTTGAGTATGTTTCTGGTTTGTGAGAAAATAAATGGGAAACTGACTGTATACCTGGCCAATTCCTGGCAGAAATGAAGATATAAAAATGTATTATTATGGTGTAAAGTATAAATCATACACCTGGTATGTTTAGGCAAGACAAGGCACTCAGCAGTTATTACTGTTGTTAGGAAAAACTTCATTCATTTTCACTGTGCTTTATATGATAAGAGAACTCTAAACACACAAGATACTACCTAAACACATGGGACAGTATAGCCCCCAATCCAAAGATCCTAAATGAATATATGAAATAGTAAAAAACCCCAACAACCTGCACATGGCAATGCTTGAGCCCATCTTCAAAACTTTCAGAATTGGGAGGAAGGGGAGAGATTGCTGTATTTCAGCATGTATGAGGGTAGAAAACACCTGATGTTGGTGCAAGCAGCAGGCAGGAGGTAGAACTGTGAATCATGAAGCCTCTCACGGCTTTGTTACTGATAGCAGTGGTTTGGCACTTGGGGACTTTACAGATACACATTTTTCACTTACCTGATGGCAATCGCCATTGTCCAAATTTCCTCTGAGGTTTCCCAGCATCTGCAGAGTCTTGTCGATAGCCACCTCTGTCAGAAAGTGTTGGGCTAAGGAGCTGCTGCTGGCTACTTGTCTGAACAGAGAAAAAAGAATCTCAGTCATGGTTCCCCATTGCATGGGGATAATCCTAAGAAGGGTTATCTTTCTACTCTATTTCCAAGCTTTATACATGTATACGAACAAAATATATTGCCATTTGTTAAGGCAGCATGGTTTCTATTCTCTACTGCCCCTGAAAACTACTACTAATGGGAAAAAGAAAAAAAAAAGACCATTTGGGGTTAATTCCATTACATGGTTCCACTGAAAGGTACAAAATTGTTCTCAGTCTTCTACTGTGGAGTCCTTGTGTTGTACCTTCTTCATTCCCTACCCTGGAAGAGCCCAGCACTCCTCCTCACAGGACCCAGCATGTGTGGTGTTACCACTCTCAGTGTAAAAACTACTTCAGAATGCTTGAACAGGAGAACTTCAAGTCCCTGAGCCTGTACACAGCTCATGCTGGAGCTGCAAGTTGGTGCTGCCAGAGTCGTACAGCTAAGTTTGCCCTTTAGGGTGCTAGCAAGACAGCTAACGAAGCTGGGGAATTACTGCCTTAAACCACCTTCCCTTTACATCTGAAGGCGAAGACTGAAGCAAAACAAGACATTGCTTTCAACTTTTCCAGTTAAAATGAAGTTTTTTTAAAAAAAAAAAAAAGAAACATGGAAGTTTTCTGAATTTGTTCTGAGTAGCTGATAGTCTTCTGGTTAACGTACCTCTGGCTGTGCACTGTTATCCTGATTAATAGCATTCATATCTTCACTTGGCTGTGTTGTCTCGATGCTGGGAGGATTCAGAAATCGGCTCAGCTCCTGCTGTTGACTCTCTCGCAGACTATGGATAATGCTGCACGACTGCTGTTGTTTCTATCAAGGTGCAATATGCGACAACAAAAATGTTCTCACTGGTGTGTCACAGCGTCTGATTTTTTTCAAAGCCTTCTAAATATTTAACCAAACAGTGAGCACCAGATGTGGATACCAAGTGCATGAATAAAGCTGCATGTATCAGATGGTCGCTATTTAAATAAAGTGACTTCCAGCATATCTAACTTTTATGTAGGAAACAGAGGATGAAACTTATAAACTATAGTAAGTAGAAGGCAAGTTGCTCAAATGTTGGCTTAAACCTAGAGTTTAAAAACGTGTAAATTTTTTAATTTATGAGTTAAAAGTTCTTGCAAAGAAAAAGAAACATGGAAATTGGTAGAGATTCACTAAGAATTACATGAAGGCAATGAAAAAATTCTGATTTCTTTCATGGACTTTAGAACAGTCTGTCAATAAGACTGAATAAAACAGTAGTGGAAACCTTGGGACTCAGTATAGATTTACAGTACAAATAGAAAAACAAACCCACTACCATTATGATCTTACAATCTAATTTGCTTTTAAATTAAAATAAACAGCCCTTAGGAAGGGTTTCACTTTCCTGGGTAGTTTTCACATGCTCCCTCTAGAGACACTTAGAGACTAACAAGAGAATTTGAAAATATATATTAACTTCCATAATTACATTCAGTTTATAAAAGGTTCATATGATGTGAAATGATCTGAACCATATTATTAGAGTGAAATGAATAGCATATTTACTTTAACATAGTGTAATTCAATATCATAACGAAATGAACAACAGAGTTGAACAAAGCCAGAATTGAGAGCTGAGATTAAATTTACTGCCACTATTACAGAGATGAGATCAAAATGAAACTATCTATCTGAATATGCCTTGAACATTGATGCTTCAGCTGGAATGTACATTATATTCAAATTGTCCAGTGATGTTCTTTTATAAATTTGCAAACAGAAAAAGTCAGATCCCATGATCAGAGGTCTCTGTGGAAAACCTCCACACACAAGAAGTAAGTTTTTATAAAAATAAAAAATATATGCATCAAAAGGACCCAGCCTTACAGTAACTGCAAAATCAGTCATCAAGGCAACCAGGCTGTGGTTTTACATAAAGGAAGAGTTGGTTTTGGAAGAAAAGAGGAGAGTATCTGCAAAACGCAATTCAAATTTCCTGAAAATTTTTAATATAAATTTTATCCAAGACAAACTTCAATCAGCATATCTTGTGGCTATCCTGAGCAAAGGTAAAAATGTTTCTGACAATCAGAAGCACTGCGTAAACAGAACACAGAAGCACTGGCTAGGTCTATACTAGTAAATTAAACAGACTGGGATTTCCTGCAGTGCTGAAGGCAAGGGACAGGCCAGGATTTACATGATCTGGCTAATCTCTCCTCTACCACACATGACTGCTTCAACCACTGCCTACTGGGAGCAGCCTCCACCCTGACCCGTGCCTGGAGGGCAGTGATGCTCCTACGGCAGTGGTCTGGGAGAGGATGACTATGCGCAGGCCAAAACTGCGCTGAGGCCCAGGCTAAGGAGTATGGGTTACCCCAACCCAGTCCTGAGCCAAAGCCTTGGTGCCGCTTAATTTACTAGCAGGGACACAGCTACTGTGTGCCACGGTTCACATCCCCGATTCACGTATACACATTATGCACACACAGAGTTACTGTAATGGCTCGTTCAAATCATGTATCTTCATATGGATTCCATATCTGCTGGTGACCAACCATGGTATCTTCTGCCAGCAGAAGCTAGGAAATCATACAATTACGTTCTGTGAGGAAGGATTAGGCCTATGAGGTTTCATCAAATTACATTGTTTTTTCCTATTCTTTTGACTTTGGTCTCTGCACACGCATCTTCCTGCTGTATTGAAAAGACAGATAAATTTTTGGCAGGAAGACAGTTTTTGCCTTCAAAAGCTGCTTATTTTTGTAGCACTTTCAATTGAGCTGTAACATACTTTTTTGCTGAGTTAGCAACTGCTGCATACTTCTTCACATAAATATTATTGTGACTCCAGAGTAAATGAAGCATAGTGACAGCAAATTCCAGCATTTCTGCAATCATTTAGACCCTGGTTTAGCTTGACTTACTGCTCTGATTCGCTTTAAGCACTTCTTCAGCCACATGCGTATGGTCTGTTTGGCCACCTCCTCCTCTATGGTATATTCCAGTTGCTCCCTAGCAAGCAGCTCTTCTAGTTGAAGACTTTTTCTGATATCAACAGACCTATATGAAAGCATGCTGGAAGAAACACAGTTTTGTTTTGTTTTTTTTTTTTTTTTAAATGCTGGTGATCTTACACTTTAATTTAGAATGTCAAAGCTCACACTTAACACCTTAGTGCAAAAATATGTAAAAAAACCCAGCAAAATGTGTGCAATAAATTTGCATTTAAAGCTAAAAAATGTTGAGATGATTCCAGAAGAGACTTGTGGTGCTCAAAACAAATGAAGACCTTATCTAGCTATCCAATACAGGTGAGCTACTGAACTGTAAGCAGCTAGGGCATTTGTGGGGAGTTGTTTTGTTTTTTTTTTTTTTCCCTAAGTGTTTATGCTTGGATAATGTTCCCATTTCTATTTAATTTCTCATCAGATTCGCTGTCTTGTTGCTATAGGAATGGGGACATTGCATTGCTTGGGATACAAGAACAACATGTGACTGCTGTTTATGACAAACTCTCACCAATGAAAATGTTAAAATTACTTAGACCTGATTCCCCTAGGGTCTGTGTTTTCCATCATTAATATTTTTTCAGGAAAAAAAGGGAAATCTAATTTTTGTATTACATTTAAAATGGCAGTGCCTCTGTGGCTACCAGTCTTGCCTTTTCCCAAGCCTAATGAATACCTGTTAGCCTGGAGAGAAATATAGGCCATTATACCCGTTCTACAAATTTAGAGAAAATATGAGAGTACCTGAGCACGTCATGGAAAGTGACATCACCACCATTATGGAGCCGTTCCATTTCATAGCACATGTGCTTGAACAGCAGCTTGTCTTTGTCGAGATCCACCTCCAGCCTGCCCCGCAGAAGCCTCAGCAGAAATTTCACTCGGAAGGTAGGGATTACTCCCTGGGTAAAATTGCATAATAGATGGTAAATTATTACTGTGACCTAACAACCGACTCAGACATTCGACTTGATCAGTGAGAGAAACACTATTTCTCCAAAGATTCCGTGTCAAATCCTGGCCTATTTAAGTCACTGTGAATACATTACTGAAGAATATACATATGCAGCCAGCTCTTCAGCACATTCACGGAAGTCTTTGTTGTTATTTGACAATGAGAATCCGTGCCGATAATTTTGGCAGATATGTTCAAAATTGCTTGGGGATTTAGTTTCCCCATTTGCATTACTCTGTAATGAGAATTATATGCCCAAAGAGCTGCCTTTGAAAAACTGAAATTAAACTACAATTTAAACATTCACAGCCAGGCCTACACCTGGCTGTAAACCTGTCCCCCCTTCTCTGTGCATCTTTGGACAGGAGAATGTTGGGAGTTTACTGGCTTGTCAAAGGTCTTCTGCTCTAAGAGCCAACCTAGCACATGTTGCATTTTTTGTGAAAATAATTTTGATCTGCTGTTAAAAAATTAGGACTGAAAATATTTCCCTCTGAAACTTTGGTATCCATACTCTTTAAACATTCTGTTCTGCTAAATGAGCCTGACTGGAACTGTTTTTGCTGTAATGTGTTGTTCCACATCAGAGAGAGATACTGTCAGTGCTGGGCACGATGGATGCAGAACTCTCCACCTCCTTCAGTACAGACTGTGGCTTCCATCTCCAGCACAGCCATGTGCCAACTACAAGCAACCAAATTCTTTCACCATAATGTTGTTCATATTCAAATCTTGGTGATGTCATGCATCATTCAGATGATGACTTAACTTTGTAGGCATCTGAACAGCTCTGTCTCCCAGATGCTCTTCTCATCACAGAATGGTTGAGATTGGAGTGGACCTCTGGAGGTCACCTCGTCCGACCCTGTCTGCTTAAACAGGGCCTCCTAAAGCCAGTTACCCAGGACCATGTCCAGGCAGCTTTTGAATATCTCCAAGGATGGAGACTCCACAACCTCTTAGGGCAACCTCTGCCAAAGCTCAGTCACCCTCATATTAAGAAAGGGTTTCCTGATGTTTAGAGGGAACATTGTGTGTTTCAGGTTGTGCCCATTGCCTCTGGTCCTGTCACTGGGCACCACTGAGCAGAGCCTGGCTTCATCCTCTTTGCACCCTTCCTTCAGGTATTCATGTACATTGATGAGATCCCCCTGAGCCTTCTCTTCTCCAGGCTGAACAGTCCCAGCTCTCTCAGCTGTTCCTCATAGGAGACATGCTCCAGTCCCTTCATCAACTTTGTGTGCCTCTAGTGGACTCTCTCCAGTATGTCTATGTCTCTGTTGTATAGAGGAGCCCAGAACGGGACCCAGGACTCCATGTGTGGCCTCACCAGTGCTGAGTAGAGGGGAAGGATCCTCTCCCTTGGCCTGCTGGCAATACTTTGCCTAATGCAGCCCAGGATACCATTAGCCCTCTTCACCACAAGAACACATTGCTGTCTCATGTTCAACTTGGTGTCCACCAGGACCCCTAGGTCCTTTCCTGCCAAGCTGCTTTCTAGCCAGTCAGCGCCCCAGCATGTACTGGTGCCCATTTCCCCAGGTGCAGGACTTTGCACTTCCCCTCACTAAACTGCATGAGGTTCTTGTCATCCCATTTCTCCAGCCTGTTAAGGTCCTTCTGGATGGCAGCATGAGCCTCTGTTGTATCAGCCACTCCTCCCAGTTTGGTGGCATCTGCAAACTTGTTGAGGGTGCACCCTGCCCCATCATCCAGATCATTAAAGATGTTGAACAGGACTGGACCCAATATTGATCCGTGGGGTACACCACTAATTAGTGGCCTCCAACTAGACTCTGTGCTGTCGATCATCACCCTCTGTGCCCAGCCATTCGGCCAGTGTTCAGTCCACCTCATTGTCTTCTCATCCAGCCCATACTTCATCAACTGCTCTATGAGGATCTTACAGGACACAGTGCGGAAATCTCAGCAAAGCTCTTCGGAAGATCAGGCACAGAAATGGATGTGAGTTTGTAGACTTCCAAGGGAACAACTCTCAGGGAGCTGGGAGGAAAGATACTATTGTATTGATCTTATGAATATCTACATTTGTTTTTAAATCTACTATTATAAGTACTGCGCAGTAGTAAAGAATACAGGCTAGTATTTGAAGGGCCGTGAACAATGTTAGATCATGCTCACTGAACTTTCACAACCTGAACAGTAACTGCTCAGTAAGTTTTGTCACCACACTTTGTTTTCCCCATATGTTTTTTAAAGGAAAAATGTAAATTTACTGGATTTCTGTGCTTATTATGAAGTTTCTTACCTCTCTTTTGTCATCAACCATGTTCCATATAATTTGAAAATGCCTAAGATCATTATAACTTAAAAGTTGGTCTTCTTCGGTTGAATAAAACAATGAGAAATTCTCCACAATGATAGCTGAAAACCACAAAACCAAAGTACATTATAAAGAAAGCCTGTAGTTATGTTCTAACTGGTTAATCTATATAAGCAACCAAGGATTTCATGAGAATATGCATTCTGTTCTGCCAACTTCACACTAATAAATGTGTTTAGCTATATGTTCAGACAAGGACTTTGAATAGGTAGTATACTGTCATACTACATCAACATTTACTGCGCTCACTTTTTAAAAGCTGCATCTTAAATGCTGGTGAGATGCCTAAACTCACATCTAAAATCAATGAGGAGAATTCCAACAATGTTGGAAAAAATGTTAACCAGAGGAAGGAAAAACTCAGAAAATAATATTCCTTAGGGTAACTATACAAATACAACACATCTCTTCTTTGTTCAAAAAAACTTTCATTCCCAAACTTCCTGAGTTTTAGCACACACCATGCCAGAGAAGTATCAAAGCCATCATCTGCATGTACGGTAACTGAAGGTACAAGGTAACCTCATACCTGAATAGCACAACAGACTCAACTCTAATGTACTACTGCCAAGATGGACCTTGTTATTATTAATGTATATTTTCACTTACCAACAAGCAAATTTAGCATGATGTATGCAATGATGACATAAAATGAACAGAAATACATAAGAGCACCAGCATAATTTCCACAGTCTGTTTTCCAGTAGGTGCTGTTATCTGGTGTGCAAAATGGAGGCTGAACCTTCAAAACAAAAGAAAACAAAGTCAATCAATCATAATGACAGATTCTTAATTTCTCTGCAATAAATTCAATATTTATGATTCTAATTTTTTTAAAGCTTCACAATTTGGGAATAATGCTGTGGGCATTATTATGGGCAGGTTTCTGTTGTTCCTTTAATGGTTAGAAATCAGAACACAGAGGAAGGTATGACAGAAGAGGCCTAGGCATGGATCTCACTACCACATACAGGACTGACGTGGTTTAGCCCCAGCCGCTCGCTCACCCCTCCCCCGGCGGGATGGGGAGGAGAACGGAAAAACATCGTGCTTTATGCCACTGTAAAGAAACAATTTGATGTTCTCAAATGTGGTGGTTTTCAAAATGCTTCCCTGCCCATTATTTTTAAAAAGGGAGTAATATGATTTTCATCTTAATGGAAGCCACAGACAGTATTTTACTTGGTGAAATAAAATGTTTCAAGGACAAATTTTGAGGTCATTAAGACCTCATGGTCTCATTCACAAGGAATGAGCCAAAGCACAGGCATTAAAGACAATGCTAATCTGAAAAGTCATCTTGCCACAGTGGAAAAGTGAGTTACCGCACTTCTGATTTTGAAAACATCTTTTTATTTTTGTTTTTAAATCATGTAATAGCCTAGCTCCATGAAATACTACATCATGAGTGTGTGACTGGAACTGCAATTTCTGTGTCATGGTCTGAGGTTTGGTGAACATTTTATCTCTTGAAGAGATAAAGGCAATCACAACATTCCTTGTACAAAGCTAAGATACTGGAAACACTCTGAGACACAAGGATGTCTCTTGTTTCTTGTCTACTTTATCTCTGACAGTATTGTGTTTACCATGCAGTCATGCATAATTTTGTTCCAGTCTTCTCCAGTAACTATTCTGAAGAGTACAGTAATAGCCTTGCCAGCTGATGAAAAATTTGCATGTCTGTTTTAAACAAAAAGAGAGAGAGAGATATCATTTCATGTCCCAGAACTAAAACATTGGCAAGAAAAAACACAAACCATTCCATCTACTACTGTTCTACTATTTTAAACTGAAAATAGTTACAGCATTATTTGAATGAGCTCATTGAATTATTTATTCCATGACTTAAGATATAATAACTTAACTTTAGCTCAGACACAGGTCGGAGTATTTTGGCTCATTTTATCAAAGAGCAAAAGCAGAGTTGTGGACAAACCTGGTCTAGTGGACGGTGTCCCTGCCCATGGCAGGAGGGTTGGACCTAGATTGTCTTTAAGGTCCCTTCCAACCCAAACCATTCTATGATTCTATGACTTTATGAAATCCTATCTCCTGTCTCCATTTTCTTCTGGAAGCCTGATGATGCTATTGATTGGGAACAGTTAACAGCCAGTTCACAGAATTGTCCCCTCTCTGTATCAGCCTGCTATGAGGATCCTGTTCCTGGGTGATGCTGATAAGGTGTAATAGGTACACTATTTTTCAGCAGCTTGCGGCTAGCGCAGTGCTGCTTTGAAGCACATTCCAGTTGGCATAATGAAGAACAGCTCTCACTCTGGGCTGCATTGGGTGTCATTTGGTTCAATGCACAAAGACTGGAAAGATGGCTCAGTGCCTCCTATCAGAAATCCTGTTTAGAGCTCTTCAGTTAGACCTGGGGACTCATCTGGTTTTCACCAGGGACAGACTTCTCTCTAGCAGAATGTGATTTTTTCAGGTTGTTTAAAGAACGTCCCCATGAGGTAGCACATGCTGTACCTGTTAATGTTCTCTCCGTATTTCACCGTACCAAATAAAACCACTCCAGCAAAAGCATAACAAAGAAGCAGTAAGAACATTCCCACTATGATGAAGAAACTCTTGTACATGCTGACAACCACAGTCAGGAGTAGCATTTTTAGAGTCACCTGGAAGGACAGAGAAAAAGCAATCCATGATGCCATTCAGGAAAGCAGAGATAAAAGCGGAAAGAGAGTTATGGCACTTGCCATTTTGACAACAAATTCTTCACGTATATACGTTAATGGGTGAGCCCAGTGAAATGGTACATTATGAATCTGATTGGAATTGAACATTTTGTGTCTTCCTCTGAAATTTAGTGTGCATTTTACTTGCTAAAAAGATCAGCATATCCACCAAATTTACAAGGTCAAGATGTTGCTCCTCAAAGAGTATATATAGGATAATACAGTGTAGGATACAGCAATAATTGTAGGATCAGTATACTCCAGAAGTATCAAAATTAGCATTGCACGAACAGTGGTGCAGTACCCCACCTTGGGCTCATCTGAAAGTGATGCGAACTGAGGTGGAAACCACAGATACTGCAGCCTACCTACAGAAATGGGTTGATGTATAGAGAAGGGGTTATCCTTAAGATCAGCACTGCTTGATTGAACTAGTTAATTTCTCATGCAAGTTGGCCAAAGAGCTTAAGAAGAGAGTATAATTTTGGAAATTACATAGGCAATAGGCCTAAGTAATAGATATTACTTTCCCATGCATGCATATTGTACATTTTACTCTTGATAAAGTTATTACCCTAGATTGCTGTAACACCCTTAAACCATTTTGGATGCTATGGAAAATTCTCTTTAATGGGACTGAGGGTAAAATGCCAAACTAATAACTCATGCTGACTTTTAGCCACCACATAGCGTAACAACAGATAAATTAGTGGAACTGATGCAGCTCCTAACATGAAAGCACAAATGAGTAGGTGAAAACCTTGAAGAAACTTCAGAATCAATCAAAAAGCTTTGAAGGCAATCACTTGGCCTGGCTGCATAGGAGAAGCAAGGATTTTTCATTTGACTTCCAAGGATCTACAGGTTCTGTGTAGTTTGATTGAAGGAAAACTTTTTATCTTTACTGAACAAACCCTCTGACTTACTGTTCTTAACCCCAGCAACCCCATATAGCAGTCTTTTTATCACATTTACTTTAATATGTCAGACTTCACAGAAAATGTTTGGATAGTCTAAAAAGTTCTACAGCAAGAGAATGTAGAGTGTCACCACTTGTTAAACAAATGTGTTTGTTCTCTGCCTGTGCTTATTCTGCCAGCCTACTCTCAATTACATCGGAGCAAATCCAAATATAAAAGAAATGTAAATTCTAGAAGTTACTTGCTTTGTCACCATCTCAGTGTTTCCAGAAAAATATCTTGGCCCAATATTTTTTATTGAACATAAATCCTTTACTGTGATAAGACATACATTGTAGAGACACAACACACAGACCTGCACTCTGGAGGAAGAAACTTCTATAAGAACTACTATCATAACAACTATCATAACAAGATGAGTGCATCAGCCACCACTCCCCTAGTCTTGCAGAGAAATTAAATAAATAGCATGCACATCATACCACACTGAAATGGCAAGGACCGAAAGTAGCACAATGTATGTTCAGAGTTTTAGAGAGCATTTTTTAAAAACTGTGTGGTATTGCAGTTGCACTTTTTTCCTTTTTTTTTTTTTTTTCCAAAAAATGCAGCTTTTCCAGTAACCATAATACAGTGCTATTATACAATGTACCAAAACCCCTGACATTTTAAAGACAGTGTGTAAAATTGGAGGCTGCTGCTTGAAGTCTCCTTTTTTTTGGCATATAAAATGGAGCCTTACAGAATGTACACTAGAGACGCATAGCAACTAGTCCTTTAATCTATAGATAAGCACTGCAATAGTTGTAGTTCCTAATTTATACTTACATGCTTCCCACAAATTGAGAAAAACCTGAAGACAATTACGCATGCCCCCATCATGTACGTGTATGCATTCTGGAACAGAAACACAGAAGACTTAATACATTGTCCCCCAGGGATCTCATGGAAAGATCAGGATAATTGATCTTTTAATAATGTAGGGCAGTCACCATATGAATTAAGAGAAATCATAAACCAGTAGCACCAATATTTCAACAACAGTGGAGCAGTAAGAAACTAACAGAAGATGTTCTACCACTTTAAAAACACTAACCCAACCTCCCCATACATCAAACCAAAACCCCTTCAATCCTCTATTAGCTGGGCTGCAATTATGTCCAGCAGCCCCAATCTACTTGTCTAGGCAGCTGCTGGCTCACAGAAACTCCTCAGGCTTTCCAAACTACTCAGCAGCAGTGAGTAAACTGTGGATGTCCGTGTAAAATGACTAGCCACACAAGATAGGTTTTCCTCCAAACAGAATCTGGGGCAGACAAGAGAGAAGTCTGCAGCCATTTTAGGGTGGTGACTTCCACAATTTGTGGTGATAAGCATCAACTATCCCTTCTCCTTCCCTCATAAGTAAGGGAACCAGGGGTGTAGCCAACTTCAAAAACCCAGGATGAGATGAAGGGAGAGATGATTTTTCTCCCCTCTCCTCCATGCCTTCTTGGATTAAATAGAGCCTCTTCATCAAAACCAGTGGTTCAGTGGGACAGATTGTACTGTTCAGCAATTTTGAACCTATGCCTTCTTCCAGTCCTCTGCTCCTATCTGGATTTTGTGCGTTACCTCTTTCTTTCTTGCTGCTCATGAGACTGCTGTTGGCAAGAGCTCTCAGTCTCTTCAGGTTCCTTCCTTTCCTCACTCACATCCCTTCCAAAGACTTCATTTTTTTTACCACATTTACAGGCTCAATCTCGTATCAGACAACTTTTGTAACTGCCCAAGACACGGGTTCCTTCTTCTTAGCATCAAGTTTCATTTGTCTAAGCCATATTTCAGCCTTATTAAACTCCCAAGGGTTTAAGCTTCATCATTGAAGTTGTTTTTTGTAAATCTTACCAGTAAAGCGAAATGAAGTATCACCCATATAACTCCAAGAGATGTCACCAAGAGATCATACCGATTTCTTCTGCTTTGCCAGAAGCCAGAAGGTGACATGGCAATAATCTTCATTGTGACCTATGGATAAAAAAAAATTCTCAGTTGTACCAAATAAATGGTTATGTCTTACTATAAGAACCTCTAAAATGTTTGATTGAATTCTTATGAATGTTTTCAAACAATCAAGGGCAGGTTTCATGTCAGCTAACTGTTCCCATGTGGACAAGTTAGGCGGCTAGACTAAATGGATCATATAAGCTTCCCTGAGAGGGAGGAAAGCTGGTACTTGTGGAAGACCACAAATGACTGAGATGAGGGGATGAACAGTATTCTGGAAGCGTCTCTCTCCATCAAGTATTGAGGGAGTGCAGCTGACCACCTCAGACTGCATGCTTAATGTATCAATTGCTGAGGTGAATGTGGGCTTAAGATTTCTAATAGTTAAGTTACGAAGTTAGAAAATTATTATATCAATAATACGTAGCTAAAAGAGATAGTAGTATCCTATTTATCTAGCTGTCCATAAGCAGGCTAAAATCACATAAGCACATTTGAACTCAAGAATATAATTGTATTCTGCAGATCCCATATTTCAAAGTAATTAAAAAGCATTCCTGTATTGCAAATATTTTTTGCTTTAAGGAATCAGCTGTACTCAGCACCATCTGTACTCAGCAGCGTATGAGAAGAAAGCTAAGAACAGTAAAGGCAGTACATTTTACGTTTCTGGTTAAAAAGAGCAGCCAAAGTGCCTGACATTTCCAATACATATAATAGGAGTGCAGGTAGGAAGCTTAAGAATAGATACTGATAAAAAATAGTTACAACAGCTGGCAGATATCGAGGTAGGGTAATGCATGTAGAGGGAACACCGGAGAATTTCTCGTACACAATTTGTATTAAATCTCAAAGCAAGTCAAGTGTTAATACATAAGGGCCATAAAAGTCAGGCATTCATTACGTGATTTTTTCCACCCTGCCTTGCAACACTGCCATTCAGTATTCTTCTTCACATTTCTGAAACCTAAACTGTATATAAAGGGACACTAGTTTGAGGTAGAAGTCTGACTTTCCAGGTAGTTTTGGTCGTATTATGTTTTCTGAAGCCTGACTACAAAATGAAGAATACGGTCTCCAAACCTCTAATCATCACTTGAGGTACCTGAAAGTATCTTGCCTCACCTCCATCCAGTCAGTTGAGATGCCCTCGAATACTGGAGATAGATGCATGAGGCTGGCAGGGATGACACAAGACCTGCAAACATCCCTGCCCTTCTGTAGCAGCAGGTGGAGGTAAGGGGATGTCAGCTAAGGTACCCAAAAAAGCTTTTGACACCTTCACTTACTTAGGCAACTGAATCTCACCCTACATTTCCCTTGCTCACGGAGACAACACCTACCTCACATGTAGAATTTAAACACCAAAGTTCAGATTCTATAATCTTGAACTGAACACCACACCATGCAAATAAAAAAAACCCTCCTCACTTTATTCTGTGATCATCAGTGTGGCAACAAAAGTGAGATCTTCGAATTCTTCCTGTTCTTCTATACAACCTACACTGAAGTGAGCAGTGGAGGTTTAAGACTGAATCAGGGAGTCCTTAGACTGGACACAGGGCCATTAGCTATGCAGAAAGCTTTGGCCTTCCTCATGGACTGCATCTGACCATGGACATAGAAGACTCTGTAACCAGACTATGCTGCATTAGGAAGATCCTGGGCAGGAAGCTGCTTCCTCTGTCCATAAATCGTGTACGCTCACAGTGTGATAGCTTGCCTGTTGAGACAGTCAACAAATTTTTCTTGGCTGTGACAAAGTTCCTTTGAAATTCAAGAAGTGTATTTGTTTCCCCTGGCAGTATGAGAGAATAAAGTATTTCTAAAGACATAGTTACTAGGTAAATTAAAA
Organism: Balearica regulorum gibbericeps; assembly: GCF_011004875.1. Lineage (NCBI taxonomy): Eukaryota > Metazoa > Chordata > Aves > Gruiformes > Gruidae > Balearica > Balearica regulorum. Next base: position 158,926,226 of record NC_046184.1, on the reverse strand, counting down.
CCTGTCTGTGTATGATACAAATCAAACTTTTCTGTGTTTGCTCAGTCTCTCAAGAGATATTGATTTCTCCTGGGCAGGGAAAAAAGAAGCCACAACACGGACATACTCTAGCTACAGCTGCTACAAGGTATTCACTTCATGTTTTATTCATCACTGCTGGCAAAACCTATCACTGGAACATAGGAACTGTCATATTGGATTAGACCAGTGGGAAACAGAGTCTACTATCCTGTTTCTGATAGTGGTCAGTATCAGCTATTCAGACAGGACTGAAAATACTCAACCACAAACTTTATAAAAGGATTATGTACTAACCTAACCACAGAGGAAGAAGCATCTTCTTTAACCTCATAAATGTGTGCTTTGTTACACTATGGATAGCCTTATACACAAAAAAAAATAATTAAAAATATGCTTTTAAAAATGTGTTTTAGTCCTTAGATTCCAATCTTATGAAAACAGGCTAATTACACTTTGCACAGTTGATTGTGGTGACAATTTTCTCATAGAGAACCATTACCACACAGGATCCAGATCTGTACAACAAAAGATAGATAATACTGGAATTTGACGCAGATTATTAAAAGTTATTAGGTATGATGTATTATGTAGCATGATAATTAGGAAAAAAAAAAAAGAAAACAAAACTGAGAGAGGTTTGATGATGTCACAGCTACAGAATAGTGGTGATTAACACAGCCTGTTCTGAAGTACCTGGCAAAATAGAAATGGATTGAGAAGAACGTCTGTGATATACAACACAGACTTAGTGTTGTACAGAGTGTATTTAATTTGAGATGTTCTGCAAGAAAAGAGTTCACCAAAGGGTTCTCCAAGACACAAGTTGAAATGCTAAGCGTTGAATGTATATATAAAAGGACACAAAACTGAAGGTGGTGGTGAAGTATGACTATTACAGATTAAAAGTTTATTTCTAAAATAAATGTTCAAAGACGAATGACATGGAGAGCCCAAAATGTACCTGTTCAGAAACAAAAAGCATTCTGAAGAATGAGACAGCATCCCTAAAGCCAACATGAAATATATACATACTAATCTTAATCTCAAGAAGTCATAAAATATATTACTTTACCTCAAGGACAAAAATGAAGGTGAAAACAACAGACATTGTTGCTAAAGGCACAGTCACCGGATCTGCAGCATCCCACTGAAATGCAAACAAAATCTGCTCACAGAAGAGTAGCTGTTAAACAGAACTAAATATCGCTTTAACTTTTCTTGAAGGTTTTGTTAATGAATAGATTTCAATTTAAAACATATTCAGACAGGAATGCCATCTTGGTGTATTCTTCTCTCACAGATTTACAGCTTAACTGGAAATTAAAAATAGTGGACCGGGCTACAAAAAGGCAGAAATTGACTCAGCTCCACAAGTTACAATTAATCTACAGTGATCTGTTCCAACTAAGATTGCTGTATCTAGAAATCATGCTTCCCTCCATTCATCACAGTAATGGCTCAACTGACTGTTAATTGGTGTTAGGAAATGCGCAACACATGCTGTACTACTATAATGAAACACTTAAAAGAAACACAATTACCTTTACTGATAACAACACAGACTGAGCCAGAACAAGTACAGCAATAGTTCTCTTAAAAAATGGATGCTGAGTTATATCATACATCTTAGCCCTAAAGCCGTCGTTATCTGAAAAAGAAAGAGTTCGAGGAGGAGAGTTAAAATACACAGTGGTTTTTTTCCCCTATTTTTTGACATATTTGCCATGTTCATTAGTGGCAAAATAATCCTTTACCAGTTTCAAAATACAGTTCTAATTTTCTGCTACAATTTTCCATATCAAATAGGGCTTCTGAACATGTAATTTCAAATACTGAACACCAGTGTTGCATGAAGGCTTTGGTACTTGTAGGGCAAGTGCATCATTCAAGTGCTGTCAGGTTAATACATTCCATTCATATCATTAACAGCCAACTGCAAATATTTTTCATTTAGAAATTCGTTTTTTCATTAAGGCTTATCCTAAAACCATCGAAGCACAACCTTTTTTGGGTTGATTTTAATAGCCTTATGCAGAGATCTGTAGTTGGAGCCTGTTTCCACATTAACTTATGCACAACCTCCTAGTGGCCTCACGATTACAATTTTAATTTGAATCGCAGACTCCTGGGGAATTACGAACACTAGGGCTCAACATGAATAAAATCAAAATATCTTTGATACCCGGACGAGGTGGGAGATGAAGAGGTTGCGCTATCTTCAGTCTGCTTTTCAGATCTTCCCATCGTCTCTGATCTACAGTCAGTAAAGCTGTCCCCTTAATAAACAAAGAGAAGCGTATAAAGCTTTTGTCATATAAAAGCTAGAACATTTAATGCTGTAAACATGAAAACAACATTGTCTTTGGTGCCTGAAATAAAGTTACATACGCAACTCTCCTCAAATAACACACTGTTTGGGTAAAGGAGTCTAAAGTATCAGCTGTCACTCAAGAGGATTTCTGGATGCATTAGCTGTGAGTTTCTGGGACTCAACTCAGCAGGCACAGTTGTTGCTCTTTGTAGCAGCAGCCCAGTGTGGGCAGTGAAACGCTGCAGGAGGTCTTCCATTTGGCTGAACATCATTTGCCAGGAAGCACTATTTTAAAGAGTGGTCGATTTTGTCCGGACTTTGCTGCAGAAAATCCTGCAGCTTGTCAGTGCCGCTACAGTTTCTTGGGGAACGAGCCCTCCAGGAGACTGCTGCTGCTCTCCACAGCTCTTCCGCTTGGGGTGTAATTGAAATAAAATAATAGTATGCTATGAATCTACAAGAGCTCTCCACAAGGAGAGGTGGAGCTACATGGTGGTAGATAGTAATGTGTGTAAGCATTTTCGTAAGACAGGCAGAAACAAGCAAACACCAAACAGAATTCAACGTTACTTAAAATGACCTTCAAAACAAAATGAGGTCCTCATCACTTCAGAGAACTGTAAAATCTTGTGGAAGGAATCTGGAGTTACAAAAACAAGGGAGAACCTTTTCAAGGTTTCAGGCTTCACAAGCCTGTCTCCCAGACACTTGGCTGGTCCTCCAGTCAGCACGGAGCTGCACCGAGCTGGGCGATGGCTGGTGTCACCTTTGGGGCTTGCCTCGGCATTGGCTTGTGCAGACGCTGGAACTGCGGCTGGCTGTGCGACCGGTAAGGTCAGCATTCCTCCCTCTCAGGGGACATAATCTCTTTACGGAGCTCTGTCCCCAAATGGCATCCTGGGAGGAGGTGCCTTCCAACACGATGCAGAAGAACGGACGGATGTAAGGATGCCTGTTACTCCTGTCAGACCCAGCCCGTACCATTTAGAAACGCTTAAATTAAAAGGCAACTCATTCACCTCAATGAGTGTGTTTGATTTATATGATCGGAAAGCTTTCACTGCAAACAAGACAAAAGGTGGCAGAAAAAGTGGACCTTTGTAAAATTTAGAAATAGTGATGCCAAGTTGCATCATCAAGACCTGCGGGATCATTACAAGGTGACCACAGAGGAGAGCTCCAGAAGTGGGACTGCTGCTGGAGGAGCTGCGTTTGCATTCGGACTTCAGCTCAAAACTGCCAGATAAAATTTGAGTTGATCCGATCTTCACTGCTGACGGAACACATGGCACTTGGGAGCTGTGACAAGTGATGGGTGGGGGTTGTGAAATGGTGGGTGGTGGAACGCTTTGGGCTACTGCCCAGAGCCCGCTGTGGTACTTCCCAGTCCAATGTCTCCATGCCCACAGCTCTGACAGCTCACATGAAATATTATGGCATATCTGACTTTTTTTTTTTTTTTTCCTTAGAAAATAGTTTATTCAGAAATTTTCCAACTCTGACCCTCCTCAACAACTCCTGGCACTACTCTAACCATGTATCAACCATGCACTTTCTAAAGCTGACATCTACTTAAACACCAATACCTTGGCCAAGTAACTAGTTTTAAGAAGGTGTAACTTAACCTCACACAGTGGGCTGTTTTGCTCTCTTCTTTCTGGACTAGTTGCCAGCCTTCTATCTTACTTCGTATTTTTTTCAGTTCCTGGACATTTCTTCACTCTACTTGAATATTGATTGGGATGGGATTTCCCCCCCACTGCATAGTTAATGAACATATTCATCTTTTCAACTCAAATCTGAAGACCTTTTTTTTTTTTTTTTCTCTATAGTAAATACATGAAAACTAACAAGTATTCAAGAAAAAAAGAGAGAAAAACAAACATTATTTGCCAGGCAGCTACCTGAGGCTACTAAGAAAAAACTGAAGATGCTGAACCAGATGACATGAATTATTTTTACTGACTGTATTTTTAGTATCATGTAAAATCCATAGAAATATTGCATGATGTGCCTGTTCAGTGTAATTCACAGTGAACTGTTATTAGTGAGTAGGTTTTTGATGTTCAGACTAATGCTTTCCCTGTATTCAGATATGGAATTGAGGGAGGAGAGCATTCGTAGCTGAAAAGGTGGCCATAGTTTGAGGAAAACATAAAAGTAGAGAAAACCACCCCAAAGTGATAAATGTAAAAACCAGATAATTTTCTGAAAATGACAGGAACCCCAATTCAGGCCCTACACCTCAGACTTCTGCATTTACACTGGCAGCTCATGCAAGGGCAATCTGGGCTAAGACAAATTGTTTAGATATCTCCTGTGCTCACAGTCCTTATAAGCCTCATGTTCACACCTTCCTGTTCCCTCTCGTTTTAAATCACAGTGAATGTAAACTTTTACTTTTCACATGAGCTTGAGCTGTCTTTAAAGCTGCATATCTAGGAGGAGGGACTGAAATATGAATCTGCTACACAGTCACATATAATTAAGGGTATATTTCCCCTGTTCATGTTTGTATTTCAAACATAAAAATAAAAAACTGGTGAAAGATTATTGTGGGTAAATCACTTTGAAAGTAACCTGTCAGTTGGCCCAGATCAACTTATTCCATAGTTGACAGTTGACTACACAGATGAATACTGAGCTATGAGTTAACAACATCTCACTAACTTGTTGAAAGAAATCTCACACGCTGCCTTTGTAGGAGACCGGCTGACACAGTGAGCTTGATCTTCTGAGTGAGTCCTATGGAAAGAGCGGGAACTACGAGCGAAAACACTGTCTAGGAGATGAACAGCACTTAATAAGTAGCCTACTGCCACAAAAGCATAATAAAAGTCACGCTAGTAAGGGCAAAGATCCAGATCCTCTAGCATATCTTTTCTATGACAATGGCCAAAAGTAGACGCCTGTAGGTGTAGCAAAGCAACCAGAGCAGCGAGTGTCTCCTGATGACTCTCCATTGCCCACAGAGCGGGCTCAGAATTCATGACAGACACGTTCAAGACCACATGCAAAAATAATGGGAAATGCGCCACTTCCTCGCTCCTCAACACCACACGTGCCACACCACAACAGGGTAAAGGAAAGATGTTTCATCAGCTGTGATCAAAAACTATTTAAGAACGAACTCTGTAATGTGATATTTGTGCCTATGAACAGGTTTTTGATAAAACTGACCTGTGCAGAAAGTGTAAAGGGGGATGTAGAAACAATTTATATGATAGAAATGCTCAGCTAACATCTCAATAGAGTTTCATGATGTACATGACAGAAACACACATAGCTAAATACATCATAGCTATGGAAGAAAAACACTGTAATAGTTTTAACATTTCAAATAATATTTTAATTACCTGTAATTTAAATAGAATGACTTCTTAGGGTTTTTTTTTGTTTCAAGACTTGCTGAAAAATATTTTGTATTCATCAGTGTAAGGCTGACATATTTGAAGGAAAAGTGATATTACGCTGAACATGAAGGGGCAAAAGCATCTATAAAAATCAAGTGGAATTCTCATCCTGGACAAATTTCAGCTCTGTTAATTCACTAGTCAAAGTTTATTGAATAAGAAAATAAATGAATAGCAAATTGCTCCTTGTTCTTTAGAACAGATGTATTTTAACAGGAATAACTGCACTTCATCTCACCAAAATTACACTGGAGTCCTGCAAACATAAAAATACCTTCTGAACAGCAGAAGTTTTACACTGTTTATTTGAGTGGCAATCTGCTTGACGTCATTTCAGGATGCCTTGCTTGCCCACATTGGACACACAGCCGAGTGCTGCTCAGCTCCCTTCCAGAAGGAGTCAAGTGGTTTCTTTGAAGGGCAAACTCAACAGTTGTGTTTGCTACAGAGTTCGGGTCAAAGTCATGGTAGGGTCATGGCCAGCACCCACTTTGTCTCCAGCGCTAGAACACTGGGTTGTCTTGTGTCTCCAAGACCCAGAGTGCACACTCATCCTTTCCCTCCAGTGCTATGAGCGGCATAGACATCTCATCATTTCTGGACTTTGAAATGAAAGATGTAAAAAATTAATCATTATAATGTCTTGGTGCCACAGGGGCATCAGAAGAAGCTCAGGAAAAAGGCAGATTAAGGGTGGTGCAGTGTGTATGTGGCAGTCCCAGCCAGAGGATGCTATCTTTAGCAAGTGTAGACACGAGCTGCTCTGTAACAATTCACCTGGGGGCAGGTTTTTCTACTTTTCAGGGTAATTCGAAAAGCCCCTGTGAACTGCAGGTTTTTTCCTAGAACACTAGCTACTTTTTTTGTTTGAGTGATAGACAATTTTACAATGTACTCTGCTGTTTGCCAGGAAAAAGCCATGCAGCTTTACTTTGGATCTGAAATACTGCATTTGCAGGGCTCTCATAAGACCCCTTAGTCGTAACATGTACAAGCATAACATGTCTGTTTACCTGCCACCGCATGTACGCCTACACGAAACTAAAACAGCAGAATGTGGAGCATCTGTATATACATTGTCCTTTAGGTTCAGTCTCCATCTGGCAACACATCTGCATTGTAAATAAACTCAGGCGTGTGTGATGAAAGAGTGTGTGATAGATTGCTGTCATCCCAGGCTTGAGTTTTGTAGCAAATATGGATGAGATCTATCTGAAGCCATACTTGCAGGCTTGCAGAATGTATTGGTAAGGCAGTGTTAAAGGCAGTCTTACCAGTTAACGTAGACATTGTAATATCAGTTTCAGGTTTCTTACAGAGCCAGTTCTATACACAATAAACCACTTCACTCGGTACCTTGTTTTCATTGAAATTAGCGATGACAACTCCAACGAAAAGGGTCAGTCCAATCATGCAGCCAAGGAATACAAAAACATGAATGTAGATTCCATGGATCTGAATAGTCAAAAATAAGATTAACAATTAAAACAAATCAAAGTATCTGTTGTAGAATTCAAAGACTCTGATGTGTTTCCTTACCGGCCCAACACGATGAATAATAACATCTCTGACTTCCACCCAGCCTTTTAATGAAAGAACTTCAAATAGTGCCAGCATTGCGTTCCCCACATTGTCAAAATTAAAATTCCGAGGATTTGCCCTGAAATGCAGTACACAAATAGATGTAACTTCAGCAATAAAGTTGTTGTTTCCATTTGTTACCTTGATTCTTCATAGTCTAACTAATATTTAAATACCTTGCAAAGTTGGTGTGAAAACCTCAGAAATACATCATTCAAAGTTCTGTCTCAAGAATAAGAAAACAATAGCAACGGCTATAAATATATCTACAGCATATTTTTTGATCCCTATGTATGTTTTATTTTCTTACTCAGAATCTGATTCACAGTAATAAAGGTTATAACATGTTGCTGCATTTATTGTTTTTGTCAATGAAATTAGCAAAATACAGCATCCATGAAAAAATGGATCTGATGGCATTGGATAGATTCTAAAATAAATTTACCTGAAGGAGACCAGTCTCAAACCCACATAAATGACGCAGACATCAAAGTCAGTGAGATCTTTTAGAAAATGCTGTTCCTTATTTCATTATTGTCAGGAACTGATGGTCTAAAGCAAAACTTACTGACAGGACATCAAATCTTTGCTTTCCTATACCATATGCTCTCACCTTTTGTATCAGCTGAGATTCAAGAGGATATTTCCAGCTGAACATTAAAAGTATCCTCTTTGGGCTATGGCTCTGTCTCTACAATCCGAGACAGATAATCCAAGGAGCCCAATTAATTTTCAACAATTTCTAAGGTAAATAGTTGTATTCCAGAGGAATTATTGTTTGGTGCTTCTGAAAATCCAACCATTCAGTGAAAAAGAAATCTCTCAGATGTAGATATTTCTTTTAAATGCAGTCGTTCTACTGACATTTGGCTCTTGAAAATCTGGCCTGACACAACCAACAGGTGGTATAAATGTCCTTGAGGTAAAACATTTTTCTGCAATAATAAAATATTCCCCAAAGTTTACAGTTATGCTGATTGAGACAGTTTTTGCTTATTTCTGGATAAAGCTGAAGAGGACTGAATTTGCTTACTTGAGGAAGAATTTGTCTGAAGCATACGGAAACAAAGACTTCTGCAGATGTCAGAGCTTCACTGACTGTTCAAATCACAGCATATTATTTCATTAGTGTAGGATGGCTCTGAATCTACCACTGCTGGTACATTCTTTATCCATGCACATAGTCAATTAAAATAATTGTGGCTGTTAAGCTGATTTTGCAAAATGCCAACCAACTTAAAAATGTAAACAATTAAAAAGAGATTTTTTGCCTGTTCAGGTGTTGGGAAATATTAAATGAACTTTATCAGAATACTAATCATAAACATAACATTAGCTCTTAAATAATTTTTACTGCACTACTGCACCAGATAGATCACAAGGATTCCCTGCACTGGAAACAGAAAGAAGCTGCTAGCTGGCATGGTTGATGGCCATAGAAGAGAAAGGCTGGTTTCAGGCATGATGGGCTCTTTTTTTTTTTTTTTTTTATGGGCAGCTGTAGGCAGGTTGATTTCCATTTCTTTTTCTTGCCATCTTTTTGTATTTATTATTAGGTTCTGTTGTTGATGTACGGCTCTCAGGATGTCTTCATAATAGTACTAAAGAACAATTAAGTGATAATCTTGGTTCAAGTCAATAATTCCCACTGTAATAATAATCACATCTAGCTCCTATCTAGGAACAGTACCTACAGGTATTTTTTTCCTTTCTGCTTTATGAATAGAACAGCAAGTTAAGTCTGGAAAGTTTCATATATCTGTTTTTTTATTAAATATACCAGAATTTTTACCCTTAATATCATTTGACTTACAATAAAACCCCTCCATCAGTAGTTTAATGCAAGGAGATTTGAGCCATTTTCTACATCAACAGCTGAATTTTCCAGGAAAGATAGGCCAATGTGTAACAACTCACCAGACTCGTGGCACCCAAAATCCAGGCTTTTTCTCTCCAGGTCTTAACTTTAAATTGAGATTTTTGGAAACACTTACATTTATTCTGAAGATGCCATGACAATCTTCCTATAGTGAAATAAACCACAGCCTGAGATTAAATAATGGCCTGTGAGAGATGCCAAAATGCCAGTATAGACAGTACACTTGCCGTGATGGGGAAGTAATGTAAACAGAAATTAAAGGTTATTTACAGGTCTAGGATTAATAGCCATGGACCTTTACCCAAATGAAAAATGCATCTTAGGAAGGATTCAAAAACCCCTTCTCCTTCCAGGACTAAGAGTGCTTTTCATTTTCCAAGACTATCTGTCATAGAATGGTTTGGGTTGGAAGGAATCTTAAAGATCCTCTAGTTCCAACCCCCCTGCATGGGCAGGGACACCCTCCACTAGACCAGGTTGCTCAAAGCCCCATCTAGCCTTCCACCTCTTTCCTAAAGATCATTGCTCTCTTTAGGTGATGATAATATTTCTCCAAATGGAGTAAGAAACAGTTAACTTTCTCCATGTAACCTACAGAGCATTCCCAGTGCTTTTGACCTCTAGCAGCCTAACCTGGTTTTTAGCTGCTGAGCTAGGAATGTAAAGGTGTCACCTCTCATGGTTAATTCCATGTGATGTTCAATCCTTTGCAGATAATATGGCATGAATTTGATAACTTTTTCAGACAGTCCCCAATATTTGGACTCGCTTTACTGTTTTACATGAAAATCCAGCCTTCCCCTCATTCATTCACTGCTTTATCACCTCTCCCTCCATCACCCTGCTTCCAAACAAGAAAGTGCCCACGATCTCCATCTCTCGTGTGATGGCTCTGATTGTCCCACTCGCTTTCCCCAGCAGGCAGAAATGGCACTGCATGCCATTGTTTTGAAGCAGAAAAGCAGCTCTTACCCTAGAGATGATGTGCGGATCATTGCATTTAGCCAGTTTTCCAGCAAATAGCTGCACTCCAAAGCTTGCGAAAACAAGCATTAACGTGAGCAAAAGAATAGAAACCTGTAAAGATGAAGTTAGATTTGTCAAGCTCTCCTCCTGCAGCCTTGAAAAAGAGGGTCGGATCCTTCCACAAACTTCAGGGAGGATTGCTTTGTTGCGTAAACCTGAGGATATGGCTTTTGTGACAGACATGTTACTTTAGGTTCCGATCCAGTAACCAGGTGCTGTGTTGTTGTTGTTGTTGCTATTATTATTATTATTATTATTATTATTATTATTAACATAGTATCTAAGAATTGCAGGTAAGGATCAAAGATTTCTTGCACTCAGTGTACCACCTTGCTAAATTCTGTACATATAAAAATTGCCATTCACTTTAAAGAGAACTCGTCAAGTACTTTTAAACATGTGCTGCTTCTGTTTTGCTGAATCAGGCTTTACTAATTAATCTGAGTAAGCCATTGTTAGATATTTAATTCCAGAATAGCTACAATAAAGATATGCTTGAGCAAACTATGATGTAAATATCTTTAATAGAATAGGGTATCTATGAAATGCTAACTAGCTTTATACTTTTTGTCCTTGCTTTATTACTGTCTGCAAATATTTTATAGCTTAGCTTTTTGTAACTACCTGACTTAATACAGCATCTGTTGAGGAACAAAATGTCTGTTGTTTAGGCTGACAAATATCACATGGGGTCCCAAGACATAGATTAGATTCTGATCAAGCAATCATTATTGTTATTATTACTATAAGTGCCTAATCATGATCATAATAATAACAACGACATAAGATGAGATCCAGATCTGTGATGAACAACTGTATTGTCTGATTGCCTCTCAAAAAACTTGGAGGTAGAGACCTTCAGCTCAGAAACCAGGTTTACTTTTGTTCTTGCAGAGCTGACATTCCCTAATTATCTTCCTTCCCCAGCTAGAACTGTGAATAAGGGGTAGATTTTATTTCAGTAGTCTTCCTATGTAATTATGGCCAAATATATGCCAAATGAATAATATAATTTCTAAAAGAATTATTACAGCAGCTTTATTCAGTATAAATGTAAATGAGTTACTTATATTCCTAAATTTTAACCTGTTCTGTAGTCATCTGCAGTGGTAACTACAATGAAAAGTAAGCAGACAACAATGGAGAAAAGATTAGAAAACATAAACATTACAGCAAAATGGTATCTTACTACTCCTCCATATCTTCTTTTTATCAAGAACAAAATAATTGGCACATACCAAAAATATTTCCTTAAAGCCACTAAACAGCTCTCGCACCACTTTCCTCATCTGAGGGACCAGTTTGAAAATTCGAAGAGGTCGGAGGCAGCGGAGGACCATTAAGAGCTGAGCTCCGGATTTGGCAGGGACGTTCTGAGGCATCCAGCACAGGAATATCAAACTCACCTTGAGGAGACAGGGCAGGAAAAAACAAAAAAGAATTAGGCTTACAATGTCTTACTTGACACAGACACAGCACAGAAGATCAACACACACTTCTCTTTCCTTAAAATTAAAGGGAAGATTAAGGCAAGAAAAGCCTAATTTAGAAAAAGGACTTGGATCTCCTGTGCCCTGGCTGATTATCCTAACTAATGGGCATCAGCTTCAGCCTCTGTCTTCCCCTTCGACTTAAACCCTATTTTATTCTTTTCAGCAGATGGAACAGTTCCAAAAGAAGAAAGCAAATTGGCTGATTCAGAGCAGGGACATGAACTATATTCTTGGAGCAGGCAGCATCATCTCTCTCCCCACTTCTCATTTCAAACAGAGATTCTATCCTGAAACTGAGATATCCGCACCTGGAAAATCTGTTAACAGTTTCCTCACTAGTTTTTCCCATCACTTTGTTATAGGCATAAGTAGTTTTGTAACCGTGTGAATGTTATGCATTCAAAAGGGTTTTCAAACAGCATAGTTGTGTCTTGTAGCCTGAACAATCTCTGACAGATGGTGATTGATTATAAAGTCTGTTAATTACTTCTTATTTTTTAAAAGTATTTGTAATAGGGGGACAGAGGTGAGAGTGTTACAAAGAGGTAAGTGCACATAAAATGGAGGATCAAGCTGATATCACCAATATGATTTATAACATAATACGATTTGTTAAAAAAACAGTGGTAAAAGACAGTCGCCCCACCAAAACAAAAAGATTTGCCAGTGCTTCTGACTTTCTTTCATATTTTTTTAAGACCACCAAAGGCACATTTGGAATATTCAAGCTACACCACTTAAATTTTCCTTCAGACAAGCAGAGGGATTCAGAGGGATTTCAAGAAACTAGTGCACATACTGATTATGCGTACTACAGTAGGATTTTCATATAAGTATGCATATTTTTATTTATGCTAACAATGGAATCTTTGATACAAATTGATCGTGACAAATTTTATGCAGCACATCTGTCTGGCGGATTAATCTCTGAAAGATTTAATCTAAATCCATCAAAGCCATTTTGCTTAGTAATTTCTTCAGTTAGAAAGTATTTCATACTGCATTATACTGAGCACTGGTTTTGACACATTCTGTGGTGTGTATTGTCACACGTGAAAAGGAAACGGACCCCCTTCTCTTGTGTTTGAATGGCATGGAAGAAATTTCTGGGGGACAAAGAAAAGAGTAGAACAATTTTTTCCTGAGAACCGCTACTGATAGGTATGGACTATAGTAAGATGCTGCTTTGCTTTCTTTCTGCTATAGCAACACCAGCAACAAGGATCTGCCCTTATGTCAAATGGTAGAGGCTTTTCAAACACCTTCTATAAAGCAGAACTGTCGAGAGGGAAGGAAGCAATGAATGGCTAAGAAATAGATAAAATAAAGATTCTGCTGCATATAAATACTGAAGCAAGGTCAGAGATTTCTAGTTTACTTTGGAATCAGGTCTCATCCTTTAAACATATCAGCAAATAAACAATTAAAAGGGGCCATACAATGGCCCTACACTAAATTGCAAGGTACTTATCACACCTCACTGTATTTTAGATGTCTAAATGAGTATTTGTACACATACCTGACAGAACTGCACATAAAAACAGTGGTGTTCGTACACAAATTACACTATTGCATTTGCAGAGCCAAACTTTTTAACATTACCAAGCATTTATATATCCAAAGATATCAAAATTAAGAACACTACAGAAACCTCCCATAAACATAAAAACTTACAAGATATATAAATATGTCCATAACTCCTCCAAAGTCCCTAATGACAGCTGTTGGTGTAAAAAATAAGCCATCTGCCATAATCTTCAGATTAAGCTCAATGCTCATGAATATTACAAAAACGTATTCAGCAATCTGAAAATTAAAGCAGAGAACAGTCATAATTTAGGAACAGGCAGTGGAGAAAACCCAGGTGACTGTGCTTCATTAAATGTAAAATGATTCAGTGACAGTACCTGGAGTGTTGGAGCATGCATAACTCTTCTAAAGGGGGATTCGAACATCATGGAAATGCAGGAGCATATAGTAACAATGATCATGACCCAGTCCAGGTAAGTAACCAAACCCAGCAAGTCACTGCAAACAATACATAAGGATAACCATTATAGAAATGCCCAGAATGCTGTGTCAGTTGTGTTGTGTCTACACCACAGTTCAGTGCTTTCCTATGAAAAATAAATTAAGCTGAGGAGTGTCAGAGATTTCAGTATTTCAGAAATGCGTAGTAAAACTAGGGAAGTTACATGCAAGTGAAGAAGACAAGTCTGATAAAAATATTCTCTTCCTATTCATCCTCCTCCCCAAACAACTCTATGGAAAGACAAACCTTTTTTGGAAAAAAAAAAAAAAAAAAGAAATACACATGTGCATGCACACATATACCCATACATGCATGTGTGCGCTCACACACTGAAACTGCAGGCTTATGTGACCAAGCAAAGTTACTTTTGCAGTGCTTACTAAAGCTGATGGTATTTGGTATTTTTCACAGCTCCAGTAACAGGATCTGTTTTAGAACTATAAAAAGAAGAAAAGATACAGTCATTTACATTTTATTTTAGTCAGCATTATAATTATACCATGCATCCATCACCTCAAAGTAATTTATATCCAAAATCAAGGCTACATTTTATCTTGGCTTAATTTTATATGTCTGTATAAGTTTCATTTAATTTGAGTCATATTATCAACGCATCTAGTATCACTTTAATTCATGGTCTATTTGTAATTCCTCTAATGATTCTTTAAACTGCTAGTTTTTGGGGTCTTGCTTTGTAAGCAAGGACTTAATTTTGTATTTTGCTTGGGGACAGGGGGGCGGATAACCTGCTACTGAATTTCGTGTTCCAAAGTGCTTCCTCTGGAGTTCTTTTTACTTCAAAAACCTCTTGGACCATATCCTCAGCTGACACAAAAAAATTCTTCCACAAGCCCTATTTTTTTTAATTACTTCTTCAATCATTTTCTGATGAATATTTCTATATTCTCCATATCTGAATTTTCCTAGGAAATTGCTGTGCTTCACCTACCATATCCAAACACCCATGAGGTGGCCAAGAGAGAGTGAGAATCACTCTGTAAGTAATAGGTGACACAATTTAAGTTCTTGCTCCAGCAGTTACCTAGGCTTTTTATGCAAAGCAGAATGGCGTCAGCAGGAGAAACTACAAGAATCCTATCCAAGAAGCCTCCCCTGCTCCAGTGGTTAGGGACACTTTTTGCCTATCTTTCAAATCCTTGTAGCAAATCATGCCGAGACAGGATCCGCACTGAGGTATCCTATATCCCATATGAGAGCTGCAGCCATTGGGATGTGAAATTGCCATCATTTCCTTGCTGGGCTTAAAGTGAAAAATGGACTGACCTAACTTGAAGCATTACCACCAGAAGGTATTTCATGGTTATAAGTTACAAGAACGCAAGATGCACACAAAGAGAACAGGAGACATCTTCCACAGGCCAGGTTCACCCAACTTAAACCAGTTGGTATATAGAATACACTGGTTTTGGTGCCTTTGCCTGAACCCACTGATTTTTGTGTCTTCTTAACCTCATATCTCTTCCCCACATTGTATATAATGGCATTCCTTAGCCTCTTTTACTACAACAGAATACGTATCCTATCAGTTTGAAAAAGATCTCTAGAATATCTTATTTGGCAAGCTGGGTGGGACAATGAATAACGTAGGTAGGATTTAAAGAAATGAAAAAATAACTGTTTAACAAAATCAGTTTACTTTTCTAATTGCAAACATTTTAATTAAACTGTTTATAATATAAATATCCTGTTACCCTCGGGCACTCCACAATGCTGAGAGGCACAGACATGTATTTGACAAGTGGATGGAAATGCATGTTTGTGTGTTTTGTTTTGCTGTTTTAATTTGCAACTGCTTCATGGACCAGCGAACTGCAATCAAGTTAGCAGTTGCATAGAAAAGTAGGCACCTAACTCAAGGACATGCTTCTACGTAGGTGGCAGAACACTTAAATATGGCTATTGTAAAACTGACTATCTAACCTTCCTGTTGTTCTGCCTGGAAGTAATTTGTTGAAGGGCACAGAGAAAATCAATTGTAAAGCAGGTGCTGAAACCAGGTCTTCCAAGTGCCAGGCTCATAGCCTTGAGCTATCTTCTGTCTTACAGTGACTGTTGGCAAGGTGACATGCATCAGCCCTCCAAAATTAGGGTGCCAGCCATAGACAGAGGTTTAAAAGAAGAGCTATAAGATGATTTTTATATCAAGTTGCTTGTATATAGATCTGTATCTGCCATGCTCGCATACACCTACAGTTTAATTACTGAGTCTTCCTGGTTTTCACCTGGTCTCAGCTTTTCTCCTTTTATCTCCCACAGCTGAACACCTCTTCATCCCGTTCTGGGTCTCTAATTATGGGCTAAGGAGCCTGTGGGAGAGCATAGTGGGATTCATTTCTCTTCACCCTTTTCTATTCTTTGAGTAACTGCTGGTGCATAAAGACTTCCCGCCTTCTGAGGAATAGGAAAGGAATAGCAAGCTGATTCCCCAAGGACCAAAACTGGTCTTAGACTGGGGGTATAAAACATTACCCTTTCCTCTCAGTTCATGCCTGCAGTTTCCCCACAGTCTTGTCCCATCTCAGCATCGCAGACTGCTCAAACATGTCTGCCCTTACTCAGCATTTTATTGGTTTCTTTCCTCCAACAGCAAGACATAGGCAACTGGCTGCCAGCTCGTGTGGTGACCACATTATATGCAGTCGCCCTTTCAAAATTAAAGTTAGACCTAGATTTCTGAGGATATGAAAATAAATGCTTGTCTGAACCAATTGTTGATACGGAATAAACTTACGCATTAAAGCGAGCTCGTACCACCACTCGGCAGAAATTCCTGAATCTGTGCTCACGACCAACTATGAAAAGTGGTTTATCAAAATATGGATGATTCTCTCGCAGCTCCTCCTCTTGGACTTTCCTTTTGAAAGACAAAATATAAATTATTAAGTGATATGCATTATACCTGGCAAAAATATCTTTTAAACTTCATTCTTTTTTTATCATGACTCTCAATACTTTTTACTTCATACAGAGAATACTTAATACAGAAAAATGTGCACTCAGACTTTTGATTTTTTAAATACCTTTTCATTTCAGCTTGTTCTTTTTTTTCTTGGATCATCTTTATCTCACTGTCTTCTCTCTGTGCATTTCTGTATCTCACTGTGTTGGAGTGCTAGAAGCAAAATGATTCCTTTTAAATGAGGTCTGTGGGTTGTTGTTTTGTCATGTTTCAGATGAAAGCCAGATACAGTATTTTACATAGAAAGTTTCAGATGAAAAATCTTTATTTCCAAATGCACCGCACATCAACTCAGTCAAGATATTGTGCAGTATTTTCCATCTACAGCACAAGGCTGCTTATTTTGATCAAGGTTATTTTCAGTCTTAATTTCATGCGTGAAGTCCCATCCAACACAACTTTTAACTTTAAAACCAAAGGTCCTGTAAGCTCAGCTGATCTCTCTGAACTGGAATGAATGCCATCAAAGTTCCTAAGGGTGAAGACTGGGAAAGAAAAGGCTTTAGACACCCTTTTGGCTTCTCGAGCCTGCTGCATGTGCTGCCAGGCAGCAAGTTGTGCAGAACACACAGTTAGTGACCGCGGAGTGCAGGGACAGGAGAGAGGGAGGGAGAACGGGTGCCTGAGCTCATCCAGTGGAGGCTACAATCAGTATTACTATCCAGATTTAAGCGAGTCTTTGGAACACTCCTGGAGGGGTAATGCTAGGTGTTACCCTTACTATTGGACACAAGCAAAGCCATATTTGCTTTAAAAGACTAGTAACCTACAGTTTCTTTCTACCACAGCATGGAAAAAGTCACAAACTACTTCTTATGCAGCTGTTTTTAAGTATGAAGCACATATAGAAATGACTATCATAGTTTGGAAATGGAGGGACTAATATTGCCTCTTGAATTTTCATAGTCACAGAGATCCACAAAATATCATTATGAATTTGCAGAAGTGAAAATGCTGTCTAACTGCATGCAACTATAGCACAGTGAAATCCACGATTACAATTCTCCCTTTTAGTCTTCTTTCTGTCCTTTTGTCTGACAGTTCTCGTGTTTGAAAAATACTGTTAAACTTCCACTCGAAATTTTGAACTGCTGTTTTGCCAGCCTGAGTGATTCGTGTAATTCCAGAGTGAGGCTTTTTGAGGTGTCCTGGGTAGCAATTGTTGTCTTCCTAATGTAGCATCTACAGATTCAGTGAATCTATCTCAGCAAGTGTTGCAAAACCAGCCAGTCTATCACTGAAATAATCATGTCGATTATTTTGAGGATAATCCTAATACAATTACAGACTTGTTTTACGATATCAAGATTTCAAAAGTCAAATTGTAAACAAGATCATAGACAGACATTAGTCTTACACAAGCATTTATTATATAGTACACATTCTTATTTCTTATATTCTTAAATTGAAACCATCATTTCTATGAGGACTTACATCTTGAGTCAAAGTTTCAAGAGATTTTCCTCTGCTGATTCGCTGGCTGTTGGAACCATGTCTCAGTGACCTGAAACAATCATAATCAATTTAACGATACATCTCAAGATGCAATTTTGACCTTTATAGGATGGCCATTACAAAGCACTGCTCTCCAGCCACCCAATATCTCAAATTCTTACCGTTTTTCTCTCGCTAACATCAGAAGCTTGTATGTTCTTCAATTGTTTTCAATCCAGTCTAACATAAGCTAATTTCTTTCCTTCTGATCTTTAAACTGATAGCTTTGTAGTCAGTGAAGGAAATGACATTTGAAATAAAAAGGCATTTTTTCCATTTATACAGTACAATGAATTTCATTATGGTTACAATGAAGAATGTAGAATTCAGTTCTTTGTACAAGTAATTTCAGTTTTTCACACGTTAGGTATTGCTCAAATTTAATTCTTTCCATCACCTTTATTTTAAGAATATTTTTAAACCATCCTTTCTGTCCGTGTTTACCTGCGTTCTTGTCGTATATGATGCTGGACACTAAGTATTGACCTTTCCTTTGCAGGCTGCCCCTCAAAGGATCCACTCAGCATGCGTTGTCTAGTGCAGGCTCTACAAAGAAATACAATTATGATGACACAGAGTTTTCAGTATAAATGATAATTTCTGAGGTAGTGTGTTCAGACAAGTCAGCTTGGCTTTCTGGGAAGCAAGTGCCCAGGTTAACAGACAATAACAATAAAACAAAAATGGACTTTCCATGAAAACATATTTCCAAGGCAATGGTCCCCACTCTGCAACATAACCGGTCATCTGATGAAGCTTCTCCCTGCCTTAGCAAGGGCCATCTTTGATTTTTTTTTTTTCCAGTTTGCTGTAGAATTTATGGTCCCTCAAGACTTCACTAAGTGTGAAAAGGGTCAAGCAATGGACTAATGATCAGTAAAACTAGCTTCTCAGAAATAAAGAAGGGAAGAGTACAACAGCTGTCATTTTGGGGCAGCTCCCTTTCAAAGCTGTATATGGCAAAATATTTATGTATGCGCTCAAGAGTTACAGCATATCTTGGAGTGTTCTTCTGCATAACTGGGACCATATATGATTTGAAATGAAAAGCTGCACTTTGCTGACATGAAATGTCTGCTCTTTGGGAATGTATTGAACTTGCAGCATTTTGTTGTGTGTTTGGTTTTTCACTTGTTGGCTCATTTGTTTCATTTTGCTTTTGCTAAATTTTGGCAAACACATTTTACACATTTTGGTAGAAATGAGTATTTATTCTTTAGTAAGTGTGCTACAGATAAACAAAACATGCGTATCTTTATTTTGATGGCTACAATGAAATGGATTTGCTTAAGAAAAAGAGAGGTTTCCACTAAAAGAGCTCACACAAATCCTCCAATGGTTGAGAAATGAATTTCAACATTGGAAAAATATTGTAACTTTCCAGGAATGCTGCAATTTGAAGTTTACACAGTGCACAACTTGTTGCTTATTTTGTGTTATGCAATCATTCAGAGAAACACAAGACCCAGCTGGTAATATTTCATACGTTTTAATGAACTGAATCTCCATTTTTTTTTAAACAGGAAAAAAACTACATGCTGTTGGAGTAACCACTCTATTCACCAGTCTACTGTAAGGCTTAGATAAATGCTATCCTTGACAGCACTGGATGATCATGCTTGACAGCAAACAGTGTCCCACGCATGTTCTTTCCTCACTGTGACTTTGTTTTTCACTCTTCTCCGCTGTTTCTCCTTCTCTTGGATTTAAACACATAGATACAACTAGGGATCCAAAGTGAGATCTGGAACAAAAATGAGAAGCTTAGAATGCTTGTCAGTGTCATCACTGCCAATCATACTAGCATGCTAGAAAAATATATTGCGTTACATTTGTTATAGAAGGCATTAGGTTACACTATGCTGAACTGAAGCATCATGCCATTTCAGAAAATTACTGTGTCTTATAAAACACAGCTCATCTTAGCCAAAACATGAACATTTTAATACCAATGGATTTTAAGCATTATATTAATGCAGGATTCTACTGTCAGAAAAAAACAGAGATATTGTTTGAATACCTATGCAATTTTCTTGAGGGGGAAAAAAAGTTATTTCCTAAAAATAGATCCTACCTAACTGCATTAAAATGACAATCCAGTTTTTCCCAGCAGAGACAATAGAAAGTTCTGGGGTCTGACTTCTGTATAAAGGCTTCTTGCTGTGACAAAGAGGGTAACTTACCTTTTTTTCCCTGTAAATATAAATTATTGTGCTCTGCTTGTAACAACTAGAAATTATTTTCTTGACATCAAAAAGTGACTTGCACATAAACTTTTCATGTCCTTGTATACAGGTTACTGGAGTATCAAGTAAACATAAACTCTTAGTGCCCATAATAAAAGAGAACATTAAATGCTCAAACTTTACCTGACTAATGAACAACATGGCTTATTTGATTATTAATGGTATAATAAAATACACTTACCCATATACTATACAGAATGGGCATGTATAAAGGGTAAGACCTGTAGAAAGACTGTATTATCTATGATCTCTGCCTAAGTTAGATTCCTAAATCCATATTTAGAATTTATATCCTTTGCCTCATTTTCAATAACTCTGCAAGCCCTGCAGCTTCTCCTGAAGTTAACAGAGAAATAATGAAAAGCCAGTTGTATAGCACAGAGATCAGAAATTTTTATCAAGTAACTGCAAAGAAACTTTTTGTGTTTTCAGGGAAAAAGATGCTGTGCTGAAAAGGCCGTGGCTACTTTTGACAGCCTCTCTCCCGGCATTCTCCACTTGATGGGAATTAGTGCCTTAACCTTCCTTGTATTAACTCTTAGTAAAAGCCATGCTTTGTTATCCTTTTGACTCAGGATCTGGATATTTTTCAGCTGTTTAGACACCTACAGTTGCAGATCTTTGGGGACTTTTGAAAAAGAAGGCAGGTGCCAGGAAGTTTTTGGAATTGCATAGTTGCTAACTTCAAAGTCTACAATAGGATTAGTTTTCTTCTTGTAGACACCTACACTTATGTGCTTGCTCTCAGTGCCCACATGCGAGCCATGTGTCCAGGCTTCCCTCATAATCAGTGGAGATGTAGGATTCAATTAAATTGGTTGCACGCTGGTGGCCAGTGCCACCTGCCATGCCTTGGAGTATGTTGCCTTGCTTCCAGCTGCTGCTCCAGCAGGGTATGGGTCCCCTACAAATTTATGTATTACCTGCCATCCTCAAGAGGATGTTTTGGACATCCTCTGGCATCTCATACATTACTAGATGTCCATATGTGGAAAACTTCATTGAATGCTTGGTCAATTAATTTAATGAATGATGTTTGGGAGCTATTCAAGTAATCATAAAGTGGGCATCTAAAGACAAACCAGTCAGCTAAAATCTCACTGGGCTTCACTGACTATATTGACCAGATTTCTGTTAACTAGATGACAGACGTTATCACTTAGCTTACTGGCAGATCTGGTGGTCTGGAGGTGAAATCCACACCTGGGACAATCATTGTGCCACAGTGTTAAAAATTTAGTCCTATGTGTCAAATGGGAGTAAAAAAAATGTTTTCTTGACTTGATATATCTTCACCTAACTGTAGCTGGTTGAAATCTTTTGACCTTTCTTTGAACAATGCAGGAAAAATTTCCTTTTTTAGCTAAAATTGTCCTTTCCATCTTCCTATACCACCTCTATGAAACACCAGATAGGTTCATGTTCACTGGTGGAGGAATGAGGAAGTTATGAAACAAAGGAGAAGAGACAAGAAACATGTCAAGCTTCTGGACTTTGTACTCTGCAGAATTCTGAACATAGTGCAGCAGCTGCAAACTACTGGTCCAAATTTGCCTTGAAAAGCACAAGCACAAATGTAATAAAATATCCTGAAACAGAAAATGTGATTTGGTAGGTTATCAAAAAGCCAAGCTAAGGTGAAGACCATACAGAACAATATGATATTGGGATACCACATAGTTTGTATTACCTGAGAACAATTATGAGGTTCAAACTTTTGAAGTCCTTTAAACTATTTCATGCATTGGAACCCCTGAAAAATAAGTAGTGAACAGAGTGTTCAAGTAACATTCTTTGAGGTAATGTAAAATGTTAAATGCTTTGATCAATACTTCAAAATACTATACCTTTAATGATTATTCTGAGGTCTCCTGCAGAGGGTATGCATATGGCTCACGCCTGGACTTTTTAGGGGGTCATCCTTTCCACAACAAGTGTTTACTCATCCTCTTGCATTCCAGTCTAACACTGAGTTGTTGTTTTTCTGTATTATTTTAATGAGTGAATATTTATGTAGTAACTGCAGCAACTACATATATTACTATGTACTTTTGTTCTTGTTCTCCCTGAAATGTGCTCGCACTGAAGTCTTAGCAGCGTGGTATGCTTCAGTAAAGCACTCAATTATCAGCCTCATTCAGCATTGTTTTCACTATGACTCTCTATCCTTACTAAATCTTTCTATGCTCTCATTATACTTCTATCTAACTTGGAATATATGGTTAAATGTGACAAACTAAGATTCATGGTGAATTCTGGGCTGATGCTTGTCTAACTTCCTTTTCCATACCTGCAGTGTTGGAGACTCCACAGCCCACTAACTCTACTTCACAGCAATGCTTTACAGTGATCTCTAACATGGTAGTCACTTGGCACAAAACCCATAAACAGAGTAACTTCTTACCAACAGACATGTGCATTCCAGTATTTATTTCTGTTTGTCTTTGCAGGAGGCAGGTGAAATCCACTGACATCACACGCTTGTGGAGATTTAAGAAGGTGGTGACTAAGTCTGGATTTTGCTCCTGATGACAATCATCAACTGAGCTTAACTATAATACCTGTTCTGAGAAATGCACGGTTATCAAAGCCTCATAATTATGAAGAAAGAAATCATACTCTTAACAGAGAAAACATAAAATATATACTAAGAAACCTATAAATGATTTAGAACTAATATAAGTCAGTTATTCAATGCAGGCAAATTTCTAATAAAGGATAACAAAGGCATGCCTTCTATGATCATAGAATTCTAGAATCATAGAATCATTTAGGTTGGAAAAGACCTTTAAGATCATTGAGTCCAACCGTTAACCTAACACTGCCAAGTCCACCACTAAATCATGTCCCTAAGCACCACATCTACACATCTTTTAAAAAATACCTCCAGGGATGGTGACTCAACCATTTCCCTGGGCAGCCTGTTCCAATGCTTGATAACCCTTTCAGTGAAGAAATTTTTCCTAATATCCAACCTAAACCTCCCCTGGCACAACTTGAGGCCATTTCCTCTCATTCTATCACTTGCTGCTTGGGAGAAAAGACCAACACCCACCTGGCTACGACCTCCTTTCAGGTAGTTGTAGAGAGCGATAAGGTCTCCCCTCAGCCTCCTTTTCTCCAGACTAAACAACCTCAGTTCCCTCAGATGCTCCTCATAAGACTTGTGCTCTAGACCCTTCATCAGCCTCATCGCTCTTCTTCAGATGCACTCCAGCACCTCAATATCTGTCTTGTAGTCAGAGGCCTAAAACTGAACACAGTACTCAAGATGTGGCCTCACCTTTTCTGCTGGGCAGCTTTCCAGCCACTCTGCCCCAAGCCCGTAGCGTTGAATGGGGTTGTTGAGACCCAAGTGCAGGACCCAGCACTGAGCCTTGTTGAACCTCACACAGTTGGTCTCAGCCCATTGATCCAGCCTGTCCAGATCCTTTTGCAGAGCCTTCCTTCCCTCAAGCAGATCAACACTCCCTCACAACTTGGTGTCATCTGCAAACTTACTGAGGGTGCACTCTATCCCCTCATCCAGATCATTGATAAAGATATTAAAGAGAACTGGCCCCAGTACTGAGCCCTGGGGAACACCACTTGTGACCAGCTGCCAACTGGATTTAACTCCATTCACCACAACTGTTTGGGTCCTGCCATCCAGCCAGTTTTTTACCCAGCAAAGCATACACCCATCCAAGCCATGAGCAGCCAGATTCTCCAGGAGAATGCTGTGGGAAATGGTGTCAAAGACTTTACTAAAGTCCAGGTAGGCACCATCCACAGCCTTTCCCTTATTCACTGAGTCACCTTGTCATAGAAGGAGATCAGGTTAGTCAAGCAGGACCTGCCTTTCATACACCCATGCTGACTGGGCCTGATCACCTGGTTGTCCAGGTGATGGCACTCAAGATGATCTGCTTCATAACCCTCCCTGGCACCAAGGCCAGTCTGACAGGCCTGTAGTTCCCCACATCTTCCTTCTGGCCCTTCTTGTAGATGGGTGTCACATTGGCTAACCTCCAGTCAACTGGGACCTCCCTGGTTAGCCAGGACTGCTGATAAATGATGGAAAGAGGCTTGGTGAGCACTTCTGCCAGCTCCCTCAGTACCCTTGGGTGGATCCCATCTGGCCCCATAGACTTGTATATGTCTAAGTGGTGTAGCAGGTTGCTAACCATTTCCCCTTGGATTATGAGGGCTTCATTCTGCTCCCCTTCCCTGTCTTCCAGCTCAGGGGGCTGGGTACCCAGAGAACAATTGGTCTTGCTGTTAAAGACTGAGGCAAAGGAGGCATTAAGTACCTCATCCTTTGTCACTATGTTTCCCTCCGCATCCAATAAAGGATGGAGATTCTCCTTAGCCCTCCTTTTGTCGCTAATGTATTTGTAGAAACATTTTTACTGTCTTTTGTAGAAGTAGCCAGATTAAGTCCTAGCTGGGCTTTGGCCCTTCTCATTTTCTCCCTGCATAACCTCACAACATGCTTGTAGTTCTCCTGAGTTGCATGCCCCTTCTTCCAAAGGCCACAAACTCTCCTTTTTATCCCCGAGTTCCAGCCAAATCTCTCTGTTCAGCCAGGCTGGTCTTCTTCCCTGCCGGCTCGTCTTTCGGCACGTGGGGATGGCCTGGTGCTGTACCTTTAAGATTTCCTTCTTGAAGAATGTCCAGCCTTCCTGGACTTGTTGCCCTTCATGACTGCCTCCCAAAGGACTCTGCCAACCAGTCTCCTAAACAGGCCAAAGTCTGCCCTCTGGAAGTCCAAGGTGGACTGCCTCTTCATCCTGGCTGGGTGGTCTGTAAGAGACTCCCACTACGATACCTGCCTTGTTGGCCTTTACCCTGACTCTTTCCCATGAACACTCAACCCTACTGTCACCATCACCAAGATGAAACAACTGGCTATGTGGACAAACGAAAAGCAGTTTGACACACTGAATAGTAGAGCATTAAACCAGAAGGACCCTGATAAACTTGAGGACTGAGTCAGCAGAAGCTTCAGGAAGCTGGACAAGGAAATGTGCAAAGTTTCACACCTGGTGCAGAACAACTCCATGCATCACTGCAGGCTGTGGAGTGGCTGGCTGAGGAAAAGGATCTGGGAGTTACATCGTGCACTGGGTTTTGATGCGATGAAGTTACCTGGTTGATAACTGGATGAATGTGTTCCTGCCATCAATAAGGCAAACTGACTTAAGGAGGAATGTAGCCACCGGATCGAGAGAAGTTATTATCACTCCTATACTCAGAGCTGGAGAGGCTGCACCTGGGACACACTTTTGGGTACTTCACAAGGGATGTTGAGACACGGAAGCAGGTACAAACAGTCAGTGGCCTACAACATGTGACCTTCAGGGAGACTTGAGAGTGCTGGGCTTGTTTACTTTGGAGAAGAGGAGGTTTAAGCATGGAGCTAAACTCTTGTTACTGTGAGATGACAGAACAGTGAGCAACGGCCAGAAACAGAGGCTTGGAGGGTTCAGACTGGGCATCAGGAAATCCCTCTCTCAAAGGCAGGGTAATGCTGTGCTGGAACCAGAGCAGGTGAAAGATGCAAAAAAGCTGATCTGATATAGGGTTAGCAACAGTCCTACTTGAAATGGGCAGCTGGACAACACGGCCTCCAAAGTTCCCTTCTGACCAATATGTCTATGTTCCTGTGATAAACAAACTAATGAAAATGTTTGCTCATTCTTGTATAAGAGGTGGTGTATTATACTACTGCATTAGTGTCCAGAGAGAATTTATTCAGAGATTAACTTTATAACTTTCCTAGAAGCACAAAGAAGCTCATTTCTTGCTTATTCTAATATTCAGAAAAAATTAATTATATTTTGCAGAAATACATGTATAAACACAGTCTGAATTATCTTCTAGCATATTAGCAAATTAGTAGAACTGGATACTTAATTCAAGCAATTCTTTTTTTTTTTTCCCCCAAGATGCACTCATGGCAGTCTCAGTTTCAAACGTGTGATAAATGCACTTCACTCAATTAGCTGTTTATGAAACTGAAAGTTCCACTTAAGCTTGAGCTATGTTACTCCCTCAAGCCCAGTAAACACATCAAACGAATCTTGACTAGAACAGTGAAAATCCTATTGTATACCCCTAGCATGAGTTTACAGTTTGACTATAGCAATAGCTGTAATGAAAAGCAAATAAGCAAATAAAAAGCTGCCTATTTAAAAAATGTTAGTTTCCCATACTGTCACAATATATATTTTATAATATAATGATTTTTTGTGATTTTAGTGAGTTTTATTTTTTCCATCAACAGACCAGAGAACTTTTAAGTCTTTCCTTGTTTTTTACAAAATAAGGGCATAAACCCTTATGTGAGGGTGACTGAGCACTGGTGCAGGTTGCCCAGAGTGGTTGTGGAGTCTCCATCCTTGGAGATATTCAAAAGCTTCCTGGTCATGGTCCTGGGCAACTGGCTCTGGATGGCCCTGCTTAAGCAGGGGGGTTGGACCAGGTGACCTCTAGAGGTCACTTCCAACCTCAACCCTTCTGTAAAGCATGGTTTAATAGACACCAGAATCAGGTTCTGCACTACTGATACTTTGACTATGTTTTGGACTACGTGAGACTACTTCTAATTTGCTCAGTTTCCCCACCATTCTGTGCTGTTTACAACTTATCCTTGGCACTGGAGAGAACGGACTGCTTTATAAACAACATTTCGACTAGACCATCTCCACCCTCTCCATCTCAGAAAGCCAGCAGGACTAATAAAGGACTGGACACCCATTCTTAGATAATGATCCCACAAGGAATGAGGGTCAGAAGAACCACAGGCACAAAACTTCCTTTTAGACAAAAATAGCGCTCACAGCAAGATAGAGTGAGACAAAAGTGGGAAACACTGAAGACATGCAGCAGCAATTAAATTTGCTAGAAGTGGTTATTGCTGCTGAGGGAAATGCATCACAATTTTCAGAAAGAAATGGAGCTGTTTGTAATTTCGAGGCACTACTAAATGTGATTGTGTTTTGGAAAAGTTGTTCTAGCTGTCTGTAACTCACTTTTATCTTGTTTCATTTTCCTTGGAAAGGTGAACTCTCCACCTCAGAATGGATTTATGTGAAGAGTTAAGCCTCTCCATGCTCTGCAAATCACTGGTCAAAGTACCGGGGAAAGTAGTTGCTACATCTACATCCTTGACTCTGTTCTCAGGACTAACTGCACCAAGACCTCAAGGGGTCAAGGTAAAGGCTGGCTTCCAAGCAAGGATCTTCAGAAAATAGTTCCCCTGGAGTGCAGTAAGAAAGTTGCAGGAAAACAGAGAGACCTGAGGCCTCCATTTTGCTGCACAATGTATCATTAGATGAGCAGGTGAGACACCTAGGCGTGAATGTGTGAACTGTCTCTCTGGGTGGTCAAGGGCTATTTATGCCCTTCTTCCTCCTCTTGGCAAAGATGTCAAGCTGCAGTTCAGTATATAAAGGAAAAAATAAGGTTTGGATAGAGGAAGATGCACAAGAGACATAAAGGTACCTGTGTGTAATGCATATTCCTTCTATGCAGCTGGTTATGTTGAAACATTCAGAATTTGATTAAAATATAATTTGACAAGGTTTAAAAAGCAGGGGGGGAAAGGGAAGAGGTGAACTTAAGCCAGAACAGACTTAAAATTCTCTTTTCAGTACAGCAATTTGATCAAGTTGAAGTTGCCCGGGGCAGCTTTACTGTTTAAAGGCATTGCTTTAGATAAATGCTCCTTAATTCAGGTAGACAAAAATTAAAAAGATGCTGTAAGGAATCTTCAGAAGGGACATCCTGAGTTATCTCTTACTGTTCTTGGCATAAACGCCATTTCTTCTTTTGTCAAATACTCTGAATAGCTGATACTCAGCTGCCTTTATTAAGGAGCAGACAGCATTTACAACTGAAGTAAAAATAAGAATCTCTTATGTCTTGTGAGTTTGAGTTTTCCTGTGTTCCTTGAACTGAATCAAAAGTTTCAGCTGTAAATTTTATGCTTTCTTATCAGTTCTTTCTCTGTAAAACTCCCCTGCATCAGCACTGCAACACTGGCAGTGCTCAGGACCAGCAGGCCCATCCCTGGCAATGCTCTCTATCAGCGTGCCCACCAGATATACCATGAACACAATTTTCTTATGTATTGGAGATGTCACAGTTCAGAGCTTATTTAACAATTTTGAGGCAATAACAAGGAACAATAAACAGTATTTGGTCCTTTTTCTCAGGAGGAGAATAAGACTGCCTCTTTGTAAATGACTTGCACACATCCCGAGAAAGCACTAGAGGACATATCATCCCACATTTTTCTCACTTGACAGAAGTTCCCTCCTTTTGTCTGTTCCTCAAAAGTTCATCGTTGCTGACTGAGGAATTAGATGGGAAAGCACAGTAAATGTGGATTAAATTAACAGATTAAATAGATTAATGAAAATAAAGTAATAGATTAGTAAATGAAAACTTTCTTTTTCTGCCTCTGAAACTTTTCTTCAGAGGAATTCAGAGGTGAATAGATGAGAAGTCCTCCAAGATTCAAAACTTTGGTGGAAGACATGCTCTGAAGGACCAAATGGAAATCAGCAGGATTGAAACTGGAAGGACTTAATTCTGATTTTGTCTGAGAATTTAGTGAAGTCCAAACAACAGTTTGCTTGAATTCTCCTCCCACTCTGCTTCAAACCTCTCCTGAAAAGGAGAAAGATCTGTGTTGATGGAAGAATCAATCAGAATTCTGAATTTCAATTTGCAGAACATCATTTTTTTCTTCTGTGTAAGAAAGAAAGTAGCCCCTACAGATGTCACAGGTTTTCAAATTTTTTTAGAATATAAAACAGTAGCGTATTCTCTTTGTCTACATGTTCCTTCTGTGGTATAGTATAAGAAATACGCCAAACAAACTGACACTTGAGTAACCCCAGAGGTGTCAATAACATTTCACAGTTGTAATATAAAACAGAATTTCATGACAAATGTTTTACTGAAATAGGCTTCATGACAGTGTATCTCAAACCGTATTTTTAAAGGTTTTTGATTAGGACAGAGAGACTTCTATTTATCTATCCATAACAGTAATTCCTGTAAAATCAAGGTATGCTCACATAACTGAAAGAAACGCTTACAAATAGAGCCCTAAGTTTTGTTAGAATACTTAAAGTCTTGTAGTTAGATTTCTCAATAATATTTTGACAAAGAGCATTCAGTTGAATTACTAATTGTTCACGTTTTCATTACCATGGGTTTAAAGACAGATAAAGTTGTGCATTAATTTCTACAGTTCTCCCTGTGCTGTATTCTTATTAAAAAGTGTAACATTTCTCACATTGCATGTAATTACTAGGCACTTGTCAAGAAACTTCACAATTCAGAAATCACACTGAATTTCTAGTGCACTGCGCCTCATAAACCACTGCAATACTTAATCTAATCCCACAGCTATACTTCTCAGATCAGTTATTCCTGTGTACATTGCTTACTTACCTGGAGATGCACCTGCTTTGGTGAGAATGTCAGTAAAAAAAAAAGAATGATCTATAAATTGTTGGCATTGCTAATGCACCTTGTATCAGTGATAGTCATTCAAATGTAAAACAAATAGTGGCATAAAAAGCTGCACCATGGTGATACCCATATGACAACTTTAGACATGGGTCTTGGAGACTTAGGAGTGTATTCCTTACTTACGGTGCTGAGTACTTACTTGATATGGAGTACCAAAATGAGTGATCGCTATCAAAACCTTCAGGAAAACCTTCTTCAGAAGTCACAGTTCTGAAGTCTTCTTCATTGTACATTTCCTACTTGGAATATGATTACCTGTAGTCTATGCTTTCTGGTGTACAACCCCTGTGAATGTTTACATGCGTATATATGCAAGAGCTAGGCTGGAATTCTTTAGGCAAAGTAACACCACTTATGAAGAGACATTTTTTGATTAATTTAGAAGGAAGATGTGAAAAGAGCTGAAAAATGATCTTTCCGCATGACACAGAATTCAACTATATACTGAAGAATGATCTCTCTCTCGTTGCTGTTCAAGCATATAATATATCCAGAGAAAAGAGCAATTTATCTTTGATAATGAAGGCAGTAGATGTACTACAAAAGGATACACTATCATAAATACTATACACACAGTAACATTCATGAAAAACAAGGTTATGAGAAATCAGATGGCAGTCAAAACAGTATCAAATCACTGCTGACTCTTACCTTAGAATTTTATTGATTGCTGTCTCTTTTTCTAGAAGGTTTCTTGCTCTGATGCTGAAAACAGATTTACGGAGCTATAAAATTAAGAAAAAGACAGTGTACTTTTTAATTGCTGTAAAATATAGCATGTGTATCTGACAGACCAATGAAACATTATGAGGCTGAGTGTATGTAAAATTAAGCACATAATCTTCTCTATCATAAAACTATTTTTTCACCGTTTGTGGCATGGGTGTCCTTTTCCAGGAAAAGGGTGGTAGAAAAGATCAAAATGGTCACACAGAGCAAATTCCTTGAGGAATGCGTAAGATCCTAGCCTTATCTTGCAGCTTTTGGCCTCCCTATCCCAATCCTTACCTAGTTCTGGCTGCAAAGCAGCAGACGGTTTTGTTGACTAGCAGTAATATTATTCCCTTTACTACAGATTTGTTCTCCAGTTGGCAAAGTCACACCTTTGTCTTGATCTTTGCTACTCCTCCTCCACTTTGGATTTTGACTAGGCTGGATCATACCCTGAAGATGCCTTGACTACACAGAAGAGCCAGCTGACAAAGCTTGGATGTCTCATGTCAGTGCCTTGAGTTAGGTGTCATGAAAGTAGGTCTCCTCTTTCTCCTGAAACCAGGCCTGCCTGGCTGTTCTTGCCCTTGCCATCTTCACTATCTTATTTTTTTTTCCCCCCCATGTAGAGAAAAAAATGCGGTGAGTGAAATGTGCTTGTGTTTGCCTCTGGTCATGAACAGTGTTTTAAGCATATTCTTGTGAACAGGCCTTCCTGGACATTAAATGAAAGGACTGGGATGCAAGAAAAACCAAGCACTTAATTCCTAAGCAAGTAGTAACAAACATGGCAAGTCAAGGAACAAATTACAGCTGAAGAATTTACCTGAGGAACTGCACCTGTGTTAAACAGAATGACTCTGGCACCTTGTAAGACTGAATTCTGTCAACTGTTTGGAGATCATTATCTTGAAGCAAATGGTTGAGAGAGAGTTGGGAGCTTCTAGCATTGTGTGCCCTGTTTTTTGATCTGTCTGAAATGGAATCTTTAAGCACATGGCTTTAAAACTATTCATTATAAATATCAGATTTGTTTAATTGATCTGTGTCTGACCTAAGGATGTAAGTAAAAGATTTCTAGAACACTACCTCAAATCCTGAGTCGCTAGACAAGTAATTTTGCTAGAACTTCTCTCAAGACTCAGATTGACTCTGATTCACCATAAGATGTCCTACTTTGGAGAAAAATATAAAGCCTAGAAAACACCTTAAAACTTGTTAATTATACTGGCTGTCCTTAATAAAATGGCTGCTGCTTTTTAAGGCAGACCTGTAACAGCAAGCTACAAACCCTTTCCTACCACTTGGCTTTTCAAGTGTGGCCCCTTTAACCTTTCTCAAGTCCTAACCTGTCTCTGTAGAGCCTACGGAAGTAAGAACATAAATGATTTGAAAACACCACGATTTTGAGATTCTGTGGGTTCCTCAAAAAAACCCTGCAACTTGAAAACTGAAATAAAGTATGCGACACTATGGAAAATAAAGTATGGGAATTTCAGGTAAGATTAAAAAAATAGTAATGGAATTGTATATTTGAATACAAAACAAAAATTTGTTCCATTACCTGCATATGGTTAATGTCAAAATAAACTGAAAATCACAGTATGAGATATACTATTATATTAAATATTGTGTAGGGGTAAATATTTCATATATTGAAGTACATTTGTGTAGGTTTTAACTCATTTGCAGTACCTCAGCACAGGTTTAGTGGATTTATCAGCATGGTACCTTATTATGGATTTAGATATAACTGACAATGGTGAAAGCAATGGCAACTGTTTCATATCTTTTTTTCTTCTAACATCAGTAAAATTAATGTCAGTGGAATCCCAGATAACTGATTTTTCCCCTTACCAGGATTGCAGAAAGAAATCTCCAAACTATAGGAGTTTTTATCCTTTTGCAAGGTGTTAGCTAATAATTTTTTTAGGGCTCAACTAGGAACATCAAACTTACGGGAATAATGAAGGTGGAGAAACATCTGGTTTGTTTCAGTTGTTTTTTCCTGTTATAAATAATTGCCTTAGAATAATTGCACTGACATCAAACATCAGGGAAAAAAAGTGTGCTGCCTACTAATGTGTTATGTCCATTGCTTTCTAGTAACAGTTCTTTGCTTGTTAACAACTTAGAAATTGAAAAGATTTCATACACAGGAAGCATTAATTTCCTTCCAAATTCCCATTTTTTGCTCAGAAAAAAGCTGAATAATAATAATTTTTCCTGAAATCATCTACAGCTCCTTATCTGGCACGGACCACCTCTTTTTGGTGTTTAAAATAGGTGTTAAAACACCGTGGCATTACGCGTGTGGCCCAAGCAGGGAAATGCACCCAGGTTGTCAACAAGGGGAAGTGCCCTGGGAAAGCAGGAATGAGGAGTCTACCTCTTTTCAAAGACTTTACAGGGAGGTTGGGTGCTTCTACTGATACATTCAGTGTTTCCCCAAGCCAAGCGTTAAACCACCTAGTTCCAGCAAGGAAGAAAAGCATTTCAAAAAAAGCTGCTAGCAGGTCTAGGCCAAGGGCTACTTCCATCTGGCACATTTGTTTAGCAGGGACTGCTGAATCCTCCTTCTAGGTAGCGTGGCCAGACTAACAAAGAAGGAGGCAGTGGCATGTGTTTTGCTTAAAAGCATACTGCTAAATCTCTTGCGTGCCTCAGCTGGAAATTGTCTGACCCCCTGTTTTTGATGCCTTCAATGAACACCCTAGTTGTCTGCTGGAGATCTGCAAGGACAGCATCGCACTCTGGTATTTGGCCATGGCACAGCCAGAGGCACAACATCCCCAGAGCCAGAGAGATGAAGTGAAGTAGTAGGAAGGACCCCATGTCTGGAGCCACTGAGATGGGGGAGAAAGGACTGTTCTAGTTTTTACTCCCAAAGCTGTTAATGAATTTTACTCAGTGATGCTGAAACAAATGAATGCCTAAGAAGCCATGGGAATGGGGAAAGGGACTAGAACACAAGATGTTGCACCAGACTATTTGTGCAAAGAGTGCATTTACTTTTCTTGCAGTTTTTTTCAGAAGGACTAGCTGTGAAACTTGTACCTTAGGCAGTATGTCCTTGATCCTGACCATGATCTAAGCAGGGACTGAGGCTTAGGTGAAATTTTGAAGATTTGTTACCATCCTGTCTCCCTCTCCCTCTGCATTGTGATAGAATTTAGACTGAAGCAGGTATCCAGTCCTTTAATCCAGGAATACATGAACACGATCCTATACTTTGGTGCCTAGGGATCTCAGTGGTCCAAAATGGAACTGATAATACAACCCAGGCACTTCCAAGGATTACGGCTTTTGAAGATGATGGTCCTCATTGCTCTTTAGGACTTAGGAGTACCTGCTTCACCAGAACCCTGGTGAGTTTATCTTAAATTTGAAATATCCAGAAGAAGCAATCGAGATCATATTTTTAGATATGCACGACTGATCCATTGCTCATATTTAAAGGAGTTAGCAAGCAGTCAAATAGCAACGTGCATATGTCAATACGTGTGTTGAAGAAAATCAAACATTACTATAAACTTTTAAAATATATGTCCTTATTTCTCTGTTAGATAAAGAAACCAAACTGCTTCCCATTTAATGTTCCAAATTTGCATAGCACACCGGGCAAATGCAGTGGAACTGTACAAACAGAAAATGGAGGTGATGATCAGTATTTTGTTTAATAATGTCTAGATGCCACATGCTGGTGTAGAAGGAGGCTGGCAATTAAAACTTGCGATACCTGCCGAGTTCTTGAATGTTGCAGAGGAAATTATCAGCAATGTTAATGTACAAAAGACATTACTCGATTAGATGATGTGGAATTAAATAAGTACAGTATACTCTACTGAGGTTATTTTAGGGTGTATCTGTTTAGCCTGCTGGGTTTTTTATTACAGCTTGCGATGTACTGTGAGGACACCCTCAGTGTATCTTTATTAGCCATTATTTATTTATTTACTTCTTTATGCAGCCTAGAAGTACACTCAGTGCAGAAATAACAGTGACATATAGCTTTCTGCTATAGAGCATTATTTTTTAACATAAGACACTGTCCTGAAATCACCTAACAGCATCTGATTACTGTTAAATATGTTTTCGACAACACATTTTAAAGAACTCCTGCAGGTTACTTTAATCTGTAAGGAACAGCTGTGTCACGTCAGCAAATTACCGATAATATTTCCTGGATGAAAAGGTTTTAGATGGAAAGCATGTGCTCGTATGAAACCATGAATAAAACTCATGTCCTGGTTCTCACATTCCTTTGAGTTTATTTACACAGATGTGCCTGTAGACACAGGATTAGGGAATCTGCAGGTAGTGCTTCCTCCACAAGTGCTGGCACCCTTCACTGCTGCTCTTGGCAGGACAGACTTCAGGCAGACAAAATGACTCAGGCTAGTCAGTGTGAACTCGATCTGAATGCTACATCCTATGAAATCCCATGTATCCAAAACGACGAGGACAAAGCAATAAACCACTGTAACTGTTGTAAAAGCAGCTAAATCACAGAACATTGTTGCTCTGCAAGTGCCACCCGCTGCTTTGAAAAGGTACTGCAGATATTTTAAATAAATAAATTAAATTATTATAAAATCATATGATAATAAATTATAATAAATTGCAAATAAATAAAGTTATTTAGTAGTATATTTAAAAATTCCAGGCTTTTTACCCTGGGAAAAAATATCTTTGGCATAAGATTAAAAGCAAAGCAACACTGCACTGCACCTTTGCTAGATGACAGCTAATGACTGTGGATCTGTCCTGCAGCCTTGGTGTATTGGCACAGCACTGCTGACTTTGGGGGGATCTATGCCAAGTCATAACAGCTAAGATGTGGCTCAGTAGTTTTAAGTTTTGAGAAATGCTGTTCATTGTCAAGGTTTTGATATATTTTGCTAGCGACATGTTTACAGTGCACAAACCCCAGCAAGCACTGCATAAAGCAATTGTTTTCAACTTGAATTTGACAGAGAATTGTATGCTATCAACAGGTAAAACTGTGTTGATATAATGTATTATTTTTTAATCAGACCACTGCAGAGCTGGCAGAAGAGACAAGCGTTGGTAGGTGTTCTGCAACACAAGGTGAGGCAAGGTCATAAGTAAACAAGGAGATCTAAACGTCTGAAATGGAAAAATAAAAGTGCATGGGATATATTTTTCTAATGCAATTTCTTAAGTGTTATATGAAAATTAGCAATTGTAGCTTAGTGCTATTGATAGCAATCTTTTACAGGCAACTGCAGGACCATATGGGAATAGTCTTCTGTACCATGCCAGAAATTCCAAGCGAGGAAAAAAAATCATCCAAAGCTTCTGTTTCAGTTTGGAATTTGTTGGATGCCAATTGATGGTTTATGTAGACTTGCAGAATGAACAGATTGTTAGGTACTATATTGTTATTTAAACACGTGCAGCCTCTAGGGAAAATATGAAGAGTCAGTACAATAAGCAATATATCAGAGTGATTTTTAAGAAACAGTGAGGAAATATTTGGGCAGAATCTGTTCAGAGCTTGAGCATTCCATTAGATATAGGATGTTTTTGGCCCACAGGAGTTTGCTGTGTAGTCTCTCTAATGCAAACATTATTATTTGTTCAACAACATGAACATGACAAAATGAATGTGACAAAAATATGAAGAGTGATGGAAGGCCAGACTGCAAGTTGTTGGTAGGTACCTAACAAAATGTTCAAAAGAATTTAAGCAGGTTGAGTGACTAAATCCTATAGAAATCAGTGGGGAATTTCTTAAGCTCTTTTGAGAACTTTGCTTAATGCCTACAGAATCATAAAGGATGCAATTACAAGGGACCTCTAGAGATCACCTAATCAACTTCCCCCTCTCAAAGTAGAACTAACTATTTTCATTTGGACTTTGAAAATCTGGCCCTTGGCAAGGTTGTCCTATATAAGAAACAGGCTCGCTAAACAGTCAAGAAAGTGGTCTAGCATTAGATAAGTGCCACAAGGAGTCAAAGGCTGTCCCCTTTGATCAGATCTCTAGAATGAGAAGTGGGCATAATCTCCTTAACTCTTGGGAGTCACTGACCTGAAATAGCCTTAATTCCTTTTGTAGCCCTTGATTGCTGCCTGTCTCTTAAGGAAAGCCATGTTCTTCTAATTAGCTGACTACTGGTCTGGAAAATCTACGTGTCCTCTCATAACCAAGAACCTTTTTCAATTAAGTCTAGGAATGTGGACAAGGCTAATATTAGCATATTCATAAATCCCCCAAAGACTTAAAGAGGATGATAATAGTCCATCTTAGACACGTGGGGGAGCAGCTCTAGGGAGGGAGAAAAATCCCTCTCTTTTATGTCTTGTCATGCTACAGTTGTGTTTTCCCACACTTGAGTCAGTAGTTCCAACTGGGTTGGAAGGGACCATTAAAGGTCATCTAGTCCAACCCCCCTGCAACGAGCAAGGACATCTTCAACTAGATCAGGTTGCTCAGAGCCCTGTCCAACCTTGAATGGTTCCATTCAAGGAAAGAGGGATGGGGCATCTACAACCTGTCTGGGCAACCTGTTACAGTGTTTTGCCACCCTCATTGTAAAAAAATTCTTCCTTATATCTAGTCTGAATCTACCGTCCTTTAGTTTAAAACCATTACTCCTTGTCCTATCACTACACGCCCTACTAAAAAGTTTGTCCCCATCTTTCTTATAAGCCCCCTTTAATTACTGGAAGGCTGCTATCAGGTCTCCCTGGAGCCTTCTCTTCTCCAGGCTGAACAACCCCAACTCTCTCAGCCTGTCTTCACAGGAGAGGTGCTCCAGCCCTCTGATCATTTTGGAAGATGTGACTTTGGATAGGTTTGTTTTCTTTTGTTTTCTGTCTTTACTCTATGCAGGAGCCAGGGAGATCTTGGGGAAAGCTAGTAAAGAGGGCTGGGTAGATTACTCATGGCAGCCAACAGCAGGGTGGAAGTGAGGACACCTGGCCAAGCTGATGTGGGGTTGTAATACATTCTGCTGGGAGCCTTCTGGAGGAGAAGGCACCACTCTACACTTTGAGTTGGGGATCTTGAGGCTTTAGGGAAGAAAGGACTTCCAGGCTGGGCTGGACTGGGAATGGAAGAAGACTGATATGGACTGGGAGTTTCAAGTGGGAGGTAACTTGGGTTGGGGGAACAAGGAATAACCTTACTCCTGGTTGTACAAGCACATGCGTATAATTCCCTCCACTAGAACAAAGTGATCATGACTATATTTTATCAGTTCTTGTGAATGAGTCCTGTGAGTGGGTGAGGGAGACCAAAAGGCTTTGAGAAGGAGATCTGGATTCCTCGGTACGAGGAAGGAAAGGGAGAGTACAAGGCTCGAGTAGAAAGGCTTTCCTGTAAGCCAGACCCTCATTGCCTCTCCCTTCATTCCAAACTAATTCACGCTCTTTTCTGTTAAAATAAAACAGCCCTAAAAATTTTGCCAAGTCTGTATTTTGTTTGATTGAAAAAACAGTTTTAATGCATCTTCACAGCCTTTGTATCAAACTCTTGAAAGCTTTTAGCACAAAACTGATGAAGTAGAAAGCTAATGCCAGAAAGAAGTGCTGAATTATCATACTTCTTGAAAATGGCAAAATATCCAGTCCCCAGCCTCCTTTCTCTCAGAATGTAATTGAAAATTGGTCTTTTCCAGGTGGAATTTTGAACATACTATATAGAGGCAAGAGTGACAAAGTAATTTAAAATCATCAGAAGCCAGAGACAGACCATAACAAGAACAGAGTCTTGTTACTATTGCAGTTCTGCCTTCTCTGCTCTGAAGGCAAACATGGTCAGAAATGATAATATTACCAGCTGAAATGTGTATGTGGTAAAATACTTAATGAGAAAGTGTCTTTTTCAATAAATTGATTATTTAGACAAAAGGACATAGGGATATTGTTAAGGGACATCCGTACATACCCATTTTATCTGAAAATAAACAAAATCTTTAAAAAATGCAAAATAGACAAAGAAGTCTCCTGATTAATTTTCAGAAAACCTGAAACACATCACTGCATTTACATATATTAACTTCATTAGAAAGATCTGATGAGAACAGACGTGGGACAAAAATAATCTTTGAAAATCAAGACTGTAATGAGCAAGAAAATGCTGGATTCATGAGCCATTCACATTCCAGAAGGTAGATTGTTTTAATGACTTTTCTGAATGTTATAGCTAGATAGATTTTGGCAATATCCTGCAAATGACATAAACAGGTAAGACTGAAGCACTTGGGTGTGTTTAATTAACAAGCGGTATACAGAAACTGAAATTGTAGGACAGAGTTCTACTCAGATACTCAGTAAAGGGAGATTAAGATAAAGTTTGAATGATTTTTGTTGATACTTATGCACAAAGTTCTGCAAGAATTCAGGAAAAAATGCAGTATTTATTAGTGTCTAAAAATAAATAATCTTTTCTACTTGGAGTTCAAGTCCAATTGCACTTCATTAGTTTCTGCTATATTCAAAATTAATGTGATAAAATTATTATTTCAAATTTCTTAAAGAACAGTCAGGAACATAACAGAATGATATGGTACTTTTTGTGCCGAAATTCTGCTTTGCACAACAGAATGTCCAAAATAAAGTTCAGAAAAGTTCGATTCACTTGGGACATAAGTTTATTACAATAAGAAGCAGAAATTCTGGAAATGGCAATTTATGAATAAATGTTCTACCCTTGATTCTTTTCTAAAAAGGAAAAAATACAAATAAATTTATGAGTATGTCTTCATGCCTGATGATTTTCTGAAGGATATCTTGGGACACTGTCTTCAATACTAAAAGCTATGTGTTAGAAAAGCTGAAGTGCTATTTTTGCAAGAAAAGCCCTTTCAGCATACTCTCAGAATATACTTGGTTCTTTTGCAAGAAACAGTATAGTTAATGAAAGAAGCTGAGCACAGATCAGAAAAAGACATGCTGTAACAAATTGCCAGATTAAACAACATCTTATCAAGAATAGGTGGCACATCTCAGCAGCTCACAAATGGACTATCTATGATGTTAACTAAACATGCATTAGAAGTTGTGGGCAATCTTGTGTGTTGAATTTGTGTGTGAAATTGTAAACAGATAAAATAATAAACTTTCCCTGAGGTGTCAAGAGATAATGATTTCTATGTAAACCAAAGGGTGTTGATCTCCAAGAAAGTGCTGAGGCCCTTCTAGAATGAGGCTTATTCACAGATTCACAGATTGGTAGAGGTTGGAAGGGACCTCTAGAGACCATCTAGTCCAAACCCCCTGCTAAAGCAGGATCACTTAGAGCAGGTTGCACAGGATGGTGTCCAGGTGGGTTTTGAATGTCTCCAGAGAAGGAGACTCCACAACCTCTCTGGGCAGCCTGTTCCAGTGCTCTGTCACCCTCACAGTGAGGAAGGTTTTTTTCATGTTCAGATGGAACTTCCTGTGTTCCACTTTCTGCCCATTGCCCCTTGTCCTGTCACCGGACACCACTGAAAAGAGTCCTGCCCCATCCTCTTGACACTCGCCTTTTAGATATTTATAAGTGTTCATGAGATCCCCTCTCAGTCTTCTCTTTGCCAGGCCTTTCCTCATACAAGAGATGCTCCAGTCCCCTAATCATCCTCATAGCCCTCTGCTGGACTCTCTCCAGTAGTTCCCTGTCTTTCTTGAACTGGGGAGCCCAGAAATGGACACAATATTCCAGATGTGGCCTCACCAGGGCAGAGTAGAGAGGCAGGATAACCTCTCTTGACCTGCTGGCCACACTCTTCTTAATACACCCCAGGACATCATTGGCCTTCTTGGCCACAAGGGCACATTGCTGGCTCATGGACAGCTTGCTGTCCACCAGGACTCTGAGGTCCTTCTCTGGAGGTCTGCTTCCCAGCAGGTCAACTTCTAACCTGTACTGGTGCTTGGGGTTGTTCTTCCCTAGGTACAGGACCCTACGCTTGCCTGTACTGAATTTCATACGGTTCCTCTTTGCCCAACTCTCTAGTCTGTCAAGATCTCGCTGAATGGCAGCTCAGCCTTCCACTGTGTCGGCCACATGTCCCAGCTCAGTATCACCAGCGAATTTGCTGAGGGTACGCTCTGTCCCCTCATCCAGGTCATTGATGAACATGTTGAATAAGACCGGACCAAGCACTGACCCCTGGGGCACACCACGAGATACAGGCCTCCAACCAGATTCTGCATCACTTATCACAACCCTCTGGGCTCTGCCATTCAGCCAGTTCCCTACCCACCTCACTGACCCCTCATCCAACCCACACTTCCTAAGCTTGCTAATAAGGATGTTATGAGAGACAGTATCAAAAGCCTTGCTGAAGTCAAGGCACACAACATCCACTGCTCTCCCTTCATCCACCCAGCTGGTCATGCCATCATAGAAGGCTATCAGATTGGTCATACTTGGGTTGATGCTTGTGTTCCATCCCATCTGACTTTAATGGATATCAGCAGGATCATATCTGGAAATGAAGGCAAATAGCCTAAAAAACGCAGGTGCAAAGCTCAGCAGCCCACCTGCAAGGCAACACAGGTCATCATGAACATATTACCTCGGTGCTGTGACTCCTCAAAGGATGCAGAATCCAGTGCGAGGTCTGCTGCTTAATATTCATAGTCCTCCATGGTAATGGCTCTGGCC
The DNA here is from genome assembly GCF_011004875.1 of Balearica regulorum gibbericeps. NCBI lineage: Eukaryota > Metazoa > Chordata > Aves > Gruiformes > Gruidae > Balearica > Balearica regulorum. Next base: position 158,884,884 of record NC_046184.1, on the reverse strand, counting down.
TCTGAGATCAACTCTCACTTTCTGACCATGACCTTCCATCATACAGGTACATTCTGCTCTAAGTAGGAAATCATTGGGAGAGGCATATGGCATGGGAGCTCGAGCTTTCACAGGAGCTAGACCTTAATGATGGATCTTGCTCCCACAGGAAAAAGGAACGACTACTAACTTCACTGCTGCAGAGCTAAAACCAAAACTCACATGTGAAAGGAAATAGAAAGGAAACAGGATGATAAAGAAGACACAAAAGAGAAAATATGTTTGCTACTGTCCAATTAATCTTACAAATGCAGAAATAAGGGAACTGGCTTGTTTATATTCCTTCAATTAAATGGGAGATGCTCAAAGTCTGAACTATAAAATACATGGCTATATTAAAGCTCTTTTGCTTTGTTTTGTAATTCACTCCTGCTGTGCCACTGCTGCAAACATGCACACGGGTATCGCTACATATTGAGCCATAGGCATTTTCAAAGTTCATCTCATGACCCTGTCAGTTTTGAAGTTTAACTTAACAGCAATGTGCTGTGTTGTGTGGCCAAAGACAAGTAGCCAGTTCAGGAGTGTCCTCCTCACAATAACTTTCCACAGGGCCTGCTAAATGCGTGTCTCCTAGAAAAGCATTCTAAGATGTTTCTGTGCTCCTCTGATTCTAGTCTTGAAGTTATGAAGCCAGGGCCAACTCAGCTATATTTTACTGGACACCTGATTTGTTGTAAATGCTACAGCTCGTTTAGTTCTTTGTTCCCTGAAAATTACTGTGACTATCCCTCAGGCTCTTGTGAGAGCCACCACAGTGAGACGTCCTTATTTTCTGCCAACTTATTTTCTTCTTATTCACCAAGTCACACAAAAAATTTTGTTTCCGTATTTCATCCAGTTCTCCTGTCCAAGAATTTACTGAAATATTGGTTAGCTAAGGAAATTCCCAGCATACTGTGAATAATTTTCATACAAATTTGGGAGTGTAGAAAACCACTTCTCTCTCTGTCTCTAAAACTCCTCCCACATCTATGTTCATTTAATACCATAATTCCCCTTTCCATTTTTTAACTCTTTCCTCAGATACTTTTTCCATTAATTTTATAACAGCACTGTCTACTTATACTTGCACTTTTTCTGAGCAGTCTTCCTTCTATCACCTGCAACTGTCTTCATGGTACTTTTTACTACAACGGGGGTATCCTCACCAACCTGGACAGTCCCAGTTTCTCTAATTAGACCCAGAGCTCTTCAACTCATGGCCTGCAGACCACATCAGGATAGACTAGCTCAGCACGCAGTGGAGGTCTTTGGCAAGATCAATGGATTTAAGAAAACTTGCTCAGCAGGAACTCAAGCAGAGAACAAAAAAATGATCATCCTGCATTTCCAGCAGCGTTAAGTTCAGAGAATCTCAGTTCTACACACAAAGTTATAGATAATCACAAACAACTCAACCAAAGCTTCATGCTAAGCTGCCTATCAAGCAGCTGTCACTGAGATAGCCCAGGTGTTGCTGGCACTGGATGTAGAAGAATGACCATGGCAGTCTGTCTCCACACACCCACTCAGATCCCACACATTGAGAGAGAACTCTTAGGAGGTGTATAAAAGGTGAAGGCCATTTAGGTATCTAAAAGTAATTTTTTCTATCAGTGTTTGGTTAGTTTATTACTTTGATAATGGTTAAGAAATTTGGAAGAGTTAGAAAAACTTCTGAAACTCACAGACTTGACTAGAAAAAAGGAGTATAGCAGAGAAATCTGTTTTCCAAAGCTGTTCTTTTGATTTGGCATAGATGAAAATAATTTCAAACTGATTGTCATCATGGTTATGGCAATATATACAAATAAATAATTTTTCAATTTCGAGAAGGTAAAATACCTTAAAAAAAGAAAGAATGCAATGAAAATCTACTCCCCTTTTACAACTTAAAATATCTTTTCAAGGAAGCAGGTAATTATAATACTGAAAAGACTTACTAAACCTATTATATAAGAGAACAAAACCCGATTGGCTTTATCAATCATCACAAATCACGGGTCAGATGATTGATTTTGAACACAAAACCAACACCATATATATATATATGTATATAGTGGCAGATTTTAGAGAAAGAAAAAAAAAGAGTTGCGGAAGTGGAAATAAGGGAACGTATGTATTCAGTACTTCCTATCACATCAGCAGGTGTGGAACACAGCAACATGGATATAAGTGCAGGAGAAACTGGAGGAACCAGCCACACAAAGTTCAGGCACCACAAAGGAAGGACAGAGCCAAATCTGCCAGCAGAATCTCACCTTTTGATTCCACCCTATTTTTTTCATCAACTACAATGACAAAAAGATGTGAAAAGTTTCTGAAGCCATCGCACTGCTATCAGGAGCAGTGGAAATCCATCCTACTAGGCACTGGGATTAGTAAAATATTTGGTCAGGTTTCTTTTTTTACAAAGAAAAGTAAAGTATGCATGTAAGGTTTATATTTAAGTGCAACCAGTCATTCCAAGCTTGTTTTAAGGTTAAGATATTTTTAAGAAGATTTGTTCATACAAAAGTGAGGTTGCCTTGGCAACTGTAGCTATAGAAAGCCAGAGTAATTACTTTCACAAAATCCTTCCTAGTGCTCTCTCCTTCTTAATAGGAATGTGTAACTACCTTGTTTTAAGCCACATTTATCAGAAATATTACTCATCATCGATTCTGCCCTTGAGGCATGGGAATCCAAAAGTATGTGCTTAAAGCAGGTTGAATAGTGCAAAACCAATTTGCAAACACTTATTTAAATTCAAACATGAAAGTCAGACCATGCATATTTGCTCTTGGAGAGAAGTGAAAATTTGTAAAGATGCAGCATTCTGTTTTCATATTGCAAGATTTCATTGAATGAACTGTGCTATGTATTCAACTATCTTCAAATGCAATAATGATTCACTTTTGTGAACAGCAGGCAGAAGGAATTAAGATTGCAATTTAATATACCTGAACTATATTCATGTAAACAGATCTACTGAATCATTGCACTGCTCTGTTGCATACTGTGGACTTATCTGGGTGGCTGGGACAAGCTTAAGGTCTCTGTTCATCTCTTCATTACATGGTAGAAACGTACTCTGATTTCCCCGGCACAGTGTTTGAGATCCATCATTAGTGATATCTGGCATAGTTCTGCTGACCCCTAGGACTGTCATTTAATAACTTATCCAATTTTTCTTCTGTGCTTGTTAGAGCAGATGATGTCCATTTAGGCTTGATTCCTTCCTGTGGCCTTTTTTGTGTGATAAATAATATTTTACCACAGAGCTCCTCTCAGGCCATGTTGTTCGGCTTTGGCTTACTGATGCCATAGAATACATTGGCCACAGGAATGGGTTCTTGCACTGAAACAGGGATGGATATTAACAGTAGTTTGTAAAAGTCTCTTTTCATTCATTATCAGAAGAGTATTGTGTCCCCAGCTTTGCTTCCTGCCTGTATGAATGCTGTCCTGAGTTACAGTTGCAAATCGCGCACTAGGAAAGCCAGAGTTATACTGTGTAACTATAATACATACCCTCTTTCTTTTCCTTCTCTGTGATTCTGTAACTTAAAACGTATTTACAAACAGGATATGAACACTCTGTTATGCATACTGAAAGGACTTTTGTCTGTTAAAATGTCACTAATAAGTTACACAATATTACAAGTGATCAAGAAGTGGTATCACTGTAGATGCCTCTAGAAATCTGGGAAACCAGTATCTTTCATGATGCACATGAAGATTTTTTCTGCCCCTGTAGTTTTGCAAGGTGCCACAAGTCACACACATTTACTTATGCTGAATCATCAGCATCATTCCAAGCAGTCCTGGTATTTTTCAAATCCAACTATCCATGCCACTTCGGCTGGGAGACTAGCAGCATTTAGCACAATGGGTATCAAATATATGTGTTCAGCATCTGTTTTCTAGTGATTCCCAGGCCTATAGAGAGGTTAATGTCCTCTAAAAAACTAGAATAATTCTGAAATTTTTACTCATCTGTAGTGATTACACAGAGACCTTGATTCAGTGAAGTGCATTTTCAATGCTGCAACAGCATCAAGGCACTCAAAAATCCAATGTGATACTCTCAAACTTTAATTTTCCACTAGATTCTCAGTCATTAACAGCAAGATTACTTAAAAAAATAGCTTCATAAAATGGGTGCATTGAACAAAATTATGTATCAAATCCTGAATTTTGAAGTCAAAGGAGACAGAAAAATTTAAAGCAAATGAGGATCTGCTGTGATGTCTTTTTTAGGCTAAATTAAATATAGCCTTTTAGCCTGTGTTCAGTTATCCTAGCTTGTGTTCACTTTTATGTAGTTTGACAAACTGAATAATCTGAGGTCTTTCCTCACAATACTCAAAGACAGACATATACTGCCCTATACTCTTGATTTACCTTTTGATCAATATATTTGTTTTCTTCAATTGCTGATCTTTTGGAGTGGTCACATGAGGAAGAAGATGCTGAAGGAAGTCTTCGCAGCAAACAGCTGGTATCTTGTTGCTGGCGATCAATAAACTGCTTCATAAAACTTTCCCTTTAGAACAAATAGAAGATATCGGTGGATTACAGCCCCAGGAAGAGTTAATATTTGGTTTTCTTTATGACATGTCCCAACCCATTAGTGCTAAGGGGTATAAAGTCCACGAAAAAGTATTGGGCTATAGATGTATAAAGGGACAGAGTGCCGAAACAACTGATAAAACTTAAATTAATCTATTAAAGAAATCCATAACTTAATTGAGAGGTCGGTGGCCTGCATGCAGTTTCGAATAAAATAATTTTATTCCTTTAAATATTTATTTATTCATTTATTTACTAGCTAAAGTGCTAAATATTTGAAGAAGTGCCTTTTGCAGTTTTCGGCTCTTTTGAGCTCATTAAACAGGGAGTTGTTACTTCAGTGTAAATCAAACATTGATATAATCCAAAGGAAACATACTCTCTGCAAGAAATTCTTGAAGATGTCAAACAAGATCTGTTTATCTAACTGCCTTAAATGACAGTATTAAGGTGCTTCAGGAATTCTGCACCTCATCTACACCACTTTTAAAACATAGAAGGATTTCTGTTCACAAGAAATACACATTTATCTTGCTGTATTTTAAGTTTAGTAAGTTGCTCTATTTTCAGTGTAAGTTGACTATGTCCAAACTAATTTTTATCTGGAGAGACAGTTCTACATAATACAATAGCTCCAGATTTAAAGATATGATTTGCTAGTGATAGTTTGAAGCCTGTTTCAGTAGTTAGCATGATCATGTATTAGTCTAGAGTATGCTGGGAAAAACACAGCTAGAAAGAAATACCAAAAAAGGCTAAGATTAGGAGAATGGCCTTGATATATAACCAAACAGTATTTTCATATTAAAAGCAAAACATCTATAACTGTTTCCTTGAGGTTTGTTTTTCCTGACCCTTCTGACCAGCATTATTCCTTTCATTCAGCTATGATGATACAAACAGGTCAAATCAGGTCGAGGGAGGTGATCCTGCCCCTCTACTCTGCTCTAGTGAGACCCCACCTGGAGTACTGCATCCAGCTCTGGGGGCCCCAGTACAGGAGAGACATGGAGCTGTGGGAACGAGTCAAGAAGAGGGCCACGAAGCTGATCAGAGGGCTGGAGCACCTCTCCTATGAGGACAGGCTGAGAGAGTTGGGATTGTTCAGCCTGGAGAAGAGAAGGCTCCGGGGAGACCTGATAGCAGCCTTCTAGTACCTAAAGGGGCCTACAGGAAAGCTGGAGGGGGACTGTTTATCAGGGAGTGTAGTGACAGGACAAGGGGTAATGGGTTTAAGCTGAAGGAGGGTTGATTTAGATTGGATGTTAAAAAGAAATTCTTTACTGTGAGAGTGGTGAGGCACTGGAACAGGTTGCCCAGAGAAGCTGTGGATGCCCCCTCCCTGGCAGTGTTCAAGGCCAGGTTGGATGGGGCTTTGGGCAACGTGGTCTAGTGGAGGGTGTCCCTGCCCATGGCAGGGGGGTTGGAACTAGATGATCTTTGAGGTCCCTTCCAACCCAAGCCATTCTATGCTTCTATGATAAAACAGTTGCCTTAGCTTCCCTGTGAGTTTAATCAAAAGAAATGCAATCTCAGGAGACCCAGAACAATGACTGTCAGTTTTCACACAATCCTCTCTCCCAGCATGCCCTCAGTGGAGACACTGGAATGGGCATGGCCAGAGGACCAGTTTGGCCAGCCTGCACTGTTTCAGCAGTCTTAGCAGCCTGTACGTGCCAGGGCAGCCGTTGGATTTCTGTAAATTTTTTTGGGGACTACACCAAGAATAATTGGACTGTAACTGATGATCTAATAGCCAACTGAGGGTCTGATCCTTTGTTAAGGTGAATTTTACAGGAAAGTGTTACCTATGCAAATACAAAGAGGGGACAAGGTCATCGCAGAGTAACTGGTATTGGATGGCCTGAGTTATCCCCTCTAATGATTTGCTGCCAGTTGACCTTATCTTTAAAAAGCTACATGAGAATTGATTAGACTGCTAGTTTTCTATGTCAGTCAAGAATCTAAAATCCAAACGGGAGTGAAGAAACGACAACACACTTTTCAATCATATCGTACTTGTATCGGTTCCGGTTAATCTAGTTGCTTTCATGAATATGTTATAAAGGAGTGGCAGGATTTTTTTATTTGTTTCAAAAGTAAAAATGAGGTAAAACCAAAATGTCACATCCTTTTGATGCCAATGTTAACTCTGTTTCATTTCTGGTTTTCTGAACTACCTAATCCACACACAAAACAGTTAAATATCTTGGGTCCTACCTGGCACCTGGCACCTGGCACCTGGCACAAGTTTACAGCATACTAGCAAGGGAAATATTTCAATACCTTATTTTTGGAACCGTGAAATCTGAAGGAAGCTTGGAGATTTTCACCATTTGTGGCCTATTTGGAAATTTTTCAAAGATGCGTAGACGCAATGGAAGCTTCTCCTTTGTATCTGCATTTGCTTCACTTTGCTTTAGCTGAAAACAAGGAAATGAAAAAAATGACAGAAAGGGAAATTTTGCTCTGTAATACCCCAGCCTTGTCTTTCAGAATCCAAATAATAACAGCAATCATTTAAAGCAACAGAAGATGGCAGCAAAGAACTACAGAGGGTAAATTTGATACTTACCAATTTATTGGTCTGCTTGTGCTAGAAGCTGACAAATACCTAACAATACCATGCCTTTAATTGAAAGTCATAAAATGGAAGGATTGCTAATAATTTTAATTTTAAAATATGAAGCATATTAGTATTCTATTCAATATGCTTATTTCTATGTTTTCTTCACAGATCCCTAACACTTCATCAAGCAAATAAACACCCATGATCTTTTCTTATTAGGCACATCTTTCTGTATATGCTGACAGCTCTTCCATATTCAGACAGAACATAGCATTTTAAAATGGAGCAATTTTAAAGGAATCCAGCTCTCAGAACATGAAAATAACAGGAAAATTACATTTAGATGAATATTATAAGTAATACAAAGGACTCAAAAGAATCCATCTACATCAGCAATTCTGATACAGAGCTGCAACAAATCACATAATGAATGTTGCATTTTTAAGTATCCATAAACATGGATATTCCATGGAATATCACACATCTAAGTACAGAAAAGGCAGACAGATCTATCTATGTGGACAAATGATGGCTAAATCTAATGATGGAAGATAAAACTGAATTCTGATAACCTTATGTAGCAATTCAGTTGTGCCATTGCAATGAAATACCAAGTCAAAAAGAATCAGTGAAATTCATTTTTACATTTATTTTAAAAGATATGCATATTGCATACTATTTCAATAAGCATACATCTAACTGAGATTATTTCAATTCTCCTTCTCCCACCTGCTTGTGAGCACAGGCTTAGAAGCTTACATTATAAAACAGATTTTCACCATCACCACCTGCAGGGAATAAAGCTGACAGACATCAGCTATAGATTTTTACTAGGGGCAATTGCCCAGGAAGTCGGATGGAGTTTTAACTCTCATTTGCACTGCCTAGTGAAACGCATGCTCCCACAGCATGCTATAGAAGAACAACTGCTCAGCTGCACTGTCATGCTATCAGCAACATCACCACTTCCAGCCATAGGACAGCTGAAACTGAAAATCAATTCATATCTGGTTGGATAGAAGTTGTCATGTGGCTGAAAACTGTTTGAACAGCTACGCACAAAGACTAATGATTAATGGTAAAGCACTCAGTCAGAATAGAAGGGGAATATGGCATAAATCTGTATTATGTCCAGTCCTATTTAATTGCTTCATTAATGATCCTTATAAGGAAGAAAATATGACATTAATGAAATTCACTTGATATTAAAATGTGAAGAGTTGCAAATACCACAGCGGACAAAGAAAAGGACAGATTTAGAAATAGGGGCAGGAAATAACAGGCTAAAAAAATTCTAGAGCAAGAATAACAGGAGAAACTAAAAAAGAACTTGTACTTCAATACAGCATCAAAAGGCCAATCTCGGCACCAATTTCATTATCAGCCAAAGGCTATGCTCACAACCAATCTCTGTTGGTTAGACATTATATAGTTTTAGAAAATGGTACAGAAGTTCACAGCTCCTCTGTGTGCTGCTTTGAAGAGACCATACTTGGGTATGCATTGACTTCTAAATACCATTTTATCAGTCTCACACTGACAAGCCAAAATATTGCAGGAGAGAGCCATGAAAACCAGGGGAGAGCTACAGAAACTGACTGGGGCAAGGGAGAAAAAAGGAGAGAAAGACTAAAAGGGCCTAATATTTATACTACATCTACCATAACAGAATAAAGTAAGGGGAGATGATGTCAATTTATGTAAGAAATATTTGAAAAAAAAATATATTTTAATAATATAATAGAGTACCCCAAATATAGGAATGAGAGGGTGAAATTAAGAAAGGGAATTCTTAGGCTGAGAATAAAGATTATTGTCCTTACAGGGAAATCTCAGAGTGTTCCCTCTCCAGAGGGAAGTGCCTTATCATTTCAAATTCAGACTAGACAGAACCCTCGAAACGCCAGAGTACTGCAGAAAGAAATCCCTCACTGACAAGGCAATGAACTGGATAATCTAACAGGGTTTTTCTGCAACACTGTACTGTTTAAAAGCTTTGGGAAGCAGTAATTTTTAGAGGGGAAAAAAGTTTCCAGTTTCTGCTGGTTTGCTTTTTAATAAGAAATCATTGCAAAAATATGGATGGACAAACAATGTCTCCTACAGCTATGAACTCCTGTTTGCAGAAGTCAGTCTATACAGAATAGAGAGCGTATGATAGGCTGCAATGTTGTCTGAAGTCTCAGTGCAGAACACATCAGGGAGAGCTTGGAAGCAGGAAACCATATAGTTCAAAAGGTAAGCAAGGGGACAGCAATATCCCCCATCCAAACAGGAGAATGATTCAAGATAGGCTTTAAAATAACCTAAAGTCAAAGCAGTTCTACAGAATATCTCCAATTACTCATGCTGTGATAATATTACATATTGGGGAGCACAAGGCATTTAGCTTCACTGAGTTCTTCTCTATGCACTTAGGGTGTAATTGTTGCTCCACATGACATACATCCTATTTTGTATTGTTGCTTAAAACCTTTACATTTCAACTGTCTTTACTGCATAACAAACGCTTATATTTTTAAGGGTACAGGATTATGTTGAAATGTGGCAATGATGACGCAGAGTGTTTCTAGTAACAGTTAAACGCAAAATAAAATATCAGGACATTTTATCTACGCTTTTCCATTTTATTTATTATTACTATTGGCAAGGAAATGTGCACTGCTCTGATTTACTCTGTGTGGCCCTCAATCTGCAGCTCCAAAGAGCCTACTGGGAGCAGTTCACCAACATTTTGTCAGCCTGGCCTGGTTAAATTCTCTTGTGGCTGCTGGAATGGTTTCTGTAAAGCCATAGAAGGAAATTATGACTATTTCCACTACTTCCACGGTGCTTGAGTTTACAGGGGCAGATTTAATGGCACAATACATACGGTACAACTGTCTGTTCTGAACCTAGATCAGAAGAACTTATCCAAATAGTACATAAACGGTGAGGACTGGCAGAGAGGAAATCTTCATTTGGGATTCCAATGGTACCTTCAACAATACCTTCAGATATGGGTCCCTGAAATCCAAGCTGACCCTGATCTGTTCACATAATTGTCTTAGATCAATACAAAAGGCAGCTGTGAGAAAGACAGGCTTATTGGTGAAGAAAGCATATTTGTGGGGTTTTTTCTCCCAGCAAGGCATTATGGCCATGTCTCCATTTGCTGTGGAGCAGTTTGAAGTGAACCCCCCAATCATCAGCACTTGCTGTTTGCTGATTTAGTTTCTGAGCTGTGTTGGTAAGCAAAACAGATTCTTCTTGGGGGAAACAAAACCCCAAGCTCCACCATGGTTACACACAAATACACTCTGGGCACTGAGACTGACTTTAAGGATCAGAACCAATGAATGACTTAAGGATCAGAACCAAAGACTGGTCCTTAGGGCGGCTTCAAACCCCACGTGTGAGGGGGCTCATAGTCCAGCGTGAGACCGAATCTCTTCTGAAGCAAACCCCTCTGAACTGCACGCACTGTAAATGCGGCGGCAGCAGCAACTGCTTCATTGTACTGATTCTCTCCCATGGCGCAGCTCGGGTGTTAATGCAGGATGATCTCATTCATACTACTTAATACAGCTGCAGCTGTAAATTTCTTTGTGACTTCAAGGCTTCCTTACAAAAAGGTGATTGCTAAAACCAGCTTTAACGTAATTAAGATCTGAGCCCTTAAAACTGAGAACCTGTAAGTGATTGTCCTAAATACACACCGTAGCATGAATGGTGGTGAAACTGGAAGACTGGGGTAGAGGCAAAGAGACAGCAGGTAATGACCAGTGAGAACAAGGAGCAAGGTTAGCTCTTTAACGCAGATGTGCCCTGGCTGTGGCCAGACGATTGTGCTGGGATGGCCAGAAAAGCAATCACTGCCTCGCTGGTGGTAACAGCCTTCCCAGCAGGAACCTGGCATCTCCCACGTAACCACGCTGGTCCCACCAGGCCAACAGAGCCACACCACGAGACTATTCAGAAACCATCCCATCTCTGTCAGTTACTACAGCCTTCTCATCTGTGTTTCAGAAATGAAAGTGTTGACATTTAAAAGTTAAAAAAAATACGCTATACTGCAGTACTTAGCCATGCAGTATATGCAGTGTTATGTAGAACCTGGAGAGGAGAGTAAGGCAATAAATGGTGGTTCTTTTTTATCTTAAAACATTGTAGTCCTATAGTAACCCAGATATTAATCACTGCGAGTGAGGTGAGGGCGAGCTCTCTTAAAGTGCGTACTGCAACCTCTTTGTTAGCAGTGACTGGAGTTGCCGAAAAAGCATTAAAGCATTGGAGTGAGACAAGCAGCAGGACCCGATTTGGAGACCCGCATTCCCACCGTCTCTGCCTACGTTCACCAGAAGAGACATGCCATGGTGCACTTCAGATCCTGAGGTAAGCGCAGGGCAGTGTCGCGCCTGCCCTCCAGCCTGCGTCCCCTCCTGCAGAAGCAGGATGTGAGAAGTGTCTGCACGTGCAGAGGTCTCATTATGGACCCAGGTGGGAGCTGACAGCCTGGAACGTGGAAGTGCTCCGGGGTCTGGTACAGTGAACAAGATCACTTGAACAGTACAACGGGCTAACTAAGGTGAGTATCTCTTAATATCACCAATTTGCATTTAGAGACAGAAACATCCTCAAAAGTAATGTTCTTGGCAAACCAAGCCCGAAGCTCCAATTTAACAGAGTAACTGAATTTCTAATACATTGACACATTGGTAAGAACATTCCAAATGAGAAACAGAATTAACCATAGCCAAAGGGCTAAGACCTACCCTTCCTAACTTTTTGTTTTGTCTCCATTCATTTAATTCTGATCATGGAAGAAGTGCCAGTAATGCACAAAATGTAAAGCGTGAAAGATGCAGTTTCATATGGCCTGTGAGGCAAGTGTATCCGAAATTCACTTAAACGCTCTGTAAATATTTCAATGAAATTAAATGATTATGAAAAATTTACTGCAATGCTCTAGCTCTTTCATTTTAGTTGACAGTTTTCATAACAGGCTGAGATCAATCATGTTCAAAATTAAAAGCTTTGCTACTGATGTACACACAGTTTATTTAGGAACTGGCCGGATGCCCAGAATAATTTCATGGTGACTGAAAAGTTCAAACCTTTTAAGAAGTTCAGGGGGTCTCACTACAGGATAGTTTTAAATTAATATTGTTTGGTACATTATAATGCACTGCTATACATCAACATTTTTCACTGCAAACCTCCTTTAGGGCCTGTGTTTGAAGAATAAAGTGACTACACAATATCTGTGTTGCACTCTTAGCAGGACATGCTATGTGCTCCAATACCAAACACTCTGAGCCTGAAAGTGCATGGGGATGAAAGACACTACAAACTGATACCAGCACCCATCCAACAGTTTTCCAGAGTTTTTTACTTATCCAAATTCTCAGATTTACCATCACCTTTGGCTTGTCAAAAGGAGCTTTGAACAAAATCCAAGTAATTAGCATTAAATGACATGTAAATTAAACAATTAAAAATCAGAAAGGCAGACTAAAGGAGCCACATTTTCCTTTCTGTTATTATTCTGAAATTGTATAGACCTGGTATATTTTTGGACACGAATGAGCTATACTAAAAGAAGATATGCATATGGGTAAGCTTTCGCGGCCCACACTCAGCTTTGGCATCAACTTCTATCAACATTTTTGTACCTGCATTTGATTTAAAGTTCAACACAAATCACCTCTTCAGTTACTATTATTTACATTTGCAATTCTATTAACAAAGGAGAAAAAGCTCAATTTTGTTTGAGCAAACTGCACCATCAAAAAAAGGAAGGCAAAAAGCAATCTAGAAATTAAGGTTAAAAAAATTGACAAATTGAATTTTGGGAAAAGTAACATTTGCAGTGTTAAAAAGCAGTATTTATGATGTGTAGATCTTATTAGTATGTCTATAGAGACCTTACCAGTATGTCTATAGTGCTATATAAAAGACTGCCAAGGGCCTAACCCCTTGCCCAAGGTCAGATGGTACCCGCTGACTTCAACCATAGTTCATAATACTTGGCTCTTGGTTCCTCTAGGCCCTGCATGGTGGCCCTGAGACATCATTACAACAGTGATTTTTCTACAAGTTTTCCAACTCTTCAAGGCATCTGAAACAACATGAGAGCTTCTACGTACAATTCCCCTGAGCAGCACTTCTGCAGGATGACGTTTGGGTTGTGTATTGCCTACTTTGAGAGGGAGGAGAGCTTGTGAGTTTGGCTGAAGGTGGGATAGCACTGCAGGACTCTGTGCCTTAGAGTCCAAGCTGGTGAGATCTTGTCGGTGCTTTCTTTGAAAGCAGTCTCCCAATTAAAATATTCCCTGAACTACACCAAAGTACTGTCTGGGGGAAAGTAGCTGGAGCTACAGGAGAGAGCCAGCAGTGAGCGGCGTGCACAGACGAGGGGTTAGCGCTTGAGCTTGCTCTCCTGTCCTCTTTTAGTTAGCTGCCTAGATGTACCAGTTGGAAATTTTGCCCTTTGGGCTCACCTAAACAAATGGGGACATCGCAAGCAATAAAAAATTCTCCCATGTAGGAACTGCAAAACAGAACCTAAATTGATTTTAACCACATTCTGCGCTGCCTTGGGGAATTTTCAGTGAAATGTACCAAAAAATATGACTACAGTGGTGCTGGCATTCACAGTAGAGACTGCACTGTTGATAATATAAGGGTAAAATAAACTGAAAAAGTTCCTGGCAGATGGAGAAACATGATTGTACATATATTTCTACCACACATAAGATTTTTTTTTTTTTTTTTAAAAACAATTTCTCTGTGTCACAGGGTTTATATGCTGTGTGTAGTACAATTTGGTGCCGTGACCGCTATTTCCCAATTGTTCATTTAAATAACTTTTTCTTCAATTTTGCATGAAGTCTTCCAAATTAATACGATATTGAGTAAGGTTTCACAAATGTGGGATTTTTAATAACTTCCAGTAATTGTAGCTCCTATCAGTTCTTCAGGAACAAATGCTGCTGACAAGATGTGATTGCAATTCAAACAGTACAAAACTCCTCTAGCAAAATTTGGCTAAGATTTAGTCCATTTATCTAATAGAGGACAGGAATCCAGTGTATCAGAGAGTTTCCCTTTGATTAACTGAGATAAATAAGACGAATATTTCAGAGCTATTACTTCATACTGTCTACTGATTCAGGCAAACACTGCTACACTGATTACACTTTAGCCATATCTTCAAATCTTTTTCTCCTCTGCAGCAGCAAGAATTATAGCATTTTAAAAAAACATGAGATCCGACATTCTGCACAATCAGTGTCCATAATCAGGGCCCCAGGAATGTGTTTACCAGACCAGCTTCAACCTTCTTGCCTTTAGACTCAGGTAGCTACTGCAGTTAATTAAGTTATGGTTGTCTTAGTCTCTCTTTATAGCCAAAAGTGATGAAGAGGCATTTGTAGAGATCGGTTCAGATCCTGGGCTGGCTATATCTTTCAGACATGCTTATCTTTTTCCATTGACTAAGCAGAGAACTTGAATCCAATATGTTCTTTAAATCAGATATGTGATTCCCAGTGTTAGGCAGGATGAATCAAGGCCATAGCATCTATGATGGTATTCATCTCAGTTAATTATAGGTGTCCAAATGTGAAATACATCATGTAACCATCTAGGCACTTCCTATATTTAACTGAAAAAGGTATCTCCAGATATTGACTCATCCCACACTAACACATAAGTAAGACAAGCAAGATGGAATATCACTTTAGGGTAACTAACTCCTTCACTGAATGCAGGGACAGTACAAGGCTACATCTATACTTGTACTGGGATATGGAATCGGGTTGTCCATTGTGTTACACTGCTAGCAAGGCCGCTTGCACAGTTTTGGCCTTGGCCAGCTAGCACTCTCCCTCATCATGCCTCAGCACAGTTTGGGGATTATCTCTGCTGGGGACATTGCCAGTAGGCAGTATGGACATTTCCTATTTAAGTGGTAGGTAGTTTTGGAAAGGGAAGATAACTTAGGTGTATGTACCAGCTTTACCATTTTCATATTCATTATTTTTCTCTTGGGATAAGTAGCAGAAATATTTTTGTTTCCATAAAAAGGTTAGTGAGTCACAGAAGAATACCCAGTATAATAAAAAATGCATTACATGCTCCATTTCATCAGACGAAACTGCTTGAGACCTCACTTAAACTAAGCATCATTACTTGTTATAAATTGTATATTTGATGAACAATAAACAACTAAAACATTTTCAGGTGAACAAAACCACAAGATTGAATGAATTCTGCCCTTGTATAAAGATAATCATTCAATATTGACCAGGTACAACGTGTTCATCTTCAAGACTCGGGATAAAATTCATTACAACTGGAGAGTGTCCACCTGCACAAGAAGCAAAGGAAGTACCATTGCAGGACAATTCAGAGGCTCATAATATTTTCTTACATATTCCAGACCCTGCACAAAGGAAGATTCCTGGAGGTAGCATTGTAAACAGGGCTTACCTATATGTAGCTGAGACATACAACTTCATCTGCCCTGCTGGGTTCACAGAAAAATAGAGCCAATCTGGGAAATGATAATTGCGGACAGACTTTCAAAGGTTCTCACCACAGGCAGCTCCTATTTACTTAAAAAAGAGCTGAAGACACTCAGAGAACCAGGCTGTGATTGACCGATGAAGTCATCATCTTGACTTCCTATCAGGATACAGACAGTGAGAAGTATATAAATGTTGAAGAGCAGTGAGGTCACGGGGATAAAAGACTCAATTGCAGAGCATCTGTGTGTCTCTGCTCATAGTTTAATAAAGCCATATAACTTTGACCTAGGCCCTCTTAATTCCAAAGTATAGGAAGACTGGAATTTGATCCATACATGCAAAACCTTTATTCCATGGCTGCTCTATGCATTGTCCGGGGTATTACACAGGATAGATCACCACTAAACTGGTGTGGACACAAGGAATATCCAACTTGACGTATTACTCGGTTTCATCTGCATGGTAGAAAACATACCCATGCTATGTGAACCCTGATTCCAGATTTCAAAGCCAACCTATGTGTTCCCTATGAATTTGTCAGGGCTGCTTGAGGTGGAAGCAGTTAGGTGTAGATGCTGAATGATATTTGTCACAGATTGCAATGCAGGTGCTTGTGCAGCAGGTTGCATGTTGTTTCTGTGGGTTGTTGCAATGCAAACTTATGTTTTCTTCTTTTTAGGTGTGCTGTGGTATCTATGGACATTCTTGTAAAGGGATACTTTGCTGGCACAGATCAATATAATAATATCTTCTAACACATAAAGGATCTCTACAAAGACAAAAAGGATAATCTACTCAGGATCACTGTAGCTAGGACAAGAATGCTTCATCTGCAACATGGAATACAATTCAGATTAGACACCAGATAAATCTTCCTAAAAATACCCTAACATTAGTACCAAATGTGATAATGAATGCATTATTCTTCGTCTTACACAGGACAAGTTAAGCAAACATCAACCACAGTGCACAGTACTTCTTTTTTGTTTCCAGTGCTTTTATTATAAACACCATTATCATGTGGAATTGTTTAATTAAATGTATTCAGCTAAATATATATGAGGCTGTACACTTGATCTGATCTCCATATAATTGATTTGTTTGGGTTTGGAAAATTGGAGAGGGTCTGTGAAGGGGCCACAGATATCTTCTCTATAATGTTGTTCTAGAGAATACAGAGGTACACTCTTCACAAGGAGACTTGGTCATGGGATTGGAGGCACAGAGCGCCATTTGCTTCAAGAAAACAATCTGTCTAGATAGAACAAAGGAATTCTTCACTATGAAGACAATCATTGGAGTAAGTTGGCCAGAGAAGCTGTGGAATTTTTATCACTGGAGATATTCAAGACTTGGCCTGATAGGACTCTGGGTAACCTCATCTAATGGCCTGCTTTCAACAGCAGGTTGAAACAGATGGTTTCCAGAAGTCCCTTCCAATCGAGACTTTTCTATGATTCTATGATTTGGTGATTGCTATGAACTGCAAGATCACAGATAACTATGCTCTTCAGTTTCACTGTTGTGTATATGCAGCTGCCATCTCTTGATAACTGGGCTGTGTTAGATTCTGTGAGAAGGTAATTAATATAACTTAGATTTGAGTGAGTATGTGCAACCCACACAGTTTCTACAATCGAATATCCTTTAACACTGAGAAAATGTAACTGAAGTTGAGAAAAAAATTGTTGCTGTAGCTCAGGCCAGAATCCAGTATATTTCTTTAAAGAGGAAAGACTTTGTCTTTGCACAAATTAGCTGCCCCTTGCCATTTTGTGGTTTCTTTGTTTGTTTGGAACCTGAGGTAGTACATTTCATTTGACACAGATGGCCCGAGTTTTAGATTCACTGCAGTTTTACAGTATTTCTCCAGTATAGAAATTCACACAGAAAGTCAATTTAATCAAAGGACATGCACAGGCAAACCTATATGAGTGGTAACTGGGAGGACACAGAGGCTGATCCAAATTACTTCAGAAACCTTCTTGGCCGGACTAGATGAAAACAAAGATAGTTTGGTGTTACTGGCTGCCCTTTCTCCCACACAAGTTTGCTGATAAAATTTTAGCCAGGGCTAGATTCCTGCGTTCTGTTATTCCCTTTCACAAGAGATGGGGATGGACTGCTTCTTTAAAGGGGGAGATATGGGTAAGAAGTCTCCCTTAATTCTGAAATAGTACTCCCACTCATTTGATATTATGCAGGAAAGCCATGCAGGATTCCTCATCTTCTGTCATGTTTTAAAAAGAGTGCCTGATCCATTCTTGAGGAACTATGAAGAGAAGTCCTCTGAATTCTAGGTGGAAAATAAGTGACTTACTTCCAGTCAGGCACCTAAAAATCTCAGTAAAAATACAATGAATTCATCCTTCTAAGCAGCGAGCTTTTTTTAATGACTGAACAAGGAATTAAATCACATGTGAAGGCCAGGCATCTACTTTTTATAAGCATACAAAGTTTATGTGCAACGTGTACACAAGTGCATAGATCCACAAGGTCCTATGGGTCTAAAACACAGTTCAGAAAAGGCAATGCAGACCTATGTGACACAGAAGGACCCAAAGGTAAACACAGCATAGATTTTCAAGGATGCAACTGCCATCAAAATAACGAGTAATTCTACACAAGCCCTCTCCTTCCTTCCAAAGAGTTATAGGACTGTCCCTTAATTCAGAGGATGGAGCATGTAGAATCACTGATATGCCCTGAGAAGCACTTGCATTTTTCTTAGGTATCAACCAAATAAAACAAAAAATAAAGATTAGATGAGCTCCTGGTGGTATAAAAGCTAGGTAAGCATTTTCTTCCCTGGTGACATAAATGAAGCAGCAGAAGCTTACATTTATATCTTTGTTACTGCTATTCACACATTCATAGCAAATCTGACTCCCATCTCTCCTCCTTGAAAAGTGTGTGCTTTGAATATGATCTTTCACTAGAAGCTTCAAAGGTCCCTATTTTATACAATAAAACCTTCCTTCAAGAGAACCTCTCTTGAATTTAATGTGTTTTCTTGACAAATAATACCGTATTGCATACACTAGTGATTGGCAACTTCTGAATTAATATTTCACCATGTTTATTTCACCATTGGGCATCAAATATATACGCCAGAATTTGTGATCCATTGATACTGTTTTTAAAAAAAATATGATAGATGAGGTAAGAGGTAGAAAAAAACCCAAAAGTGGAGGCTACAGCCTTCAGGAGACTTTCTAAACTTTCTTAGTTATTATAAAAGGAAAGAGTCTTTCTTAGTTTCTTAGTTATTATAAAAGGAAAGAGTCTGGCACAAGCAGTTTTCCAGATGACCATGTTTTCCAGTCTTGTTTTCTAGAAATGGACATATTCTCTGTAAAGTTTACTACTTTTGAAATAGTACTACTTTAAATGCTCTGCATATGGCCCAGGAATGGAGGACCAACTTGATTTTGTGAACTTTCTACTACTATCTTCCCTCTATGATGAAAAGAAGGATTTCACGCATTTTATGTAGTAGTTAAAATTCAGTTTGGAACCATTATTGTACTTTTCATTTGTTAATCAAATGTGTTTGACACTTATCTTTCCTGCCACTTGTTAAAAATCCATTTACATGGGATCAGATATAATGAAAAAGTAATTTTTCATTTTTATTCTATTTTGTAGTTATTTCCCATTTGTAATTACCTCAAGCACTGTCCTCAGAATAAAAATACTCTGGAGGCAAGTAAATCTAACTAGGCTTTAAAAAGCTCCTTGATTTTCACACACACATTCACATATATATATAAAATTTTATACTGAGTGTGTTTAAATTAGATATACCAATTATAACACCTTGTTTGCACAATATGTTCATGAAAAATCCCCATGCTGAAACTCCCACTTTCATGCTGAAACCTCAGCACACAAAATTTGGAAGTGATGCTACTGCTGAAATTGTCATTGGCATTGTCCTAGATCTGCTGAATGCCTGGAGGTGCTGGGTGAAAGGCACAGGGCTCCGGCAATGTGTTCTGACCAAACGTGTTCAGCATCCCAGAACGGGGTGCAGCAAGACAGTCAGGACCAGATGAGGTTTCTGCTTTGTAGCAGTTCACTGTGCCATCCTAATGGGTATCATCAAGATGAAAAAAGAAATGAAAGAAAATAATCCTTTAAAAAGGAAAGAAATACCTAGATGGTTCTTGATACCTCTATTGAAGCCTTTTGATTTTTCACAGCTCCGCTCCTGGTTTACAACGTGCTCCTATACATATGAAAACAGGTCCAACACGTAGAAAGCCTTCCAATCTTATCTCTTCCATCTCCTCCTCTACTGATAGACAAAATATCTCTTCTGAGATATCACTCAGCATAGTTTTTGGAGCCAGGTGCCTGAAAAATCAGTTACCAGTGTTTGACCTGCCATTGTCCCTGGGCTCTGTTACAGGCAGTAGTGAGCTATGTGCTTTGGTTCCACTTAGCAAGAATCTGGATGGAGGGGAAAGAAAAAGAAAAATTCCTTCACACTGAAAAGTACACCTGGGTCATAAACTGTGAGTACAGTTTTGCTCCTCACTGAATAAAGGAGTTGTTAATAGGTCTGCCAAAATGACATTTGCATTGCCAGGACGGTGAGACTCCTTAGTATTAACAGGAGTAAGGTCAAAACTATCTTCTGAATCAGTATTAACTGTATCTGAATGGCCTGGACTTCCCCTAGAAACAGCTTGCTTTCAAATACTAAGCTGCCTCACCAAAAAAGAGATCTGAAGAAAGTAAAAAAAGATGAAATACATGAAAAACAGTACCAGTAAAGCATCAGCAAGCTAGCTGCGTGCAGGGAGACAGGACTTCTGATTATTTCAGACTGCCTTGCTAATATTTTCCTATTATGGACTAGATATTTTGAATTCTTGTTAAAAAGAAAATAATTTCCAGGAAATGATGCTACAGAAATTCTATCACAGTAATTCCACATGCTGATTTATTTACTCAGAAAAAACCTGAGAGGGTTTGTAATCAATATTAAACATGACTTTTTCCAAGATGTGTTAGTAAAACTGCCAAATTTGCTTGCAAATGCGGATCACTTCAAATAGACTTACTCAGTGAAAAGAAACTTCGGTCGGATTCTATAGCTGCATGTACAGGTGCACAAAGACAGAATACAGTGGAAGTAATAACAGGCATGGTAGGAAGGAGAGAGCACTGAGGAAGCATTTGACTGGAATGACTGTACATCATGAGCTAGGGGGCATCAAATGAAATAATCAAGTGGCAGACTGATAAGTAGAAAAAGAAGTATTTTTTCACATAGTGCATTGTTAAATTTATCCTTGCTACCACAAGCAGTAAATGCTAGAATATACAGAGATTTGAAAATGAAGAGAATGAAATATCACTATGTGCCTTCCCTGTTCTGATGCTAGTCCCCAAACACCTTTTACTGGCCACTGTCAGAGACTAGATATTGAACCAGGATGACCTTTGCTTTGACCCAGTACAGCTGTTATATTCCGAGCCTACAGGTTCTTCCTCAGTAAGCTTCACAGTAAATGTCTAAGCACAATATTGGCATTATTTCTTTTCACCAGAAACATAGATAGTGAAGTTGTATCAATCATTGGTCACAAGAAAATGCCAAGTGATGCCAAGTGACTGTCAGTGTCTTCGGTCCACTTTCAGGTGACATTGATACTGATATAATTAGAGCTAGAAGGGAGACAGAAGCTATCCTTACCCCAGAAACTGGGGTTTCTGGGCATAAGGGCTGCAGAAGGCTTTCCTCTGACGTCAGTGACCATCATCTCGAATACCAAGCAACACCATACTTAAAGAGCAGTAATTTTAGGGTAGAGGTCTAAAAGGACTTACATTTGAACATAGTACACTTGGGTCACCAAAGTAAAAGTCTCTAGTAGGACTTGCTCTCTTAGGACAGTCCGCTGCCATTACAAAGAAGATACGAAGATACTCCACATCATTTTGTTACTGACAATGGATAAAATAATCTTGTGAAATTAAGACATGCCCAGTAGGAAAGAAAAAAAAAAAAAAAGTACTAAACACAAGAAAGCTCATTAGAGGCACTGCTGGAGCTGTTAAGGATTTAAGGATTTTTTTTTTTTTTTGAACAATATTCTTATAAGGCATGCACACACATTTTCAAGCTTTGGGAATATATTCAGCACTTACATAAAATTGACTTGATTTTAAAAGGAATCTGTTGTCATTCTGCAACCTGTAAAGATCAGGGCGCTTTGAAAAACTCGGTATATTTGACAAGTTTATTGTGTGTGGGTGTACGTATACACCTGCATTGACATATGCATATGTAACAAAGGTATTTGCAGGACCTGAAATGAAGGAAAACTTCTATGATTCTGAAGCAATTTGTACATATGTGTGTGTCTGTGTGGATTAAAAATCACACAGGCTGCTGGTTTAGAAAGAAAAAATATATATTACGTTTTTATGGTTGGGTTGGAAAGCAGACCCAAAATATACATTTAGGATATGATAATCAGATGCCTAGAACAGAAAAATATGCATCTGCAACTACACTCAGGAGGTCTTCTTATCCTTTATTCTTTTCAAATAACATAAAAACCACTGCAAAAAGAAGAGCTTGTCCTGACATTTTGATCGGTGCTTTTTTGCCCCGAACATAATTGCTTATACTACTGCCTAGAGGGTACCTCATCCTCCCAGAACTCACATGTTATTTTTAGTGCAGAATGGAATGTAGCACATATTGCAAGCATTTTAGCCACCTCAAGGCACTGGTGGTACAACCGAAAAATATCAGATTCAGAGTCTTATTTGTATGTTTTAAAAGATAAATACTAAGATGCTTTATGAAATGAAGCTACTTCTTTGTTAGGAGCTGAAGTATACCTTCTCTACAAGCTCCTTGCATGCATCTGTGCTCTCCCATCCTAGTTTTAAACCTGATCTCTAGAAATCTCTGACCTGTAAGTAAAAAAGCAATTGCTATTGGCTTGCATATTTAATAGCTGCACTTCTATAGATTGACCACTTCCACTCATAGGGGCATAATAAGAACCTAATATGACTTCCAATTTTTAATTACTTCTCTAGTAAAAGTTGTACCCTGACACCAAATTAATTTCTCTCAACTGTAAGCAATTAACCAAGGCACCTAGCTTAGTAAAACAGGTATCGTGGACTCCAGCCACAGCAAAGAATGAGATGGTGGGGGAAGAGGGGGGCAGAGAGAGAGGGACATCTGCAGAAGACAGTTTAGCCCTCCTAAGATCTCACTCCATCTCTGAAGAAGCCTCTTCCTCGCCATTGCTCACAGAACTGAGGCAACCATATTGCCGAGGCCAGGGGTTGGAGGGAATGAACCCGAGCCTTAAAGTCAGCTCCTGTAAGGTTTGTGTCAGTGAGTTTTTGCAGATCAGGGCTTTAACATTTAAATTAATAGCTGTAAGCTGTAATCTAAAATTCTGTATGATATTTTATGATGGCTTCTCTATTAATTTAAGCATTTACAGGACTGGCTCAATACGCCACTGTATTTTTTGTAAGGATTACCCTACCACTAGTAGTTTAAACCAGAAATGAGTTTCTTTATGTTTCTATGAAGAAAAAAAAACCAAGCAACATTCACATTTGAAAAGTTTCTAGAAGAGCTTGCCAAATCATACAACCAACACTATTTTACCACACTGAGTTAGTGCCACTGCCCAACTAGTGGCAGCATACACAGATTGACTGAGATCTATGTTTTGTCTACTGCTTTCAAATGATCTGTTCACATAAATGGAACTTACAGAAGCTGGTTATATGAGAGTAAAGTTCAATTTGTGCATATCATGCATCTTTTTCTTTAGGACACAATCATCACAGTCTAAGCACTTACATAAAGAAAAAGGAGAAAGCATGAGGAGCCCTTTTCTCTGTCACCTCCTAGCAAAACACGTCACCACCCTCTAATAATTCTTGTGGATATTACAGTAGTGCTTAGAGATTTCAGCAAAACTGGGACACTATATTGTCCACATACTGTATCAACACACTGTAAACAGGCGTGCTCTGTTCTCGTGGAGTTAGAACCTAAATTCGCCAAGACACAGGAAGATTGGACTGGAAGAATGACTGTTGTCCCTGTTTGCTCACTATGGAAGTGAAAGGCTAGCATGCACTCATATTGAACTCGCTTTATGCTTTAAAGCGATAGTAAGAGGCCTCCACAGAAATAAGGACTGGTCCTTAGCGACCTGTCCAAATTAAAAAAAAAAAAAAACCAGGTCTCAAGAAAATAAAGCCCTTTTCGCTCCAGATTTCTCAAGGGCACTGAAAGCCTTTTTGGAGCTCAGGAATGAAAAGGAGTAGTGGGAGAAGCATTGAAAAAATGAAAAGATTAAATCAGGCCTATTGGTCATCCTTGTTATTTGAAACCATGCAAGGGGTTACTTTTGCTCGGTTGGGCATGACATAGTGAGGTGCGGAAGATGGCAGCGGTAATGATGATGTAATGTTGTCCTAAGGTTGTGCTTGACATAAAAAGTCAGTGACCACATAGCTGGTAACATAATTCAGAAATCTTAGCTACTACATGATCATTGCATGAAAGTTTTGTTCAAACACTGTACCAATAGGAATGCATCGTCATTGCACTGTGACGGCCAGCACACACCAAGTATTACCATGGCTGCTTAACATTCTTCTGGATTTTACACTTCCTCTGGTGGATAGGAAGCTCCATTTGGAAGTATGCTCATTTCAGCTGCCCGTAGGGGACCTGAAACTAACAGGTTTGATTTCTACACAAAGTGATACTGAGCGGAGATGATGATCATTATGTACTTTGCACTGCAGTTCACCTTAGCTTTATGTAACTTCATTCTGTTGAAGTTAATGTTGAAGCTCCTGCCAACTTCACTTGCACCAATAAGTCAGCCTCAGTATTTTCCAGTGGCAGATATAACTGTTTTTTAGCTAGTGGTGTTCTTAACAGAAAACTTTATAGCAGACACGTGTGTGTGTGTGTGTGTGCACATATGCATGTATAACACAGAGGAGGTTTGAGAACAGTATTACAAAAAGCAAGAATATACGTTATCATTTTCAAGGTAACATTAAAGAGAAAAATAAAACTTAGTTGTTATACATTGGAAAATAGAAAACAGCAGCCATCTCATTGAGAACGACCTTATAACTTTTTTCTGCCCCTGCTCACGCTTAGTGCAAATTGCCACATTAGTGTGAGCTTAGGGAGAGCCAGCAAAATGAGAACATGCATTCTCAGTAATGCCTTAAGTTAAAAAAAAGTATCTGTTGAAACTTACCATCTCTTACAAATTACACCTTTTAACAAGTTTCCACAAATATTCTTCTCCATCTTTTACTAATACTTAAATGCATTAGAGACTTTTGAGTCAGTTTTTCAAGACAGACACATTTTGAAAGAAAAGAAACTATAAATGTTGCCAAATATAAATGAAGATCACATTATGGCACTCATGGAGAAAATCTTCTGGTAATAATTTGTGACAACTCCTGAGCTCCTGTATAAGCTACAGCTTCAGTAAATGAACTGGGGAAGTTTGATCTCCTAGAACTGGACCAGAGAATAATTTTCTTCTCATCATTTAAAACAGAAACGTAATCGAAGAATTTTGACAGAGATTCACTAAGTTTTGAAATGAGAAGGAGAAAATGAACAAGACAAATAGCATGAACGATAGTCCAGCACTATGGAGCTGAAGTACAGTTTTATACTGTGGAGGACTGCATCCTACATATCCCATGAAAATTTGGTGTCCCTTGTTTCTTGAATGGCTTTAATCTAAGCCTATGATATCTTTATAGCATGCAGTAAATGGATAAGACCTGACACTGGAAAGTCTTAGAGCAACTTTATGAAGATCTATTGATATCACAATTTAAAGATTAAAAATGACAGCCACCATTAACAGTTTTGCTTCCTAGAGTAGCTCTGGCAAGTCTTAAAATTACTTGCAGCTATTGCAAGCAGCTTGTTTACCCTCAGCTCATCTAAAGCTTTTAATGAATCCAGAGTTAGTTGATATACATCAGGAACTTAAGACATACAGTGAACCAATGAAAGCATTATATTTTCCTCTTCTGTTATCCATATGACTATCCAGACACAAAGGCTTATACTTAACATAAGGAGCATTCTGAAACAATAGGTTATTGAATACAGTTACCTTGTTCAATACACTCCTTTTTTTTTTTTTTTTTTTGGTGTTAATGTTGGTAAAAGTGCCAACTGCTTAAAGCTTCACTATTGCGGATGTTCTGGTTTCAGAATAATGCAGGCTCTTGCACTTTAAATATCAAACCACAGATGGTTTGGGCTGCAGATTGTAACTGTGCTTTACTCCAAAACCTGAATTGTTTATGGTTTGGTTTTCGTAACAGGGAGAAAGGGAGGAAGAAGGACTTTTTCAAGACATTGTTTTCTTTTCCCTAGCACAGTCCTCTTAAAAATGGCTTGCTTTCCAAGGAGTTATTTCCCTCCCAACAGGAAAGTACTTTGCTTTTAATAAGTTATGCATGATAGTGCGGCAAGCAGTTCACAGTCCGCTGGCTAGCTGCCATGTGAACATGTTCTGTGAGAAACCAGGGTTCTGCATGGGGAAAAAAAGCCATGTAGAGCCTTAGTTAGTTTATGTGCTTTCATTTTAACAGAGATGAAAATAATTGCTTTTTAGAGCTCTCTTACAGCATGTAACTATATTTTCTCATTTCCCAAATCCACATTAAGGAAAACATTTTACTTTTGTACTGTTTCAAGCATCCCATTTCAATTATCCTTCATACAAGACAAGGTAGACTTCCTTCTCCTACTGGAACCAGGCTTAGGTAGAACTTCTTGGCCTCACTCATGGTACTGGAGCACATGGGCTTCAGTTTTGCTGACAGTCAGATTTGGACTTATTTTCTCTCTATGAGCAGTTCTAATCACTTTGCTAGCCCTCACCTCTGCAAAGCTCTCACAGCAGTTTAATTATCAAGATTTCTTGATTAAAACAAAGGTAAGGATCAATGCAGAAATATTTATTCTTAGCAGGTCACAGTAAAAAGTTCAAGAAAAATAAGCAGGCCATTTAGTTCAGGTTGCTTTCTTCATTTGTTCTGCAGACAATAATACAAAAAGACAGCAGCAGGAGTGTCTAGCGAAGCTATAAAAATAGCATGTATTTTCACTAGCTAGAAATCCAGTGAGCTGTTTCAGTTTTTAGAACTGCTTTACATGAAAAGATGATGAGTATGTGGAGGGCAAGAGTGTATGGAAACCAAATTTCCCAGCTTAGTATCTAGAAACAGTTAAAAAGGCAAACAAAACTGGAAAGGTATAAATATACAGATAGACTGCTTCAGCAAACATCATGAATGTATATTCAAGAGGTCGGTAGCAAAACCTTCACCTTTTCTTCCCGTTCAACTGATTTCAACAGAACGACAACAAAAAAAAACCCCAAACCTGAAAATGAGTTAAAATTTGCAACCATCCCCAGCACTGAAAGTAGAAACACGCTATGTGTGAGAGAGACCAACAAAGTAATGAAAGATTAGGTTGCAGACCTGACTTCTGTATTTAGTTCTGGAAAAGATCAGTGTACTGCTCATTTTTATCGCTTTGCCAGTGTGACTTCCATATTGGGAACCTAATCTGTGTGAAAGCTTTCTTTCACATCACAAACTTCAGCAGTAAGTATATGCATTGGACACAGAAACACTGATATTGAATTATTAGAAGGACGTTTTAGTCCAAAAGAGAGAAGTGACCATTCCCAGAGCAAGGGCCAACTTTAGAAAGGAGAGACACCTTGAAAGGTTTCAAGGAAACCAGCGCTGCATCCGTGAATTTATGGAGACTCTCTTAATAAACAGATGGTTGTTTTGCAAATTTGCAACAATGGGAGGATGAGTAAATCCCTTGACAATGATCGTGGAGAAGCGACTACAGGCAGTAACAAATGTATGATCTAATGTACACAAAAGACTGCACTAACTGTGTCTGGATATGAAAGAAAAAGAACAAGTAGCTGAGAAAGTGGGAACCACAATGATGACGGCTGAGGGGAGAAAGGTGCCAAGCGTATTGGCAAGAATACTACTGGAGTGCCATAGTAAATTAAGAAAAAAAAATAAAAACCCCAGCATCTTGATATTGATGCAGCAACACCGGTTAATATATCATTTCAGGGAATATAAGATGGATATCCTCAACATCATTGGCTGTGCAGTGAGAGCCTTATTCTCTGGGGAAGCAATTACTTCTATCTTTGTCATTTAAGACCAAACATAACTACAAAAACTTAGTAGGGTACATTAAAATGTGTCAGAGCCACACTTCTGCTGTATTGCCATAGCAAACAGTGGATGTCTGGTTTCACACAGACCACACTGCCTTTTCCTCTGAGCATGCTGCTTGCTCCGCAAGTGAGTCAGGACCTGTATTTCCTTCTGAGCCAAGCCAGATGGAAATTGGAAACCTCTACAAAGATCCTGTCAAATTTGCGCCACACACCTTTAGCAAACCGTCGTGGTTTAACCCAGCCAGCAGCTAAAACAACCACACAGCCGTTCGCTCACTCCCTCCTTGCCCAATGGGATGGGAGAGAGAACTTGTGGGTTGAGATAAACACAGTTCAAGAGGACAGAAAAAGGAAGATACTACTACTACTACTACTACTACTACTACTACTACTACTACTACTGATAATATACAAAACAAGTGGTGCACAGCACAATTGCTCCACCTGGAAGCAATGGTCAGCTAGTTTCTGAGTCACACTACCTACCGGCCCACCCCCCAGTTATATACTGAGCATGATGTCATATGGTATGGACTATCCCTTTGGCCAGTTGGGGTCAGCTGTCCTGGCTGTGACCCCTCCCAGCTTCTTGGGCGCCCCCCACCTTCTGGTTGGCAGGGCAGTGTGAGAAGCTGAAAAGTCCCTGACTGCTTGGCAACAACTAAAAACATCAGTGTGTTATCAACATTATTCTCATACTAAATCTAAACCACAGCACTATACCAGCTGCTAAGAAGAAAATTAACTCTATCTCAGCTGAAACCATGACGCTAACTGACGTGCCGACACCAGGGTTCTGCTATTTTATGAACATAAGTTCTCTGCTGTGAGTGAAGAGAGATGACTAGCTTTGAATGTTCACTTATCCTTCTATCTTGCCATTATCATCTAAGTCCCTAACCTAAATTAGGACCCCAACCTAGGAATTTCAGTAAGATGCCTAGTGTTAGACACCGTGATTTTGGGCCTCGGTAATGTAAAAGCACCGATATGATTAAATATCAATGAAACGCAGGTTCTGAATTCATTAAAGTTGTCGATTCATGTCATTTAACTTTATCCATTGAAACTCAAGCTGTTTGCCTAATTAGTTGTCTAGAGTCCTGCTGTAACAGAAAAAGAGAGCACCCACCCTGGATGGGATGAATCATTCCCTGGAGGGTAACTATGACTACAGGCAAGCGCAGATGACTAGCTTAGACTACATGACTAACTTTTTGCACAGCTAACAAGGTGACATGAATCCTATCGTTTCACACTTTAGAAATTTCCAACTTTTATCCAAAATAATGAGAATTTTTTTTCCTCATATATAATTGTTCCAAAACTTGAGGATAGTTGCTTCTAAACTTCTGAGTGTTGGATTAACTATAAAAGCATTAAAACTTCTGTTACGCTGCTTACTGAGTAAGCACATAGAATTCTCATGATTTACTTTTTTCAGTGTATGTCAGAAGATACTCTTACCTCTTTCTTAAAAATAACCACATTTTTTTAAGTAAATGCACAAAGTTTTTTATTCTTGGGAGATTTCTTTACCATGGATAAAAATGTGAATCAAATTGCTCTGAGTTAGATATGAAAAGCACAGACACTGGAAATATTTTTTAACTGCATCAAAATAATTGCATAATCAACAACTGATTGCACATGAATTTAAGATCAAAGCTACAAATTGTGCTGCTTCTCTCCAGCTCACAGACAAATGACACTGAATACTATAGGAATCACAGAAAAGAAATTTTATGTTTGCTCTGGGGATGTAAGTTTGAATTGTTTGGCACGTGAGTACTGCTTTAGTTTAATAAAAATTACAACTCCACAAGCACCCGAGTATCCGTGACCCTCCTAAAATCAACAGGTTGCTATGGTGATCAGAGTCCTGCAACACTGAAAAAGTATTTTATTTTACTTAATAAAAATGTCTGATATTAATCTTTTATTCAAATTCATTTTACTTCAGAGAAAAATGTAGAACAACTCAGCACAATCTCTTTAGACACTAACTTGCTTTGTCTTGACTGACATTAACCAAAATTTCACTTATGCAGTCTTGCATGAAAGGGGAGCAGTGTCAAATTCATATTTACAATATTTGTTCCGGAATTATCTTGAACAATGTTCAGAAAACATCAGGTACTTTCCCTTTAGATAGTAGGAGACCAAAAGTTTCATTATAAATCAGGGATTTTCTAACTTAAGTACTGAGTAATGAAGAAGCAAAAGTAACTGTTTAGTGAGAAAACAAGAAGTGTTAATTGCTCTGTTTCCCTGACAACAAAACCAGAAAAAAACAAGGTAGATTTTAAGACCAGAGGGATTAACACTGAAAAATGAATACTTTTTTTTTTTTTAAATTATTATTCTTTTCAAAGACCTCTGTACCCTGCTGCTGTAGTTTTGGATAATTAGGTGGTAGTGGATCCCAGTATAGACCTCTTCATGCCCTCATCACCACTACGACCAAAAAAAAAAGAGTAGTATGGAACTAGATTCCATGATAATTCTGCCATTTTCAATGGCAACCAATTAACCTTCTTTGACTGCAATTGCTCCTTCTTATGAGACAGATTCTCTAAGGGTTTCCTTTTATGCTTTTGCTATAAAAATCCCATAAGACCACCAACATTTGTTGAATTGTCTCTTTTTAACAAAGCTTCCAAGCATTTCAAAACCTGACCCTGAACCACTGACATCAAATTGAGCTGTTCAGACATTAACCATTGTCAAAATCAAGAATCTATCACAACAGACAAAACCAGCAAAGAAGCTATCGTTACCTCCAAGCTTCTTTGTTTATGAAAGTTTCTGGTTTCAACATCAAATAGTTTAAAGAGAGATTTAAAAAAAGAAAAAATTAACATGGTAAACAACTGTTACTTTTAAAAGCACAGAGGTAAAATAATTCTAAAGGCAGGATTTTTTTTTAAACTATATATATACAATAAATAGATACATATATATCTGCAGCCTCCTGTATTTGCTGCTTTGATATGGATTCAAGGGGAAAAAATCTTGTATATATTTCGTGATGTGGAGCAGAACTGGAGGGAAAAGAGCATGTACATCTGACAAATACGTTCACCGGTGACAATGAGAATTTCATTAAATTAGAAGAACAATGTCCCTACTGCATACTCTTGTTTACTTCTCCAAGAATTTCTGTTGCTAGGTAGTAAGCTATGTATTGGGAAAATATTTTTAGTAACGAATGCCATCTGTACTCATGTTGTGAGCGTGCACTAGTGAGCACAGACAGGAGACGTGTGATATGACAGAAGTCTGGTCTTCCTGAAGGGAATATTCCTTTGAAGCAGCAGAACTACACTTATGTGAGATTTCAACAATTTAAAGTGGATGGATGTTCCTGACTGATTTGAGGGGCCTAAGCATTAGAACAGACTTGGTTTGATTCCTTGCCATACTGGGAATTTATGTACGAACCCAGAGATGTCACTTCTTCAAGTGTTGATTCTCCAGTAGTAAAATATGGACACAATGATCTTGTCTGATATAAGCCATAAGATAAACCCTGTTATTCCTGTTATTAAAAACCCCACAAAGTTGACACAAAAGACATCTTGGAATCTTGGTAGAAGTAACAGGCAGTAGGATCCTACAGAATCAGAATATACAGAATCAGGCAACGTATTATACAGACTCACAGTAGGCTGCACCACTGAAAGATTGGTGCTATTGTTACAGAAAATCTACTGTCGATAAAGTGAATAAGGTAAATGCATATACAAACAGCATAGGATCCCTCTGTATTAAAACTGCATGCTAACTGGAAGAAATACTCTGCATACCTGTAGATGAGGATTAGAAAGTAACTTCACTATGCAATGTAGTATCAGAGGCCTGAAGACAAACAGTAATAATAGTGGGAAGCCTTTGTTTACCCTCATGTATGTTTACGAAAGGGTAGAAAAAAGAGATTAGCTTTTTATTCAGCAGTGGCTCCTCACTGACCTATATAGTCAGAGAACACCTAAGTGAAGGAAGAAGCACCTCCTGGTTTAGTACTGAGGAAGATCTAGTTCATGACATAAATATCAAAAAGCTATTCTGTAACAGGGATAAAAATGCTCTTAAATTCAGATTTTTTTTTTTACAAGTAGAAGGTCAAAACCATCTACTACATTGAATTTAAAATAAAAATTAATTACACAAAATAATAGAGCTTTTGCAAATAAATTTAAAGGAACGGCCAAATGACAGAAACTGGGGGTGAGGTGAGTATGGAGTAACTTTAAATATTCTGTTTTAGAAGCACAGAATACATCTACCACCTACACAAAAACTTCAAGAAGGTCAAAAAGGCCAGCAATGTCAACTGGAGTGCAAAGAAGGCTTTTAAAAGTAAATGGTATGTTTCAGAAAGGGAAGCTGCATGCTAAGCGAAGAATAGAGGAAAAAAAAAAAACCCATAAATTCTGGCAGGTTTTTAACAAAACAATAATATGGCAGATCATGAAAGATTTTGAGGGACTACTTTCTAAATAAATAAAATCTAATAAGGAAGGTTTTAAGAACATACAGAATGCAGCAAGATCCGCAGAGTCTGAAAGAGCAACAGACTCTGAACTGAGAATGTTCAGAAAAATAAAACTGATGAAAGAAGGCAAAAGGAATAGTGTCGACCACAGAGGAGGTCAAAGAAGACCCTAAACCATGCCGAAGACTAATCTCCAACAAAAAATGTCAGGAGAAGAGCTTTTGGAAGATAACTGACACGAGGTCAATTTGTTACTCTCAAAGACCTGATAACACTCACTCAAGACTTCTTCAGGATCTCAGATATAACAACGCTGACAAGCTAGCAGTGAATAACTTGTCACCTAAATAAACTCGGTAGCTAGAGAAAGGAAAGTGGCAAATGTGACTAACTTTAAAAAAGGGCTTCAGGATAGACCATGGAAAATTAGAAACTAGTCAGTCTGACTTCATATCTAGGCAGATTGATAGAAATGTAGTAACAACAGAATTAGTGAATATATGGAAAATATAATGGGAAAAGTTTACACAGGCGCTCTAAAGTCATGCTTTCCAAGCTGTTAAGAGTGCTGAATTTCTAAAAAGAAAGTCCGAACTTTACCACGAAAGGCAAAATAAACCAAAGAAATCAAAGAAATCCTTTCAGTTTCTTTTTAACTTTGGGGCAACAGTTTATGGAGAGGGTGGAGAAGACAGGAATAAAAGAGAAGAAAGTTAAGACTGTAGCCTGAAGATTTCATGTGCGTAAGATCTATATCGTCCACATAACTGATGCACCAAACACCACAGAAAGGGGCCTCACGGGAAGATGAGCAGGATAAATCTCTTACCTGGAGGTTAAGTAGCATGTTAGGGTCAGTCTGGATTGCTGCAAAGGATCAAGTTTATTGCACAGACAGATGGTGACTATGAGCTACAGTACAACCCATTTCCACTTGACTTGAGCTATCATGGCAGACATAGACGAGAAGATGAGACATGTGGCAGAGGATGGGAGACGTATTGCAAACGAACGGAGCTGTAAGAATACGAAGAATGATTCTGTTCTTAAACCAGCTGAATGGTGTCTTGGAAAAACAGATTCTATTCCTGTGGTGCTAAGTAAATCACTTAAATTAGTCTTTTATGAGTTTTATGTTTGTTCTAGATGCTTATGAGGGGTATCATAAAAAAGTCAGGAAGGAGATTAATAGTTTTGTCTTTGTAGCAAAGCTTGAATATTGTGGAATAAATAATGCACAGAGATCACACACTGTACAATAAAGAGAAAAAATATCGACTAGTGGCTTATTAAAATGAGCTCTATCTACTCTTTGCACTAAATGAGGCCACACTTTTGGAAAGAATATTATGTAATGATGTAATTAAAACCTGAATCCTGATATATATCCTTAACTAAATTTGCACTGGCAAATTTAATTCTAAAAGTTTACCAGCTTTTAAATACATTATTTCACAATCTTACTTATAATCTCCTAGTAATTTAATTTAGTTTTGCTTTGATTTATTCATATTTAAACACATTTACTGAACCAACATGAATACCAAGTGTTTACATATCATTTTACATTTTAGAGTACATTGCGAATATTAACTAATTAGTCCTTTCCCAATAATAAAGATAAGTAATATTATTTTTCTTATCAAGTTCAAGAAAGGAATTAGGTCATAATTAAGAAGGACACATCCCAAAAGGGATTATTAGCTAGGTGTGATTTCTGGCCTAAATATATTCGCCTGCCTTCCCTGAAAATCATTCAATATTTCATCATCTGAAAATGCCCTGGGCCTCAAGCTTTACAGCCATTAAAGGCAGGGAAAAACTGAAACATGAGGATGGAAATACTTTTGAGAGCATTACATTTTCACCATTTTCAACCAATGTCTTTTACTTAACAGTGTGAATTATTTGATTCTTCCCTTGGAACACCATTCAGCTTTTAATTATAGATGTCAAAAATTTTCCTGTGCAGCAATACAGATCTATTTCTTTATAGAAATGGTCTTGATTAAAACATAACAATTACCTCACAATCCTTCTCCTTCTTTCAGTTCATATTTTTTAGTGGAGAATTCAAAATATCATTGAATTAAAAACTCTTTTTGCTTTATCTTTTGAGATAAGACAACCAATATTTCAGTATAATAGCGCACAGTCACTATCAGCACTGAGCCTGTGATACCATCACATTTACCCCACAGGACACTTTCTGTTCTAGACGCTCAATCAGTTGTACAATCATTCCAGTAATTCCACATGATTCAGCTCCAAGAACCAACCTCTTACCTCCTTTCACCTTAGGCATTTTTAAAACATGCAACACTTTGTATAACATTAATTTGTTTGGATAAAATACCAGAAGGGAATACATTCACTAGTACTGAGTAACAGTCTTTGAAGAAAGGCTGCTGTTTAAAGCAACATTTCAAAAGCATAGATACAAGTGAACCAGTGTCAGCCACCCTGGACATCTTTATATGTCATAATGGTGTATAATGCATATACCATTATGCTAGTCAACCAAACTGGTATGTCCCACGGCAAAGTGCTGTCCTCTGGTTAAATACCCACCTGGGTCATGGAAACAGACTATCAGTGTCATCATGGTGCCACACTGCACGATAGCTAGAAGGTCTGGTGACCTAGGCAGTGGTTTTACTCTGGCCCAGCACCACACTCATGTAGTTATGCTGCTGCCAGTCTCAAAGCTATTTTAATTCTATTTATGTCTTTTACTTGAGTGTGCTCTACTGCTGTTACGGAGACAGGATTCCTACCAGGCTAACAAGGCTTCAGGCTGACACAGTGGCAAGCACTGCAAGTGGTGGCCTCTCATCATTGCTTTTTGTTCCCCAGTTCCAGACTGGACTGCTAAAACACAAAGCCATACTGCTGCCCTTTCAGAAGCAAAGGTGTAGACTTTTAAAGTGGTTTATGAATTGAAGATGTTAAGTTTCACAGAAAAGCCACAGGATTTCATCCCTTAAGCTCTTCACTTCAGAAAGTTGATTTGTGCTCCTATCATCTCACGCGGACATTATGAAAATTTTCCTGTAAGATTATCAGTATGATATGACATTGCTTACCATACATCTGACCCACTTTCATTTCAGATCATTTTACCTCTTGAGACAGGTAAGGAGAAAAATGAATAAACTTGATTTGGTCTAGTCAGTTTGCATACTCAAGACTGTCTGGCCATCCCAAAATGATCTATAAGATCTCTCATTTCACTTACGTGAGCCGATTAACTGAAATCCAGTATTCATATTTCTTTGTGGCAGAAAATACCTGCCCTTTTAACTTATTTCAAGTTTGCAATACATATGGATATTTAATACTGCACAGCAAAAGCAATATTGATTTCTGTACTGAATTCCATAAAGACAAATTTAAAGGAACTATATAATATTCTCATTTGTCAGTGCCTTGAAGTAACAGAAGATTGGGAAGCAATATTAGCTTGACACATTCTACTTATTCAGTAAGCATACATGAAATGTACAATCTCTAAATCCAGAAATGGTAAGTGTATAGAAAATGAACACAACGAATACAAACAAAATAAATGAACAAACACATCACTTTTTAGTTTTAAAACTAAAAGAAAAATAATATACAAGGAAAAATGAAGTAGCGGTTGTTTGGCACATTAGTTTCAATGTAACGGTTCAATGTAAAATAACTAAATTGTCTGGGTGATTGTTTTTCAAGAATTGAAAGAACATAATTCTACAACAATTGCTGATGCACCTGAAAGATGAACAAAACCAGCCAACGATGGGTGAAAGAAGGCTACAACCCAAATATTACAAAAGAGGTTCCTACATATTAAGCTCTCAATTTGCTATTTCGTGCACGAAACAGGCAAACGTTGGTGATTTTGCTCTTCTTTGTGCAGATTAAAGCACAGCTATATATTTATGTAAAAGCTACAGATACCTTTCTCTCTGGTGGTTTGCTCACAAGGTCACAATGGCCAGCGCGAACTCTCTAGTTACGCTTGTTTTATATGATTGTCATTTGGGGTTTCAAGCATGAGAGAATGGCTTCTTGGTAATCTTGGTCCCCAAATCTGGAGAATCAATCGATCAAGTTAACTTTGCCAAGCATCTTTAGCACTGGCCTAATACATTCAACCTTGTCCTTTTTACTGCTTCCTGTCTGGGGACCCTTGCTAGTCCTGCAGTGGTGCTACGGTGTGCTCATAAAGCATCACACAGAATCATAGAATGGCTTGTGTTGGAAGGGACCTTAAAGATCATCTAGTCCAACTCCCTTGCCATGGGCAGGAACATCTTTCACTAGATTATAAGCAAAAAGATGAACTAGCTGTGATTTTAAAATTATTTTAGTTACATAACTATCTAAATTGACTTTCATCAGATATTTAAACCAATTTCTAAATCTCTTTTACAATCTCTTAATTTCTATCAGATGGTGAGACGGTCAACTATCTAACAAAATACTGCTATTCTCTTAAACAGCTACTGTTTTGTTCATTTTAATGAAGATGTGTCCCATCTTTTACCATAAAACCACCGGTAAAGTAATGCTTTATTGAAACTACTTCCAAGCACAATAAAAAATGTTCTTACTTGTTTAAGTTTCTTCAGATCTTCATCAAGTTCCAAGTTGTCCAAAATAACAGCAACAAACAAGCTGAGTAGAATCTATGAAACAATTGCAAATTATTTGAGCTTGTTTTATTTTTCTTAAGAAGTACTATGAAATGACATGGAAAAATGAGGGCCCTACTGATGCAAATGGGAATCTTGCCCTTTACATCTGTTGAACAAATATCACCTGCTACTATCTGTCTGCTAGCCATTTTGCAAGTAGTAAATTGGTTTTTAGCTTATCATACAATTATATGAACTTAAAAATTTTGAATTCTAGGTTTTATAACCAATGCATTATTTATGTTTAACAATATACCCATCAAAATGTATTTCACATGAAAAGAAAATTAAATTAATCAGAAATAATGAAAAAAAAGAAAGACAAAGCAGAATCCTAAACCAGCTTGTAAGCCGAAAGTGCTTTTCAATTAAGGTGCAAATTTTTAGCACAGAAGCCAGCTAACACTAATTTACTTTAAGGGCTTGCTCAATGCTCAGGGTGCCTTTGTGCAAAGTAGCTAACTCCACGTTGAAGGAAAAGTTAGCTGCCTCATTATTTGCATGCATCGGGAGCCACAGTATAGGAAACTTATGCACTTTCATTTACTATACATTAAATATTGTGTAGATATGCCTGTAGGAGGAAGAATCCCAGGGTTTTAGTCTCTGAGGTTCAAGGCAAGTATCCTCAAACATACTGAGCTTCTACAGGCAAGTACCACTTTCCTAGAGATATCAGAAGGAATCTAAGCTCTTTTAAAAGAGTTACAGGTCTAAAATATTTCTGTGGTCTTGGACCACTGATTGACAACCAGAGCAGACCTATGTGCCCACCACTGTTGTAAATGAAGTGTAAGTTTACCTGTTATTCAATCACACTGGAAAATTATTCCCCACCTATATGGAGGATGAAATTTAAGTAGCTTAGTACACCAGACAAGAAGTTTGGAACTCAAACTGCACCTGAGCTGGGTGTCTGGACCTTGTTCCAGAACAGGATTCCTATTCCCTCCATGAATAAAGGTACAGAAGACACAGGAAGGACTCTCACCCATAAATTTCTGAACTGTCAGTGCTCAGAAAGAGAAATGTTCTTTTAACAGGAAACTGGCTTTAGGAATATGTAGAATTTCCTGCAGCTGAAAAGACATATTATATATGCCACATACTTAAACAGCATCTTATACAGTTTTCAATGATCTGACTACTACGAACAGTGGAAGTTAAAGAGGCCTTCAGAACGGCAAAGCAAGACAGAATTCTGATAAAATACACAATCCCTGGCACAAACTACTTCGATCCCTAATTGCTGATGAACAGTTTCGCTATCACTCTATCAGGATTTTACAGTATGGTGATTTTTTTCTTCAGCTACTTCATACAGTCTATGATGCTCCACTGATGCAGCTGAGTACCTGCAGCTCAGAGCATACCAGTTAAGGAAGCAGAGTTCCACAGTAAAAGGAAGTATAGTACTCATTAAACACGTCACCACTTACAGTCTTGCTGCTTCATGCACAGATATTTATCAAGGCATCAAGACTTTCATTAACTCCCTTTCCACTTTTCTTCAACTAGAACCAAAGGCGATGTACCACAAAAGAAAAGTTAAACGCAAACTTGTTATTTGTTTAACTTCCTCCGCTGCCATCTCAACTAATAACAGTCCTCACTTCCAACAGAGGTTTTGTTTTTTGAGCTTCAACTTTTCTTTGCCTTCTAATGTGAAACCTATTCATTTCTTTCCAAGGCTCTACAGTCTGCTTTGCCAAATGCCTGCAATTATCACTTCTCAGTTCTAATCCTCCCCACCTCTTCTGGCTGGTGAAAGTCATTTCTTCATTCAACTTCACTCTTGTTATTCACTGACGGCTGTTTATTCTTAGAACTCTACTTTTTGGTTTCAGGAGTGTAACCATAGGATAGGGGCTGTGAAACAGAAACTATAGAATCAGGTTGAGGTAATTAGTTTATAACCAAGGTAATAGGTAATGAAGCTAACTAACCATGGCAAGTGGCAAGGTGACTGTGGCAAGATACAATGCTGCTATGTTCCTTGTACAGTCCCTACCCAACCGGACAATAGGCCTGGGAATATTAATCTTATAAAGTAAGTTGCTATGGACAGGTGCAGGTGCACCTCTATGGATAGGTGCAGGTGCACCTGCAACAAGGATACTGCGCATGCCTGCATGAAGGAGGTCATCCAGCGGACATGGGTGCAAGACCACTGACAACCACCAGAGACCCCTGAGGACCACCGACTCAAATCACTGAGCATGCGTGACGGGGAGGAGAATATGGAAATGGATTCCAAGAAATGATTATCCTAGGACTGCCTTTTCTGAGAAAAATGATGAATATGTATGTTTTGATCCTACATAACCTGTGTGTTGGTGATCACCTGGCATGCACGTTGGGTGGAGCTATCCCCCGTGCATCCAGCGCTGCAATAAAGAATGCCTGCCTTTTAACACTACATTGGTGTTACGAGGTTTATTCCCGGATTTCGGTGACAGGAGCAGCCCAACCATTTTCGTGCTCCTTTACCAATTCCACATTATTTTCTTTCTTCAAGCTTCTTTTGCCTCCAGACAACTCTGTCCTACATAGCTTTTCTCTTCGAGGGTCTGAGGAAGATCTTAGAACCAAAACTGATCACTTAGTAAGGCCAGGTAATTCTGAGAAGTCATCTTAGCAGAGTTTCTTCATCCATGTGAAATTTGCATAAGTGAATGAGAAGAAATGTGTACACTTATGAAGCAAAGCAAGGACTGTATACTTAAATGCAAATTTCCTGTAAAAGGACTGAGGATGGTGTACAGAAAAGTGACTTCACTCTTAGCAAAATCAGTGCTTTGAGTAAACAAATGGAGAAGTCCTAGATGACTCTTTCAAAACATGAAACATAATTCAGAATACTAACATTGCTCTTACAGCTAAGGTGCTTTTCAATTAAGGTGTGAATTTCTAGCATAGAGGCTACCTGACACTAATTTACTTTATGGACTTGCTTAATGCTCATCTAAGAGATAAAAACAGATTCCAGTTCAGACAATGTTCTTGGCCAAGAATCAGAAGATCAGCAATAAGATTCTCTAACCAGTAACTGCTTTCAAATACATGATCAAACCCCACTTCCTTTTTGCTTTCTATTCCCACTTCCCAAAGAGACTTAAAGATCGCTTCAGCATGGAAAGTTGCTTTTTCACACCCCAAGGACTCCTCTGACCCTTTCGAGCAAATTACATGTCCTATATACCTGCTGATACATACATTTCTTTGGCTTATTCTTTAATTTGGTTAAAGAGCATCAAATGCACTTCACTGCCATTTATAAAGTGGTCAAGATTTCAATCCATATGAAGGAACCCACTCCACCCACAATTACAGTCAGATTATTCAGTCTTTAGAAGTGAAACAGGACAACTGTAAAGTAAAAGAAGTAGATGGAAGCTGATGGAGATTGTATAAATAGTACCTTATGTAAGTAGATAACTGAGCAAAGAAAGAAAATGGAATGAAGAAAGTGAAAATAAGAATAACTGTATCAAAAACTGCAGTGAATGCAAAATACAAAATGAGGAAAAGTGGGAGTCAATTAAGGGTGCATAAAATGGTTATTCCCCTGATTGTGGTATTTTCTCTGTGTTGGTATTCAAAATACAGTACCGAGCCCTTATTGATATAGGATATCCAAAAAGCTGTTTTTCTTACTATTTTCTCTATTAAAAAATGTAATCATCCCATTTGAAATGCATACAGAAAAAATGTTTTTTCAGACATAATCCCCATTTCCATACACATGCAGGAACTGCTATATTAGTTCTTATCCTTTTACTCCTTGATATACTATATCATATATTTTCTATACATTGATTTTGCATCAGGCAATAGGAAAGTAGTAATTTCTATTCAAGAGTTTATATCCCCAGGCTTTACACTTCTCACTTTAATTACTGCTGCAAAGAGAATGCAATGGAAGCTGAGGAGACCGTTTCTACATGATAAATAAAAGCACTTGCTTAACTCTGCAATCATTAGAACTGTGAAGGTACAAGACAGTTAACAATTGTATTGGTAGTCTAGCAGTGTGACTTGGATCTTACAAAGAACACCTCACACCAGAACAAAGGCCTTATGCCACATGGCTGAAGGGTAAATTCTGCCACACCAAAGAACTTATCCTAGAGCCCTCTAAGCTGAAAAGGAGCATCACAATTAGTTTTAACTAGCTGAGAAAAACAAGTAATACAAGAGCTAGAATAATAATTCAAAACAAAGAAAAGCACAGCACGTTTGCAAGTGAAGACTTACCAGAGTAGCAAAAAGATGATATAGTATAAAATAAATAGCAACTACTGGTGCCCACATATGTCCTACAGCATTCAGTGTCTGATCCATTACATCCACCCATCCTTCCTGTGTGAGAATCTGGAACATTGACATGAATGCCTGCAAGAAAAACAATTACATATTATCAATTCACAAATTATATTAATATGGTTTTATTGACACACTCCTCAAGTTGAGCAACCTGTTTTGGTTTGTTTTTTAAATCTTAATAAACAAATGTATTTCAATTTTTAAAGTCAGGTGAAATGCTATTCCAGATCTGAAAGAGAAATAAATAGCTTAACTTTTGACTGAACTGTAATCTGCAACTTGTAAACATGGTCCTAGCTCCATTAGCCCATGTGATGAGCTTTGTGGTTTCCTCCAGGTCTGACAAAATAGGAGACATCAGAGATCACTGTTTTGAACGTTATACTGTATTGTCATTTTTTGATTATGCTTATTCTTTTGTGTTACTTTCTAAATATACCTATAATAAAGTGTTATAACTAAATGCGACCATAAATTTATGTTATGTTAATAGCAGAAGCATTCTAGGCACCCCCCAGGTGAAACTAACCCATACAGGGTAAGGTCCAAGAACTTCCACCCGTCTCAGCCAGATTCTTCCCCTATACATTTTGTAAATAACATTCTTTGTGGAACTGTTCCTGTAACACTTTCAAATCCCTTCAAGACCGAGGGCACACGTCAAAAATAGAGGGAATAATGGAAATGTTTCAACCAACTGTCTTTGCTGATAGGACTATATGAATCCAGATAAGCCTAGAACTCAGATGTCTTAGACCTTTTAAAACTCAGCTTGAGCCTACAGCACAGAGCAGAATCTAACTCAACATGAACAACGTGTGAGCGTGATGTGTACATCATACACAGACACTGAAGACCGTGCTCTGACTCAGCCATAGATGGTATCAAACTGAAGTGGGGTTCTTGAGTTTTAAATCTCTCAATGAGGCCAAACTGTTGCACAAGTTTCTTTTGCTTTTCCCTGACACCAAAAATACTCTCTCCAGACAGCAAGGATCAAAGCTGGTATCTTACTGAAGTTTAATACATAACAAAAAATGTGTTAGAAACTGAAGACATTAACAATGCAACTTCCAGATAATAGGATTCCTCGGATTCAGAATGTTGACACAGTGATAAAGATATATTACATTTATGCTCCGTGTGCCTGACATCCCCAGCAACAGCAGCTTAACACAGTAACGCACTTGGCACAAAGAGAACAGGACTCTTCTTGTCACACCCATGAGAAAACAGCAGTACCTGGAGAGCCCTTCACATCAATTTACCCTAAGCCCAAATGCATGCTGGAAAAGCTGAAAACATGTAGATATATAAGTTTA
Organism: Balearica regulorum gibbericeps; assembly: GCF_011004875.1. Classification (NCBI taxonomy): domain Eukaryota; kingdom Metazoa; phylum Chordata; class Aves; order Gruiformes; family Gruidae; genus Balearica; species Balearica regulorum. Next base: position 158,842,112 of record NC_046184.1, on the reverse strand, counting down.
TGTCCTTGAAAAACAATAAAATGGGTTCTAATCAATCTTTTAAAGCTACTGGCAAAACTAATTGAGAGGGAGACTTCAAGTTTATATGACTGATATTCACTACAGGCAAGTACTTTGCTTGGGCACCTTATCAAGTTTGCAGAGTTTTTCAAACAAAACAATGTATTCTCTAAGTAGTCTCTCCCAATGCAAACAGGACCCTTAAGGCTACACCCACACCCTTAAGGGAGTCCACTCCAGGCTGTGATTTCTACCCTGCCATACAGGCCAATTTACTCTAGAGCAGACCGTCCACATACATGCATACAGCACTTGGTCCTGCATCTCCTCCTGGCCCTGTGTGATGTCCATATGGCCATAAGATTAATTTAATATTTGGTGACAAGAAGCTGGTTCCAACTATCTGAAATAATAATAAGGATGTGCCTGCTGGCTCTCACAAAAAAGCCCACACCAGAATCCATTCTTTCTTATCGCTGCTCTGCTCTGTGGCACTCTGAAGCAGACAGAAGCAGGAACACACTCTTTGGCTAAGACCAAGGAGCCTGAGAGCTATTTTTGCAGTTGCTTTTCAGAATTAAATCACACTAATCAATTTTTCAGAGATGATTAAGCCTACAAGTCCAAATCACTCACAAGAAGTGAAGCTAAGGTCTACATGGAACAGATCAAGGCATCCAAGTGAGCAATCGCACACATTGGGAGATGAAGTCAAACTTAAGACTTTAATTTCCACGTGAGCAACATCTTCAGCAAACGTAATGTCCCAACCTTTCCTCTGAACACACAGATTCCCACAGAGAACGAAGACTAGCATAAACTAGAAGCAGCAGAGAAAACTGCTTGCAACCACTTTTCTGTAACATTCTTGATGCCAGGTAAAGTCTTTGCTATGTCACGTGTTATGACAGCCCAAATACGGGGCCTGGCATTTGCACAGTGCCCTCTACATTATGTTCCTGCCGATAACTTTGACCTTAACTAGCATGCTGCTGACCTGCGGGCAGACCCTCCCTTCGAATTAGTGCCCCCCCACAACCACATGTGCAGACTCCTTACACTGTGCAAAATTACAAACTCTTATTAGCGATTCCTTTAGCTAATAAATCATGATGAGGGTCCTGCAAAAAAAAAAAAAAAAAAAAACCCCAAAAAACCCCCAACCCTAACAAGTGTTATCTAGCTCTGCAAAATACCTCCCCATGCTAAACATGCAGAGAAGGAAACATTTGGGATCTTTAGCTAGGAGGGGCTTTCTGTAGCCAGAGGAGCATGAGTAAAAGAAGCAGGAAATTCAGCCTCCTTTACAGCTACCAGCAGGGCTTGAGGGTGAAGAAGCCAGCCACCCCATCAGTGCTCAGCACCGCTTCCCAGCTTTCCTTCGTGAGAGGGAGGCGAGGCTAAATTGGGCAGTTGCTGTTTCCCCGCGCTCAGAGCATCTCTGGAGCCAGGGAGGTGGCTGGTCCTACCCGGCCGGTGTGACACTCCATGCTGAAATATCAGGTGGGCACTACCTGAAGTAATACACCCCACTGCTGGCTTTAAAAACATCTGAGGGACTGGATAATTGAACCAGTGCAGTATCCTTTCTTCTGAATTGCACTAAATTACCATAGTTTATTGCTTTTTAAAAAGACATATTTTAATTAATTCTTCAAAGTATAAAGATACCTCCAATACTATGTATTAATGTGGAGCCCTCATTAATACAAGCCCTAGATTAATTTGGAAAAAACATTCTTTTAACATCATAAAAATCTAATCTTCCATCTAAAACAGTTGTCCATAAAACATATGGTTATATATGGTCTTTCAATTTAATGTAACATTTTATTATAACATTAAAGTCCAGTATATGACAAAACATTAGTTTTAAGAAAACAAGGCAGTGCACAATGTATATGTGCTTCGCACCCAGCAATCTCCTTTGGAGCAAGTTATTTTTAGCTGAAAGGTATACTTTCCACTGTTTATTTTAAAATTAATTTGAAATGCAACTAGCTGACAGAATCAACATCTGTGAAGATGAGACTTAGAGATTTATGCAAATGGTGATTTTCTGAATTAATTTGGGTTATAGAAAAGACTGTCAATTTCTTTGAGTATTTATGCCCTATTACTTAATTAGCTGTTTTGATGATGGAAGTCAAACTACCTTTTTATTTATAGTGGAAGATTGGCAAAGGTTTGGTGGAACACATGAGCTGAAGTGTCAGTTCTGGTATCTTGTCCAACTATTACAGGGCTGGTGCCACACAAATTACTACTTACTTACAGTTATCATGTACCTGACTTGTAGCTGCTGCTTGTCCATAAAATATTATGGGCCAAATCCCAATGGCCTTATTCATGGAAGCAGTCCTACAAGCAGTGGGATCACTTCCGCAAATTAAGCTAACAGGATTTAGGCCAGTGGTGTGAAATGCTTGCAATCTGTTCTACCTGTGTAAACTTACCTTCTTCTCCTAACATGGTCATGAGTGCTCAATAACACCCTGAGAGAAGAGTAGCCACCCTGTAAAAATGTGGCAGTGGCACTGAGATTGTAACTGCATCAGAGAATTACGACTACATTGTTCAACTTTTTTAATGGATGATGCTTACGTTGACCTAACATTTCACAACTTGAGCTTTCTCCAAGCTCAAGGCTAGGAGCAAAGTCCTGGTTTTGCTGAAGACTGGGGCATTTTGCTGCTGAGATCAGTCGGGCCTGGCTTTTGTCTTGCGTTGACCCATTTTAAAGCATTACCAGCTCTGCAACTTGTGACACTGACTAGTCAGCACATGGCCCCAAACCCCAAGAGAAACCAGAAACATGGAAGTCAGAGACACTAACAACATGCTTTGTTTTCATACAGTGATTTTTAACATTTCTTAGCGGCCATCTTACATGGATGCCTTTACACAGACACCCTCCCACCCCCAATTCCTTCTCTGGGGGGCCCAGCCACCCCCCATCTTTCTCATGGCTCAGTATGTGCAGCCCAAGAAGATGTGCAAAAATAGAGATGGTGGATCGGTTGAAAACAGCATGACAAACATCTATGTTTTTATAGTTAGCATTAGAGAGAAAGCCAGTCCATTTGGGAACTTGCAATGGCCAAAAGAAGGGTGAAATTTGTTGCCATGGCAACACTGAGCTTGTGCCTATTGACTGTTGTCAGGAAACCATGTGAAAACATGCAATTTTAGAGGCATTAGCGAAAGGAGGAGGTCTACTTGTTCCAAAACCCATACTGTGCTTTCTTATAAAGCACTTCTGGTTTCAAAATGATTTTAGGTTTTGTCAGTTTCAGCGCAGAAGGCACTTTAATGTACAAGCTCAAAATTTAAGCCTCTGGTGTCACCATTTTCGTTAGTGTGCTTGTCCTCTCTCTATTTAGAACAGAAGGAGTCCACAGCCACAGTCCTGGCAATTTTAGGGTTGCTCTTGAGGGCAAGCCCCTAAAAATTTATTGTAGCAAATTCTGCTGATGCAGACCTCACACCATCTCCTACATTATATAGTAATGCAAATATATCTTCAGTCGCATTTTGAAAATAATATAATCCAGACGAACCCAAATTGCACATTTTGTAATTGTCTTATTGTAAAGTGATGAAGTGCTCTTTACTCAGAGCAGATCATCGGGAATCCCCCAGCCTTTGCTAGGAAGACACGCTCCTTTGGGGGGACACCATCACTCACACCATTAATCACGATTTTTGAGTACAAAATTTTCACTGACTCTATTACCCTATTAAGAGATGTTTCATTAGAAAATTACAAAAAGAAACCACAGGCTACAAAGTATACTTCTGAACCATTCATTATGAGGTGAATATGTATACAAATAAACAGTAACTAAAAAATAAGGAGAGTAACTAAAAAATAGGGAGAGACTCTTGCTTCTGGCTATCATATAAGAAGTATTGAGAAGATTTCAACTCTGTATTGCTGGAATACTCCTTTGTTATTGGTAGTTGGTCTTCTGTTTTTCTAAAACTTAAGTCAGAAAATAGAACACAAGTTCAGAGATTTTCTGTTTGTAAAAAACTGTATAATTTACTGGAGTAAATGTTTTCTCAGTCTTCAAACATTTATTTTAGTATATACATGTATCTGTTAAAATTCACTATGATGGCTCTTACTGAGGCCTAAATGGCCTCAGATTGAAATGTAAAAAATAATTTAAACATTGAATAACATCTTAATATATTTTGGCAATGTTTTCCTGCAAGAGTATCTTTCTCAGGTACTTATACCAACTTATCTAGTTAAAATGTACAGATGGTTGTAAATCTGTCTTGTCCTAGTTCTACTACAATAACTCTTTCAGGAATGTCATTGCCATTTTGCACAAATAATAAAAATAATTCTAAACCCTAATTCCATGATGATTTCAAACTTGCAGTTGGAAGGTTTTTTTCAGAAGTTATACATGGGAGTTGGGCATACAGTAAGGTAGTACTATCACTCAATTTAGAGACAGAGGCCTGATTTAATTGGAAAAGCTTAAGTTTTATTATATTCTTTTTGCTTTCTTCAGCATTTAAAAAATGAATTATACTGAATTCTTAATGATCCTACTGGCTGCTTTTCTAAGCACGTTTTCCGAAAGAGAAAGCACAGTATTACATTATTCCCTGTGGGTAGGTATATTTTGTCTTACATTTGACGGCCAGTTTCTCATACATCAAGTCCAGGTTGCTAATTACAAATTGTTGCCTAGCCATTTTGTTTGCTAAATGCATGACCCTTGAGGCTGCCTTATTCATTGTTATTTAATTGTACCAACCAATGCACTTTCACTAAAATAGATACATTGGACAACCAAACCGGAATGACAGAAACAAATAAATTGTCACTGGAACCAATCCATGTATACTCAGTCTAATCCATTATTAAAGAAATAGCAGTATTTTAATTCAGAGCAGTGTGCTTCAATAAATACATTAGCTCCAATTTCCACTGATTTTCAATGTTCTGTTCTGAATTAACGCAACACCCATAAATATCCATTATTTATACCCAAAAGGCAAACACTTATTTTATCAATACAGACAGGTTTTATAGCCCTGTGTAAAACAAGCATTCCTGTACTAATCAAGAACAACCACTTTTACAATATGAAAATATACATTATGTGTAGACATGTTTTATATAAATTTTGTACCTATTATTCATGATTGTGCATGAATCCTCTTTCTGTAACATGCAAGAGTACTGTTAAGCTGTATCCTTTGCCATGTCATCATCAGGGTGCACACATAAACTTTCTCTGTATTCCCTCAACAGCAGAAATAGAATACTTAACCCAAAGAAAGACAAACTTCACTACTGAAGGACTACAGGAAGACTGTTACACCCAGAAAATACAATTCTTTTATCCACACATATGAAGATAAACTGTTCCATGGTTATCAGAAGGAAAGGAAGACCACTAATGTAATAACAAATAGGATATATCAATGATAAGAAAATAATAAGCAGCAAGTAATCAATACATTTTATACTTGCCCGTGGGAAGGTTGTAAATCTATCCAGTTCTTCCACAAAGCAAAACATCTGTAAACTGATTGCTGACATCACGATTAAAAGGCTTGCAGTAAATACCACCAAACTCCCAAGTTTTTTTCCTGGTCCAAATATCTTATACACAAAGTCCTCTAAAGCAGGAGAAATTTTTATAAGCCGAACTACTCTAAGAACCTGCAAAGAAAGAGAAAATACAACTGTATTAATTATTTGATTATCATATTAATCACAATTTTTCACAGGAGCAGACCCTTCAAGGCCAAAAAGGGACTTGCAGCCTTGTAGCCCAGTAAATATCAGGCTGCCACTGCTTGTAACAGACCACAAGTTGTGTGTTAGGTTAAGAACACAAGCCCTGGAACCTGTGTGTACTTTGCTTTGCCTGTACTTATCCTGGCCTGCCTGGAGATTTGTTTCAGCTATTAAAAGCAGTTACCTAATGACCAGGTAACTGTTAACCTATTTTGTCTTTTGCTTAGCTTTTGATGATTGTGTGGTGTAATGCTTATTGTCACATCTCTTTTTTTCTAACATGTAGTAATAACAAGCTGTAATTTTGCATAGAATGAGCTGTCTATGACCCTTTCATAACATGCAGCATCGAGTCGTACAGGCATGGGATGACAGCGGAGGTCTTGAGAGTACAGGCATGGGACGATACTGAAGGTCCCCAAGGCTGTATTCAACTCACCTATCACCAACAGTCATCACAGAAATGCAGTTGGGTAAAGCTGGTTTTGGGGTAACAAAGGGAACAAAGACATAGGCAAAACACACCACAGGAGGTAAGTAAATCTGAATGTAATGTGGAATTACAGACCAATGAAGGTTTATAGTGTGTTACTACACATAAGAATGGCTTCAGGCAAAGGTCAAAATATATCAGTCTAAATTTAGCAACTAAGAATCCATTGCAGTGTTAGGTAAATTGCTCCAGTTTGATTATCACTACTGTTAAAAGTTCATACTTATTCTAAATGGACAGGGTCTTGAACAGTCTTTGAAGAAAGCTCTGCTTTGAGCAGCAGGCTAGATGAGATGAGAGGCCACTTCCAACCTAGATTTTTCTATTATCCTATGTTTTTTTTGTTACACCAGATTACATATTTGCATAAAGAACTGCTAACTCTTCTTCCACAAGTCATCTTTCCGTTTCAGTGACCCAAGACAAAACTTCTTGGCATTGTGTACTGTATAACCTAGGAAGTTTGGTAATGAACGTATTTTGCTATTTCATACTATACACAATGATGGAAATTTTGGGTGGCATTTCTCAATATCAGAGGTAACGGCATTGTGTGCCTCTGACATACTCGACATAACTGACACTTCTCAGTATCGTAGTGGCAGCAGAACTGTGATTGTGTGTGGAGCTCCTGACTTATTCACTGCTGCCTCTACCTTGGAAAAGCTGCTGACAGCTCTGATCCTCCTATTTCTGCCACTCATGGTGGCACAAACAGTGACATAACATCAGTATCAACAAGAGGCAGTGGCAGCCACAGCAGTTGCTGGAGACAACCGACAGGAGCATATGAGGCAAGTGAGATCCTGCAGTTCTTAGCGAAGAAAAAGTGTCTCTAGCCCAAGGTATTGCTAATATTTCCACAAGAATCATATTGAAACTGAAAGGTAGGAATTACAGTGCAATTATAGACTGACCGGATGTACAAGTCAAATACAATTACTGTGCTGCTTTTGGAGAGAAAATAAGTTTGACAGAAGGATATGGTATTGTTTACAGAAAGGCTTCACTGTACCTTGTAGCTTGCTAATAATGTACACCTTTGCATTTTGCATTAAATTCATCTCCCTAGCTATCCATCAGGTACGCAGAATATGCTAGTCATCTAGGCTGTACTGTCAAAGGAGGGAGAAAGAGAAAGTCAACTCAAGAGAGCAACTTGTTCCAAACACACACCAGACCCCTTGTGCGAGATGGGATGAGCCTTCACTGTCTTCAGTAGTTTAAAAGGGTCCTAGATGTAGAGGTTACACTGGGCAGCTTAACTTTCACAACATTAGAACAAGGTGAGATGATAAGGTTCGTTCTTTCACATTGGTACCATGAGCACATTACATATAATCTGAGTACATGAAATTGGTTACCAAGACACTGACAGACAGTGAGAGGAGCGAGATTTCCATGCACTATGAACATATAAACATGGTGTCTTCTTACTTACAAATCTCCTTGCAGTGTAAATGCTAGCTCTGGTCCCCTTAATACTAGTTTTGACACTGACTCCAGTAGGGTGAAGATTTCATGCTAGTTGGTATTCTGAGTTGTGTTTTAGATAAACTGTATTATCTGCCTTACTTTTTTTCCCCTTCCTTTGGGAAACTTTCATTGACCTTTAAGCAACACACTAATCTTATTGATACTATTTGGGTTTTTTTCATTTATTTTCATTAGGTGACAAATTGAATCTAGCAAAAGTACACTAATGAACATTTATGCATTCTGTGTAATTAGATCGCAAATTGTATTAAATTTAAGAGCTGTAGAAGGTGCACTACTTGGATTAAATATAAACATATGTTGAAAAACAAATCAAAATGAAAAATACAAAACAGAAACCACAGCTTTGTTACAAAGAATAGCTGCATCCCCTAAAAGGGACAATATTTATTCAGAAAATGACTCAGCAATATTTTCCCCAAGCACAAATACAATACCATCTCTTCAGTCCAGTAGAGGTCAAATTCTGTTCAAATCTCTCCCTTTTTTTCTGTTTCATTACAGATCTCTGCAATAATATGCAAATTCTGTCATTTCTCCACTGATTTTGTGTTCTATAGATTATAGCCATGGAATGGTGCTTTGCCGTAGTCCTTCACAGAAGGTTTTGCAAAGTGTTTTGAATGAACGTACAACGAATGCAAGAAAGATAGTTGGGAAGGTGGATGGTAGCCAGCGTGGCTAAGAGTGAATGATGTGTTGGCAAAAGGTAATGATGAAGACCAATGACTAATGCAGACTGAAATATATGCTAAGGAAAACTAGATAAGCCAAATGATATTTCTCCTTGCTATCCTGGAATGTGTCAAATAAGACTTCTGTTTTCAGTAATCTCTTTTGTTGGCTAAGAAGGAACACATTTAACCTGTCATCATTAATACCTAAAGGCCTGGAAATCTGCTTAACGTCAAGATGTTAAAAAAAAAAGACTTTTTGACCTTGGTTGATTTGAAAATGTGTTATCTAGCTTGCCCAGAAGCTTAATTGCAGGGGAATACAGTGCGTACCTCCCTTACACACTGACATCAAAAGTATTTTCCAACCTTGCTGTCATTTGCCTCTTATGGGATTTGGATTGCAAAATACAACACAAATCTTTCAGTGTAGCAGGTGTTTCTGCTTGTAAAATGTACGTATCTCTCATACATTTTGGAAAAAAAAAATCACATCCTGACATTTTCTGTCATAAAAGCTAGCACTTTTTTTTTTAAAAAACCCAAACCACCACCACCCCCACCCCACAAAGCTAATTAAATCCATTAAAAAGACTTATTATTTTATTATCAACATCTGGCTACGTTTTAATTATACTTTCAATCGTATGACTCAGTGATGATGCTACACATTTAGTCCAACACATTCATAATTTATACTTAACATTCCTAGAAAGATATCACCAGATGTAAGTGGACCCTGCCGTAATAAATATGGACCAACTATTAACTAAGTTGCTAACTGTTTTAACTTAGAGCTCCCAGCTAGGTTTCCTGTGTGCTTTTGGCACAAGAGTGCAATGACACTCCTGATTGATACAGCATCCTTTCTTGCAGGTTAGAAATATCATGCCACATTGAATAACAATATTTTACATATTTGGACAGCAAAATCAAAGCTATAATCATCTAAAAGCCTTCAAATGATACCAGGTGAAAGCACAATAGAATTTGTCATCCTGAAAGGTTTCTTGAGCAAGTTTGTAGAGCCATTTAGAAAAAATACAGGATGGCATTTGCAGAAGTCTGAAAAGGCCATCATATTTCAACCCACACTTGGGGAGACTGCTCCCCCCATACTGTAGTCACTTGATTACATGATGTGTCACTGTAACTAATCACATTTATTGACAGGACTCTGACAATATATTATTTGCCTTTATTAATTATTAATTATTTACCATGCCAATCCATTGCTGAATAATGGACAGATATGAATCCTTTAATATATTTTTTTTTTTAAAAATCCCTTTCTTTAGCACTGTAGAACATAACACACTACAGTGAATCTCAGTGCTTTCTGTGATAACTGGAACAACTCTAAGCACTTCAAAGAGGATGAATGGGGTAGCTGACAGAGGAAGAATCAGAAGTCTGAATTAATAATCAGTCTTTCTTTGTCTCTCCTTCCTGCTCTTCCCAAAAGTAAAAATGTGTGAAGAGCCTCAATAAACACACTTTCCCTCCAGATAAGGAATGGCTGGAGAGCTATAAAAACAAACACTATGATGATTCTGGAGAAGTGACCTCAGAAGACCCCCAATAACTGGAGCAGAGACTCTTAAGCACGTAACTGCCACAAAGATGAAGATTTGAAGAACCACCAGCACGTGTACTGAGGCCTCAGGCACGGAAGCGAGGAAAGCAGTGGTGGACACTACAGGAAGGTGATGCTGTAAACAGGTCAAGGCTGAACGGAGGACAGTGAATAAACTAATCCAGAACCTACTGAACAGCATAGTTCAGATAAGAAATGGGAGATACTGGAAACAGAAAGGACTTCTCAGCAAAGTTAGAAAGAAGCCTATTTCTGTAAATCAATCCAATAAACATCATTAAGAACAGACATATTTGTTAATTTAAAAATATTCTCAAAATTAGTCGATAATATATCAGTAGTCTGAGAATGGAAGTAAATGAGAGCAAAATGTTGATGGGTAATGTTTTTAATTGGTATATAGAGTAAAATGTAAAAGTAGTTATCATACCTGAAAATATGTAAACTGAGAGTGATAAAGGTCTGGGTAAATATGAAGAGTGGTTCCAATTACAAGCAGCAACTCAAACTTGTGAAGAGATGAGCTGATATATCCTGTGAAACCCAAACACCAGATCTTCAGGAGAGCTTCTAAATCAAACAGAACTGTAAAAGCAACCTAGACAAATATATAAAACAAGAAAGAGGTGTTCAAAACACTCAGTTAAATTAACAAGCTTTAGACATCTTTTTTTTTTAGACATCATGTCATGATGTCTATCAAGGTTTTGTATAGCAAAAATAAAGATCTCCATAATATTTACAAAACCCACTAATAGTCTAAATAGAATAAGCAATAAATAATACATTTCCTCGTATTGGCTCATATTCTTCCTTAGAAATGTACACTTCATGAAATTTTCTGAAGTTTCAATGTAGACATGTAGATTCCACAATTTGGAAGGCATGAAATAATAAATCCAGCCAGTTGACCTTTTGTTTTGTGTATACAGATGAAAAGGAGAAAAACTGATGAGAATTTTTTTCAAAATGTGAAGCAACACATATGAGCTCTCTGAAGAATTTTAAGAGATATAAGGAACAAAGCAAAAAATAAAGATCTCTTGTTTGAAAATTGCTACTTCAATTTTCTAAAATGTCCATAGTACAACAGCTGAAATAGGTAAAAAGGGGGTGATGGGCCTTAAGCATTAAAATAAATTAAAAAAAAAGAGGAAATTCAAACCCAGTCCAGAACTGGTAAACTTTCACCATTTTAAAAAGAGATGGTGTTAAAGAAGTTGGGCAAAGAGAGTAAAGTGGGAAGTTACAGGCGAAGAAATCTACTTGCAGGCACTGGATGACCGTGGGATTCTTCCAGAGGCCTCTCCTAAAATATTTACACACTAAAATGCAAAATGTTCAGCTTGAAAAAAGGGAGACAATTTTGCATAGGTTTACATCTTCAAAATTTATTTTCTCTTTCTTCTCTCACTACCAAAAATCCTTCCTCACCTGTCTTCTTAATTTACCACTGTACATACTCTGAGATACTCTTTCCCTCACTTTCCAGCAGCCAGGAAACCCAACGGAAAAGATGTTTTTCCTTGACTCAGCAATTTTCCCCTCTGATTTTTTACATACTTTGGGGCTTAAAAGAGACACTGAAATAACATTAGGTGGCATCTATATACAACTACTATTTTCAAAATGCTGTGCAAACATTAACAAAATACAGGTCAAACCTCCTTTGAGCAAAAGCATTATCAGCCTTTTAACATGGAGAGATTTACTGACTGTGGGCCGTAAGGTTTACTGGACTTGGCAGGGGATAACAAAGCTAGAGAATAAGATTTTAATCCTGAATCTGACAATCTCTGGGATGCTGCCTTAAGTACTTAGATTATTTAAAATTTAAACTCTCCAGTCCTTCAAAAATATATTTATCAACATGAAAGAGGGGTTTTGTGTGATAGCTAAATAAAATTTCACATACTTCATGTGTACAGGACTGTCACAAGCAGGAGTGGAGATGGAAATTGAATACTGAAGCTTATGTCCTATGTTAATTCCACTAGTCCACACAGCTGTTTACGAGCAGTGCCACCAGCTACATTATAGGGCTTCCTCAAGGTATGCAAAATAGTTATGAGGCTTTAAATGTCCTCTGAATGACTAAATCAAGGTGAAATGCTTCAGAGCACTCAAAAAATTTCCTTACATTAGGGAAAAAATATTACTAAGAAATATTTGTGTGACTTCAGGCATACAAGGAACCATGTACACCGTGTAGGGACACTTCCATGCTCATGTTCTTGAATGTATCTGGTCAGTTTTTCAGCCCTTGCTCTGGCAGCTCAAAGAGCTCAAGAAGAACAATGAGCCAAGTTTGAAGAAACTAGCCCTCTACATGAAACACAAGGAAAATGTTTTATCAAAAATTTTAAAATGAAAGCTCACTTTTAAAGGAAAAAACCATCTACTTGAGTCCTGAAAGAATAAAAGGGACGAATCAGGAAAAATGGAACAGTGGGTAGAAAGCAGCTGGAATTCAGCTTCAGAGCAGGTGGAATAACAATGCCATTTAAATACACACACATCCATACTTCAGAGCACATAGGCTTCCCATTAGGACAAGACTAACAAATATGTTAAGTGTATTTTAATTTATTCTAAAAAATGTGTGGGCGGGATCATTTGCATTTTACATGCTTGTCAAACGAATTCAAACCACTAGTACTTAAAAATGTATCAAACGGTTTGCATAACATCTGATTACATTTATACACCTGTCTTCCTGCTGACAGAGCCTGTATTTTTTTCGTTCCTTGTAATTAATTACAGGAGAAGATTCAAAATATCTGACTGGAACTTTTTGTTTGGTGTGAAATGTAATACAATTTTATAGACTTTTTTTTAAACTGAAAGCACTCCTTTCACTGCTGTAGAGACAGGGGAAAGGCAAATTCTTGTAAGAAGCCAGAGCAGACCCACACAGAAAAAGCAGGTGTAACAGATGAGCAGCCACTAGCCACCAGGTTGCCAATTTTGCTTTGGGCAGGCCAAAGAGGAGCTACCAGGAGTGGGCTGCTTCTCTGAGGCCTACCTCCCACTTAGTCACCTGGAAGTTTTATGGTTATTAATGCAGCCTTCAGCAACACTAACTTTTACGAGTAGCCCCTTAACATTTTTTTGCAGAGGCAGAGCTCAGTATCAGCCAACACCCAACAGTGACAGATCCAGCTCGTTTTCTTTGTAATTGTGGCTTACTTGAGAGGTTATCAAGCTGGTGGGAAAGTCAAGAATTCTTCCGAGTAGGATCAGTGGGATTAAGGGCAGAGACCTGCAGCACTTCCCCTGCTACCAGATTTGACACAGCACCCGATCTTTCCTTCAGTCAGGACAGGGCAAAGGCTACACAAAGGCAGCAGTGCAAAAGGAACCGAGGAGGAAGTGTATAGGAGCACCTGGTTTTGAACTCGGGTTTTCAGATCCTTTAAAGCAGTACTTGTAGGAATCTCACATGTCTCCAATAAGACTTCTAGTCTGTAACCTCTTTTAATGGAAGACAATGTGGCAACTGCACATAAAACCAAACATCCATCACTATTCTCTCTAGGTATTAAGCAGGTAAAGTCAACATCCTCAACAACAATTACCAAAAAGAGTTTGAAACTCTACTCTTTCCAGGTTCTCAGATACCACATTGGGGTTTTGAATCATCCTGCTAAAAGTCTGGTTTTGCTTAATCTGCAGGGCTGATGTATACCAGTTGAAATGCTCATCAGAAGCTCTTACTACTGGGCATACAAAATTAGGCAACCAATGGGATCTGGGTTTAGAATTCATTTCTGTCTTGAATCTTTTTGTCTAACCTTTGCCTCCTTTCTCTGGAGTCTGTCTTCTCTTTCCAACAAAGAAAACAGTGGGTTTTTTCTTGGTAGTGGGTATCTGAGTAACTTCACTTAGATTTGTCTACTGAATTTAAGTGGATGTATTTCTACAGTTCTAGGCTACCACGTGTGGTCCATAGAATGGACTGTGTGAGCTACTTTATTAGAACATGTCTGCTCTGAAGGCCAGCAGCATCCAAGATGACTTCTGGAAAACATATCTGAAAGCCAGATGTGTTTGCTCTAATCTGTCTGGCTATTTCCTTTAGCAAAGGGAATCCTCAGTGCTGTTGGCTGCTCAAGTAAGCTCCCTCTGAAAAGGAAAGCTTCCTGCAGCCCAGTCTAATGGAAAATACGGAGCAACAGCAGTGCACCCTGCTCCAACCAGTCTCCCTCACCAAGCAACCAAACCAGGCACTGTGGAATAATCCACATTGTTTGAGTATTGAGCCTCTTCAAGGCTCTTTAAAAACAATTTCTTTGTATGCCCTGTGCTGCAAAGAACATTTCAAAATAACTGAGTAGGAAATGACCCCAGCTCATCAATTTCTCCTCTCTCCCAGGATTTTTTTTACTCTTCTGCTTTTCTGATACTGTATTTTATACTTCCTCCATAAGATACTAGGGGTTTGTTCTTGTTTGGTTTTTATAATGTCTCTAGTAAAAGCATCACAGGTAAAAAAAAAAACAAACAAAAAAACCAACAACAAATGGACATCAAAAGAGTATGCCTGACAGATAAAAAAATACCTTTCTCTATTCCAGACCAATTTACCTTATATACTTAGAAATATAAACATGTAGAATGTAAATGCATTTTCTGACAGCCTCCCCACTAATAAATCAATAATCTAAGCTATGCAGAGGCAGAAAAATATATCTTTAAAGAAAACTAGACATTGGACAGAATTATAATACACTAGTCTACATGACATACTCATCTTCAATTATTAAACCCTGGCAAGTATTTCTATTGGAAAAAACCCTACACTTGAAATAGATGTTGAAGAGAGTGTTTCTAGCACTGATAAATAAAAGCATAATTATACTATAAGTTCAGTGCCAAAATAGAAATTGCACATGTAGCGTTTCCTATTTTGAATATAAATAGAATTAATGTTATTTTGTTAGGAACCCAGGCTCTACTTGCTGTGTCCTGGGCATAAAGCAAAAATGCCTGCCATGAAAAGTTCATGATCTCAAGCTTTAATGCTGACTTAGTTATTTGTTTCTGGCCTAGGATATTACACTGCTTTTGGCTGTGATAGAGTTAATTTTCTTCTTTGTAGTTTGTATGGTGCTGTTTTGGATTTGTGCTGAAAACAGTGTTGATGTTTTTGTTACTGTGGAGCAGTGCTTACACAGAGCCAAGGCCTTTTCTGCTCCTCACCCCACACCACCAACGAGTAGGCTGGGGGTGCACAAGGAGTTGGGAGGGGACACAGCTGGGACAGCTGACCCCAACTGACCAAAGGGATATCCCATACCATATGATGTCATGCTCAGCATATAAAGATGGGAGAAGAAGTAGGAAGGGGGGACGTTTGGAGTGATGGCATCTGTCTTCGTAAGTTTTTAAGAGATCAGACACAAATTCTAAAACCAAGATAAATTAAAAAATGGGTATCAACTCAACCTCCCTTAAAAAAAGGTAGATTAATAAAGCTTCATAATGTTACGGACTAAAGGGTTTAAAGTTGGGCACTTGAGCCTGACTCTCAAAGGTATTTAGACATTTAAAACCCCAAGAGTACAAATCATCAAATTTTTGACTTCTGATTCCTCCACCATTGGTATTGCCTTGTGGGTGGAGGAATCACAAGGAATATACTGCTGTCATGTGCTCTAGACTAAGAATATCCTCTCTGGCTCCAAAGAAGGACTGTGTAATTACTGAAGCCAGGGAAACAGCAGTAACCATAAAGCTAGACACGTGCCAAATCCAAGTAACGGTGATCAACACTTCCAGAGAACTGGTCTCGGTGAATTGCAGCATTGGTGGCTTTATCACTCAGCTAAAGTGACAATTCACAGTGCCCATGGAAATAAGTATATTTAATGAAGAATGCTACAGTACTGATTTCACTCTTGATTCAGGAAAAACAAATATTTATTTGAAACTATGCCTGTGCATTAGTACCAAAGACCAACTATTTTTTTTTTTTTAAACTGAATTAAACAGTACTAAAAAGACATGTAGGCAAGGTTCTAGGATCTCTAGTGCATGCTCTACAGTAAAATCCTTGACCAGCTAATGACTTAAGTAGGCTCCCTGCGAGAATGTCACTTATAAAGAAACTTTTTACCTCTACTTCACTGGTTCAGGAGCATAGCCTCCTCTTTCACCAAATTCATGACTGAATAAATGGGGGTTTTTTGCAGTGTGCTCTTGAGGTTGCAACACTATTTTGGTTATGCTTAAGGGCCTTCTTGCAGCTAAGTATATGCTGAATAAAGATGATTTAGGAAGAAGTACTATATTCTTTAAAGACAGTGTTTTGTCATTTTTTTAAAGTTAAATTCTTCTGGATGTTACACTCCTGCTAGGGAAAGATAGGAACTCAGCAGCCATGCATTGCCTGCAGACGTTATACTTTAAGCCTCAGCTCATTACCACTGACATTTTGTTTCAGGAAATTACCTTTCAAAAGGTTGTAAGATAGGGCTGTCAGCCATTGTCAGACAGAGGAACTTGAACAAGTTAGCAAAAAATTCTTGGAATGCTTAAGGGAATAAAAAAATTACGTACTAAAATGTGCTTGACATTCACATTTTCTACTTTGGCTTATCTTGAAAAATATACAGATGGTCATTTCAGCATACTCACCTCAGCTAGGTAAAATTCATCGTATTGTCTCTTAAAATTTTCTCCTTTGTAGTAGTTACTAGCAGCAACAATCACATCTACAGCCACCATGCTTAGTATGAACATATGAAACACGGATGACCTCATCATTTTCTGCAAAAGAAAATTTTATCATCAAAATGAGTCAGACCACATGTATTATACAGTTTTATTACACTGTCAAAACATAATCAGTTATAATAATATGTTTTTATAAAGCTTCTTTACATGACTGTAATTTACTAGTCTTTAAAATGTATTCAAATGTATTACTTCAACTGGTTGGGTTGTGGGGTTTTTTTCTTTTTTTTTTTAATTATTTTTCAGTTTTTTATTTGCCAATAGACTACTTACTGAAGTTTTATCATTTATAGAATCATAGAATCATTCTGGTTGGAAAAGACTCTTAAGATGATTGAGTTCAACAGTTAACCTAGCACTGCCAAGTCCAACCACTAAACCATGTCCCTAAGGACCACATCTACACATCTTTTAAATACCTCCAGAGATGGTGACTCAACCACTTCCCTAGGCAGCCCGTTCCAATGCTTGATAACCCTTTCAGTGAAGAAATTTTTCCTAATATCCAATCTAAACCTCCCCTGGCACAACTTGAGGCCATTTCCTCTCATCCTATCACTTGTTACTTGGGAGAAGTGACTGACACCCACCTCACCACAACCTCCTTTCAGGTAGTTGGAGAGAGTGATAAGGTCTCCCCTCAGCCTCCTCCAGACTAAACACCCCAGTTCCCTCAGCTGCTCCTCACAGGACTTGTGCTCCAGACCCTTCACCAACTTCATTGCCCTTCTCTGGACAGCTCCAGCACCTCAATGTCCTTCTTGTAGTGAGGGGCCCAAAACTGAACACAGGACTCGAGGTGTGGACTCACCAGAGCTGAGTACAGGGGAACGATCCCTTCCCTTGTCCTGCTGGCCACACTATTTCTGATACAAGCCAGGATGCTGTTGGCTGCCCTGGCCACCTGGGCACACTGCTGGCTCGTATTTAGTCAGCTGTCGACCAGCACCCCCAGAGCCTTTTCATTTAATCATTGAATCAATGAATATAATTTAATATGATATTCATTGTTTTAGTACGTTTTTAAAGCATAAACTGTACCTGTAACTACTCAGTTGCCTTGGTTAATACTCCTTCACTATGATTTCTTCATGCAGATCTTAATGACTTATTGCTCAGGAACAAGTAACATCAACTCTATCTTGTGCATTGCTTTTGCTCAAGAAAGGCAAGTAATATGGTATTCATCTGATGTCAAACTATTGCCTAAAAGTATAAAACATATCTACATTTAGTAGATATACACATCTAGGCCAATGACCTGTGAAGTAATTCACAGATAATTCATGTATCTGTGCACACAATGCTTTGTGTCGCTGCTGCTGCAATCTCACAAGAGAAAAGAGAAATGGAGGCATGCAGCACTGGCCAAAAGTTTACATCCATGAGTTGCCAAAACAGTAGTGGTAAGAGGTACGCCAGAATTTCAAAGAACTAACTTCTCGGCCTCCACCACAAAGAGCATGGACTTATGATTTACCCTGTAAACTTAACCACTGCCCTCACCGGGCCAGCCACAGCTGTTCCAGTAGAAGCTGGAGTTAAACAGGCAGAATGTAGTGTTTGAATCTTGACCATTCATCTTTGAATGAATGGTCACTAATATCTATATTTTTTACAATCTTTCACAAGTAATACAGTTTATGTCATTAATGCTTATTTGCAAACACAACATAAGTTATGCACCATTATGGTTCTTTGTGTGTAAATTCAAGTTGTGTTCACATTGGAAAAAGCCATTTTTATTTGCTCCTGAGTTTATATGTAAAGGTGCCTGACAAAATTTCAGGCAGAATAAAACTTAAAATATGGAAGAACTCTGCTTCTTCTCAACTTCTTCCTAGAGACTATGTGTGCCTGTACCAGTCTATATTCACAGAATCACATACAGGTTTGAAAGGATCTCTTGAGATTATCGAGTCTACCCCTGCCTGCTCAAGCGGAGTCAGCTAGAGCAGGTATTCCAGAACTGTGTCCAGTCAGGGTTTGAATATCTTGATAGATGAAGACTGCACAACCTGCCTGTGCAACCTGCTCCGCTCCTTGACCATCTCCACAATGAAAGAGTGTTTTCTTGAGTTCAGATGTTCAAAATTAGACAATGTCCCACTGGGAGACAGAAGAAAAATAAGATCACAGAATCTCTGAGATTGGAAGGGGCCTCTTGAGATTATCTAGTTCCACCCCTCTGCTCAAAGCAGCGTCACCTACCGAAGGTTGCTCAGGACCACATCTAGTCAGGTTCTGAGTACCTCGAAGGATGGAAACTCTACAGCCTGCCTAAGCAACCTCATCCTGTGTTTTTACAGTGAAAAAATTTTTCTCATGTTGAAATGGAACTTCTTGGTCTTTCAGTTTGTGCCCATTGGCTCTTATCCTACCACCGGACACTATTGAGAAGAGCCTGGCTCCATGTTCTTTACTTCCACCCATCAGGTATTTTTCCACACTGGTAAGATATCCTGACCTTTATTTTCTCCAGGCTAAACAGCTGCAGCTCTCTCAGCCTTTCCTCATATGGAAGATGCTCCAGCCCCTTTACCATCTTTGTGGCGCTCTGATAGACTCAGTCCAGTATGTCCACATCTTTCTTGTACTGAAGAGTCCAAAACTGGACACAACATTCCAGATGGCCTGAGTAGAGGGGATCATCTCCCTCAGCCTACTGGAAATGCTCTTCCTAATTCTTCCCAGAGAATTGTTGGCCTTCTTTGCCCCAAGAGCACATGGCTGGCTCATGTTCAACTTGTTGTCCACCAGGATCCCCAGGGCCTTTTCTGCTAAACTGCAGCTGATTGGTGCCAAGCCTTTACTAGTGCATGCAGTTATTCCCTCTTTGGTGTAGCACTTTGCTTTTTCCTTTGTTGAACGTCATGAGGTTCCTGCTTGGTCAGTTCCCTAGCCTATCGAGGTCCCTCTGAATGGCAGCACAACCATCTAGTGTATCGGCCATTCCTCCCAGTTTTCTATCATTTGCACACTTGTTGAAGGTACACTCCTTGCCATTATCCAGATCATTAAAGAGGGTATTGATGAATCAAGAGTGGCCTTGCAATAACAATGGTCAGCTCCCTTAGCAATCATGGGTGCTTCTCATCAGATTCCATATGCATTTGTATGTCCAGTTTGTTTAAATGTTTCTTAACTTGATCCTCTTCCACCAAGAAGGCATTATGGCTCTACACTTTCTCACAAGTCTCGGGGGCTTGAGATTCCTGAAAGTCAGTCTTACTCATCAAGACAGAGGTGAAAAAGGCATTGAGTACCTCAGTCATTTCCATGACACCAGGTCCCCATACTCATTCAGCAGCAGGCCCACATTTTTCCTAGACTTCCTTTTGCTGCTCTTATATCTGTAGAAGCCCTTCTTTTGGCCATCCATGCGCCTTGGCAGATTCAACTCCATGTGGGCTTCGGCTTTCCTAACCCTATCCCTCCACTCTCAGACAGAATCTTTGTATTCCTCCTGGGCCACCTGGCCCTGATGCCACCTCTTGCATGTTTCCTTTTTACTTTCGAGTTTTGTCTAGACTTTTTTGTTCATCCATGTGGGCCTCCTGCCACATCTGCTTAAATTCCTGTGCTTGGAAGGGGACGATTTTTGAGCTTGGAGGAGGAGATCCTTGAAAATCAACTAGCTCTTCTGGACCCTCTTCTCTCTAGAACTGTATCTCATGGCATTCTTCCAAGCAGATACCTGAACATGAAAAAGTCTGCTCTCCTGAACACCAGGGTTGTGGTTCTGTCTTTGGGCTTTGTTCCTTCCTTGCAGGATCCTGAACTCCACAATCTTGCGGTCATTGCAACCAAGACCGCCCTGAACGTCACAACCTGACCACTTCCTCCTTGTTTGTATGTATGAGGTCCAATCAGAATACCTGCCCTCATCAGCTCACATGTGTTAGGAAGTTACCATCACTGAAATCCAGAAATCTGGATTGTCTCCTGCTGTGCTGCCCTTGTAGCAGATATCAGAGTAGAGAACCAGGGCTTGTGAATGTGAGGATGTCATAGAAGAATGCAAAAATTAAGTAACACACACTTTTACATTTGTAAAGATATATTAATGTGTTAGAAGATTCATATATACAGTTGTAAAATACTGTCTCAGTCTTTGGTGAGCTGAGGTTGTTACATCGATAAAGAAGTGTCCACATTTACATTTTATGTTTAACCCTGCCTGGAGCTCAGGGTCTTGACCAAGCCACTCTTCATACTGCTGGGGTTTTTTTGTGATCAAATTAGAACACGATATGGTAAGTATGGGAGGCTGCAAGGACTAGCACTCGTTCAGGCTTTTAGCAAAGACTTGTACCTGCCTACAGGAGAATTCATGTCCTGTTGAGTTTCACTGGTGTTTTAAGGTAGTTTGCGTGAACTGAAGCTGAGTGGAGACTAAGACAGCTCAACACTCCTCATGCAAGCTGGCTTCCTTTTGACCCTAGTGGCATGAAATGGTTGTATATTCCAACCTAGAAAGGGAGGCTTAGGAGATAAAGCCTGACAGAAATTTACAGAAGAAGCCTGGGCTAAGAACAATGTCTAAAGTGCAGTGAAGTCATCAAAATAATAGAGTGGCTAAATGAGGTCTTGCTTTTATTTTTAATCCATGAGGCAAGCTATAAGAATACAATAATTGAACATAGGGCTATTGGCATCAATCATGCATTTTTGTCAGTGGTGTGATTCAAAACAGGTAGCACATTTCTATTTTACACAAGTTCTAAACAGATAGTTAGTCTCTCTGCATATTTTACACTGTATTTTTAATAGTGTCAAAATTTCCTTCATAGTAACCAAGTATTCTGCCTCAATTGTGAAAGGACTTGCTAAAAGGAACTAGTAAATGAGGCTGTCAAATGAACTTTTCTCTCCTGTCTCAAAAACTAACAGGGAAGCAAAATGGTAATACAGGAAGAATAAAAATGCATAAACTGCCTTGGTATACATGTACATATATGCATACTTTCTCATACAGTCTGTACCTTTGGACACTCATAAAAAAGATTTTCCAGTGGTATATTTAATGCTTGAAAATAAATTGTAATAACATAAATAATATCTTAATTGCAGTATGATTCAGTAAAAGTCAGCAAAGCTCCTTGTCAATTACTAAAGGTCACCTTCCCACTTCAACTAAACTGAAAGGAGACAATTTAGCTAATAGAGAGTATTATGTTGGCATAACACAATTCAACACCAAGACAATAAGGGAGGAGGCTCAGACAGGGTAGAAGCTAGGCACAGGCTACGTAAAGGCAGGAACAGCTGGCTAGAGGCAGCAGGTTAGGAAATGGCTGTGGCAGGCAATGTGAAAAGCAGCTAGCTGCTGGCAGAAAGACAGAGAGCCCACGGGGCCAGCAAGGTGGCGGTATCTGAACAAATACACATGCACAGCAAAAACACAATGCTGAGGAGACCCAAAAAAGAAATTTGTTATTTTTAAATCCCAAGACTGGCCTGCTCACGGGGGCCAGACTGGCCCCTGTGTTTCTTAATTTTTTTTCTACAGCACGTCAGAATCTAGCTGCTCACTTGTCAGGAACACTATGCATGATAAGCATCTTTCCTGTTCACCTCTCAGAGACAGAGACACAGCCTGCAATATCCTTAGGAGATCAATCACAGTGCTCTGGCTCACACACCTACTGTGCCCAACTTTCCCCCTACTTTAATCTGTCTTAAGTTTGTTCTTTCTGCATCACAGAATTTTAATTTGGATTTGTACCCTTGAAATGGTTCAACTGCACCTCTGCTGTAATGTTTGATCATAAGAGTTCACTGTCTCTTTCCACATTTCTGTATGTGGAGCAAGGTCTAAGAGAAAGCTGAATTTAGCCCACAGCACTTGCCCAAGCCTTAAAAATCATTTTGGATCACCGGATCAGCAGCGTGTCATTTGGATTACAGCCCTTTTCAGAGCACACAGCCATGGAAAATTTTCTGTGCAAACCTGAAAGAAGAGACATAATGCCAGTTTTTGTTCTTGTTTAATTTACTGACCTTTTTCAGCCCTTGGATGTGTGTTTCTTAAACTGTGTAGGAATAAGATGAAAGAAATGTTCTGATGTTGCTGTCAGTTAGTTGCATGATGGGAAAATTGTGTCTAATATTAAAGTGGACTTAAGATTAGCTGTATTGAAGCAGTTTCAAGTGAAATGTCCCGTTGCTACCATCAATCAACTACAACAGTGAAGAATTTCTTACGTTTATTATGAATTGCTTCTAATACTGGCATCTGGCTTCATGCAGGATGACGATTCTCAGTGTTCAGGACACTGTGAACAACGTGGATGGCACAGTGCATTAAAGATGCAATGGCCATAAAAAACAATACATGACCAACCACTAATGATCCAAATTCTTTCAGTGTCTGGAAACGCACGAAGGAGTTCAGGATTTGCTTTGTGTGTAGCTGGGAATTTCATGAAAGCAGAAAAGACTTTTAAAACACTACTCATTTATTTAACATTAGGAATGTGCTTGTTACAGCTGAGGAACTCTAAATGAAGAATTGTATGGAATATCCTGGGTTCACCCAAAAGCTCCAGTAAGCAATGACACTGGAACTGCTGACAGGAGAAGCCTACATGGATCACTTAGTCTTATGGAGCATTACCATGCGTGGCCTAAAGCAGTCTCTGTCACTCCAGGAGTGCTGCTCTAATACTCCTTCCACCTCCCTGCACGGCAGAGGGAGGATGAGTGACATAAACTGGCCTTTGCCAGCTCACTGCCATGGAGAAAATCCACAGCAGCTGCCACCTTACACAGCCAGGGCCACACAGCCCCTGGCTCAGGAAAGCAGTCACGATGCAAACTAGAATAATTGAAGACACAACTACATTTTCCTAATGCTAAACCCCTTTTTGGGGCTTGATAAGTACATCAGGTCATTCCTTGTACCACCATCCTTTACATGGGATTTTTGTTGCAAGGCTATAATAGATCTTGCTTACTAAGCAAGCAGGTAAGTGTTGCAAACGTTTACGGTCTGACTGACGTAATAATAAAAAACCACATGGGTCATGTCGCCCTGGTATTACTAACTCAAAACTGGCCAGGTTGGTAATGTTCAATATTACCATGTGAAAATTCATGCTGCATTTGACAATACTTAACACTCTTGGTGATGGTCTAAGAAAAGGAAAAAAAAAAAAAGAGGACAAGTTGGCTTGTTGGAGAATAAAAAATTACTGACAAAGCCCTCAAGCTTATTAGTACTGAGCAAGACACGGTGAGGATTTGATATGCAGAAAAGCTCTGCTTATTTTGGTCGTTTAGTGTGTGAAAAGCTTAGAGTGTGTAATTGTCAAACTGGCAGGGTAGCTCTCAAAAGTACCAACCAATTAATGAACAGTGTAAATATCATTTAACTAAAAGACTTTGATAATCACTATATAGGTAAGCAGCTTCTTTCCCGATTTCGATACTCTTTAGTTGTGTATTCATCAACACACAACTGTTGGAAAAACGCAGTTGTACCTCTGTCTCTTTATATTTTGGATATACTTTAACACTTCATAAAACAATAGCATCTCCTCCTCCACGTTTTAGTAGGATGGCTCAGGAAAGCTGCTTAGCTCCTTTTCATCTTCATTAGCTTTTGCTATTCGCCCAAAGAAGCTAGGTCCTGATAAAAGATTCCAGCCAAGCTTCCAGCTATGGCTGTTGAAAGACCTTATACTGGTTACATGATTATTGTGGTTAATTTTGTACATATCGCTCTAATGATAGTGTAGGTTATTTGTACTCATGCCTACATATGTCTACTGGAAGATCATCCTGTCTGGTAGCTAGAATAGATTTTGATTTGTTAAAGTTGTTGTTTAGATGGGCACAAAAGAGTTGGGTGATATTTTCAAATAGTTATCACAACTGCAAATGTTACGTTTGTGCTAATTCAGTCTTTTTTACTTATGGGCCTGTTGCAACCTAGCTCATATCACTGCAGTGGCATGAAGGCAAATATGACTCCCAGCTTATTTCAGTGCACAGTACCGCCATGACTTGTGGTGGTGGTACATTCTGTGACTGCACCATAAGTCTTATGGTATACGATGATTTCTTAAAGCCCCATTAGCTGGGGTCATAGGGGTATCACAGAGTTTCACAGAATACAGAACCTTTGTTCAGAAGATCTAAAAAAGCATGACTCAAGTTCATTACAGCAACACAGAACACAGTAAGTCAAATAAAAAATGAAAATGTGTTTTGAGTAAATTATCTCTTTTTTTTTTTTTGGCAATTTCTTCAGAGCTTGGACCACAACTTCTGAGTACATGTAGAGGGATCATAGCTTTCATACAGCAGGGCTCGTTTAAGTTGTATGTATAGAATTCATACCACTAAAAAAATAACATGGGAAACAGTCATGCAAGGTGCTAGCCAATCTTGAGTTGATGTTCAAAGCAGGAGACATCACATGTCTCAGAAATTATTATAAGGTACTGGTCCTGGAACAAAACTAGAAATAGCAAAGAAAACTTGACTTCTAGGATTCTATGTGACATGATTTCTAAGAGTCACTGAGCAAAGGTTCAATCTTGGTCTAAAGAAAAGGGCAAGTTTTTTGATCCTATATAGGTTTAGTATACTTGTGGTGTTTATTTTATCCTTTTTTTTTTTTTTTTTTTAAAGTGCTTAAAGATACCTTGACTATGAAAGGAGCTTTAGAAAATCACATTCTATACACTGCTAATCATAGATAATTCATAGCCTGAATAGGATAAATTTGATTTTCATCTTGTTGGTTAATGGCCATCTGAGCAAGTACAAAATTGTGAAATTGCAGGAAATTTTCCCTTTTGTTTGCAGAACATTGTAGAGCATTTTACAAGCTGTGTAACTAATTTTCTATAAACCGTTTTGCTTTCAACTTACTTTATGACTGCCTGACAAAGATATGCTTGTAAGGAGAATTTAGCAAATTATTCTCATGCTCTGCAATCTGAACGTTTCTGAAAATTATTAAGCATTAACCACAAATTCTAAGGGAACAGGCTTTTAAATATCTTACATTGATGCAGTTACATATTAGTGTGGGATAGTAAAAACCTTTGTAAATCTGAGATATCATCTAGTGTATTTGAGGGGAACTTCCAGATGCTAGACAAATTCAAGTAATTCAACTTCATTGGGGAAACAAGGTGAAGGGTGAGTTTTTAATTAAAGACACTGAAAGGAGTGGCATTTACATACTGCAAAGAAAACAAGTCAGCAATCTCAGCTCAAATGTTATTAACCTTGCTGATGGCAGGCAGTCTTGGCTTTCCAGTACAGGCTGCCTGAACCAGTGCAACGAGAACAGCGTGATTCTTCACCAGTTCAGGCTATAGAGACTTGCTTTCATATTTTTTATGATGGGAGAGAAACTTCTCAGGGTAGTGATGTAGTAGAGACGAATGTAAAGACTCTAAGATCCATAGTCCAATGAAAAATTTCCTTGGAAACTCTAGTTACATTAAGATCACCTTAGCATAGATAACTTTTGTGACCAGTTGCAGGAGATAATACAGAAGGTATGGTGATATTCAAGGAAACACCCACCTCCCCCCAAAAAACCCAGCCAAACCCAAACCATCATAACTCTTGCAAGTTTTAGAATATACAATTGGAAACCTTTCTATAAATGTTAACTGGCTGCAGCAGAGGTGACACTGGTCTCACAGAAAGAGCAGCATAGATAGTAAACTGTCCCGGCTTGAAAAATATTCTACATTTCGCTTTGCTGTGCTTCTGTTTCCATCTTCTACCTCATCTGATTACTATGTAAAACTCAAGGTAGGCCCTGATTTGAACTATGTGTTTTTACAGGGCCTCCTACTACGCAGCCTCAAAATAAGCTGGAAATGGGACGATGATTACTGAATAATGGCAACGTTTCAGGATATGCAAATATGTGTTCTGATATGTAAGCAGGGTCTTGCTTTTCATGCTATCACAATACGGTTTTTAAAGCAAATGTCATTTTCAGATTATATATAGCTAAAATCATACAGATATCAGCAATTGCCAAGGACTATCTTCCAATAGTCTAAATATCTCTGTAATATTTGAAAATACAAGCAATTCATGAACCTGTCATATTGTACCAGATTCTCCTGCCTTTTTGCACAACAAATTTTGATTTTAAAATAGGTAACTACTTAAAAAAGGCAAACAATTCTGGTCAAAGGAACCAAGTAAAGTCAACAACACAAGAAAAATGAGAAAATACACACTTAGGAAGAAAATTAATGGAAATAATGATAGAAAGCTTACTGAAGAGAAATGAAAAACCGTAAGATATAACTTTTCTGAGTAAAAAAACTTTAAAGGCAAAAAAGTTTCTCTCAGAAATTAGACACTTTTTTCCTTACATGCTAGATTTGACAGCCAAAGTCCTACTTTTGCTATAGGGTTAAAGAATAAGTGTGGCATACGCCTCCCTCAGACTAGCTGCATCCTGTTACTTCATACTCTGCAATAACAGAATAAAGCAGTAGTATGGGTATGCTCCTGTATGCCTCTTACTAACAGTAGCCACTTTTCTCCTCCCACAAACTTCTAAGAGAACAGACAAAAAGAGAACTGGTGACTCTTCTGCCCTAAAAATCCATGAAATAATGGCTTCTTTGAAACTAAATGAACCTCCTCCTCACCAGTTTATAAATCAGCTAGCACAGATACATCATTTTCTTTGCAAAAAGATTGAGAGGAAGTAAGCAGCCTTTCAGTGACTGCAATCCGACTGAGAGAAATGGAGACGAGCAGCTGCAACATAAAAGAAACCTAAAAATACTACTTAAATTGTTCATGATAACAATAATGCATAGAGATTGTTACCTTCCCCTCAGATTTTAGAACTGTTAGTAAATATATCATCACCTCAGCAGTAATTTTCTTAAAGCTACAACCTATGAAATGCAAAATAGAACGCAAATAATATCAATACAGATTTAACTCCTTTCCTAAACATTGCAACACAGTTCCATTCAGAAAATAGAATGAGACAAAATAATTATTGTATAAAAACTGAAATGAAATAGGCCAAATTAATTTTTGGTTTATTTCTAGTGACTTCATCTAAGCTGTAGGGTTGAAGTGGACCCTGTACTTTACTAAGGTGTAGTTAATCACCTACCTGTCCTATGTGGATTAGTACATTCCCTCGCACCATGGTACTTTCAAAAAGAAGGTCTACAAGTTCTTCTCCTTTCACAGTAAAAAATACTCTAAATTTGCAAACTATCATTGATCTCTTAGCAGCAACATGGTCTCTGGTTTCAAAGCACAGTGATAAATGCATTTAACCTCAAGTACAGGAAGAGGTATAGACACAATTTAAGACTTCCACCTGGTCATACTATACACCAGTATATACACAGAATCATAGAATCACAGATTGGTTTGGGCTGGAAGGGACCTCAAAGATCATCTAGTTCCAACCCCCCTGCTGCGGGCAGGGACACCCTCCACTAGACCACGTTGCCCAAAGCCCCATCCAACCTGGCCTTGAACACTTCCAAAACATATGTACATATATGTGCACACATATGTATATGTGTGCACATATATGTACACACTTACAGGGTAGGGCAATTTATAGGTGATTTGTGATGCTGTACTTTGTGAGTCATTGTAATGGATGGATTTGACATTATTAATCTACATTTTCTAGGTTTTTCTCTGAAAACTCAAGTTGCTTCAGTATCTGCATTATAATTTTGTCTGTATTTACATATTGTTTCTGAACTCTCTAGATATAATCTTCTATTTTATCTATGTCAACAACGTTGACATTTCCTATGTTTGTATATTTTTATTCTGAAAACCAGAAAAAGAAAATACCATAATAATGTCATGCTTACTGTGCAGCGGGACAGCTCCATCTCTAATACTAAATCTATTTGCTCTTATTCAAAAACTCTACCATGTACGAGCTGTGGTAAATAATATATTGCCCACCCCTTCTGAAACACATTAAATATGATATTGTCAAGTAATCAATTTTTACATGTGCTTCAAATTGCAGGGAAGGTGTGTGAGGAGAAAAGGAATTTGGAACCTACCTGTGCTGTAATTTTTTCCCATGCCTTCAAAATTTCCGTAACTTTTACATTTTACAACTCTAGGAGCCTCACTTCCAGCAATTTTCCATTAACACTGGCTCCTTGAATTACATGCCTTTGAAGACCTCACCTGGAATGCCTCCCTGAAATTGCTTCAATAGGCTACTTATTCTTTCACTTTACATCTCAATTCAAGATCCATGTCTTTGAAATGTCATTTATTAACCAGATGTGAATCAGCCATTCTCACTTTCTCCATTGTACTCATTTTCTTTAACCTTTTATTTCTCGATTCATTAGAAATGTGTTCTTTTTATGTTATTGCAGTAGTGTCCAAGATTTACTAGCTGCTTTATAAATATGAAGGAAAAGATTGCTCTTATTATAATGAGCAGCTCATGAGCTGAAAAGGCACTAGACCATAACATTAAGTGCTGCACCACAGTCTTCAATTGGTACTTACTCAGGATCATCATGAAATCCTTCAGAATTCATGCTGTTACTTAAAGGATATGGCACTACCCATGTATCAAGACAGGTACAGCTGAGTTAGGAGTTAAAAACAGTGCCTGCCCTTCCCTTCTTGCCCTCGTATGGTTTAAACCCCCTTCTCAAGTATTTAGCCTGGATTCAGTTTCAGCATGACCGCGTTGTTGTGTCAAGTCCAATGAGTGAGTTGCTCATATCAAAGTTGGTATCTACTAATTCTGCATAGACTCTGTAGAAGAAATGGCTTGGAACTCCAGCTCAGTGCTTTAACCCACCTCTCCTCACAACAGTGTTCACCGATCATGAGCGACTAACATGACAGAGGGCAGAAGAGAGCTGACACTACTCAGAATGAGTTGGAGGACTGGAAACATAAATTTGGCTGTTAGGAAGACTTTAGGGCACATCTTCTAGTTCCTTTGAGCTCATGAGAAAACAACATACAGAGCAATTCATGACAAGCAGAAACTGAGTCTCTTATTTGCCAGCAACTCCCTGTACATGCATGAAGCACCATTTTAAATCTCAAACTACTTCTTGCTTCTTACATACTGAGAAAGCACTAACAACACCATATGTTTGAACAGAAAAGAACAACAACAAAAAAAAAAATTAAAAGAGTGGGAACAATTTTCTTCATCTGGAAGAAGTGATGGTGAAAAAAACAAAAATGAAACCAATGCTACAAGAGTTGTCTGATACGGAAACAGCAAAAAACATGTCCCTCCAAATAATTTATTTTCTAACATCAAAATATATGTGTGGAAGCATTCAGTCCTCTCTTCAGAGATCGTGCTGTTACTATTTCCAAAGGGCATGAAAACTTGGAAAATGAGATTCTAAAAAAGTAATTCCTCAGGGAAGGAAATATTTTCTTTGGTGGGTTTTCTTTTTACTATTATTGTATTTCCCAGCCAAAGACAGTAAGAAAAAAAACCTCCTTCAAGAAAAGTTTTATACTCAACTAGAGCTCCTTACCTTCTCTTAGTTATTATTGCAGGTTTTTATCTTAGTACAATGATTATTATAGTATGCGTGCTTTGAAATTCTTTAGAAGGCTGAGCTGGATTTCAGTGCTTTTTCACAGCTCTTGTATTGTTGAGCTGTTTAAAACTCACAGAAGTATTTGATCAGCATTCGAAGTAGTAGAATACTTCAGTTCTTTCATAACTTAACTTCCCTTCCGAACTAAAACCTGCCAAATGTGTGCTTTAGGCAATTAAGACAATTCTACCCAGAATTAATGAAAATCTATTCCTGGGTACACTGGCCGTTTGTATCGATTACTGCTTTCTGATTGCAACGCCTTGCCTAACAGAGTACATTCATCTTCTTGGTTACCACATGTACTGTACTGGTCGCGGGAACATGGTGTACAATACAGTTCAGACCGGCAATAGTAACCTCCCTTAAAATGCTTTTGTTACTGGTCTTGATCACTTTTACACTTTTGTGAGCCTGAACGAGGCAACAAAAACATCACTTCATATTAAAATGCTTAGACCATTCAGAAATAGCTAGTCCCGTATGCAATGGGAAACATAAGGAACATATCCATAGTGGTACAGTAGGGAAAACTTCATGAAACTTTTTTCTAAAATGAGTTACTTGGCTATATAAATAAATACCAAACATTTTAATGGAATTTCCACCTTTTGATTAGAACAGTTTTTCCTTGCATTTTCCTTGCATAATTTAATTACCACACTCTAAAAGTTGTGATTTACATATAAAAGCAGAGCTTGCTTTGAAATAAATCAAATGCTCCATTAAAGAAGTGATCAGATGACTAATTAGAAAGAAAAAAAGATTTTTTGCACTTAGACTCAAAACCTACTTTCTAGTAAAGCAGCTTCCATTCAAACAAAATTTAACAGAAGAGAATCATTGGAGTATCTCCTCCTATCTGAAATGGTGCTGGAAACTGCTGACTACTTACAGGCTCTATGACCTTGAGCAGGGGGATAGCAGACCTAATCAGAGATTTTTTGGGCAACCTGGTCTAGTGGAGGGTGTCCCTGCCCATTGTAGGGAGGTTGGAACTTGATGATCTTTGAGGTCCCTTCCAACCCAACCCATTCTGTGATTCTATGATTCTATGATTTTGACTGCTGTTAATTTGGAGGGCAAGGGGCAGTGATTGCCTATGTACTTCCCTTTTTCTTACAAAGCATCTATTCTGCAACTTCGCCAGCTAGACTACTTTTACTGCAGTCAAGCTGTGATATCCCTCTTCTCTTCACTAAGGTAGAACCAGCGGTGTTGATCTGTCTAACCTAAAGGATATGGAAAGACAACTCAAAGTAATAAGTGGCCTGGATGAAATGTAGTAGCATTTCAGAATGAAAAGATCTTGATTCTAAGGTCAAAGATTTGTACATTTTTTAATTGTAATTAAAATTGTAATTAGTAGCATAAAAAATTATTTCCCCACTTTCTGAAAAGGTCATGATATTAAGGTTGGATTTGGACTGGACCACACAGGAATCCTGTTTTGTAAATCTCTTGGAGAGGCTGGAGTCACAGGACACAGAAGACCGCAGCCTTCTGGTTAGTTTGAAGCTCACCTTTCCAAATTTAGTTGAATATCAAATATCAACTCCAACTTTGTTGGGTAATTGAATGAGCAACACAATAGCTCTTCAGTTTCGTAACCACACTTTTTCACAAACATTTTTTGACTATTTTTCCAAATAGGATTAAGAGGAGTTAAAAAAGTAAATGTCATATAAAAAGAGATAAGCATAATGTGTAGTGTTCATAACTACGGTCATACTTAGGGCATAAAACCAAGAAGGTCCTATAAAAAGCAAATCAGCAGATGCACCAAATGCAGGTACTAGTAAGTCTTTTAAAGGCTGGGAGATTGTCTGTAGGGGGGGGTAAAATTAAATTTTTTGGACTCCTTTCACCATCACAGCTTGCCAGACCTGTGTCAGCCTCCGCTTGTCTATACCCAGGAAACTGAAAGCGCAGTTTAGCTGAAGGTAGAGCTGATTTGCAACACTGACAGCTTTTACATCACCTAATTAAGAGCTGCTTTGCTGAATGCTGCTAGAGGTGGATGAGATTACAGGAAAATAAATGAGATTGAGCAAGCAGTAAAGACACACATGGTAACATGTGATTTTGGATTAAAATGATAAACTTTGGAGCATGCCCTCAATACTGCGAAGTGACATGCATACAAAGAGGTTGATTAAGTAAGGAAAAGGAAAGAAAATACATAATTTTTGCTTCCCACAAAATCCTGATCTCTTAGGATACTCTTCTCCCTATAACCCATCCTTGCAAAAATTATTCCTGTATGTCCTTTACAAATATTCACTTCAGAAATACTTACCTGATGTGAAAGCACATGGTGTAGGAATTAAGAAATCTTATCTTCACAGCAGGGGAAGGACAGAAAAGCAGAGCAGGCGCAAAGGAGAACAAAGGGTTTAGCACCATGGTAAGCTTGTAAGAGTACTTGACAGAACCATGGGTGGCAATGATTGGGGAATTGCCATTCATGGACTGTGAAACTCATTCTAGGATAAGGATTTATATGAGCGTCACTTCTGGTTCCTGCTCTTCAACTGGTGAGTGCAGTGTTTGCCTAAAATCATTGAACATGACAATTGGGAACTGAATTGGGAACTGAAAAGAAGGAAAATTAAAGAAAAGAAAAAGGCAGGTTAAAAGTTTGCCATCAGCACGTACATAGCTGGTTTTAAAAGTTTAATTAATAAAAAATATATAATTGTGAATTGATTTTGTTATATACTAAATCAAAATGAAGTAGCTCATTAGTAAACTAAATCTCTTCTGGTCTGTATGGTAAGAGTTTCTATTGAAGTGAACTTCAAAGGATTTCTTCAAAAATATGAGCATCAAACATTTTTTTGAACAACAAAGGAATATCCTTTGATAGGAAACTGCTGTTGTCCTATATTTGTAATATATAATTCTTATTTGATAATTCTCAATGGAATTATAAGGTATCTCATAAGACTTGAGGAAAGAAGGATGCTGTAATTAAATGATGAAACAAACTAATAAAATAAGTCTGACAATATTGGTGCAAGTTTAGATGTTTTCTCATTTAAAAATCATTCAGCTGATTTTATTTTTCCACGGAAGATCTACAGCCTTTTTAAAAATGGTCACATTGATATATATCATGAAGTAATATTTCCATTTACAGTCATCCCTGAAAAATGGGAAAATACAGACATTCCAGCTATTTTATAAGCATTAGATTTATATGATTTTGATTACATCAAGTATGAAGAAATTTATTTGTCTTTACTGAAAACTGTCTCTTTAATTATGGCCACTGAAATACATCCAAAACTGAAGAACTATTTCTAAGACATCATGAGATATATACACCAGTGTATTTTTCTCCTGTACAAATTTTTTAAAGGGAACCATTGTCACTGACATATTGCAGTATACTGAATTAATATGCTATTCTAAATACCAATGAAATAGGAACTCTTTAGACCTGGATGTCAAATTTTCAGCTTTGACTAACTACAGCTTTATTTTTAGCAGATGAAATTTGATGTGTTTATAAACTAGAATGTGCCCCCCAAATACTGGGGGGTTTCATACCTACTTGAAGAGTAGGGTCTACTGAAAATGCATTACCACAATACGTAATTCAGTATTTGCACTGTGAATTCAGCTACAGTCTTGAAAATGTAAATGACCTAGGATTTGAGCTATCATCAATGACTGTCTTAAAATTATACGAATCACCTCCTGTTGATGTCTCTTTCTTCTGATTATAAAGTGCCTAAGGTGATCAACTCCTATCAGAACATTTAATTGCCAGACAGCCAAATAAATTCCATTCCTTCCATGTCTATGTCTGTACAACTACACCTAGGCATAAATATCTATTCTTGCCCTCATTCCTTTCCCTGAGGCTTTTAAGTAATTTTAAAATTAATTTCTAGTTAATGTTGCTATCCCACCAGTGCAAAGAGTAAAAACATTTAAATTAAAACTGCATCCATCACTGCCATACATCCCCTTCTAAGCCACAGTTATATTCCATTATTCACCCTTTGCATACTGTATCTTACTCTTCTCTTAAACAATCATTAGGATTAATCTTATTGGTTATATATTCATAATTAATGCTGAACTGAAATGGTGTGTACAGCATAAATTGTATGTTGATTTACAAAGTGGTTTTTTATGTGAAAAAGGAATTTTCCAAATGGTCTGCAAAACTACCCACACTGGTTCATACGGACCCACTGGTATTACTGTCCTTTCATTTAAATGATGATGCCAGTTCCTAATGTTTTTAGTTGAATATATTTGCATAATCGCAATCCACGAAAATTGGTAAATTTGTAGCATTCACTATGTGTTTTGTACGTACACTTATCTGTCTCAATATAAGCTCCTTACTGGTTTATGAAAACACAGCACACTCACATGTGGAAAAGTCTTCTTAGAGATCAAGATTTTCAAAGCAGTCAGGTGGATTTAGACATCTAACTTCCATGGAAAGAATGAAATGGATATAAAACAATTCTTGGAATTGCTGAAGCACAGTATATCATTAATTCTGAGAATTAGGCAGTATTCTGGAAATGTGTTTGATGTAAATTTCTTACAGCTAGAGTAAACGTAAGGAATTCTCTTTTTTCATTATATTTATAGCTGGGAGAAATAAACAGTTAGTTTCTCCTGTACACACCTAAATCTTCATGTTTGTATGGAGGAACACTTAGCAAGAGCGTGTCCCTGTTGTCTCATGGGTTTAAGGTATTTTTATTTGTTTCAAGACTGTTTAAGATTTAGATTTGTTTCAATCTCCCATTTTTAATGACTGCAAAACCAATGTCCTACATTCAAAATATTAAAGATTAAATCCTTCTCCAGTGCAGCCAGTGGCAAAACTCTCGCCAAGTTTGATGGTGCCAGGGTTCTGTTGTTTCCCTTCTGCACTTCCCCAAACAGAGAGAGAGAAAATCTGGATGAACAGAGGGTGAAAAACCTGCGCTTTTCACATGCCTTTTCCTCCTTACCTCTTCTCTGAGGGACAGGTAGAAGAAGGACTCCAAGCATTGGTGCTCGGCTCTAAGCTCTGCAGAACACAGAGAATCCCCCATCAATTTTCTCTCAGAAACCCAATCCGAGAGCAGTGAATCATCCTCTTTTGCAGCTCCATCAGTGAATAACAACCTGCCTCAGAACACTCATCTGAAAGACTGGCAAGCCAAAGTCAGTATTTCTGTATCATATGCAGCTCGCTCTTTGCTCAAGTATCCTTACAAGCAGATCATTGCTCCAGGTTTGGTTTTAGTTAATGGCATTCTCAGCTGCAATAGTCTGCTGCTCAGTCTGCTCTATCCCCCAGGAAGTTACTCCTATCATCTCTTGAAGGATGCCTACTCACTGCCACCTCAAAGTCTCCTGGCAGAAGCTGTAAGATTCTGTAATGTAGATACACCTTGCCTGACTTCATCCACATCCCTTGCAACCATCTCCACGTGAATCGTGCTCAGTAGTATCCTTGAAAAAGGAACAGTGCTCTCTTCTCTCACGGGAAGCCTTCTGATTGGGAGCACACAAATAAAACAAATACCATCCATGACAAGTCATAGTGTAAATCAGACTCCTATTTATACCTGCACCCTTACCTTTCCACAAACAATGCCAATGGCATCAATAAGAGGACTGAGGCACAAAATCCTTACATACTTCAAAGACTTTAATGAGATTCATATATATGCCTATGCTTGCTAAACTGGATTTTTTTGCTGAATAAACTACTGGTATTCAGGAAACAAAATAAGGACCTATATGCCTAATAGCTTCTTAGTTGAAAATTACCTCCTGTTAAAAGTAAACCTGGTAACAACAGAACGTTATTAAATCTGCAAAGCTATGAATTGCAAAATGCTGGATTTAAGGTCACCTGTGTCCGTTGTGTGCATGCCTTTAATGACATGGTCACCAAAGTCTTGAACTTTCCAGGGAACCTCAAGGGGCTGTAGGATGCACATTAGTAGAGGAAATATCCTGCAACACATGGCATGAGTAAGGCAGAGAATGGCATATGGAGAAGGATGGCTTCATAGTTAAGGCAGCCGAATATTTCCTTGGAGAACTGTATTTGATGTCTACCTCTGCTGAAAACTTTGTGGTGCTAACCAAGCTTTCTGAAACCTTTCCTAGCCAGTCATTATGAAAGTGTTCCTCATTTTAAAGGTATCTGACTTTCGGGTGAAAATGTGAATTTCCAGTGTGTTGCCTGCCACGTGCTGCCATGCTTTTCAAAAGTGTAGCTGTACTGAGTTCTAGGTGGTTGTGCTTTACAGTTACGCCTTACTACTGCAATAGCACATTTTTCTGCCTTTTTTTTTTTTTTACTTTAAATTCAGTGCTACTGGTATTTCAAACTTGTATTCAACAAGATCACTTTAAAGGAAGCGTGCAACGTACAGAAAAATGGGAACTTTACTTAACAGTTAATGTACGAATATGAGAAAAATGGGTTGATTTGCAGAATATATGGTTACCAAAGTTTTGCCTCTCAAACACATTTATCTTTAAGTGTGCTAAGTAGAATGATGACTATGAGGGTGTAATGGAACGATACGAACCAAACAGCTGTACCTTGATGTCGGCAAAACACTTATACTGTGGGTAGGTATGGCTAAAGTCTACCTGATACCTAGAGGAGCACAAACCACTGCTTTAACAAGAAAAGATTTAAGCTATGCAAAAAGAGTAGTACAGGAGCTATTCTGGCTCCATAAAGCATACAACAGGCGTGCACTCAGCAGAAAATCAAGACCCCCACCATAAGAAATGGTTCAGATGATCTCATAGACACAGAGCATGAGATATTGCTCACCCGTAACAAACTTGCTTAAAGGGCTCTTAAAGTTGTTTGCTTTGTTTCTGCCCTGTTTCAGTAACTGGTATGCATAAAGGTATTTATACGTGCATGCATATGAGTGAAGAAGCATTTTTATCATTATGAGTTCTGACTGAGTGGCAGCAACTAAATGGATGAGGAAGAGTAGGTCTGAACAGTGAAGGTTTATCAGCCTTGGCCAGCACAGACCAAAGGTTGCTGAACTTTGGCTAGAGGAGAAAGAGAGGAAGGGTGGGAGAGGGAGAGAAAAGAAGGGAAGAAGGGAAGAAGGGAAGAGGGAAGGAAGGAAGGAAGGAAGGAAGGAAGGAAGGAAGGAAGGAAGGAAGGAAGGAAAGAAGGAAAGAGAAACATTAAGGATCTGTGAATGGATCTGTTGGTGGTGGTTTCTAAGCTATGCAATATTGAGAAATTTTACTTTGGGCAGGGGATGAAATGGAGTGACTCAGGGTAAAAAAAGTAAGACTTCTCTTGCAAACAACCATGAATAGTCAGTGGAAGACAGTTTCTCAGTGAAAGAGAAATGGCTTAGAAAATACTGAAGAAAACTGAGAAGATATTCAAGAGGATAGTTCTGAGCCAACAGTGTAACAGACTGGATGGCAAAACTGTATGCAGATAAAGAGAGCATGAGGGAGGGAATTGGGTGTACAGTCAGCTTTCACTAATTAGTGTTCCAGTTCTTTCTCTGAGTTATCTAGCATCCTACAGAGGGAAGCGGAGGGCAAAAATAAAGGGGCACAGCACATGTACTGCCAACTCTGCTATATTAGCAGCGTCTGTAGTAAAACACCTTCTAAAATCCAGCCCACTAGTGTATGTATCTGTTTTCCTTGGCCAAACATTTCTGAAAAGTTTATGATAGAGAAAAGGAAATAACTTATATACACTCTGGGTACTGTGCTATTAACAAAATGTCTCTACATAGATTATATACACCAGGTGGCATTAATGGCAAAATAACGTATAGTACTTAAAAGTATGATGTCTCAAGCTACTATTCAAAGGATGAGGTGAAGATTAAATGAAAATGACTGACTTTGGAAAGCAATTATGAAAAATCCTGAAACACTGAAATCTAAATATGAATTAGCATGTTGGTGGTCTAGGCCTATAAAAATATAAAAAAAATCTATGTCACAACTAGCAAAGAAAGTATCTGCTGAAGGTGCCTGCTTCTCTCCACTAAGTATAACCTGTGCCTCAGTTGGATAACTAAATTTTAAATACCTAAAGTAAGTTAAATGCCCATTCCTGCCCATAGGAACAACTGGTTATTGGGTGCTAGGAAACAATATGCTAGTGTTTTGCCAACTGTCCTGAGAAAAGGAAGCCCACGTAACAGTTCTGCACTGAGCTGAGGTGGAAAGGTCAAGGCTCCTTGTGTAGACAAAAGGCAAGAACCCAACATAGCTGAGCACCTGTGATTCATTTTTCTCTTTCTCATCTTACGAGGGAGTAAAAGAAGTATCTACTGCACCACGCTATTATCCCTATCAATGCAGAACTATTTTCTCAGCATTTGTCCAGCCTTGCCTGGCAATGGCTGCAGCAATTCAAGGGCATTTCCCCCCTACCACACAAACTCTTCCTCAGAATCTACAACACTGTTGGACATAAATTCTCTTCCTTAATTTTATCCCATTAGTCTTAGTCATACTTGCTTGTACCATATAATGTACACCCTGCTCTCCCCTATCCTAGTTTTCTGTCCTCTCCACTTACTCCTTTAAAATATTTAACATTAACAACCAAGCATGTTTGTTTTCTGCATCTAAGTATTGTGCTGTATCCTTTTTGTCCCTGTGTTATGAAATAATTTGTTAAAAACTTTTCACCTGAAGAAAACTCATTCTCTGGTACCATCTGATACTCCTACTCTGTTAAAGGACTGAAAGCCAAGAAGCAACTACAAAAACTGATTGCCATATCCAGTCTGCTTAATTGCTAGCTGGCTGCATGGCTCTTGTTTGGACCTCTTCAGTTAGTTCTCCTTAAAACAACACCCAAGCATGGCTCCCTCCTTTCTGTACAATCCTCTG
Source organism: Balearica regulorum gibbericeps (assembly GCF_011004875.1). NCBI lineage: Eukaryota > Metazoa > Chordata > Aves > Gruiformes > Gruidae > Balearica > Balearica regulorum. The sequence goes on along the minus strand of NC_046184.1, from coordinate 158,802,871 downwards.
ACATCACAAAAGTCTTTGCACGCTTGAACAACCTCACTCGCCCTGATATCAAACCTGAGAGCATCGTGCAATGCATCATCTCAGCACCAGACCATAAAACTACCGTTCTGGTAAGCCACAACACAAGCCTCGCACTGTTTTGGATACTCAGAACTGAAAAAAAACACAAGAGAAATAATTGAGCATGAAGGACAGAGGGATGCCACAGGGGCCAGAAGACACAAAGGGCCTGTGTAAAGTGGGCATGATCGATCTGTTCTGGAGAAGGAAGTATGGAAGACCACAGTCCATGTCAGATGGCCTCTGGGCCAGGTATCCATCCTGGCCCTCTTTAGCTAGAAAAATAAAAATAACAAGGGTCTATAAAAGGGAATGCACGCTCTTATTGTGACAGTTCAGTTCTGTACATTGTCTGAAAGCTCTGAGATGAGAACATAAAATGATTTTTTAATTTTTTTTAATGGAAGAATTAAAATGACAGACAGGAAAAAAAGACCTCAAACTGCAAAATACTCCCCCTGAATACCAAACTAAATCTCAGGCTAGAAATCAAAGTACACCTATGCCAAAGAAGGGTTGCAAACATCTGCTATCAGTTCACATACATTAAACAGGAAGAAATTCAATCTCCTTCCTCCATATGCCACATTTCTGGCTTTCCTCTTCGCTCCCGTCAGGCCTCAAAGACCCTCTTTTCAAAGGTCTGAGGCAAGCATAGGAAAGAGAGGGAATCCTAGGAAGGGGAAGGAAAATTGTGAGGGAAGAAGCTTGAAGATCTGAATTTACTGTACTGCACTGCAGCCTTCAACTTGCTAAAATGCATAGGTCAGCTGAAGATGCTTCTCCCTAGCGGGCACTTTAGGAACTCACAAAGCATAAAGGATGTAGACTTTGACATGACTGTGCAAGTACTTCTCTGTATAACAACTGCATTTATGTCAATGAAACCACTCATATAAAAACATGATTCTTAAAGCTCTAGGTGCCTTCTACTGATTTCAGTAGGATTTAATAAATGCAAAATACTAACAAAAATTCAGTCTGCACGCTTGCTGAAGTGGGACTTAATTTTGCTTTAAATCTGCACATCAGAAATACATAATATAGATTATTACGGCCTACTGGAGAAAGAGAAGGTACAGACTTTGGCTTTAGAGATTCGCTCCAAAAGAACTGGCACACCTAAAATAGGAAAGTAATCACCCTGCACTCTGATGCAGTCAGTACAGTGATGGGCACCACCAGATTCAGGTCCTCAGCTGCCCTCTGGCAATGCCTATCTCTTCCCATCGCCTCTGTGCCACTGGCATCTGCTAAGGGCTTAAAGATGCATGAGATGAATCAGGACCACACCGATTCTCAAAAGAGTTAGAATCAGTATTCAGGATACCAAGAATGTGATAAGAAAAGGCAAAGACTTTTTCTCATAGATTTTTTTTGGTGATATATATTCATGAATAATTGAAAGTAAAATACTTAATCTGAATATGAAATAGCCACTTAAGAATCTCAGGATTTAGTAAGAGCTGTTTGTTTAAATACCTATTGGCTCAGACTCACCCCACTTACTCCTAGGCACTTCACTGAGGTGTTGAGAAGGCCACACAGTTTACGTCGTCTCCCCATGACAATGAAGAAATACAGACAATGTGAGAGGCAATTCAGCATCCCCAGCATGTGACTTATCTTCAGATTCATGATGGGAATCACCCTCTCCACTGACTACTGAGGAATCCAAAGGATTAGAGGCCCCAACAGTATAAAAAGATATGGCAAAGTGATTTTTCTGAAGTTTCAAAAATCTAAAAAGAACATCTGAAAAACAAGAATCTAATAACCTACAGAGCTGTAGTACACCATGTTCTTTGCAGTCCTAGTGAAAAGAGTATTTCTTTGTGAAATACTAGAAATATGGAAAATATTGGGGGGAAAACAACTCACATGAAGAAAAAAAAAAAATCCCTGCTAGTTTTGTTCTAAGACTCTGCAGTCTTCCACTTTGCTCAGATTTGTCATTCGAGTTACAGCTCTGAAGGAAGTCATGCTGCTGCTGCTGCTGCTTCCAACACTCTGATTGCTGTAATTGTGCTAAACACCAAAAAGCTACATGACAATTTAAATACCTGTTTTCAGTTTGATGGGATTTGAAACACTGGACATATTTAACCCCAGAAATAAAGTTTTCTAAAGGAAACTCAACTGAACTTCAATTTTAGTGGCATTACTGAATAGTTTTGATAATCCCTTCACACTGCTATGCCCAAAAATTTCTAAGTGCAAATTATGAGTACAAGCAGTACTGAATTCCATTGCTGAAGAGAATGCTAGAAGAATGGTCCACTCTGCCTGTTCACATCACAGCAAAAAGGCTGAGGTTTAAAAAAAAAAACACACCACACAGCTGAAGCACTCTTTAAAAAATATTATAGCAACTTGCATATTTTTATCGTGGGAGACTTTTAGCTTATTAATTTGACCATGATGATGTAAGAACGGAATGTCACTACTTAATGCCACTTTAAGGATGAACTGTACAGGCCTATGCAAAAGAAGGTCAAGATTTATAAAAAATCCTTACATGAAGTGTATTTCTTGCACAGCAGAAAGTTTCTCTGGGGCCCCATTTGAAAATCAGGGGTTACACAAAAGGTTCTACTTTCAGCTTGTCTGAAAATAAAGGGAAGTTCAGAGATCTTGACTGACTGTAAATGTCAGCCAAGGCTTCCATATAATTCCGACATACAAAGATTGTTGAAAACCTACTGCCTCGGAGAAATTCAGAACGCTCAATCCTAAATCTCCCAAGGAGATGCCAAGGGCCCAATGTGACCACATTTTCTGCTGCAGCAGGCTCTCCTCTAATACGGAACATTGCCAAGGAAAACCACTACTTTTTATAAGCTTAATCATAGTTCTATCGATGGGATTCTGATACTTTAAATCTGCAGGAAAATTACACGTTCAAGCTGAGGAAGTCATGTTCACGCAATCTACTTGTTCAAATGCAAAACAGTGAAATCAATAACATGTTTTCTTTCGTTTTGTTTAGTTTCTGTGGTTAGATTGATACAAACTGTGGCTAGTCATTTCCTTGGTAATGAACAAGAACAGACAGTTCAGCAAGTAAATGGAAAACTATGGAGAAGAAACTCTGAACGTAAAAGAACTACGTCTCTAACTCATTGTTAACAAATATGCTTTGGTATAATGTATTATAAAGGACAAGAAGGCAGGCAGGCAAGAGAGAGAGGGAGAGAGACTGGTTGTACGCCTTGCAGACTGGAAATACGCAGTTCTGTACCCTCCTGAAATTACTTTTCTTTCAGATGCATATATACAATAGCAGAGAAACAGAAGCATAGACAAAATTACAATAGGAATCTAATAATAATAAAGTGAATTAATATTGGTTAGTGCCAGAATGTTACCTATGGGAGATTTGAAAGTTGTCTTGGAAATGACAGCCTTGTCATCAAATACACTAATGTCTTTTTTTAACAGTCCTTCCTGATACTCAGTGTCTACTTCCCTTTCTGAAGTTTCCTCATCACTGGTAATTATATTTGCATACACAAGCACAAACATAAACTGACCATCCCCCATACTTGGTGTGTACAGTCCTCAAACACTCCTGTCTGCCCTCCCCTTGCTACTGATTGCATGTTACAACAGCTTGTAATCTTCGTTGTCACGTTTTGTTTCAAATTCTTTCTTTTATTGAAAATGAGCATCCATCTCAAAATTACAACATATAATCTTTGCAGTAAGTTTTTAGTTATTTCTGAGTAATCTCAGGAAAATCAGCAAATTAATTCCACAATTGTAATCAACTGAAATACTACATAGTTACTTTATGTACCTTGTTCCTACGAGATGTTCTGGAGGCCAAAACGATAAATGGGTTCAAAAAGAGGCTAGACAAATTGATAGGTGATAAATCCATCAATGGATACTAAATATAATGGCCTAAATTTAACATCTACTTCAGAAAGTCCCTACATGAATGATTGCTGGAATCCAAGAGAGAGAATGAGGGCATAAATGGGTATCCAGAAGCTCAGAGAAGGATGATCTATATGTACCTATTTCTGGTACTGGCCAGTTTTTAAGACATGGCAAATGCATTGTTTGTCTGCTAGTTTTCTGAGTATTCCAGTATCTACATGGTGAGGCTTACTAGTTTACAGGTCTCTTTCAGTAAAAAATGGTGAATTTAAGTATGCAAAAAATGTATATGGGCAAAATAAGCTTGGTTCTCCAATTTTATGAGATTATCTTTTTAATTCATAACAGAAAAAGATAGTTCTCACCACTTAGATTTACATTATAGTAAATATAAAGATAATGTCCCTGTCCTCTCCTTCCTCCAGTTAAACAAACTGCAATAATTTCAGCTGTCTGAATTCGTAACTTCTTTTAGTAACATAAACTGAACGCAGTTTACATTACCAGATGAGACAGGGAACTGCGGTGTCCCAGGAGTAAACTTGCTGCCTCTTCAGTTGCCCTTGTTACTGTGGTTAAAGCTCCTGAAAAAAGGGGGTGAGCAGATAGCAGAGGATGGTAACAGCTTTACCTTCCTCATCTGAAACAGCATAAAGCTGAAACTGAGCACATCTTTAACGACAGCTCATTCTGCAAATCCCCAACTAGACTCTTGAGAGTTAGCCAGATGTTGGAGTTCCTATCCCTTTACTCCATTCACCACACTTTCACCATTTCTCCCATACTCTGTGTACAAGTGGAAAATACTGGAAGTCTCTCTTTTTCTTTTTTTTTCTTTTTCTTTTCATAATGCCCAGGATTTACTATCTTCCCACACACAACTGAGGACAGGAAGGTTGGATGGGGTTGGACTTTATCTGTGCGTGTTCTTCTGTTGCCAACACGTTTAGTTTCCCTGCAGAATCTTCCATTCCACCTCATTTTTTTCATCATTTTTACCTCACCAAAACTAACAGCTTGCTTTTACATTTAGACTTCACATATTCTGCTTCTGAGTCTCCTCAGTAAAACTAACATGGTTGCTTTTTACCCCTGTTTCAGTGCCAAATACATCACTGAACTATCCAAGCTTCTGTTAACTGATGCAATTTCTAGGCTTTTTAAATAGGAACAGGGCACAGAAAAAATAAGTAGATTTTTTGGTTTTTTTATGACAGCCTCAGAGGTTTAGGATTTGGAATCAATTTAATCTGCTTCTGAACAACCTCGTGTAATATACTCAATAAACTCATTCAAATCAAAACTTAATTTTAGTCAACTGAATGACAAAATTTTTCTTTCACTACAAGAGAGGATTCCAATTAATTGGAAGAAATGTATTATATATGTATTTAATTTAATGAAAGCCACTGTAGGTAAGAAGAGAATAGGACTGAGTAGGCATATCTTCTGCTTGATTCCAAAATTACACTAAAGACCAAATTAGTGTATAAACAGACTACCACACTCTTCTGCTTCACCAATTACTTCCCATGAAAGAGAAGTACTCTCTTCTGTTACTCCTGCAGTGAAAACCCCTACGTACTGTTTTGTCTTATTTCTCTCTCTCTCATTGAATATATCCATTATCAAACTGCTAACACACTCAATTCCTGCTTCTCTCACCATGTCTCTTCCACCCTCTATAGGTTTTCTGTCTTTTGATATGACTTCTGATCTTTTTGTCTCTCCAAGGTTCTCTAAAATTCTGTAATCGTACAGAAATCTGTAACACATTCGGATAATAATATGTAGCATGAAGGACTGACTTTTTTTTTGAGGCAAAAAGATATGATTGAATTTCTAACATTAATCATATGTTCAAGTGTGCTGTAATCATAATAATGTCATTTGCTTGCTCAGATCATAGCTTTGTGATCTTCTATTTCTTCCCTAGATGGAGCACATAGGATTAAAAGTGAATGCAGTATTTTTAATCTGTTGAAGATTTTACTATCAGAGTACGAGTGCACATACAGTTTGTCAGTAGGTGACCACTTCCATGTATGCTGACACATCACACACAGTGTTCCCAAGTTTTTTCTAAACATCATTGCATCTCCAGCTGTGCGTTTCATTTCTGCTGGACAGACGATCCCAAAATATTCGCATGAAGAGGGAATTGCTGTCTGGCTTGTTGTTCCCCACAGGAATCACAGTTCCAGACTTTCTCTGTTCATTACAAAACTAAGCATTGAGAAGACTGAAGATGTCATTACTTGGTGTTAGTAATACCAACCACAGATTCATGGAAGATGTGTGAGTTAAAACTTTCCAGTTCAGCTTTAAATCAGCATGCGTATTTTAGAAGTCTTTGCGGACAGGAAGACAAAGAGAAGGAAGGAGTGATAAAAACAACAACCTCTAAAATTAACAGGAAAGGAATAATAAGAAACACAGTGTGCCTTTAACATGAGATTAAAGTGGTAAATACATGCTGAAAGAGCTTTCTTACGGATTTTTTCTGGAACCTGGTGCTCAGTTTTTCTTTATTTGTGAACTGAGAGCTTCCTACTGAGCTCGTAGGAGTAAATCACGGTAGGCAGGAAGTTCTAACACATGACAATGTGTTAAAGTAATATCAACAACAGCAAAATAATGTGGCAATGTGGGAGCCTCAGCATGCTTTCATGCCAAATGGTTCATGTTGAAATGGAAAACACAAAGATTATTTTTCAGTGACAAAAGAAAATCAATATTTAAAATCAATGCCAGTCATGGGGAACAGTGAGAATAAGTAACAAAAGACCACAAAGCACCTTTAGGAACACTCAAAAGAAAAGTGCAATAAATATAAACCCATTATACTGAAATAAAAGCCTCTTTGCCCCACATTAGGATAGATTTGCAAGTCAAAATCAGAAACCATACTGATACTAATTTTTCATGTTGCCACTTCCAGCCACTTCTAAAAAACTAAAAACTTAGTTAGGCATCTGAGTTGAGTTAAAGTTCTTCAAAACCACCAGATTAAGGCCCATCTTTCTTGCCCATCTCTCATGGTTTAATTACTTTTAACTGCTGTAATCAAGACCCCCTTGCAGATCCCAGACCTGTATGCAGATGCTGGCTCTATTTTGCCTGTACGCCATGCGCCCACTGGAAAGGCAGGTGGGCTCTGGGGAGAGACAGGAGGGGGTACCCTGGCAAGGGCAGCGGCGCTCACCTGCCCAGCAGTTTAGACATATCGAGGCACACTACTCACTAGACGGGATTCCGAAACTCCTTCGTAATCCCCTCTTTGCAGATCAGCTGTGACAGAAGTGTAAAGACATGGCTAGCCGGCTTATTTGTTTTACTTAATTGAGCGGTGTAGTGCAACGACGACACGTTTGCACGAGATGAAGTGAGTTACAAAGGCTCTGCGCAGAGCCGATATGGTATCTCTGAATTATTGCTGTTTGCTGAGGAATAACACCAGACCTGCATTGCTCCATGTGCCGCTGCAATGTTCTCCCGAGGCTGGCAAGGCCTGCCAGGCTGAAACCCCTGACCAGGTCTGTGGCAGTAAGCATGGTTGTACAAAGGGCAAACCAGTAAAACCCAACAGATCCAGCTAGTCCATGTGAAGTGTCTTCCAAAACCTGTATTACAGAGGTTTTTATGTTACACACCACACATAAATCACATGATACTTTCCTCCATCGCTCCTTGCTTTAGAGAGCTGGATGTATCTATTTGCCAATTTAGATAGCACAATTCCATCTTATTAGAGTGCCTCAAAAGTAGTTAGTAGGTTTAAACACCACAGTACCCAAATCTGGCAGGGATACACTTTTCCACCATAAGGAATGTGAACTAAAGCAAAGATACCTATTAAGTAGTTTTCTCACGATCTACAGGAAATTTGTGCTTGGCCAATAAATAGAACCCAGATCTCCAGAGTCCCTCTCCATTCCTTTAGCCACTAAGATACTTCCTCTCTTGATGCACAGTACAGTTTGTTGAGGAAGTAAATTCTAAATAACTCAATACACTCAGTAAGTGCAGTTTCACGAAAGCACAGACCCAGACCCATGTTGAAACAGAACTTTTAATAATGTTCTCTCTCGTATTTGGAGCAGTAATATTTACAGAGCCCAGAGAGGAATTAATAAAACCAAACTTACTGCAAAATTTAATTAAAATGATACAGGGCAATAGAGAGTCTTCACTACCTTTTTCTAAGAACTCCATCCTTCACAGGATATTGAATGACAATATACTTAGCTAATAAAGGCCAGAAGAATGCATATTAATTGAATGTGTCCTAGAGGCAGGATATATATTCTCTGATCTGATTAACTCTTTCCTAGATTTAGATTTATGCACCATGTTCCTCTTAAGGAACAAGCCCCACCCAAACTGTTAGAAAATAACTACCACATTTCTCACTAGGGACTTGCTGCATAAATAATACCTTTAATATATTGCAAAGGCCTTAAATGCATGATTTTTTTAGGAAGTCTATTTTCTTTTTACTTTGGATTGATGGAATTGAAACAATAATCCATGGTGAGATGAATAAAGGTGTGTGTATTTATCCAGACTTCGAGATTTTGCTTTCTTTGGGCTGTATTTTAGTCTATATTTCATAAGAATAAAGCCTATTCTGGGCACTATCCTAATAAAATAATATTTTAACGCACTACTTTCCTTTGGATTGCTTTCCTTGGATTGACATCCAGCAAGGTCATAGATTCCTGGCAATCCTGCAGATATTGCACAAAGGGATGAAGAATGAGAAGAAAATTGCTAGTTGAGTTGCAATTATAAAAAGTTGCAGCACCCGCTGATGCATGAGGTTTTTGTTCCCCGGAACACAATTTACTGTGTATTCACATGATTCCTTAAAGGGGCAAGAATGCAATACTAGGGACAAAGGCAGACCAGGTAAATCAGATCTTAACTTTCATCTGAAGGGGTTTTCATTGTGAGTTCAGCTTCATTTTACCCACATACCCGAGACTGTTACTTGACATCACCATAAATAACGTTCCTGTTGCTGTCAAAATCAAGAATTAAATTTGGGAAGAGGAATTATCAGTTAAGACATATGCTATAATTAAATATATGGCAGTGGTTTGAAAAAGCAGATATATTTGAGAACAAGCAGCTTGTGGAGGGGATGAAAGGTGCTTGCCAGCTTAGTGTGCAGCAATGTAGATACTGCCAACAAGTACGTGTATTTTAGTTTACACATTAAACCAAACATAATCAAAACTGCCAGCAAACGTCACGCTATCAGATTGCTATAGTAGCTTTGGCTGTCTACTCTGAAGCACGTTAGTTTCATCCAGAAGTGACACTATTAAACCTGCAAATAAAAATTTGAGCTGCTGTACAATATGCTGTAATAACAAGGGATTTATAAAAATATTATTTATCTTAGTCTGGGTTTATTTAAACAATGAGGATAGAGTTTTACAAACTCACCTATGTCCAAGTGAGAATATTAAATTTGCAAGTTTCAAACACTGTATGGCTTACTACCTACATGCCTCTTCCCCCTTCTTCTGTGAGCCTATTTTCAAGATGGAACAAGAGAAACGAGGTACTTCTGTGTTTATTATGATTAGTCATGCTTCCTGACATACATTATTGTTTTTTGCAGTTAATAAAGCAGCATTTCTGTTGTGAGTAACCTAGGCGTGAAATCAGTTTGTATATAATGTCTGAGAGATAAAGGATGATTACTTATTTTATATTTAAAAAACCTAAAATCTTTCTCTCATGAGCACACAAAACAAAGCCTTTCTAAGGAATGCATTTTTCTAATCTTCTCCCTTTGTGTGTGGTCTATCTTTTTTTCTTGTTGATCTGTGATTTTTGTGAACAAGCCTACACTGCAGAAAGCAATGGACTTAAAGAAAGTTATGACTAAAACTGCTGTAGCTATTTCTCACCACAGTCTCCTTATGCCAACATTTGAGTAGTGCTGCTTACACACACTGATTTATGAAAAAGCAATGTCATACCTGTAGACATGCAGGAGCTCTGCCCTGGGGTTTATTCACATCAACAGCCACAAGCTGCCAACCTCCAGCAGCATCTTCATGAAACATCTTGAAAGGGAAAATTGTTGTCAGAAATGTTTTACGTGCCAATAAATACAAGTGAAATCTAATACATTCCCCTTAAGGACCTGCATACATTTTGATGATAGCTACTTAAGAGGGAAACAGTTCTTACTGCTACAGAAAAAAGCAACGTGCTCTTTTTCCAACACGAATAGATTCTGAATTTTACTCAGATAAAATCAAATACAATGTGTCTCTATTACTCCTAATGTAAAAACCGATTCAATTAACCTCTGATCAGTATCATTAGACAGTAGTACCTGTTCAGAATAAATTCCTTACTAAGGTAAGCTTATCCTGAGGCAGTACAAATACATTGTGATCAAAAAATAAGTCTCATGGTGCATTTGAAAATAATAGACAACGCTGTCTTTTTTACTGGCAAAATTATTTTACTCCAAGGATCAGACTTTATTTTTGTTGCACTGATGCACATCAAGAGTAGCTGTACAGTCCTGTACTGTTACCCAGAGCTTATAATTCCTGCAAAGACCTGAATGATATCCTGGCTCCAATGTCATCAGTGGAAAAGGCTGTCTTGACCACGGTGGTATTCACATTTGACCAATAACCTCTGGAAGCATAGGTGTAGGCATTCTGGCTTTTTTTTTTTTCCCTCCCCCTCAGAAATTAGGACATAAAAAAATGCAGACTGCTGGACATAAGGAATAATGAGAAACCATGTCCGGAAGTGATTAACACTGTCCTTGAAAATGTCCTTGAAAGAAAATGAATGGCTCTAGCTTTTTGAATTGCCACCTGTGAGTCTGCATATACTACGTAATGAAGTGTGACCAACTTCACACCTCACTCCCATCTTTTCCTTGACACCCAGCACCCAAACAAGTCACCTCGAAAACACAGCTACAGCAGCACGGTTGAAGCTTAAAAGCCACCCCGAGAGAAGCGCTCATTAGACTGGAGACAATGTCACACAAACATGCTTGTAATGCTGGTGAGTCCTTATTAGCATTTCTGCACCAGGAAGAGTTGCCAACTCTGATCAGTGCTGAGTTACTCCTCTTTGTACCACGCTTTACTGTGTGGTGCTCAAATGCTTTACAAGAACCTCCTTTTATCCTTCTCCAGAGACCCCCTTCCTTGACTTTGGCTGTTGGACACTCATTTTCTTTTTTATAGGACTAAGTTTCGAGACCAGTTTAATGATTTATGAAGTGGGCAAATGAAGCAAGATATTGTTGCTTTTTCTCAAGGTTATTTCATGCATAAAACAAGCAAGGTTTTTAACTTTCGTCTGGTGCTTTGAACAAGAAACCCTGTGAGAAATTTTGTGCCCTTAATACAGAAAAAGATAAATCATTTTTGTAGTTAGGTAAGCTGGACTCCCTTTATGTTCCATTACGCCAGTGACTCGAGGAACAAAGTAACCATTTGCTTGTCTGCAGCCAACACGCTATTTTTATTTTACACGATGCAATTTATATTCAACATGTTCATATTCTTTAGCGTGATGACATTATTTTGGGAATTTCTTTTATCCTTGAAATTCCTTAATGTTGGCTGCTTCTTGAGTTTCCCTACATTGATCTCTCTGTTCCAGCTTCTTGTTCAGAGTATATTGGTTAAGCCCATATGGCACAGGAATTCATCCCATCAGAGATGAAACGAGCAGTATGTTCCTCAGGCTAAGTATCTGTCATGTGGAAAAGTCCTTTTTTTTTTTTTGTTAGATTTTAAATTGATATCACCAAGTCTTCTTTGACAAAGACATATAAAGAGTAGAAATTATTGCCACAAAGTCTATTTGAAGTGAAAAATGTAGCAGCACGCAGAAAAGGACTAGATTTACATATGGATTACAGGAATATCCAAAGGAATATCAGAAAATGTTTAATAAATAATTTTGAAACACTTAAATCCTCTGGCTTAAGAAAATAAATAATGTTTAGCTACAAAGGTTAGAAAAATGTTCCTCATGGGTATGTTTCTCATATCTGTCTTCCTAAGGGCTTTTTGCAGGCAGTCAGTACTGGTCCCTCTTATAGATGGCAAACTGCACTGGCCTGGAAAAGCCTGGCCATTCATACATTCAGGACACATAATATGACTGTAACGATAATGAGTGGGAGAATTTAAATCTCAACCCGTTAGCGCTCATTTTTCCTATTGGGTCCTTCACACTACCCAGCCTACACGTTTCACCCTTTCTGTCACGGCTTCTTCCTACCCATTATCCCATACTCAGGGTCTCACTTTCTGTGGCTACCTCAAACACTAACGTGGTTCTTTCATTGCCTCAGCACCTCATTCCTCTTTGGTCTCAACATGCCCTTCTCAGTTTCAGGCCCAGCTTCCCCAAACACTTCAGCTACACTCTGACCTCTCTTCTTCCAGCTACAGCTTGCCATTTCAGCTCTTCCTCAGCACAGAGAGTGATATTCAACAGCAACCCTAATTCCAAAACCACCAATGACATGAGACAAAAGCATTATTGTAGTTCATTAAAAGAAAATAAAAACATAGCGATAACATACCTAGCCATATAGAGAACCATATTTCAGTCTTCTCTATTATTCTTTTTTAAGAAAGCCTAGCTGGATAACATAACCTACAATTTAATTTTATATGAAAATTCATGTATCAACTTTAAAATATATGCAGTAACATGCAAAATGAAATAAATCAGTTAAAATAATAATTAACAGGAATTTTTGGCTTATTATTCATTCATAAACTAAACCCAATCAAGTCCCCAGAGAATTTCAGCATCTCAGGTGCTTCACCTGGGTGGTGGCAGTTGAAGTAGTACTGCTCCTGGACCCCCACATCTGCTGGAACTGCACTCTAATTTCTGCAAACGTTTCAATGATGACTGCGATGAAAACATTCTGAAAAAAGAACAAGAAAGAATGGCTGACACAAAGCTCAGTAAGCAGAAAAGAGAAGAAATTCATTCTAATATGATCTACATTTCAGATAGGTTGAAAGAACACGTTTTTCAGTACCTTAACAAGCCAGGCCAGAAAGAAAATTAAGGTGATGAAATAGAAATATGAACGCCATCGGGGAAAACTGTCGATTGCTCGGTACATAAGGAACACCCAGCCTTCCTGAGAAGCAGCTTCGTAAACAGTAAATATGCTTGTGCCTGTCAGAGGAAAAATGAAAATGTTTGGCATTAAGCCTCCCTGAAAATTTTCAATATCAGCAAACAATAATCTTTTATCTATTCTATTTTCCTTTTCTCCAAAGGGTATCAGCTCTCCTCTCCTCCTTCAAAGAGAAGATTTTTCAGGTGAATTTCCACCTTTCTTTCTTTTGCAATTGAATATGAATTGGTTTTGTATCAGAGCAGACTGACTCCCTTCTCTCCCTGGCCACACATGCATAATCCCTTAGGTGGGTTCCCTGGCAGTATGCAAATGTCTCCAAAGGCAGAATTTGTCCCATCTTGTGACTTCAGCAGCATCTGTGAGAAAAGGCAGATTTAATTAAAACTATCAAGATAAACAGTCAGTAGGTGAAAGGAATCACTACTACTATCATCAGCAACGCTGAGTAAGCAGCACTACACCGAGTGGTGCCCGACACTAGCAAGTTAAACTTCCTGTATCTCTCTGGGGAGGGGGGAAGGAGATGAAAGAAAAGTTATGAGGGGTTTATGTGTGCAGAAACCATTTTTGAATGCTATGAAGCTATGAAGTTACTAATTTTAAACTTAAGATCCAAACTCATCCTAATGGCTGAGTGGTAATATGCTCCAGCCAGCTCCCCCTGCCTCCTTATCTCTGCAATGAAAGCTTCAACATACAGACTGTGGTTAGGGCTCGTATGGCGCTCTTGTTTGAAGTAATTTTTTGTTCCGAGAAGGAACATAATTAAACTGTGAAATTAAACTGTGAAATCTCACAAACTGCTGTGAAATCTTGGAATTGTCCTACAGCCACCTGCTAGCTCCGCTCCACTACTGCTTCGTTTCACGAAACATCTTGGATAGAAGAGAGGGAGTGCGTGGAGTACTGCCCTTTTAGCAAAACGCAGCAGATGCTGGTGACACACAGACAGGCAGCACGAACCAGCCGGCTATCTGATCCTGGTCCCAGAGAAAGGAGTGGTTCTAGTCAGAAATTCCCGAGTCCAGGAGTTTCCCAAAAAATCACACCAGCCTATAAGGAGCTCTGCATTGTTACTGTCCCACTGAATTTGTAGCATCTACATCCGTTTGTCTGCTAACACAGGTGGGATGAACCTGCCTTAGGGAGTCCCTTTCGCAGATAAATCTTCACTGATAAGAGGAGACAGGGATGAACGGAATTTATTCTGTATAAATTCACTCGTTTGATATGTAGGTGTTGAACGGTTAACATGGTCATGGTAAGTAGGCACAAATGTTAATCCTTTCTGTTAATTCTTCTGGTTATTGGATTCCTTCCTATTTACTGCATATGGTTCTCGGGACCAAAGGGCAGAAATAAAAATAAAAGGAAAGAAAAAGCATTCAAGCATAGTTGGCAAAACCCTTTCTGTTTCTTCAGAAAAGAGAGTGGTCTCTATCGATACTGAAATATTCATCAGTGATTGCTTCATGGGTATTTTGCATTTCAAAAATTCATAAAGTAATGGGTCAATTATCTAATATTATACTGTTGCTGAACTGATTAAATTATTGAACAAAACGGTGCTGTTGAGGACAGGCAGAGATTAAGGAAAAAAAAAGGAATCTATTAAAAGTTGCTGGCTAGGAAACTGTAATTAGTCATTACCAATGGGAAAGTCACAGCGAAGATTAGTAAAATAGAGGGGATGTCATGCAAAGTATTTATAACAAATACACTGGGCCATCTGCCACAGTAAAGCAATACTGTGAATGGACAAAAATGCACAATTAACCCAATTAAAACAATACGTGTTCATCTGTGACACTGAAGTAAAAATATGGCTTGTATATAACTGGTACAGGTGTTCCTAAGGCTATTAGAAAGCAATCAACACTTCTAATATACATTCTTACTTAACATATGTGACTACAAAGTAATAAAGCTTTCAATACTGATGCCAGGAACCATGCTGTTAACTATCTCTGTAAATACTGTTTCAACTGGATAGAGAATAAAGGCATGACAGCAAGGGATCCAACACCATGAAATGTTTTGCTTTCAAAAAGAAGAGTAATTCTTAGTTAACATCTGTCTTTCTTACTGCATGTTTTTGCTTTTTTAAAAGTTACATTTAAAGACAATCAGGAACCAATTCTATTTTTCCTGAGTATTTCTTTACTACCCAACTACATCTTCCTAAAGCCAATGCATAAGCTGTTAAAAAGACTCTCCTTTCATGGCAGCATGCTCTGTTTTTCTCACCATGTTCAAAGCCATATGGAGGGAGAGAAAGTATCGAAATTTTAAGTGATGGTGGGATACATCACAAAAACCCAGACGTGGCGATGCTGCCATGCATGAAATCTAACTTATGCCCCTTAGGTCTAATGACAAAATTTTCCTTTTCCAGAGATGTCAGTATTCTATCATCAGTGACACAGTGTCTTCTTCTTCTTCTAGTTCAGAGGGCCTAAGTCCTGACCACAGAGCTAGGAGTCCCATGGTTAGGGCATATGAGAGCATAGGACCTTGTGTAAATCAAACAGAATATGGGTGGCAGGGGGAACAAGGGCTTGAAAACCTGCAGAGCCTGGATATTCAGATACACAAGAGGCTCCATATACTTCAAAATGTAGTAATCTCTCATCAATGTCCTGAACATTTAGATCAAGATTCACGCAATCTAACTACAGGCATCAGCGAGATATTTCAGTCATGAAAAAGCTTTGAACCATGAAGACGGTTAAACACATGACTATAATGACATTACTCATCAGTTTAGGCATGTTGGCATGGGTAACTTGCTGAATTTGGGACTAGGATTTCAACATCTGTATCTAGAATATTATTAAATCTTAGCAAGTAAATAAGAATATCTAGAAAATATTTATGATAATTTTCCTATTTGTTTCAGTAGATGGCTAAACCTTGGTGGCAAGAAAGATTAAAGTCATTTAGGAGAAACTTCCTGATGACAAGAGAGGTAAAATAAAGGAATATACTCTTAAATGTTTTTGTTTCAGTGCTTTTGTTTGAACTTGTCTAATAAATTCCACATTTTGACGTTACAATAAAACAATTCCTTTAATCAAGCCGATGGTTAATCAAAACAAGGAGGGAAAACATTTCTCAATACACAGATTAAAACTAAATAAATCAATATCATAATCTGCATCAGCCTCAAAAGACTGCTTTTACGCAACCAATAAACATTTCTACCTTTGGAAATGTTTTACAACTGCACATAGTCATTGGGGGGGGGGGGGGGGGGGGAAAAAAAATTCCAGACAATGAAAGATTTAGTGAAGTATGGGAAAAGACATTGAATCATGCTCAACTTATGCAACCTTTTCACTTGCTTCATACCTTACAGAAGAAAATATAGCAATCATCAGAGACAAACTGTATCCCTACTAATAAAGCATGTTCAGGTATATGGGCATTCAGCACTGAAATGCAGGGGCCTTACTCCTTCTTCAATACATATGTTTCTTTCAGCTCTTCCAGCTGGGAGCAGTAGCCTAAAGGGGCATGGAGGAAGAAGTTGCTTTAGCACCTAAATGGTTGTAATGAGAGAAAATTCTGCTGGTTTCTTATGCCATTCCAGGGAGCAAAGTCACCTGGCTCTTCCATGCTATACAAATGAATAGAGTAGCAAGGAGAAAAGAATTGATAGAGCCAGAGCACACAGGTGACAATTTGCCACAGAGGAGTGAAGAAACGTATCCTGCCAAAACCCTATCTTCTAAATACCTAAAGATTATAGAAGGTATTTCTTTTTAAAAAAGGACTTATAGCTGACAGAAGAGAACAATAGTGTCACTACGCAAGGATGCTATTTTACATAGTGTGTTTTATATTTATACGTGTTTTGTAAACACACAGGATTTTCTGCTTGTTTCTGTGTCTCTGTCACGCCACCATGCTCTGTGACAACAGCTCTTGCTATAATCAGCTCATTCTGTGAATGGACATCATGAAAAGGGAGTGCACTGAATAATGCTATAATTTTATAACTGCAGAATTAAAGGAGCAGAGCTAAAAGGTCACATGGAAAATTCACTGAACCTGGAAAGGGAACCCTTTCCTCCTAACTCTATGTTATATTCTTGCTTCTAGATTCAAAATCCCATATTATTAAGGGATGCACAATGTTGAGGTGTTGTCTTTTATTAATATCATTGTGCTACATGATTTGTAGCTATTCCAAGTGAGAAACAAAAAAGGAAAACTAAGCTTAGGTATGCCATTTACTTCAGCATTTTCTGCACCTGTAAGCTATGCTTTTGACTACCTCAGTTTACCATGTCAGGGTTCCCTCGGTTTTCCTGTGCCTGCTGCGAAGCTGCTGAGAAAGAAAATTTACAGGAGGGCCACTTTATGTGTAAAAAAAAAAAAGAAAAAAAAAGAAAAAAAAAGTTTGATTTCATAATATTTTTTTTTCTTTTTGATCAGGAATTATTCAGGCAAATAAAAATCCATGCGTTCTTCTAAAAGCTTAAAATACTACATATTGTCACCCAGAAAATGCCTCAGACGCCGGTAACTTCCTTACTTCACGGTAGCCACTAGATGGCGATGGTGCACCTCGGGCACATCTGGAACATCAGGCCGGGGAGGAGGTACCACCCCGCAGAGCGCAGGCTGGTAACCTCCCGGGACGCTGGCAAAAGGATCGATTTTTCTATTTCCCGGCAAAACTGAGCAGCTTTCTAGCAGGTGCTGCCGTCTAATTTAACTCTATTTGTTGTGCTGAATACCTAAAGGTAACTTTCCTTAAGGTGGTTTTGTGAATGTTACGGCCGTAAAGAAACGACCTCTCACTTCGGCTACAGAAATGTTATTAACCCTGTTTCTGTCCCTGCTCACTTTCATTGATAAAATCATGAAGCTGAATGTTCCGGCAAGGCATGGATATTCCCGCTGACCAGTCGGCTTTTAATTTATGTATTATCTTTTGGTATCCAGGTATTTGTAAAACATCGCGTGCGGTTAGGACTTTCCAGCTGTCTTTTACACTATCGCTTTGGTGAAACTAGAAGGGAGTAAAAATTACCCAGGAATGCAAGGATAAAGTTGTTAGCACTTCTGGGAAGCAGCTGGTAGACAGGACTGAAAGCAACAAAAAGATCAAATCCTGAACAGCTTCATGGGGTTACTTGCTTGTGTCTGAGTGAGCGATCCAGGCTATTTTACTCTCCCAAACCAACTCGTACCAGCCAGCTTGCCAGCTGGCAGAAATGAGGAGGAAAAGAAGAAAACCAAAACATGTCAATGCCCTGCTCTTCCTTTGAAACCTCAAACTCCACTGCCATTTCCCTGTGACTGAGCTGTGGAAAAGATGGCAAATTGGAAACTGTGCAGAGCACTGATTTACTAGAGCAGAAAAAACACTGCCGACCTGAACGCAATATTTAAACCTTTTTAAGTGTAGTGACTTCAAACATACAGTAGTGATGTGTTATTGATTCTTCTTTTGAAGATGAAGCTTCTACATGTGAGAAGAGACTATACACAGGGACCGTACACATAAAAACACCAACAAGGAGATAAAGAAACATTGCAAATGTAAGTGCTAGGATCGATGCAATTTCTTCTACAGACTTAGTAATGAAAAGACAGGAAGTCAGCCAACTTTCAGCAAAAATTTTGTTGCACTTAGTTGCACCGTTTGCAAGTATTTTAGAAATTTGTTCACTATTCAGAAGTGTGAGCTTACTAACACAAATGTAGCAACGTTGGCATATGTATTGACTGCATAGGGTAAACAAGAGTATGGCAGTTCATGCGTAGTTAAACTATTAATGTCTTACATGTGATAGTGCTTGTGCTCCCTGATGTAATATTTTATGCTCTACAAAGATAAACCTGTTTTACATTTATGAACAAGTCCATGGTGCAAACAGGGACAACCATCTTCAAAATGACTTTAGGTAAGCACGTTTATGGATATTTAGCCAGACTAGCATTTATATTTGCCTTTCTTTGATACTTTTTTGATTAAAATGCTCCTCAGCTATATGTTCACAAATAACTTAGCAAATAGGGATCCAAAATGTCAGCAGAGCTCATAAGCTGGCTTTATGTGCATAAATACTGTCTGCTTTTTCCTTTTTGCAATTACACAGCTGCAGTGCTAATATACACTCTCTCTTACAATCACTGCAACTTTTCTCAGATCCCTGGGCTCCCATCCTTAACAGTGTGCGCAGAGCTTCAGGCTGGAGCCTGGAAGTAGGACACTGCCATAGCTGTGCTTTTCTTTCCCTATCAGGGAATCAAACCGTAATAATACTCACTTCTCAGGTCTAGAAACCAAGAATACAGAGATCCCTAGGGCTTAGTTTTAAGGCTTTAAGGTTTCACAAATGCTGTGAAGATGGGCTTGCCACCACCTCAGTCTTTCTGCTGAAACGTCTCTGATTTAAAGTACAGTTATAGTAAAGTAAATGACTGTTACAGTAAATGTTATGACAAAACTGTATAACATAAAAAACGTTAAACAGAAGAAACTCTATAATTTATATTAACTTATTCCTTTTAAAATGAGCCATCTTTTTACAGGACTGTTTCTTCTTCTTTTAAAATAATTACGTACGAGGATGCCTTTCAAACCATACAGTGAATGTGACAGTCCAGAAACCAAACATTCAGAAATTCACACAAATTGTTACATTTAAAATTTAATGAACACTTTAAGGTTTATCATATTAAACAGACATATTTAAGGCATGTTCTCAGTACAGACATTGTGTATTTGGATTGTCATTCAGCCATATATTAAACATTGGGAATGACTATTAAAATCAAGGTAGTGATGGATCCCTTTGTTAGAGAGAAAACGAAGTATGCAAATCTTCCTTGACACAAGGCATGTAAATTCAGCATTGACTTTCATACACTGTCAGTCAAAACTAATCACTTGTTGCATCACAATTTTTTCCCCCATAGTTATAGACAGAGCAATCTAATTTATTTTAAGTGCAGTCCTGAAACAGCAAAGCTGGCATGCATCATGGCATCAACTACTTTGCTTAATTAATAAAAAACATATCTGCTTTGTAAGAAGAAAGAAGTATCAAAGAATGAAACCACAGAACATATTCACATTTCCACATCTAGAGTGACCATGATGCTACTTTACTCAAAAGCAGAGTTAAATAAGAAGCATGACCATAAGCTTTACCACGAGAGATCTTTTCACCAAGTCTTGAGTTTGGTCAGCTAGTAGCAACTGTCTTGAAAGCATGAAAATGTGTGGGGGCAGATAAAATGCACTAAAAGAAAAGATGGAGGAGCTAGTGAGAACATACATTAGTGATTTAGCTGAGCAGAATAATAACTAGAGGACCTGGGGATGCACAGAACCCCTAAAATTGTGTGCATATATGGGAAATACAGATTACAAGAGATTGCCTGGCCTAAACAGAGCATTTCCAGTGTGATATTTCTATTAGCAAGCACTGAACAATCAGAGAAGTTCAAGAGAAAAAGTCTTGCAGGAAAAAACAGGTTGGCACAGTCCATAAAGAAAAAAAGATCACGTCCAGAAACAGACCTTGGAAGTGATTTTCAAACCTACTGCAGCATATTTTATTTGACCTCCATGACAATGCATTTCCTTATTTCCAGTTGCAGTGCAACACCTTCATCCTAAAGTTTCAAACAGTCCCATCAATCAATCAATCAATCAATCAATCAGCAATTAAGAAACCCCAACAGCACAAATATTTAACAAAGGAAAGAACCTCCTCACCTCCAGCAGAGGTTTAAGAGACAGAAGAGGACCAAAGAGAGCTTGAAATTCACTCTACAAGACCCCGTGCTGGTGACTGTGTGTGGGAAGTGGTTGGCCTGTCTGACGATGAGTTACAGCAGGGTAGGTACGCTGGTACACAGGAAGGCACTCGAGGAAATTCCACCGTGTATCAACCAAAGCTGCTGCTCTGCCCTAAAGCTCCATTTTGGTGTCATTCGGTTCCTCTGGGCATCACTTGTGAATTGTATGTAGTTCTCTGAGGATGTACTCTCTCTTAAAACGAAGGGATCAGCCCCCTTCTCTTGCACGGATAACATTTCAAAAGCAGTTGCATGAAATTTTATCCCTTCTGCAATCAGTGGTAAAGCTGCTGTCATCTTAAACACTTTTTTAAAAATCCCTCCCCAAAGCATCCTAATCTAATCTGCCCCAGCTATAGTGTATGTCTGAACAAGCCTTTATTCTTTTCTGTATAAAAGTTTCACTTAAGGACAACAGTAGAAAATCCCAACGAGCAAGACCTGCTGAGTATTCAGTGACCAGAAATAAGCAGCAGCTCAAAGCACTTCTGTAGGAAGAAAAGATGACAGTAAAGCTTGCAAAGAAACTTGAAAGTCAAGGAGACATTATAAAACAGATAGATG
This sequence comes from Balearica regulorum gibbericeps, assembly GCF_011004875.1. Lineage (NCBI taxonomy): Eukaryota > Metazoa > Chordata > Aves > Gruiformes > Gruidae > Balearica > Balearica regulorum. Next base: position 158,781,366 of record NC_046184.1, on the reverse strand, counting down.
TTAGAAATCTCATTAACCTCCACATATCTGAATAACAGGAGCAAATATACAGTGCCAAATGCATCTTAAGAGACTAGTCTAACCGAAGAGACAAAATCTTCCTTTCCTAACTGGGAGAAAGGAGCTCTATGATCGACCGCTACAAGAAAACCCAAACACCACTCACTCAATAACCTGTTTAGCTCTTAATGAGTTAAGTACTCTCTAGTATTTGTTATGTGACACTAGAAGTAAAATAATTTACCCATTTTCTTGATGTGAGTGAGAGGTTTGCCCATTAGCCAAATACGTGCAGTAAGGGAGCAGGCAGAGACAGGAAGGAGTGGTTCAGTGTGCTGATAGCTCACTAAACCCCACAGCACCTTTGAGAGAGAGGTATTTTGGTTATTTCCATTTCAGAGATGGCTGTATTAAGTTACAGACTCTGAGACTTTGCTCAAACAGCAACAGAATCAATGTCTAAGGTGGTTCTGATTTTAAAAGAGGGATTATTCAAAATTTTTGTTCTTTAGCTGAATGTCAAAAGAGAAAGAACCTGATTTTTTTTAATAAAAAACATACATGCATGTCAGCAAGAATAGACAACTTTTTTTTCCCTCTCCTTCAGAAAATGAAAGGTTGAATTGAAAAGAAAACCAATTCTTGTAACATCTGACTTCTTTTATTCTTGTCTGTCTTAAAGAAAGTGTTTGCATGACCACAGATCTACTGGTTATCAAAAGAATTCTTGGAAGACTAGCACTAATAGACTAAGCAGCTGGCAGGTTTATTTGGAGATGAAAATCAAAACCTTTGGCAAGAAAAGCTGTATAAACTTCCAGATAATTTTTGGGAGAGAGAATGTTCAAAGTTTTAATACACTCTCTTTAAACCTTGTTTTCAATATTATCTCCTTCTGCAGAAATCCTTTCTGATCTTTATGCACTACTGAAAATAGTTCCACACACCCATAACACAAATTTCCTGGATTTCTCACTGTCAAATCAATGATTTGTTTTTCTCAGATATGCCCTCTTTTTCTCAGCATCAAGTTTACCTGCAAAGATGTTTATTCTTTGTGTAGGTGTGTGTCAACTCCGTGCTTTGACTCAAAGCTGCATTAATTTCTTATAGACCTATGATATTTAACATATTTTTCTTCAAAGCTTTTTGCTAAAGTGGAAAATGTGGCATTTTGTACTGACCCAGATGAACACGTGGTTTGAAGAAAAACGACTGTGTATGAAAAAAAAGAGTTTTGGCATTGCTCAGGGAAGTAGTTTCCCAAGAAATACAGATCAGACCTACTCCTGGTATTTTTTATCAAAGGATGAGCTAAACAGACCTCATTTTCCATATGAAAATAATTTTCAGTTGGTGAAATGAAATCAGAGCTTTTGAATCTGAAGGTGCAAGCAAGTGACATGCATAAATTCAAGGATAACTTTCTGCATGCCATTTACTTCACAGTGACTATCTCTTTGCCTGCTCTTCACCTTAAAAAAGACCTTTGGAAGCCTATCCACTCCTTTCACTGAAGTCAAAGGCACCTCTAATTATCTATCAGTTACTTTTAGGAATAAAAGCATACATCAGCACAGTTACTGCTGGACATTATAAACATATCTTGTTATCCTCACTAACGTGTCTGCAGGTCCTACAATGGCTTGGGTAGAATTCTAGATTGTTACATTATGTCCCCGTATTTTTCAGAACAGGAAACAAATCCTGATCCTAACTTGGAAGCTCTGCCAGCACATTTATGTAATATTTTTGAAGAGAAAACTATGTTCACAATTTTTAAATCACACTGCCCAAAGTCAGGCATGCGAGCTGATGTTCCGATAGCTGGATATAGTCTGATTCTTTGAGATGCTGAAGGAGGCAAGTTCGAAATTTTCAATCCTGGCCTGAATGCTAGTGCTTGAATCCAAAGGGAATTTTATCAATGCTTTAGTAGAAACAGAGTTAGATTTATGGTTCTGAGATTCTACCACATAAGTCCACACAAAACATAAAAGATGTTGGGGAAAAAATAATTTGATCAATATGTTGTTTTCAAAACACTCATGAAATTGCCTGTCACATTAAAAATAAAGCTAGAGATTGATACTATAAGATGTAGTCAAGAGAAGAAAGCACAACTGTTTCCAGACCCATTCATTTTACAGCATCTGGGAGACGGGCTCCCTGAATGAAGATAAATGCAACAGAGTATTTCAAAAAATGTCTGCTTCCAAAACTGACCGTGAGGCAGATCTGTGGTGCTCTGGCATTAAAACTCTTTCCAGTGACTTTCCTAAGGAAGTTGTAAAAGCACCAACTAAATGCTTTTAGCGGGATTCACGTGCTCAGGTCAGAAATAATTGAAATAGAGGGGAAACAATTGCTAGCAGGCAATAGCAAGCACTGGAATAACTGCGAGGAATGTAGAATTTGTCTCCTCAGAGCTCTTTAAGAATACATCAGATAGATACACATCTATAAGGAATGCCCTAAGCAGAGGTGACTCATTCTTGGAGTGGCCAGGCAATGAGCTTGACCTTCAAACAGATATCCTTTTGAGACTCATACTAGTTTTCACCAATTTCACAGCATTAAAGAATTCTGTAAAGCCAGTACAGCATCTTAGCCTGACTATAAAAAGAATCATATTAATGTACATAAAGTAATCTGTGTTTAGGCTGCACATAGACACTACCTCTTCCAAATGCTGCATGTAGACATTACAAAGAAACAGAGTTCAAAGTACAAAAAGCACCTTTCATTAGGGTTTTGCCCGGAAAACTGTTGTAAGAGTTGTGGTGCAGAGCCAAGTTACACTGCTGCTGAACCAGCTAAATCATATTCTTCAGCAAAAAGTCCTTTTTTCTTTTTGTTCCATAAAGGAAGCATTTGTGAGTCTGACGTTGTAGATCTAACTTCTGTAAAATAAGAGATGTAAAGTAACACTGAATAAATAAAATGTCATTCAGGACATGATTTGATGATAAATTAACTCTGTCTGTAAGGCTCTGAATACTATGTCAAAAGACAGACACGTGACACAAAGTATTGATTTGCTACAAGTTGACTCCACCCCTTAAAAATATCCTTTTTTTGAGGGCTTCGCTTTGTACTGAAAGGTTGCATGGTGCAACTCGTATTGTCCATCTGCACCCTAACTTGTGCCACAGTAGGTACTGGCTGCTTTCCTACCTCCAGCATAAATTGGGCCCAAAGGCATGAAGCTGGTATAAATTCAGTATTGTGTGCCTCCCTTGGTGACTCTGACAGTAACACATTCACGTACCCTGCCTCATCCTGAGCAATCTTATCGGGTCTTAACACATGTCAAACCACAGCCGGAGTCAATTGCAAAGCAGCACTTATGTAGTCAAATACTGTCGCTCTTGCTCCCTGATGTTATCTTCCCATGGATGCGCCTGTAACAAGCGTAGCTCCGTCCAACCCATACACACCTTCAGTACTATTCTAAACATCTTCCACAGGCTGACATTCTCTCGTGCCATGCATACCTTCAATACTGGGTTATAAAATCACACCCCTGGTGGGCTGTGACACCAGGGATGTGATGTGATGCTCATGGGAACTTTGGGCTGAAAAATCCCACATTTTTGAGTTATGTTTTGGGGCCACAGGGGTGACTCACGGGGTCCAGTGGAGATCAAAACCAACCACTGTGCATATGGATACAGAACCATTATGCTCTGGAAGGCACCAGGCTTGAGCAGTGTGAACGAGGCAGTCTATATCACACTGTTTGTAGACCAAAGATCAATGCCCAAGTTCAGGTTGCCAAAAAATAGAAAATACAGAGTGTAAATATCACTAAGCACTTGTCTCTGACCATAAAGACAAAAGGTAATACCGGCATTGAAACAAGTGGCCATGAACATGAGATAGGCTGATTTTAGGCATTTTCTAACCATTGGAGAAATGAAGTCCAGAAAGAGTTTTTAATCTTGTTTTGCCCTTCCATTCCTAAGTTTTCTAAGTTGGGACTTCAGACTTTTATGAACAATGGATATGACACAGTTCCCTATGGTCACAAGGAGGAGTGGACAAGAGCATCGCTGAGGTTCTTTCCAGCCAAAAAACATGGTTTCATCAGTAAATGTGATGATATAGGCCCCCCAAAAAACTCTACTAAGTCAAATAGAGTCCAGTTGTTTTAAATAACACAGGCTTAATCATCAATTAGCAAATAGTACAGAAATGTTAATTATTTTATTTTCATTGGCTTCCTGACAGGATAAACTTCTAAGAATGACTCTAATGAAGTTATGCAGGAAGGATTAACACTGTGCTCTGTTCTGGAAGTTCTTAGCAACATGGCTGATTTAATAAAGTACTGCACAACAGCTGGGGAAGGTCATTCTTTGGTACAGAGTCTGGTTTTGTTACAAAATATTTGTTTACTCTGAACTTCATTGAAATTCTCCAGCGAAAACTCTTCTGAAGTTGCACCTTCCCCATTGTGCCTGGGGACACTGTGGACACAGCTGCAATCCTGCATCTGTCTGTGGAAAGTGAATCGCATACACAACTAACAATATCCCCGTACTGCGGTCAGAAATGTTTGCTGCAGCAGCACTAACCATTCAAACACTCTAAAAAACCGCTGTCAGCATAGTGGGTCAAATCTGTTGATGACACTAATCTTTAACTGAAATGAAGGAATGCTTAAGGACCACAAAGAAACAATGTGCATTTAGAAAAAAAAAAGAAGTCATAGCTCTTGGAGATACCAAGAGTCTGCAGCTCCTTGAAAGCACATGTGTTAGGGATTTCATAGCACTTCTAGAGAAGGAATGAAATCAGAAAGCATCTGGAGAAAGACAAGCTGATGGAGACTAGCTAGTTTGGTATGATAACATAAAGCATCCTATCTGACAACTTTGGCAAAATATTTGAGAATAGACAGAAAACAGATAGGTGTGAAGCAACTAACACTGCCTATTTTGATTAGGTTTAAGACACTTGTGAAATTACTGTACAGGAGGTTAACCCCAGTTTGAGTAAATGCACAGTAGAAGCAGCATTCTTCACTGGATAAAATGACCAGCTAAAAGATTGCAAAGACTAATCTGATTGTGAAATAACCATACAGAAGTCTACTAAATTAATCCTACAAGCTTCCCAGAGCAACTATTCATAAACTGTATTCTTCCCTCACAGTCCAAACTCCCTTCAGAATTTCTCTTAGCACCCCAATGTCCGCAGTCAATATCCTTAGCTATTTCCAGGGCATTTACCATCTTGATATGTGAATGTCAGTGAAATACACATCCATGACGATGGTATAATAATGGCAGAATGCTGACTTTTTAAAAGGCTTTTGCAGTTTGCAATTTCCATTCACTGCCACTACCCCTCCATGAATCACCAGTATTGCTCCGTATTTCTGTATCACATGCCGAGGACAAAAAGAAAACATCCAGGTAATGGCAGAATTATGATTCTACTTGAAATACAAAAACATCAAAATAGGAAAAAGAAAACACAGATAGAGTTTGTTCTGGAGAAGATTAAATAGTAATACAACTGCAGGTTTTTTGTTTGAGAGATGATGATAGACATAACTGTCACTTAACCTCAGAATTCTAAGTAAAATACCTAAAAACAGCAGATGAAATATAATGTAAGAAAAATATTCGTATGTAGAATATAGCAAAGTTGGCTAATACAGAAGGATATGTAAGTAGTACACATACCACTATAAAAACCATGCAAAACCTGCCACAGGCAGGTAATTAGAAGAAAATAATACCATGGTTTATCAGAAGAGACATACAGAAGTCCTGTTGTGACTAATCTATTTTATTTGAATTTGTCAGCCTCTGGGTAACTTCTGTCAAGATGAATCAGCTATGTATGGAGTCAGCTCCTTGAGAAATAGAACAGATTTCTGAAGTTTTTATCTTGTATGCATTACCACAGAGCAGCTATGCTCTGTGAACGGTCAGATGTCCACGTCCCACTGGTAAATGACAGGGCCTTCCGACAGAAAATTTGTTAGCTGTTTTCACTTCTTTTGAATTTTAACGCAATAAAATTCAATTTTAACTCTTTCAGTATCATGAATTAAAAAGGCATATAGCTTAGCTGGAAATTGGGGCCCAACGACATCTAATCTCATTGTAGCTGATTAAATTAAGTGCCAAAATTGGGAGCTTAGTTACCGCAGTCTTCTTCACAGTGGAAAGGAAAAGGTGATACTGTCGTGTAGTTTACTCCTTTTCAGATGTGAACTTACACTCTTAAACTGAGGGTTCATGCTAATTACCTAATCTTAGGAGGCCTAAACTGTGGTCAAAATCTCTTACTGAAATGAGGCAAAGTACTGATCATTATGGTACACTCTACTGCAAGGTGACAGTAGTAAAGATTTGTTGGAAAAGCAGAGGATAACCTTCTAAAGGAGTTTTTGGAAAAGAGTGGAAAATGCTGATTGCAGTGTGGGAGAAAACGTATCTTGACACTTCACAAGATAACCAGTCACACCTTCCCTGGAGATGGAACAGCATGTCTTCAAAAAGTCTTAAATTCTGGTGAGTATTAAGGAGAACTTTGAAAGCATCTTGTATCATTAAAGAGTCTGTCCACTGAAAATATCTGTAGAGATTTTAGGAAAGATAGCCATTATTTGCATATTGAAACAATTCATAGAACAAAAATGCCCCTGTGGCAAAGAAATCAAGATCTATTTTTCTAACACCGTGTCCCAAGTACAGAAAAATACAGAAGTGGCAACTACTCGTCAGATGTGTTAAAGAGTTATTCAGATTACCCACTTGATACTGCAAGATGTAGTTCCCAATTTGATCACAACCAAAATTACGATCAGAGTAAAGAATACATAAGGTATTTAAAGTTCTTAGATGACACTTTTAGTCTTTCAAGTAATTTCTAGTCTTTCTCAGTTGCTATGAGAAAGGCAGTAACTGGAAGTGAACAGTCTTACCATTTTTTGAAGATGCATTTCAGTAGTTCACAGGGGATCCAAAATATTATACTATTCTTTTAGCTTGTAACCTAGGTCTTTTCCAATACCACTCAGCACATACTAGATATTGTGTAAGAATTTCTTCATGTGGCAGTGTCATGACATTGACCCTGCAGCAGAATACAGTAACTACTGGAAGTCCCTAAGAACAGTAGGCAAAAGGCACTTTGGAAAAGAAACATTCAGTATTTAAATATCTAAGTAACAGAGTAATAAATTGAGACTGTGCACTACTTAACGGAGTATGCCATTACACATTTGCCACAGGGTACTGCAAAGGTAGCAGCATGTATGAAGTCAGCACAGATGAGCTGATGTGCTGGAGAGTCACATCTAAGCTTCTGCTCTGTGTGTGCTACCCCCTCTCGAGTGACCATCTGTGGTCTAGATTTTCTGGAATAGCATTATTCCCCCTTATTCCCCAGCAGAAGCGAGAAAGCCAAGCTGCAAGCTGGCCCTGTGTTATCAAATCAAAGGTCTTAAATCAAAGATGATTTAGTAAGCTGCTCTAATTACAGGAACAGAGGGCATGTTGCATGACTACTGTAGATTGTATTTGTAGCGGGTGGTTTTGCTCATTTCCACCAACTTTACAAAAATGCTGTTTATGATAAAATAAACAAATCTCAGGAGGCAAGGTAAAAACAATGTGTCCCATGCATTATGCAAGTGTTGAAGGTCAAAGCCTGTAAACCAGTCACATACTGAAGCTCTTGTCTGAAAGTGAAAATCTTCCACTGCGAAAACAATTACCTCTATTACCCAGTAACTGCAGCTTTCATTATGCAGAGCTATATTGTCTTAATGGCACTGACTGATAATTAAACTGATAAGATCTAATTTTCTTGGTATGGAATGACAGGTTTCTAATTGCCTAACTTCATGCTTTGCCTATTGGCTAAGAGTTTGCTGCTCCTTAGCAGCTAAAATTAGTCACGCCTTTTGCTACAGGGCTGTTCACGCTACAGTCACACCTTTAACTCCTCTTTCTATTTTTTTCACATTGTTCTCGGTTCCTTGTCAGACTGTGAGTTGTTGGGTAGCTATCCACACAAATAGTTATTGTCTTTGACATAAGCCTTTCTTCAATTCTCATGTGGAGTGCAAACTGGTGGGCTGGGAGGCTGGTTTTGCTTGAAGCGGCTCTTTCTATTTGTTTTCTTAGTAAATCCTCATTAAGGAGATGGTCTTAATGTACATTTATTTCCCTTTGACCATGGCATTCCTAGCACGCATGTGTCCCCTGACTGCTTTACTGAGCCTCTCAAAGTTATCTGACCCTTTGGTTAGCATTCTGCATTAGAGGAAAAAGAAATGTCACTTTAGATAATAGACCTCAGTGTTTTAACTCATGCTTCCCATAGGAATTATAAGTAAACGGCAGCAGCAGTACAAAAGCAAATTTCCTCCTTTGCCTTCAGAGTGCATATCATCTCAAAATCACGCTCGGAGGCCTTGCTATGCTGGAGCAGGGGCAGCAGAAAGTAAGCATAAGAAGGTCATCTGTGGAAACAGTACTTATATTTAACTCCCAGTCTGCTGCAGTGGGCACTGACACCCCACAGCCTCTCGGGGGGATGCAGCGCAAAGCTGCCCTCTTCTAGGGGCACCCTCTGGGAGCTTGGGCCCTGCAGAGGCAGTTGCAATGTCCCCAGCACCACATTCCCCAGCAAGCTCCATTCCAGGAGTCCTTAAACCCTTATGCTGAAGCAAACAAGCTCTCGAGACACAACGCAGCAGGGAGCAAGGGGAGAGGATATTTAAGTGGTTCAGTAAGACACCAACAGCTGTGCTGATGCCAGTGAGCTCTACTGAATTTTCAATTTTTTTCATTATTACGCTTGTGATCTCATAATAATCACAGGAGAAAACTTACTTACATAGAATTTAAGACTATGCTACTTGACATAAATTAAGAAACAGTACAGGAAGTTATATGTCAATAAGGGATCGATATGTCTGAGGTGATATAGCTTGCAGTAGAAAAAAAGTATAACAAGCCATAATTAAAGCTTGCATTTGACCTGCCTCAACTTTCATTTTCTTACAGCCTTCAATTAAGACAGCCTTTCTGCCACACTTTGCTCTTCCATCTCTTCAGCTTATGATCAGTGACAGATTATGGGCCTTTTACTTAGCAAGCAGGTATGATTTTATGGTTTTTTAACATTGCCATCCCTATCACGCAAGTACTTATCAGAAGATATATTAGAAGGAAAACTTCAAAATACTTGCTTTCAAAATGAAACCTAACGAAAACATATTGGTTCAGTGTACAAATCATTCTTTCTGCGTTCCCAGGTGCAAATGGGAATGAAAGAGAGAGGAGGAAGCACATAGCACACGTCAGACAGGTCATTAAATTCTGCGCAGCATACTATAATGACACAGGTGATATATCAAACTATGCATAGCAGAAAAAGATGGCCACCAGGAAAGATCCACAATTACAAACAAAATTGAGAACAAAAGAAAAAGTAAAGCTTTCAGGAAAGTTGTTTTATTCTGTTATAGATCCAACTATTTAGCTGCTGAAACAGCTAACACAAGGAACACCCTGAAATGGCAGGGGAAAGTATGTTCCACCGAATTCTCTCAGCAGCAATAAAGTTTTCCTTGACTGTCAGTACGAGACAACTGTACTAATCTATTCACATTAGTTTCACCTGATTGCCTGGTTTAATGCAAGACTCAATTACTTTGGGATTAACACAGCAATAAATTAAAATTCTAGAGGGCTGCTCAAATTACTCTAAGTTTCCAAAACTCTACAACTTCCCACATACCATTTGTTAGTGTAACAGAGCTAATTCAATGGACATTATTTGTGCATTTTTTTGGTGTCTCTAAACTATTGCTTTTAAAAAAAAAAAAAGTTTTAACTAACTAGGCAACTAAAATAGCCTCACTGAGAAATGTGGCAAGCACACAGAAATATCAAATAGCTAAGGAAGTTAACTGGAGCATTCTGCTTTTTTTTTTTTTTCAATTATTTTCAAATTCAGGCCACTTATTCAGTTGTCTAAAATCAGCATCATTGTCTCTGTATCCTTTTTTTGAAAATCTGTGGGTTTAGATATCTCCGTGTCTCTTCCAACACAGAAATATAAAGAGCTCACTGTGACCACCAGTAGCAGCCAATATTTACACCCCAGTCATGCCCGTGGACCCACGTAGTACAACCAGTTCAGGCAGTCGGTGTGTGTTGTGGAGTGCCAGGACACTGGTGCCTCACTCAGCCCTGGGGAAGGGAGACTGGAGCTGCCTTCTGGTCTGTATATCGAGGTTCCCTCTCCCACAGAAATCAAGCAGGAATGAAGAAGTAGCAATGAAGTATCTCTCTGGTATAAGGTCAGGACACAGCCAGGGTATACAAAACCAGGACTTCAGACATGCAGGTCCACCAGTTGAGATAATAGCCTTTAAATAAAGCTCATTGGCTTTCCACTGAAAATTCAGGGCCTTAAATAATGTATTTAAAACACAGTTATTTCTAACCTGCCAAAAATTTCTCATGAAAGGCTCTTTGCTAATACATTCTCCAGTAATACTTCAACTGCACAACAATGATACAACAGATGTGACTCCCTTCAGCAAAAGAAAGAATTCAGAGAGCTTGAAGAGACTGAAAGTTTTCAAGAAACACGGTCCCTGCTAGAGTCTGATCATTTTGGCATTGTGTTCCCAAGAAATGACCTGTTTCTTCCTTTCCACATACATCCACAGTCCATGCAAACTCAGTGACTAACACTACATTACATTAGAGAACTTCAATTTAAAAATTATTCTCCTTGTTTAGATGGAATTGTCATACAAAAGAACAAATCTGAAATAATCTGAAGATGTCTGGCAAACTACACCTCTTCAGTGGAAAGCTCATCAAGACTTCAGGTTTGAAAGGCATGTTCAGTCCTTCTATAGCAATATTAATTTTGCCATTTTCCACAGAATTTTTGCTAAACCGAGCTAATTGTCACTCACCCTAAAACCACTATCAACCCCAAATTGTCTGGTAACTGTCATAGCTCATGTCTACCAGGAAGAAATAGTGAATCACATGTATTTTTCTGCTTTTTATAAACCTGTGTAACTTTTAAGAAAAAACAGTATTTTCCATATAATGTACAGGGATATCGACTGACTTAGTTAATAGAGGGTTAGAAACCCTATACTGTCAAGCTGTGGGAGCAAGTGATTTACAAAGGATAAACAGTATATTTATGATCAAAGGAAGTCAGCAAATAAGGGCCAATCGCTCAGTGCCTGCTCAGGAGAAAACTCCATACTGAGGACATCAGCATTTCTAAAATGAGTCAGCTGCTAGCCGGTCATCTTGGGAAATGGCTTAAAAATTGGTATTGTGATTATGAACCCTTGAATAAACGTAAATCTAAATGGAGAACACAGGTATAATGAGGACAAGACTGTCTCCAAATCAAGAAATAACTTTGCAGAGGCAACAACGCAGTATGAACGTCTTTGAGCCCACCTAATGCAGCAGCACAAATGTTCTGACAGCATTGTATCTGATCAAAACAGACACACCTCCTTTTGGAGCTGAGCTGAAGTACACATAGCAATAAACTGTAAGCATTCATTTAAGGGGGAAAAGTGGCAAGCGTAAGATGGGGTATCCTTGCCAAGCTGTAGAAACAGTGGACCACCACCACACCACCACACATCACAGCTGTGGAAACTACAGAACTCATGACCTACTTGGAAAATTATGTGGCTAATGTTAAAATTCTTGCTAGTATTTCTTATTCAAAAGGCACAGAAATAGGATCAATATAAAGTCTACTTGCAGAATGTAGAGATAGGTCAAGGGGAAAAAAACCTTATTGTTGTCTGTTGTCTGCAAGGTGTTGGTTTGCCAGACTCTGCTTTACTGTGCAATGCAAGATATGCACATCCCACAGACACTGCCAAAGCCGGAAATATTTGTGCCATATAAGCACATTTTGATAAATTAAGTTTGCCTAGTCATCTTCATTTCTGTTTCTGCTCACAAGCAACAGTCCTTTCTTGGTGCACCAATTTCAGAATTAAATGCTTCTTAGACAAGCCTGAGTAATTCTCTAATAGCAAAATGAATTTTCTACACACTGCATTGCCAAATCTCCCAGTTCTGTCAGTTCAAGACTATATCAATCATACTTTCTATTTTAAGGTTAAAAGATATCAGCTACACTACTGACCATGTCAGCAGTGGGGGAAGGATGGACCAGAATGCTTGAAACTTTTAATTGTTTAATTAGTAAGTTAATAATGATATTAATTGCACAGAGAGGTTAAGGCATTCAAGAGAAAGCTTTCTTGAGCAAAGGAAAAAATGGTAACACAGCCACGTAGGTGACATAAAAGCATGAGAGGCAGCACGTGAACAAGGCATCAAAAAAGTCATGACTTGGGAAACAGAATAAAAATCTAAAATTTCTGAGAAAAAAATCATCAAGAAAAAGCTACCTTTATTGCTTTGGATCATGACAAGAGTCCCTAAAACATTGTCTCTACTTGATGTAACAAGAAAATTTCTGTGAGAGGAAAATTTATCTAAAAGATATTATCCTGTATCCTGTACAAGATATAACACTATCAAAGAACACAAGCAAGCATAATGTAAGATGAACAGAGCTTCAAATACTTTCAGACTCATATGACGGCAAAAATTACACATTCTGTTGAAGAGCACAATGGAAGAAGGTGTTTGTGGGTAAAACCCTTGTAGAAAGATAGTCATTATAGTGCTTTCTGAAGCTAAGCCTCTATGCAAACTGGCATTTGGAACCTCAAAGGAAAGAGTGGCTAAACAGTGAGTGGAATTAAAGATGAGCATCGAAAGAGAGGAATATTGTGTCAAAAAATGCTTTTTCGTATTGTATGAAAACTGAATATATTGTAGATCTGCATTTTTTTCACTACAGGGAAGAAGAATAGGTTTAGAATCGTTAAGAAATGTTTGAGAACAGGAAAATGTAAAACCAGGAATACATTTAAAAATACAAATGCTAAAATACAGCACAGATATTTACAATGAAAGAAAATACTAGCCCATTGACCATGGTAGGTTGGCATTACTTGTCTTCTGTTACCTTTTGTTTAAAGTATCGAAGTGTCAGAACTGTAGTTAGAAAAACACAAAGCAAAAAACACAGACTACTTCTCCTACTCTGTGACTGCAGGTCATTCACTTCTCAGCCATATACAAGACTGAGACAAAACTGTCAAGCTAAAGAATAAATAACACACGGAATCAATCCTAAGGCCCAAAGGAACCTCTGGGATAATTTAACCCAGTATTAAACTAGAAGAATTTAAAATTAATTGGTATAGCAAAAAAAGCCGAGATTTTCACTAAGCGTTTCCTGCACCGAATCCAGTAACGTCTGCATGGGCTCTAGCATGGTGTGGTGGGTTGACCCTGGCTGAGGGCCAGGTGCCCACCAGAGCCGCTCTATCACTCCCCTCCTTCACTAGACAGGGGAGAAAAAGTATAACAAACAGCTTGTGGGTCGAGATAAGGACAGGGAGAGATTACTCACTTACTATCATCACGAGCAAAACAGACTGAACTTAGAGAAAAATTCATCTAATTTATTACTAAGCAAAACAGAATAGAGGAATGAGAAATAAAACCAAATCTTAAAACACCTCCCCCCACCCCTCCTATCTTCCCGGGCTCAACTTCACTCCTGGCTTCAACCTCCGCCCCCCGCAGCGGCACAGGGGGACGGGGAATGGGGGTTACGGTCAGTTCATCACACGTTGTCGCTGCTGCTTCTTCATCCTCAGGGGGAGGACTCCTCTAATCGTTCCCCTGCTCCAGCATGGAGTCCCTCTCACGGGAGACAGTCCTTCACGAACTTCTCCAACATAAGCCCTTCCCATGGGCTACAGTCCTTTACGAACCGCTCCAGCGTGGGTCCCTTCCACGGGGTCACAAGTCCTGCCAGCAAACCTGCTCCAGCATAGGCTCCTCTCTCCATGGGTCTACAGGTCCTGCCAGGAGCTTGCTCCAGCATGGGCTTCCCACAGGCCACAGCCTCCTCCAGGTGTCTCCACCTGCTCCGGCGTGGGGTCCTCCACGGGCTGCAGGTGGAATCTCTACACCCCCTCATCCTCCCGCCATGGGCTCCAGGGGGACAGCCTGCTTCACCATGGTCTTCACCACGGGCTGCAGGGGATCTCTGCTCCGGTGCCTGGAGCACCTCTGGCCCCTCCTTCTGCACTGACCTTGGTGTCTGCAGAGTTTCTTACATCTTCTCACTCCTCTCTCTGGCTGCAAAAGCTCTAACTGTTTTTTCCCTTCTTAAATACGTTATCACAGAGGCGCTGATTGGCTTGGCCTTGGCCAGCGGCGGGTCCGTCTTGGAGCCGGCTGGCATTGGCTCTATCAGACACAGGGAAAGCTTCTAGCAGCTTCTCATAGAAGCCACCGCTGTAGCTCCCCCCCCTCCCCACTACCAAAACCTTGCTATGCAAACCCAACACACATGGTTTTAGGAGCGACGACAACTGTTTTCACTTCGACTTCCTGGTGATTATTTTTATAGGTGGTGACACCTACTGATACAAAATGTTCATGTTTTCCTAAATACATTTGTCTACATTCAACGTCCAAGCACTGAATTTCATTAGTACTTTTCCTGCCAATTAAAAAGAAACCCCAAAAAAACCCAAAACCCCCAAAGCCTTTTGTTATTAAACTCTTTCTGAGGAGAGACTAAACCTTGTAGGCAGGTCCTTAAGAAGCTGCAACCAGTGAAAACAGTGTTGTGCCTTAAGCCTCAACAGGGATTTATTAGTTGATTCCCTTTCAACTTGTTCGTTACATCTCAGGAACAAACTGAACTTGTTTACCGTATTCACATAGCCATGCTTCACTCCTCAGAGTATTGACATCCTTCGTTACTAGAATTAGTTCCCAAGAGAAACAACACAATGAGGACTGACCGCAAACTCTTCTCACCTGCACAGGGCATATGAACTAATTTCTTACTCCTATTTGCTCACCAAAAACCTGTACAACCTTCTGAAGGTGCCCATGTAAAGGTGGTCTAAGCTGGTCATGCCTAGGTTTATTTAGGTGCCTGCAGTGAGCATAACAGGGGGCATGCAAGAGCAGGGGCACCTGTGAAGGGACTGCAGCCCATGGCTAAGCCGATTCTGGAGCAAAGGAGATGGTTAAGAAGGAAGGAGCAGTAGCAGAAGAGTAAGAAACAAGGAACAGCAAAAAAAGGAAACCACTATGCACCAACCCCAGCCTCACATGCTGCAAAAGCAGAGAAGCGGGAACTAGGACATGAGGAAGAGAGGTGTGTGGACTGAAGTTGAGACAGGTGATGGAGGAAAGGTGTTTTCCCTAAGTGTCTCTTTAACTGTTTGTCTTCCTTGCTTAACACCTGAATAAGTGATTATAAGTTTATGTTAATTGGCAGTAAAACAAATAAGTGAAGTTCGTTAAGAGGAGACTCTTTTGCCCACAACAGTGCCTCAGCTGGGACCAGGGCCCTATTGCTCTCCATCTGCAAGGCCTAGGAAGGAATTCCGGTGAGAAAAACAAAAATCTATCACCATCTTTGAAATAATGATTTTCACTGGTTTCTCAATCAGTGGACTAATGGGGCATGCTTTAAGTCATTTTGGCTCACATTTAGAAAATATGAGTTTTATTGCTAGACAGTCTGAATGGCTTCCCTAATTACATTCTGACACCTTCACACATTAACATCGTTATCACTTGTCATGTTACCGCATGATAACTCCACAGGCCGCCGTCATGGATGAAGGCCTCCTTATTAGGCACTTTACATGCAAGTGCCTGAATCAGAGAGCTGCATAAGTAAAATAAGATTAGATCAGTTTATCAAAGTATTTAATACTACGATGCACTTGCTAGGATAAACAGAGTATTAAGACTCAATACATATATCAAGCGTACATATCATCTGTAGAATTACAGACTCTGACCACAAATTTTGATGAAATCATTAGCCAATGCTTCCTTCATAAGAGCTCAATCTCTCAGCTTTTAATGGCTACAATTAAATGGAGGCTCTGACTTAACAATTATATCCCCTCATTGCTTGCTATTATCCCAGATACCTGCTGACTCAGAGCCAAGGGATTCAGGCTGTGGTGTTGATGCTGATCTGCATTTCTGGCCTTCTATGCCAGATGGACACTGGCTTCATTCAGGTGGAGCTGACTGTGTGAAAGGGCAGTGGAGGGACGAAGGAGGCACACAGGAGGCTGAAAACACCCTTGCAATCCCTTTCACTATCAGTTATATCTTCTACTTTGAACAAATAACCTGCAAATATAATTTTTATTCTGTTCATGAACTCATAATTCACTGTTTCTCATGGACCTGGAAGTCTCAGAGCTGGCAAAGTAGGCAGTTGCCTAGGACAACTAATCAGTCCTAATCCATCTGCTTCTTTTGCCCATGCCAGGGACCTCGAAAGACCAAGCGGCTACTAATACTGCCACCAAGAGACAAGTGTGTCAGGTGGGCGTGGAGTGATGGGCAAATGGAAAGGTCAATCTCTGTCACCGGTGACAGGCTCTTTTCTTCATCCAGTGGCAGCAGGAACAGCCAGTTGGATTTTCAAGTGGGTTTTTTATGTTGGTATGTCTTGTTAACATTCAGCCTCCTAAACATTGAAGGTGGTTTTACAAATTTTTTGTGCTAGGCAGTCCAAGGAGAAAAATTGGAAATAACTTCACAGAAGAATGACAAAGAGCAGGTCTTTATAGTACTCCCTCTAGTCACCAGTCTCATCTTGCTCGCTCTCCTCCAGGGCCAGGAATCCACATAGTCCAGTAAACTCGGTTGTCCCTCTCCTCCACGCAGCTGGAGGCAGGGCCCCTCTAATTCTGCTCATCGTATTTCTTACCAACGAATGGATTTGTGTGGTGCCCATGGGTTCAAATCTCATCCTTGTTACTCACTTCTTGCAAATTTGAATCAGAAACTCCCTGCATAAGATCAGAAGTAAGATCAGTCCTCCTATTCTGTCTGGGGAACTGCCCACTGGAGACTGGAGCAGCAAATTTCCTGGAAGAACCCCCATTTGAAATTGTATTTCTTTGCAATTCACATGCCCGTGCCTCTAGGGTCAAGGTAGGTTTTCCATCCCACTTCCTCATGTCCTCTCCATGGCCATGCAGGTAAAACCACAGAATGCCTTGTGGTGTGTACCCTCTATATCCTCTCTTGCGCAAAGGCACACTTACTCCTAACAGATGAGAAACTGGTCCATACAAGTGGGGAATTGGATATATCCTCTTTGAGTTGCCGGACCTCCCAGGACAGTTTCTCAAACAGGTTTTTGGATTTTTCAGACAGTCCACAGCTGAGACACAGGCCTGTAGGGAGGAAGAGAGATTTTCTTTGTATTGCTGGAGTTGGCCAGCCACTTCATCCACCATTGGCGCCTCTTGACCTTTCCAGGCCAAATGATTGGGCCTACGCTGGTGGTGTGCTCTGTACACACCTCCACCACATGGGTCAGATACACTGGATTTTATCTAGATCTGTGGGTAACTGCACATTGTCTGGGTCATAAAAAAACCATCTCGTGCATGGCTAATTCCCTCAGGTACTGGATACCTCTCTCCACGGTGGTCCACTTGCCTGAGTGACATGTAACATCTTCTTTAAAGGGATACCTTTCCCTCATGCCTGATGAGTCTCCTCCAGAGGCTGAGGGCTTGTGTCCCTTGTCCAATCACCTTGTCAATGAGCCCTTCCCTGGACAGGGATCCCAGCTGCTTGGCTTCTCTACCTTCTAATTCCAGGCTACTGGCCCCGTTACTCCAGCATCGGAGCAGCCAGCTGAAAAGTTGCTCACCTAATCAACGACTGCTCACTTAGAGACAGGGATTGTGTGGTTACCTCTGCTTCTGTCTCTTCCTCCTGTTCTGCTGATGGCCCTTTTTGTCATCCTTTACTAAAGGAGTTGACCTATGTGTCCATTTCTTCTTCTGCATGGGGCGATTGATACCGGTATGGGTTGGTTTTCTGGTTCAGCTGCAGTGCTTATCACTGGGATTTGAGTAGCTACAGTGCATGTCAGCGGGGTCTGAGTAGCTGCAGTGCTTGTCACAGGGGTTGGAGTAACCTCAGTGCCTGTCCTTGGAGTCCGAGTAGCTGCAGTGCCTGTTGCGGGGGCTGGAGTAGCCGCAGTGCCTGCCATAGCGGTTGACCTCTGGGTAGTATTCTTAAATAGTTGTTTAGCCCTAAACAAGACCTGAATCACACTCAGGAGACAGCAATAGAAATATGCTGGTCTGAACATCCCAAGGATATTCAACATTCTCAAGAGCTGTTGTAATTAGCCTGGAGAAGAAGGGGAAGGTGAAAGAAGGAGTCTCCCCCACAGAAAAAGTAAAAAGCATAATTATTAATAACTTCTCACAGATGGCTCCCAAAGTACAGAGATGAAGCTGTTGCTCCACCACCGCTGAATACAAACACAAAACTGGTCTATCAATGATTTTATCATACTATAAGCCAGTAGTACTCTGAACAGCAGAGTTATAACCTTAATCCAACACCCAGAGGTGACAAATCACACATAGACACTGATAACCAGTATATACAGCAAGCAAGGTATTACGTAGCACAACTCTAAGAACAACTCTGTGAACAAATAAAACAACATTGTGACCAGTGACGATTAAACTAATATAATAAATGCTTATAACACATTTGTTTTAGCATGCTCTGGTCAGATCTGTCATTATCTCAACCCTTCAAGCCCCATGTTGGGAGCCAAAAAGGACTGTCGTGGTTTAACCCCAGCTGGTACCTAAGCACCACGCAGCTGCTTGCTCACTCCCCCCCCGGCAAGGGGATGGGGAGGAGAATGGAAAAAAACCACCTTGTGGGTTGAGATAAAGACAGTTTAATAGGATAACAAAGGAAGAGAATAATAATAGTAATAGTAATAACAATAACAATAATACAAGTGATGCACAAATGCAATTGCTCACCACACACAGAAAAAAACCCAACCTGATGCCCAGTCTGTTTCTGAGCAGTGATTCCGCCTCTTGGCTAGCTCCCCCAGTTCTATCCAAAGCACGACGCTCTATGGTAGGGAATATCCCTTTGGCCAGCCTGGGTCACCTGTCCTGGCTGTGCTCTCCCAGCTTCTTGTGCACCTGGCAGGGTGTGGGAAGCTAAAAAGGCCTTGACTTTTGTTGTAGGCACTACAACTACCTAGAAACAACTAAACCATCAGTGTGTTATCAACTTTATTCTCATCCTAAATCCAAACCACAGCACTATACCAGCTACTAGAAACAAAATTAACTCTGTCTCAGTCAAAACCAGGATACTGCTGGTGCAGATTCAGAGGGAGGGAGGTAGAAGGAAATGTGCTCTGCCCTGGCCCCTGCACGGGGGTGAGTAGGGCACCCTTCCAGAATGCAAGAGTCTCACTTTGACCACTGAATATAAAAACATGGTACTGGCGTGGAACTGATATAGAAATGTAGGTCACTTCTACTTTCTTTTTAAAAACCTGTATCAGTCTCCTGCAGCCAAATTCATTATACAGGTGTCCACACAAACAAATGGACTTGTAGCTCTGGATGCTTGCTGTTTCTAGAAGTACCTAACTGGCAATCTGATTTAGGCTGACTTTTCAGCTTTTATTCCAGACTGACGTGAGCATCCTTCCTCCCTTTCCAGCTGTTTGGCTTTCATGTGTCCATCACGCCTCACTACTCAGGTACTATGAATGCTAATCCTAGAGACAGGTACCCAACCTCTAGGCAACATTAAGTCTCTCATGGAAAACATACTTAATGGATTGTGGCAGTGAGGCGCAAAATCCAGATTCAAAGTATACTGTCTCAACCTTAATTCCTTCCTTCTGAACAATGGACCTAATGCCACCCTAATTTTCTTCTAGTCTAAGAGCAGCGCCGTCGCAATTTAAACTGGTTGCACACTCAAAAATCTTTTCCCCATCATAAAAGAACTCCTATGAGAACCAATGTAACTCCCATATTTGGTAGATAAAATTTCAGTTTATGGGTAAACAAAGAGGCTATTTTGATCCTTGTACAAGTCTTTTATTAAAACAATACCTGTAAGTGAATTGAGGAAGTTGACTTTGGCACCACCGTGCTGTTTCCTTTAACAAATATTAAATTAGGTTCACTTTCAATCTAATCATGGTAGACATTTTTCACAGTGACATAAAAAATCTTTTCTTCCAATTAGCAATTTAAAAAAAGGCTCTCAACTGCAGGCATGCTAAGAATATTTAAATTCTGGGTCACATATTATAAGGGAAAAGGCAGTATAATAAAAGTGGGAAATATCCGAGACCTAAAGCTCTGTTGCTGTTTTACAGCCCATGAAATGAGATGATTTTGCTGGCTCATCATGCCACTGAATAGCGTTCACTTCTACTGTAAGGCAACTAAGGTTTAATTTTTGTATATGTGCTTTGAAGTACTCCTTACCACTGAAATATCAGTATTTGCCTCCAAGATACAACATGTGTGTATTTATCTCCTATACGTAAACTGGACATTAATACGGTAGTCTTTGTCAAATACTCTCTGCAGGTATGAGATGCAATTACTATTATTTAATAGGGTACTGGCCCTAGCAAATGACAGATGGGTTGATGATACAGCATAGAATAAGATCTCCCTCTTATCCTTTCAGAATGATCTTTCATGGCATAAAACTTCATTCCCTTACTTTGTAGAATATTTTTCAACTTTTAGGTATCTTTCATTCTGAACTTCCTTTTCCTTTTGAGAATATTTGAAGCAATATGTAGCACTGTAAATCATGAAAAAACATTCTCTAGCATTACATGAAGAGTAAAATCAGTAACGTAGCTGCAAGTGTACATCTGTAGATGATTACAGATGATTACACCCATGAGGCATGTGGAATGTTTACTAGCCAGATGTTACAAAAATCTGAATGCAAAAGGATCTGTACTGTGTGGAAAGTACAGGTAGGAAGGAAAACTGCCCAGGATCCAGCAACAGCAGGGGGTTCTGGCACATTTGTGTCTATGTGGCACCCGTTCCAACAGCACCCACATTGACAGCTCTACCGACATCCTTAGTGTGGCCCTGATAGCAATTACTGCCATGTTAAATATTGACTAAAGGTAGGTGCATGCTCAGATAAACAGTGACATGGAAGGCAGAAGTCCTTGTCGTAGTTCTCCAATTGCCAAGTCTTGCATGCTCTTATTAATTCAACAATTATATTTATCCTTTTTAGATATATCAGATGAAAACACTTATGCAAATACAATCACATGCCTAATGAGTTGCACAATTACTGGGGTTTATTTACAAAACAAAGGTCATTTTTCTTAATATTTAGCACAACATTCTTTGCACACTTCATGGTACCGTCATCCTATCAGCTACACCCTACAGAATTAAACATAGAGAAGAAGAGAATAAAATCAGAAGGAAAAAACAAGCCAACTCTGAATGTACCTGATGCTCTCAGTGGGAGACAAGGCTGAAGGCTGTTCTAATATGAAGGAAACATCAACCTTTTTATAGCAGCCTGAATCAAAATCAGCTAAGAAGTCTGAGAAAGAGAAGAGCTTGACAGTACCATACAGGTATAGTCAATAGTAAGGAGCTTTGCCACCCACATCCACACAGCCAGCCAAGCCTTTCATTCATATCCTTTCTCTTACTCCCACTCAGCCCCACAGGTAGTATTCAAAAAATCTTTCAAGCATCCTGATGGATAAAAGACTTCATTTAATACAAAGGCTCCCACTGTATAAGAACAATACCTACTTAGGAAGTCAAGTTCTGTGTCAAACTGTTGGAAAGAATACTTGGGTTTCTACTGAGTTCATGAGCAACTTACTAGAAGAAAGCAGTAACTTCTTGTTGCCTCCCATCAGCTGGAACCTGAAACATCTGAAGTCACCTCACCTAGGGGGGCAGATTATTCTTTCTCTACTATTCCTTCCTCCCATTTCAGAACTTCACAGAAAAAGGGATTTAGGGTACTTAGACCTTAGCTAATTGGTTCTCCACTCAATGTTTCACTATTCTCCAGTTTCACAAACAGCTCTAAGATAGACTTCTGTGTCTGTTGCTCAGAACTTTCCTAGAGATACATCCAGGCAGAACTGCCCTAGCTGTTAGTAAGTTCGCTCTCATTAGAGATTACTCTGGTAAAGTTGGCAAAACCGATTGGTGTTAATTTAGTTCTACATCCAGTCTAGAAATAGGTATGTTGAAGAACAGAGACATTAGCCGTAGATATATGCTGATGTGGCCCATGTTTGAAAAATTACCTTCACAAACATCAGGTATATGTATTATTTTATTAGTGCATATTGAAAGGATGCAGTCACAGGAGAATCTATGGCACAAATCTTATTGTATTATTGCTGTACAAATGCAGAATGGAAGCAGGTTTGGTAAAGAGAGGAGAAGCACTTGATGGTCTATATCTTGATTTTAAAAGGCTTTTAACATTGTCTCACCATGACAACATACAGAAATATGGCTCAGTGAAACTACTCAATGATGGGTAATGATGGCCACTTGTTAAGTGTCCTTATGAGCAGCTATTAATGAAACATTGTCAGAAAGGAAAACTGTCAAACGAGGTTCCAACAGAGTCTGATCTTGGTCTGGTTCTATTTATTTTTTCACTCCTGACCAGGTTGATAGAAAATAAATTGTACTCAACAAATTTCAGATAAAAGTAAGCTAAGAGGCACTACAACTACTCAGGAGAAAAGAATTAAAATTCCAGAAATAGTCTGGAGAAAAAAAAAACAAAGTATGCTATTCAACAGAGACAAATGCAAGGGTCTACATTAAAAAAGAAATAATCCAGTAAACAAATAAAGGATGGGAAACAGTGATGGCAGCTCTTTCAAAAGGACACAAGGGCTGTAACAAATCAGAAAAACACATGAATCACCCACAACATGCTGTTCTGAAAATGGAAAACATCTCACTGGGATGTAGAAACTGTAATAAAGCTTAAAAACACATAAAGTACTGGCTCTACTGGGGTATTCTGCCAGTACTGCACTTCAACAAAAAGGTGAATCAGCTGGAGAAAGTCTAGAAAAGGACAGTAAGAATAACTTAAGGTATAAAATATAGGTCTTATAGCAAAAGACTGAAACATTTGGAGCTGTATGGCCCAGCAGGGCCACAGAGGCTAGAAGAGGGATAATGATAGTCCTGAAAGATGCAGAAAAGCTTTTTTAAAGTTTTCTCTATGTCAATAGTGAATAAGGTGAGAAATTATGATCTTAAATTGCACAAAAAGATAGATTCAGGTTATACTTTAGGAAAATCTTCCTAAGAATACAGACAATGAAGCAGTGCAATAGATTGCCTGGAAAGATTGTGAAGTCTGCTTCACATTGGAAGGGACGGCTGAGATTATCTTGACAAGATGACTTCAAGCCATATTTATCAGTAGTCTGTAACTATGTTCTTCCTTAAACAATTAATACATACTTGCATAGAAGCATTCATAAAGCAGATAAACAAAACACCTCAAAACTAAAAATAGAAAACTTGGGAAATAAATATATTGTCAAGTATGAAAACTTACACTATCATCTTTCCAATTTTCATCCCTTTAAAGTCAAAGCCATTTATAAAAGTGGGAGCAGGGTATGGCCAAAACTAGGGGATTTTCCAAATATGAAACTATCTACTTGGCATAGCCCTCACAGTATAAAAAACTCTATTAACTTTTATTTGATTAGGACATTTTGGTCTTCACCCAATAATAAAACTGTAAAACCCCCTCCCTTTTTCATTAGGAAGAAGAAAAATAACATAAACTATCAATTTCAAATATGCATAGCTTGTACTTATATACTGCAAATTCAGTGGTACTAATTAGACAGTAGCTGCCAAACTGCTATGCTCGTGTGATTTTTGTAATGATAGATTTCAGGAACCAACAGGACAGGCTGCATAATAATATCTGAAAGTAAAATATCAATGAATATATACAATAAAATAGTATAATTACACAGAAACAGTCTATTACATTACTTACCTGCTAACTACATACAAAGATGATTCACAAAATAGATATTTTAAAATACTGATAAATTTGCTGATTATAACTCTGTTTATAACATGTGTCTTTTACCCAGTATTTTAAGGTTTATTAATCAGCTTTCAATTGATATTCAACTTAACTTGTGGCTGCGGTAGCGAGAGGTGTTATATCCTGGTTGTCTATTTCTAGACAAAAACAATGTATCAATGACAAGTCTCCTAAGTCTATTAGCAATGTTTGATCTTTAAAATGCAGCACTCTGAATGACATATCGATAAAGTACAGGACTGTGACTCAGGAGACCAGAGTTTTGGAGTTTGAGCCCTGTTTTTTTAAGCAGCTTTGCAGGTACCCTTGGAAAAAACTATTTCACCTGTCTTTGCCAATCTGTCTCCAACATTAAAAACATACTGGCCTCCTTTATTAAGCACTCTGAGCCTCATTCAAATCATCTACCCACTTAAGCTTGTCTAAGGCATTGCAACTACTTTTCCCTGGCGACCAGGTAGGCAGCTAGAATAACAGCCTTCAATGCCACAAATAATTTTGCATGTCAAGATAAGAAGGGTGATTTCAATCTGAGGCATAATTCTTCTGGTGACACACCTATCCCACGCTCCCCTGCCAAACCATCTTGAACTGGAGAACTTGCATGTGAATGTTTTTAGCTTCTAGCGTGAACTCAGCTCATGTTCACCCAGCAATGGCAGTATGCCACTAACTTAGAGATCTGAAGGTTGTCTGAGAGATCAGACAGGGTTATCCTTTGAGATCTACTGAAGAAAAAAAAACATATAAAAGGTACTATCAGTAGTTCTATTCAGCTACCAGTACTGGTACAACTGGTATGCTTCTGACTCCCAGAGGAAACAGAATGGAGCTTGGTTGACATCAGTTTTTTCTCCCTTTCTCATGAGAAAAAAGGACACAAGTGGCAGGTTTTGCTCAGAAAGTATTTGGTCTCACAGAGTACTTGTTGTAACAGGACTCTCAGACTATTTCTTGTAAGTCTATGCCTCACTCTGTATATTCAGCAGCCTGGGAACTAACTGAAGTGATTTCAGCTGCAAAGGCTTTCAATATTCAAAAAACTTTTTGGATTGCAGTCATTCAGTCATTAAACCTTTTTATTACCTTCAAGTTCAGCTGGGGCCAGGATAACAGTCTGGAGCTCAAGCCAGGAAAAAAATGAAAAAAAAAAAAAAAAAAAAAAGCTTATCAGAGTTAGAGAGATGTATCAGAAAGAGTATGGCCTGCAGGCATGCTTTATCATTTGAAGGGACTTCCCTACCTGTGCTGAAATGAAAATTTATAGCTGCAGGCTCCTGTTGGACCTTTGTCTGTTAAATAAATGTGAGATAACTGCGATGTTCTGACAGGGTAACTGCATATTTTCCATTTGGATATGGATCTTGCCACAGCTGCCCATGCTCTTG
The DNA here is from genome assembly GCF_011004875.1 of Balearica regulorum gibbericeps. Lineage (NCBI taxonomy): Eukaryota > Metazoa > Chordata > Aves > Gruiformes > Gruidae > Balearica > Balearica regulorum. The sequence goes on along the minus strand of NC_046184.1, from coordinate 158,755,877 downwards.
CCACCTTTCCTGAATTATTGTTCTCTGCTCGTTTCCCCACGGGGATGGCACGGCACATTGCAGCTAGCAGAGAATGTATTCTCCTGGTGATCCTGCAGTGTTTTTCACAGAACGCAAATAGCTCCTGTATTGCAAAATCTGCCTGACTCCCAATCAATTTTCTGGGTGATGTTCTGACTTACACAGTTTGGATTGAGATTGCCACAGATACACATGATCTCATTTCTCTTCCCCCTTCTCTTTAGTACCAAGATGATTATCAAAGTAATTCTGGGTGGGGTTTTGTGGTTGGTTTTTTTTGCATGGGAATTACTACTAAAATTAGACAAATAGGATGAATTATATACTTTAAAATGAATCATAAATAAAACACAAATTAGTCATCGCATTTGCATACTGGTGATAATCAACGGTTGACTATTCTTAAATAAAGACATTGTTTTAAAGTTATTTAAATCCTGGGATCCCAGGCAATGTAAAAATAGATGATAACTTCATCATTCCAAAGCAAATAGCACAGCTTCTCTTTCTGGCATGTGCTCTACTTGAGCAGAATACTGATTGCACTTGATATCTTTTCAGCACAGACATAAGCTATCTGTTCTATTCATTTCATAAACATTTTTAAATGGATACTGAAATGGATGTTACCAGTAGGACAGACCTATCTCATTAAAGCCACTGTAGCCCAGCTCTTGCCTGCTTAGTCCCAGATCTTCAAGGTCCATGCATTTAAATCCAGGTGGGCACTGGTAACCTTCTTCTAGCTCTCTGGAACAGTGGGTGTCTGGGATAGCTAAATTATTCCAGGTTACATTTCTGTGAAAAATACAAAATTGAGGTGTTACATAAACTCAACCCATAGCAAAACTAAAAACTTGAAAGCAAGAGGACTAAAGTGAAAAGTACATCAGCTATTATTTTTGCTATCTGATGTTCTTTAGTATGTTATTTTCATTAAATAAGCTCTTACTGTAAAAGGCAAGCTAGCTATCTCCTGAGACTTCAGTCTTATGTAATGACAGTAGAAATACCAACAGCAGAAGTTTCATGCTAATGCCTAGAGACCCCATCAAAAATTGAGACTCTCCAGGACACAGAGGAGTCAACATACAGCTGCACCAAACTGCTCTTTATTGAAGTCTGGACACTTACTGCTTCAGGCTTCTTTGTAAATTCTGAGAGTGTGCTCAACTGCAGTGAATATTTTGACTTCCACAGACATTATCTGAGCTAGCTTTGACACTCTTTTAAAGGATCATTGTGGATGACTTGTTGGTCACCTGCGTACGCATACAGCTTCTTGTACCTTGGTCAGGCCAGGTTTCCACCACAGATAACCACAGACATAGGCAAGAAGTCAAATCATTACATGTTGAGTGCAATTAGTATCTAGGTATTGCTGTGACTGAAACAGATCCGATTCACTTTTAGGTCAGTCCAGTAATGATTTGGTATAACAGGTGAATAAATTGGAATGAGTTTGAACTGTTTCAAACTGATTTATGTTGGTAAATGGAACATCAAAAAATAGAAAGGTCATGAGACAAGGGGCAGCACTGCAACACAGTGTGTTGGCCATTTTATCTTGTTGCCAGAGGCTGAGCATCACTTGTCTTCCCAGCTCCACTGGCCCCTGGGGCTGAGCTGCTGAAGAGGCTCTGTCATGCTGCTACCAAATTCAGGTAGGTCCAGTGCTAAGGGACGTAGAAGCTAAAAGGAAAGGGAGGACAAGTTTGTAGCTCCCTGTCCTGTTAAATCTGCGCCTGTGGAATGTACACATAAAGATGCATACCCAAGTACTCCCAAACTTCGGTAAGGAGAAGCTCAAGCAGTTGATTCTCCCTAAGCATTTACAGCACCCAGTTAATAATCACAATACATAGTCCTTTGCCAAAACCAAACACTGGTCACCCCATTACCCAAGTAGTTGGGTTAAGAGGTAACCTTAGCAAACTGCCCCTCTCCACCCTGAGCAGGTCCCTGCGCTGTAATACTGTGCTGTGTTGCTGAACAGGCACACAGCTAAGCAACAGCCGCTTTTCTCCTTGCTTGAATTCTCTCATCCAGCAAATGAAAATCCTGATTTTTGGTTCAGTCCTACAGCAATTTCAAATCAGACTTGAAAAGCTAATCATGGTGAGTTCTGGTCTGAGAAAAAAACCAGTCAATAGCATTTCTCCATTCATGTTCACGTTCATTCTGACTTCCTGGTCACAGCACACACTTTTGATACAGAAACACGCAAAATGAATTGCTGAAAGTTACAAAGATAATCTTGTAATATTCACCCTGTTATCCTGAGGCTTCAGATCAGTGCCTTAAAATTCATCATTTTAATTAATCTTGCTTGTCCACAGAAAAGGTGAAACTTTTCAGTCTGCCCTTTAGTATAATTAGTATCTTATTGTTCGTCTGAAAGTCCTCCTCTTTTCATCTAACTCACCGATGCATTTTGACAACTAAATTGGGTGAACAGAAGCTTTAATTACTTTATTTTTCTTGCTTTTACGCACTGCATGCGATAGCAATAGATTAGTCTAAATCTGTCAGTATGAAACTAAAGCTTCCTACACAATTTTTTCCTCGGCAATTATAAATGCAGAGAAATAACTGTAGTTGCACCCATCTTGTAGTCATTTCTTCATGATACCAGAGAGCCATACATATCTGCATGCATGCACACACAAACACCCTGAAATTTAGCTATGTGCGTAACTAGAAGGACAGACAGATACAAACGTATGTGTAGTCATTTCACTTTTTATAAACATGCTCAGCACATGCCACTCAAGGATTTATAACTTCGTCTGGGCACCTTAATTCCTTTATACTACAGTATGTTAAGTCATACCCAGTTGTATGCTTTAAGTACCTTAGATTTATAATACTGCCATCTAAAATTATAATATATAGGATCATTATAAGACAACATTTTATGAATATTTTCAGAAATTAAAATTCATTCATTGGCTCAAGCATATTCAGAACCCCAGCTACTGGTAGCTAATGAATTTTACATTATGGTTTGCATTAGAAAATCCATCAGATCCAAGAAGCTAACAGCATGAGGGCATATTATTAAAAGTATTGCTGGCTCAATCACTACAATGCAAAGTACTCATTTCAAGGGCTTCATTTAAACCTGGGTCATTTTATATTACATCAAACCTCCTTCTGAAGATGAAAAGCTGTCTCCATGCACTGAGTAAGATTTAGGCTAAAAAGGAAGAATCTCTGCTTACAGTACCCATACCTGTACAGATACAGGCTTTTTTTGGACCAATGTCACTAGGCAATTTGTGTTCTGCCTCAAGACAGTAAATAAGTATAGACTAGTCTACATAGATTAGACAATATTAGACAGCTAGTCTAGAAAACAGAATATCACCAGACCTTTTCAATATGAAATTACTGAAATTGCTTTATTCCTTCATAGGCCATAGTCAACATCAACTAAGTACTGAGATGCTGATTCAGCACATAACTTATTTTAAACATCTCAAATGTTTGATTAGGCAATGTGCTTAAGTACCTTGCTGAACAGGGTGCCTTGATAAAATTATGAATTCTTGCAGCATGACCAAAGAATTAATTCATGCCTATCAACAAACTGAACATTTCCATTCAGAGTATTCAATGTGTATGGAGTACAGCATCAACCCAACAGGCAAGCTGAGAAATTAGATCTGCACAGGAGTGCAAAGGATGCAGAAGGTGATAACTGACTCCACATCACTTGATAAGAATCTTTCAATAAGAAGATTGCTGCGAAAGACATAGGACTGCTACTCTGACATTTTTAACTGACTGAAGAACTTTCTGACTACATACATACATACGTACACCACAAGAACCTGAATTGATGTGTCTTGGCAGTACACATGCCTGTTTTCCATGGTATCTGTAGCAAAATTGGTCTTTCAACCACTATGTGCTCGTGTGTCATGGTTTAACTGCAGTTGGCAACTAAGCACCACACAGCTGCTTGCTCACTCCGCACCCTCCCAGCAGGATGGGGGGAAGAGAATTGGAAGGGTAAAAGTGAGAAAACTTGTGGGTTGAGATAAGAACAGTTTAATAATTGAAATAAAATAAACTAATAATAATAATAGCAATAGTAGTAGTAGTACTAGTAGCAATTGTAATGAAAAGGAAAATAACAAATAAAGAGAAATAAAACCCAAGAGAGACAAGTGATGCAAACAAAAACAATTGCTCACCACCAACTGACCAATGCCCAGTCAGCCTCTGAGCAGCAGCCCTCCCCAACCTTCCCCCTAGTTTTACTGCTGAGTATGATGTCATATGGTATGGGATATCCCTTTGGTCAGTTGGGGTTGGCTGTGTCCCCTCCCAACTCCTTGTGCACCCCCAGCCTCCTCGCTGGTGGGGTGGTGTGAGGAGCAGAAAAGGCCTTGGCTCTGTGTGAGCACTGCTCAGCGGTAACGACACACACTGTTTCCAGCATGAAGCCAAACCATACCCCTAGCTACTATGAAGAAAATTAACTCTACCCCAGCCAAAGCCAGCACATCATGTGAGCGCAATCTCTCTTTGAGCACGATCTCTTTATTAGGGCTGTTCTTCAAAGAGAGGTTTTGATAACTTAAGAGACAAATTACCCAAGGTAGCTCCTAACTTCCTATTTTCTGCTAGCTTGACTTTGTCTGCCAAAAATAGAAATGGAGAAAAAATGGATTTTTTTATTCTGGTATTCTATTAATTGTCTAAGATATCACCAGAAAGCCATTCAAACTTACCAATCTACTCATGTAATTTCCAGATCCAGAAAATTACAGAAAAAATTAAGAAGGGTATTTATTGATAAGGTATTAAAAAAGCACTCCAAATAGTCAATTAGGTGAAGAAGTCAACAACCAAAAATGAATTAGCTGGAGCTGAAGGATTTTCTGTATTAGTTGAAAGGAACCTTATGTCTGTCCCTGCACCAAAACCAGGTACTGAACAGCTGCTGCCTAAAGAACTACTGTGTTGGTAAAAATACCAAAACAGACATAAAAAATGTCTGGTGGGTCATGAAGCAAGTGAGTAGCAACTGTACAGCTTCCAAATAGGGACCAATACATAAACTGGGACCTCAGAGGAATTGGCACTGGGTTCTGTGCCATCCATTTTTATTAGTGACCTATGGGACTGTGTGAACCCCGCTTCATCAAAATCACACAAAGCATATGCTGAAGGATGACAAAACCCTTTGAGAATAGAGACATCCTGTAGTTCTGAAGAGCTTAAAGGTTACTTTCAATAACTGTGGTTTAATGTCAAGTAATGAATTCAGAAAGTGATAGAACCTAAATGCAAAATAGACACTGCTGTATAGAAAGTACTAATACAGAAATAAGCTTGAATCAGATTGATAAGACATAGACTTCTCTTTAAGATATCAAGAATTCATAGTTTTCTCTTCTGCTATATGAATTTAGACGTCTAACTCTGAAAAAAAATTCCCAGTCCTATACATTTTTCTAAAAGATGGTTCAGTTTTGCCATATTGCCAGAACACAAGGCAAAAGTACTGACCTAGTAAGAATATAGCAATAAACATAAATAAATACAGAAAAGTGCACAGAGCTCCATGCTGCAGAGAAGAAGTTCCTGAAGCTCAAATTAAATTGATTCTAGGACAGGATCACTCAATAGACATTTTCTGATGAAGTAATACTCTGGTTCTACATTGACTTTAGACAAGTTATCTCAGGAGTATTATTAATACTGCTCTCTTACATTATATAGGTGAATGATATCTAATTAATTTGTCTTTATTCTGAAAACCAGGGTAATTTACTTCCATGAAATGCCTTCACTGCACCATTCTAGACAATTATTATAGCCCATGAACATTTTTTTAAGCTTTAAATTCTGTATTATATCAGTCTTTTATGAAATGAGACGTAATTTACAAGCTGGATTCATAGTGGGAAAATAAGGTCAGCCGTGTCACGAGCACCCTGATTTTAACAATGTTTTTGGAGCTTTCTTTGAAGCGCCAAAATATAAGTGCAAAATATGTATAGACTGGCAGGCAGATTAATGATAATGGAACCTCTCAGGTCACAGATCTGATATAACAAATACTAATTTCTAGGATAGCCAATGCTAACTTCTTTCTTGCTAATTTCTTACCAATACATTTAATTGTACAAAAGAACAGATTTTTCACATCAAATGCAGAATAAGCTCTATTTAGTCACAAACAGTTTGCATTCTAGACTTAAAGCTCCCTCCTGCAATTGAGTCCATGCAAATACCCAAGACTTGTAACTCAATTTGATTTTCCTTGCTCAGATTGCTAGTGCCAATTGGGATGCCTGCTGGTAACCCTCTTAACATTTAGATGCTGATCTAGGAGGTCACAGGTTTCTGTAGGTCCTGTGCCACACCCAAGAGCCCTGCGTCATATCCGAGTGTCTTGGACACATTAGTTATTTCAAGTAGCACTAAATGCCTACACATAGATAACTGCATCAGGCCCTTCAAGTTAAAAAAATGATGGTTCCTATGGTCAATAAGCCGAGTTATCAGCCTTAGTTTGCTTTCTCCCTATACCACCATCCAATTTTAGAGCACAAAACCTTCTCTTCCAATCAAGAGACTTTCCTTAAAGAATATAATTTACAGAAATGAAAAAGAAAAAAAAAAGATACTCCTGGCATATCCATAATTAATGGCTGTAATTTTATATCAATAAAAATCAGGAAATCTGAGATTAAGGTTCCTGTGACAACAGTATACCAGTAGCATTGTGCAGAAGGGTACTTGTTTGAAATAACTTTTCTATTTAGAATATATCCTCTTAAAAGCTCAGATTGCTCATGCCAAGTACTATACAGCTGCCAATATAGTTAAAAATATTTCTTTCATATTCCAAGGTACGCTTGTTTTCAGAGACTCTGAGAATTTTAAAGATAGCAAGCCTAGATGGAAAAGTACTTGGTTTTTAAATCTCACTCCTTACAAAAAATAAAAGGGAGAAGGGTTAAAGTTTATTTGTTGCTTGGTGACTGTGAAAGCAATCTAAGCACCTAGACAAATTTCCTTTCATTTGTCTTTTTTAAATGTGTCTTTTATTCCCAAATCTGTATCTTAATTCTTCTTGTGCTAAACCAACCAAGTCCACTTTCTTCAGTGGAAAGCTCTGAACATACAACTGCTATTAACAGATGGTTCCTAGACTACTTCCTTATACTACTGCTCTTTTTACGGAAAGACCTAAAAATAACAACCTCTCCAGTACAATGTTACAATAATTATAAGAACTTTGTTTCTATCATGAAGTTTTCTACTGATCATTTCCATAATTATTATCACATTATGATCTCAGCTTAACAAGGAAGATATTGATGTATAAATCAGCTACATTGGTATTTCTAAAATCTACAGTAGTAGTTTATTATTAGTAGTATTGGGTACACTTTTTTTAAAGTGTACTCACTGCCAGCTAACTCTCCTGTCACTGAAGTCAGACACATATATTACCGTTAACTTCAGTGAAAGGGAGTCATACTGTAATTGAGTTCTATTGATAGATCTTCTAGCTTGTGCAGAAAGAGATTGCAACTTCGGGCAATGCTGCTGCTGGAGTCACTACAGGTCTAGATAATCCAATAACAATATCATCCAAAATCACTGGTGATCGTTAAAGAAATTTCAGGGACTACCTCTCTGGTTTAATGATTACAGGTATGTCTAGGCACAATTCTTCCTCTGATATTTTATAATAGCATTGCTGAGGGTCATTTTTGAATGTTATGTTTTACTTCTAGACAAACTTAGGTCTAAAGTCATCGTGTACCATACTTACAGAACCAGTTTCCTGCTTTTAATCTGAGAACAAAATCTGTTTTATCTTTTAAACTGTAAGTGTGAAAACTTCATCCATATTTAATGTTTCTCATAATTATATCTGTAATTATAACTATAAAGCTTTCAAATCTTTCTGGTAACAGATTGTCTCTGATATCTATTTATTATTTTTATCACATTAAAAGCTAAGATAGGGCATGCTTAATGGACTCATGACTTTAGGAACACTGCAAACACAAAGCTTATGCTTTGGCAACATTCCATATTTTACATTTTAACTTGGCAAACACACATTTCACTACTCAAGAATTAGTAATTGAGGAGAATATCAGACAGCATCTGCTGGGAGTAATTATATTCAAATCAACAGGCCCAAATAACTGAGGGCATCTCTCATCTCTTCTATTAATTTTTAATAAATCTTGAAATAGCAGGGAAATTCCAGAAGAATGCTAATGTGCCATTAATTTTTAAAGAACAAGCAGTACGACTGGTTAGCCTGACTTCAACCAAGACAAAAGAAAAGAGCAAGTTGATACAAAATCTAATTGATAAAGAGTAAAGAACATAAATGTAATTAATGGCAGGCAGTATGGATTTAGAGAAAATAAATCTCATCGTACTAACGCAATTTTGATAAGATTACAGATTTGTTCCTAAAATTGCCTAGCTTAGACTTTGTAAAGTAATTCATTCAATAACACATGACTGATTAAAAAGTTGGCACTCTATAATATCAATAAAGCACATGCTAAATGGGCTGAAACTTGATTAACTGACATGTCAGAAAATCACTTGCCAGTGAAATGATCATCATGATCTACTGTAATCAATGAGGGGGAAACAGGTATAAAATCAAGAATATGGAAAGAAACATAAATAACAATGAGGACAAGGCAGTCTGCCAAGTTATCAGGATTGTTTGGTTACCTGGATCCAGTAAAACAAAATGTGCTTTAATACAGTCAAATGCAAATTTATAGAGGTAGGATCACTGAAAACAAACCTTATGGCCTATGGAATAAAAAGGATAAAAGAGGACGGAAATACTATATTCCAGAATATAGATGCTACGTGACAGTTTGAGATGAGGGGATATAATAGGGCATCCTCTCATATTTGTCCCAAGAACATCATGGCAAGAAAGAGCCAGTGCTTTCCCAGACTGTACAAGGAGAACAATAATGAATTAATGTCCCTCTCTGTATGGCACTCATACAAATTACGATTAATATTACGTACAGGGTTTTTTTGTTCATATTTTTTAAATATTTGACAAATCGAGGAAATCATAGAAAAACATGAAAATGAGAACACTGGAGAACATACTTTGCAATAAGAGACTTAAAGAGCTAAATAATGTTTATAAAAAAGTATATCGAAAGGTGCCTCAATTGTTGTGTGTAAATGGATTCACACAGAGAAAATACTGGGGATTAATGTTCTGTGAAATCTAGCATAAAAAAGTATAACAAGAATACAAAGCTAACAGTTGAAGCCAGACAAAGTAAGATTATAAATTAGGAACGCATTTTTTAACAGTGAAACAGTTTCTGGTATAAGCAAAAAGTTCCCTTGCTTATGAAGCCTTCTTCTGCCAACTAATCGAGAATAGATACATAGCCAGGAGACAAGCTGGAGTCAGACACAAGCTTTCAGATTTCATATAGGGGAAACAAGATGAAGTCTGACTAGATGATCCATCTAGATGACTCTAAATTCAATGGATAGATACTGTAATATTTTACTTCTGCTAATATATTGTCTTTCAGTATATTTGCCCCAAGGTATCTAGATTTTTATATCTTATCATTCAGTTCAGATATTTTATTCATTATTTATATGTTCAGTTTCAGGTTTCAGTACTGGGGTGTTTTTTGACACTTTTCACAGTCCTGCAGCATCTAAGCTTGAGCCTTTCTTGACAGAACTTTGAGATTCTTGCTTTTTTGGTCAATTTTTTCAAGAAGAAAATTGTTTACACATTTATTCAACAAATTAAGAAAAGTACTGGTCTTACTCCCTTTCTCCTCCCACTCATGTTCAGTAATAAGGCGAGATTAAATCAGACTGCCTATTACATGAGGCAGTAATACTAGGTAAAGTTTGATTTGAATTTGATTGTAGCTTTTTTTTCATTTCATGCATGACCTAAATTAGAGTCTACAAAATGTGTCTTTGATGTTCCATCTATTCCTATTCACTGCATAGGAATTCTGAAGAGATTCAAATTAAATCACCGACCTTATCTCACACTTCAGGATGCGAAAATTCAAACACCCAGTGTCTCTTAGCCGAATCACTAGTAGGAGCTGCACACAAAAGGCTGCAGCTCTGCTATCCTGACTCATACCACCTCATTTTGGGCAATGAACACAGATAGGGAGAAACACATCTCCAGAGGTTTGAAGGTCAATGGGTTCAGCCACACTTTGGGGCATTTAGGTTCTTAACACAGGTCCTAACATCAAAACCAGATGACTGTACTAATGGCAGATCACTTATGTTACACAAAGCCAACGCTGTCGTTGCCCAAATGAAAACAGGATGATTGTGGCTACTTAACAGTTTTGACAATCTATTGGTTTGATCACTAGTTACCGGCATAGGAAGAAATGAAATTCAAATCACTGTTTTGTTATCCTTCAGAGCAACAAAGCCACCAAAGTTAACCACCAAAAAATGAGTAAAAGAAGAAATCTTTCCTATAGGCAGTGAAGGAATGTACATCCAGGCACTAAAAAGCAAATCTCAAAGAAGAAAATTTTCAGAAGTTCCATTATGGATGGAACTTGAAGTAGTACGCACGAACAGTACTATTTTGAGATTTTATCAAATGCCACGTGGCATAACAACTCTCTGACAGCCCATTTTTGTGACTGCTACAATCAGTCATGAGGAAGCTGAATTCAAATAGCAATTGCAAGATATGTACGCTAATGCAAGGCTTGTTTCACAGGAATCGAAGCAACATGAATTAGTGGTGTTTGCACAATAGAGGAGGCTGTCGCTGTAAGTGCTAATACATAGGAAATAATCTAGCTAGCTTGCACAAATCTGCATTTCACTGAGGTGTATCAAATTAGGCTTATTTACAAGTTGAAGCGATCTCATACCTATAGTACCTATTACACCGCAATAAAGTATATCCTCAGACAATTTAAAAGAAAGAGTAAAAAATGCCTCCATTGTCTTTTAAATTGTAATGACACAAACTGAAATATATGAAACAATTTAAGCTGAAGACTGCATCCGTTTTGATTTTCAAGTATGTTCAGGATCACTTAAAAAAAATGAAGTTTGCATATCAGACTTCCTTGGATTAAATATAGAAAAATACCTTCTCAGTAGCTGTCTGCCTACTATAGGGAAAACACAAGGTCACTAAACTGCACTGTAGGATTTGAAAATCATAAGCTTGAAGTTCAGCTGGGATTCACTTCCATCAAAGCTCAGAAGCACTTTTGGACCTGTCACCCACAACAACAGAGTTAGCTACAACTAGCGAGCAGCAAAGGTTTTCTTGCCTGTCTTTGGACCACTGCACCATGCAGTTTTATCTCGACAAACTTTCTGCTTAGACACAAGACAGGGTAATCCTTAACATCATAAAAGAATACTGCCCTGAATCCAAATCTGAAGTACAGCAAAACAAATTCCTTCCTAAAGCTTGTGTTGCAAAGTGTCAAGACCATACAGGATGCCTTCATCAAACACATATGCACAGGCCAGTCACTAAGAGGCAGGAGATGCAACTCTGCGTAGGGAAAGAAAGGGGCTGCTATTGCTGAGCACCTAAGAACAAATTTCAACGTCATCCAGCTAGCTCAAAATGGAAACTATTTAGCATTTAATGATTGGCCATTTGACTGCAGTTCCACTTGGTGGAAGCGGCTGTTCCACCAAAGCTCTCACTTTACCATCGAGAAAGCAGATTGATCTCTCCATTTTATAGCATGACTGGTACGCAGGGTGGACAGGAAGACTTACTGCCAAAACTGGATCACTGCTTTACCCGGTGAAAGGGCTTCACTGACAGGGCATTACAGAGAACAGTATCATGAAAATATGCAGCTGCAGACCTCCAGTAAGGTCAAATAATTTTGTCAGTAAGGGGTCTGAAGTGTTGCTGGGGCTCCAAGAAACCCAAATGTAAAATCCTAAATTGGTCTAGCCTTCAAGCCTAGAGGCTACATCCAGCTCAAGAGAGAAAACTAAATGAGCTATTGACAGTCTGTAAATAAAGCTTTTTCTTCAAATACCAGCTGAAGGGCCCTTCTCATTAACCTGCCAGGTAAAAGGTATACAAAATGTTGGTCAGGATTGTAGTTTGCCATGGTTTAGCCCCAGCCAGCAACTAAGCACCACATGGCCACTCACTCAACCCCTCTTCCCCCAGTGGGATAGGGAGGAGAATCCGAAGAAAAAGGTAAAACTCATGGGTTGGGATAAGGACAGTTTACTAGGACAGCAAAGGGAGAGGAAAATAACAATACTTAGAATATGCAAAGCGGGTGATACACAATGCAATTTGCTCATCACCCAGAACCTAATGCCCAGCCTGTCCCCAAGCGGTGATCCCTCCTGCCCAGCCAGTTTCCCCTCTTACATACTGAGCATGACATCATATGGTATCAAATATCCCTTTGGCCAGTTTGGGTCAGCTGTCCTGGCTGTGTCCTCTCCCAGCTTCTTGTGAAAATTAACTTTATCCCAGCTGAAAACCAGGACAAGTTTTAACACTGCCCCTAGGCAATGGCCATGATGATCAAGAAAAGAGTCAGGCAGCATAAAAGATCAAGCTGTAAGAGGTAATAACTGTTGTTCCTGCTGCCTTGGCAGGTGCCCTGCATAAGGAGAGAGTGTGAGGATGCCTTTGAGGCAAGCTAGGAGGGCAGGGATGAAGACAAGGAGCTTGAAGGGAGAAGATGGGCAGTGAACTATGAATCTGTGAAAGAAGCCAGGCAAATCAGGCATCAGTGAGTCCAGCAGTGCCTGTTACAGCAGGGACAGAATGGTGGCCAGTATTTTAGGCACTGGAAAGAGAGGGAATGGGGTGCATTTGTGTTGAGTACAAACAATGTGGTTCACTGAGTATAAAGGCAGCTGATGAGTCTGTTCTATGCTAAGGAGTTAGGGAGTGATGCTGGATTTGGGAGCTTTGCTGAAAATTTATTTAAAACTCTTCTATCTTAAATGAGAAGGAAAGGGCAGGGGACTGAGGAACCGATGAGGTAAGGGGCTGGAAAAGCAGTGGTGGGGGGAAGGGGATGTGTGTAAAGATTGAGTAGAAACATACTTTACATAACTGTAAAACCAAAATGAGTAGTAACACCTCTGATAATAAGAAGTATGTTTTGGTGAGAGAACTGGACACGCCAAGTGGGGTAGGACAAAAAATGAAGTCAGAACATTCAAGAACATGCTCTCACCCCAACTCCAATGTTTAATTATACACAAAGAGAGAGAAAACAACAAGATGCAGCAAGCCACTCTCTCACCTCTGCCCTAACACCCAATAGTTCCATTCTTGTATCCAATCCTCTGCGCTGTCAAAGTGGCCCCTTTAAAAGAGATGCAGCAAAGGCAAACAGCTCTTCAGATGCTGAAGATAACAATACCTGACTTTTGTTATGTCAAGAAGGACCACATAGAATCATAGAAAAATAAGGTTGGATATGAACCCTCAATGGGACATTAAATATAGTTCCCTGCCCCAGACTATTTCTACCTTTCCCAAGAGAAATTCCCGCAGCCTGTTTTAAAGATCCCTAGTGGAGAAATTCAAAACCTCTCCAAGGAATGGACTCCAGTACAGCCTTATCCCTACCACTACAAATTTTTTCCCGATATCTTATCTAACCTGAAATTTAATACAAGTACTTCTTATCCTAGTAGTAGTACAGAAAGAGACCAGATTCCTTTTTTCTGTGCAACAGTTTTTATCGACTCAAAAACTGCTATGTGTCCACTACTTCCTTTCAGCTAAGCTAAAAAACTGCCAAATGCTCCTTATCAGCTCAACTCTATAGGTCTAAGCTCATTCCCTTTTCACTTCCTTTAGACTCTCTCCAAATGATGCCTATATGTTGTCTGACACTACAATTTATACATTTTTACAAGAGCACAATTCTATTGATCTTTGTTCCTCCATTATGCTCCCAAATTACTTTATGAAGAACTACCTCCTAAACAGTCATTCACAATGCTGTATTTGTACAGCTCATTTTTTCTAAGTGCAGTATATTGTCCCTGCTGACTTTCATCCAATTTTTTCAGAGCATGTCTTCAATTTGCCAAGATCATTTTAATTCTAATCTTGCCTTCCAAAGTGTTTGCAGTCCCTCCCAACCTCATGTCATCATCCTCAGTGCAATAAGTACATTCTATCTGCCGTCATCCAGGATGTTAATGAAACCTCCAAATAGCACAAGACAGACTCATGTGGATCCCTGCTCTTTCCGTTCTGACAACAGGCCATTAATATCAACTCACTGAGCATGTTTTCCAAGCAGTTTTGCACCTATTCTATGATTATTTTCACCTTAACCATGTTTCTCCTGCCAGCTTGCAAAAACGTCCTGTAAGATCTTACAAAGCCTTCCTAAAATAAAGATATATGACATCTACTCTTCTCTCCAATTCACACGGTTGTTACCCTGCCATAAATAATTACATTGGTTTGATACGGTTTATTCTTGACAAATCTGTATTAGCTGCTACTCACTTCCTTGTTATCTTCCAGCTGCTTACAAATTTTTGTTTGTTTATTCACTACAAAATTCTTTCAGGGATAGAAGTTAAGCTTACTTGGCTTTTCTTTCCCTATCTCTAATCCCTTCCTCCTTTTTAAACTTTTGCTGTTTTCCTGCCTTCCAGTTCCTCATCCACCCTCCACAAGTTCTCGGAAATAATGAAATAGCTGGGATGATAGCTTCAGTTTGCTTGTAAGTATCTCAGGATGAACACTCCGGTGTTTCCCAGTCCTTTTTGAATTACAATATTCCAAGGGACTGGGGCAGGAATCAAATTTAGACATCACATTCAGCTTCCAGAAAGCAGTACAAAACTGCAAACAGTCACCTGGTTTTCAAAACAACATATGAGATAGATCACTCATGGAAACAGAGCTGAAGTCTCCTTCAGAACTTCTTTCTTACTAATTCTTGTAACTGCTTGCATACCCAGAAGTGACTCTTCCTCACAGCGTTTCCAGGCTAAGGGAGATGTACTGCTCAGTGATAACTCCTGTCTTATCTGTGAAAGTCAGGACATCCTCAGACTTCTCCATTGGTTGTCTGGCTTCCTCTTGCAATATAAAGAAGAGAACTTTTCCAGCTTCCTTTCTATTCAAGAAAGCACCCAATCACCAACCTGGCAGATTCAGTGGAGAGCACTCTTGCAATTCTGTTTTTCTAGTGATGTCTGGCCTTTCCCTCAATTACTTGATATACTGGAGGTTGCCCTGACTTGCAGCATCCTGGCCTCCTGCAGGTTTCCTATGGAAAGTTCAGTACTCCCCAGACCTTAATTCTGTATAGCAATTATAAGGTAAAAATCTTGTGGATAAATATGGAATTTTTTGTAGTTGTGGTAGTTGTAGAGATGTGGCAGTTATGTTATTCAAATTCTTACATTTATAGTCACCAATTTCACCCTAGTCTATAAAATCCACTCTAGCTTACTCAAAAGGAGTATTTACTAGCCAGAGAAGGAGCAGAATCCCCTAAAGGTTGACAGGCTGAGTAGAAGTTTAATAAAATTTGATGTTTTCGCAGGGACGAAGAATTGTGTAAACCCGACTGGCTCCAAATCTTAACACAGGTAAGCATGTGTCATTACTAAGACACCAAGTGCTGAGGTTATTGGGAGCTGGACAAACAAAAACCACTGTAAAGCCTGTGTGAAATGAATCAACAGCCCAATTGCTTTGAGTAACTGTCTATGTAACAATTCTAGACAAACTCAGGATTTCTGCTCAGAAATCACAGGCCCTCTGACAGTCTACTCCTGAAGACGGCTTCCCTTGGGCACCAATACTGGCCATCACCTCAGCATGCTCCTCCATCCTTTTCATAGGATCCCATTTGGATTGAATTACTTCCCTTTTAGTCTGATGCTGTACTTTTCTTGATTTCATTTGGGGTCTGAACAACATCAGGCCTGAAAAAGTAAGATTTCTTCTATTTCTCTTCTCCCTGATGATGTTATAGTAGAGACATAGCACCATTAGCAGAGATTGTGAATAAATCCCAAAGGCAGTATTAAAGCAGTGCTTGTCGTTCAACTAGCATCAATAAATTAATGTGGCCTGTTAAAGAAGTCCTGTTACGTTGACTTTTCAAGTTTGGTCTTTGATTTCTTCCTTTTCTCAGAAATCCAATTACTCATTCATATCTTCCCACTGCTGATGTGAGACAGTATCTCGAATCCCTTTTGTTCTTTTTAATCATATTTATTTCCTCTATTAGATATTGTGGTGAACTTTCAGCTCCAGAGTCTTTGAAGCTGTTTTCTGACATTTTCAGGGCCTACCCATAGACAGATGGAAAGATGACCAAGAACCTCTTAGATCTTTCTATTACTTGGTAATTATTTTTCTTATCTATTTTCCTGGGCAGTTGCTACTTTAAACAAGAAACCTTGCAAAGAAGGATTTTAAATTGTCTGCCACGGTGACAAGGCAGACAGGTCTACAGAAATGCTCAATCTATACCCTACTGAAAGCATTAAAAAAAGGCCCTTAAAGAATGACTTCGGGAGAAGAAATAGATAAGTACTACATTTTATGGCAGTTAGCCATATTAGCCTTCTTCGTTTTGATGAGGGGAGGCTTCCTTTACCCTAGCTCCCGTGCAGGCTGAGAATTACAACAGGAAAATTTACTGTTGTGGAATAAATGTAATCCAATTATGCAGTATGAAAATATGTTTGTGTAGTCAAACATGTCTTTGTAGTAAAAATAAAGAAAACACTGAGTAGCTAGTGTGTGAAGATATACAGAATACTCTAACAGAGCCAAAGCAATAGTTGGGAAATAATTTCTCTTTCCTGTCCTTGTGGAAGTACCTGTTGTATACTGGAGGTGCCTGAGAGTAAATTACAGTAGATTCAGGAACACAACCTATTTTCCCCATCTTTGTTCACTTCTTTGAAATTAATCTCAGATATCACAAAATAACCTGCCAAACTGCTTATAATGTATGGACTTATCTAGATAATTGGATTATATATACAGTACCTTCCAACCATACTATGTGTCTTTCAAATAACTAAAGAAGATCCATATTAAGGAAATCCATGTAATATGCTGCTTATTGGGAAAAAAATAGATACGCTGGTTGGAGAAATCATCAGGGAAAAGCTGTGACAGCAGAGCTGTAAAAAGATAAGTAATAATCACAAGGGAATACTAAGTGAGAAAATTGTCTAGGAAGAAGACAGTGTTCCCTGTAAGGAAGAAAAAGTCTGGCAAAATAAAGAAGATTGTGAGAATGAGGGGAAAAAAGATTTATCATCAAACAACAAAAAAACCCCCAACTTTTCAGCCTTTGGAAGGAAGTCAGACTTTGCTGATTTCACAGATGGAATGAAAAACTCAGATCGCAGTTAGCTCACTTCAGTATTTCTGTTTGTCAGAGTTAACATTAGAAAATGACTGAGGAGGTGGAGAGACAGGAGGTCAGGCAGTGTGGGCGTCAAGAAGGATGGAAAGATAAAAGAAGTTGCAGCGGTCAAAGAGGCAATGAGTGTCTGATGAGGCTGCATGTCCTCTCAAATACAAAAAGAATAGCAAGATTTTAAGATGCTGTTTTCAAAAGACACTTGCCTCCCTTATAATAATAATTCAGAAGGCAGTAGACTTAAAGAGTGATTTCTAAAATTTCTGAACTAGATGAAGTCCTGACCTCAATAATAAGACTCTGCCCTTGCCTCTTCCCATAGAATTCTGCATAATACGAGGGAAATCACCTAAAATTAAAGTTCTCACAGGTGGCCACAAATTGGATGCTTTTCACTTTCTAATGTTGACTTGGGAGCCTGGGATCTGGTCTGCAGATAGACTGGGTAATTACAGCTGTGGCTCATTAAAGACTCTGAAGTTATTTAAGGCCAAGTACAGCCAACTTTGGCCACTCTCCATTGCCTGGAATAGAACCACCGGAGAAAGACTGACTGACCAGACTCAACTTCTAAGATGAATGTTTAATCCTCATTATAAAGTTGAAAAATTAAACCTCAAAGACAAAAATAAAATTTGTCTAGGCTTTTGTGCTGTACCACAGCTCAGCTAATAAACTCTCCTGGATTCAGAAGTGGCATGTCGCCTCCTTTCTAACTACATTTTGGACCAATGTCTGCCTCTAAATCGTCCTCTTTTGGCACCAGAACTTTTATTTCTTTCTGTATATTTATTTTCCCAGACCATAGTGGTTGTTCTACAGCCAGCTCTGGGAAGGTCAGAGCCTTCCCTGACCTACACGAAGAAGGCACAATCTAACTCCACCCACAGCTTCTGATTCCTCAAAAATTAAAAAAGGATCAGATATGTATAAGTGTTCACAATGTATAATGATGAATGTTACTGACAAGAAGTAGAAGTGAGTGTTTTCAGAGTACGAATGAGCAGTATGCCAAAAGTAAGGTATAAGTCCACATGTCAAGCAACAAAGAAAACAATATATGGTTCTTTGTGTGAGCACCATTCATTTGTCAGAATAAATGAGGCAACACTTCTAGGGAAAAAGTGTTTTCCAATGTAACTGTAGTCCTCATATACAACCATGGGAGCCATTTAAAGTTACAATTCTGGTTTGGAAATGGCAAAAGTTGTTAATTACTTACTGAAGATGCCTATCCCAGGTACTTAAAAAGTAAGTTAAATAAGATTTCTAATTATTAAACAGCTAAATATATATATATACGTGATGATATTGAAAGAAAAAGAAGTTAAGGCTAGATGTTCAACCTCAAGTCTCAAATTGCCTTAATTCTGCATGCTTGACTTTTCCAACTTTAACCCATTTTAGACAGGTTTTTATTTTTATTTTATGTACTGGACATTTGACTCTTAACCTATTTGTGTAATTCAGCTTTTCAACAACCTAAGATCGAGGTGTTTCCATAAACTAACTTTTTTTTAAAAAGAAAATAATGCAATATACAGCGAGCAACCCATGCAGAAGTTAAAAGAAGTTATAAACTTAACTTTCTATATTGCAAACATTATTATGTCTCACTTCATCTTTTTCTGCTGATTTCAGGGAAAAGCTGTATTCAGTGACGCAAGCAATCATATGATGCCCAATTTTCCCTGTGTTGTCTATTCTGCTTCTTGTTTTTCCAAACAACATAGGTAAATCACAAAATCACAGATCTTCTCATTACCACAAACAACTTTTTCACAAAGATTTTTCCCCCCACGCCTATGGGAAACGGTAAAAAAATCTGTGATATAAAGACTGTCTCTTTAAAAAGGGGAAAAGTCAGAATGAAACATCTCATTTCCAGTCTAGGTGAAGATCAGCTCCATATTTTACTATAGTATTGATTAAATAAATAAGAAAATATCCAAAAGTCAATGTTTTCCTTTAACAAAATACCATATAATGTCTAGCATATTCTCAAATAATTTTGTAACCTTTTGTGTATCTGACACTTTTAATAACCTCATTTTATATTTGATAGCTTATAGGCCCTAGGTTAGAAAAATCTTTTAACACAGAGTTTTGCAATAATCAGACTTTTTATTCAACACAGTGGCAGATTAAGTGGTGTTTTGCTTTCTTAAAACATCTACTCTATTTTATGTTCTGACAAATTCAATATAGGAATAAAAGGATCCAATTTTGACTAAAGTAAAGGCTACAGCTCCATAGCTAACATTTCCCTATCCAAAGAAACAGGGACAAAGCAAAGAAAAAGATGTAATAGAATCTCACAATGTAATGGTGGTCAACCATACAGTCAAGCCCTCAATTCCACAGGACATGTAAGCATATACTTTTCTGTGATTTTATAAGCCATCCCAGTGACAAGAGGCCATACTGCACTTCAAGTTAATCTTGTGTTTAAGTCTGTGCTGAATCAAAAATATGATGTATACTCGATCACCAGTGTAAAACATTAATCATAACTATTTTCCAAAGGCTGATGAATCATCAGTGACCCGAGTCAGCCACAAGTGGCAACGCTCCTCTTAAAGCCTCCTCTGCTCTCCTGCTCTCTCACTCCCCCCTGCACATACACAGTCACTCACCCCCTAACTCAGACTGAAGCCCAATGCCATAATTTGTAATCTGTCACAGTTAAAATTTGTATTTTTCATAATTCCTAACATTTTTGCTTCCCCAATTTATCTTAGTGCATTTTGGTGGACTACTTTAAGTCCATTTTACACTCACTGACACTAACTACAATTATACATATGCAATGAAGAACAGCCCCACGTCATGCCTGTACAGGCTAACTCACCCTGGCTGTGTGTCGTCTGTCACACAATGGTACGTAAAAGTTCCAAACATCTGAACTCCCAGGATCCCATACAGGAGGAGAAAGAACAGAAGGAAAATCGAAACGCTCCAGATTTGCTCTCCAGAACGCCTGGCAAAAAAGATAAATATGACACCGAATGCACAGGCAATGTGAAGCCTCCTCTGAAAAGGTCCAGAATAGAAAATAGGCTCACACAGAGAAAGTAGTATTTCATCCTGCAGAAAATTTGTCCTTAAAACTGATCTCTTGGTCTGTGCAGAGATAGAAAAGGGAGCCACAATTTTTTCTAAGCCTATAAGTTAGGGTAATTAAACCAGTTGTAAACTACAAAGACTGAAACAAAAAAAAATAAATTAAAAATGTATAGTCTAGCTTTTGTAAAATAGTAGCTAATGACTTACACAGACAAGATATGATGATGAAGTAATGTTGATACCAAATAAAGACAAAAGAACTCTTTCACATCACCATTACATGGTTTTTGCTATTATATGCTGTACCAAACATACTTACGTGTGTTTGCTTGCATGTGAGCATCTCTGTACATATACCAATACATGTATACCTGTAACTGAAATGTTTAGGGCGTGTGCTCATGTATTTTTATTTGTGAATATTACCCTACTAAGACTATTCACCTTGATTTTAAGTACCCATATTAATGGAATAGAATTTACTGCCACAGGTTGAAAATTGCTGACTGCAGTTATTAGCAAAATGCTTTAAGATTAATTTAAATATTTGATAGTTTTGATCATTTTCTAGGAAACCTGATGATTCCTTAAAGATGGAGAAGAATCAGGAAGAAAATGCTCATTAAGAATGAAGGGTCATTCTCTGAGTGCATGGTCAGTCTTCTAAGTCAAAACTGAAATTTTCTCAGTTGTTCTTCAGAAAACAGCCTTACTTACTTCAAGATGTTTGTTATCCTAGTTCTTGGCAGCTCAAAACGAAAATATATTCGGAATGCTCGAATCATAATGAGTGGTCGTGGAATCCGTAACATGCCCCAAGGTGACATCTGGTCAACTATTTCAGCAATTTCAAACACCTACAAACAAAAAAATCAGGAGTTTTTCCTTGATGATTCTGCCCCTTTCCTGTATTCATTGACAGAACTTTTAAAACTATGAATGCTATACATGATTTTAATTTTTATTTTCAATCTTCTCTTGGTTTATTTTATGGTTCATCTTAACTATGTTTTTTAAAAGAAAAGTCTTAGTAAATCCTTTAATCCATATCTAAGTTATCCTAATGAAATTCCAAAAATATACTCTGCCTATGTTCATAATACTTCTGTCTCAAACAAGACTGTGCAAGCTTGTGTCAGCTGCCTGCTTGTGTGCTAGTCCTACCCCACAAGTTTCCCACAACTTTGTTAAAAGTGAGTAATTTACATTTCCAAATATGAAAATCAGTATCTGCTAATGTTGCACACCACTAAGGTTTTTACTACGATGTAAAAGTACATATAAACAGATTGCCTTATGAGTTGCAACATGCTTATAAATTCTCCATTTAATTTGACGTGCATGGGAAAACTGTACATGGTCTTCTCCTAGACTCCACTTATGACACAAATTTCAGCCAAGCAATAGAACAGGGAACCATTTCCTTAATACATTGACAGGTAGGCACTCCATAAAGACTATTTAGCTTAATGATTGGGTGAAAATGACTTTTTTTAATCCTTGTCTCTCTCTCTCTGAGAGTAACTGCTTAATTTAGTATTCACTCAAAGTACTAAGAAAATGGAGGGGGAAT